>NW_026262689.1:1475152-2145833 GCF_021869535.1 Mytilus californianus | reverse complement strand
GCAATAGATCAACTATATTTGTTGTATGGAAGGATTGTAAGTTGTATATGTCTGTCTGGCAGGTATCATCTGACCTTGACCTCATTTTCATGGTTCATTGGTCAATGTTAAGTTTTCATGGTTAAGTTTGTTTCTTAGATACTATAAGCAATAGGTCAACTATATTTAATGCATAAATTGATTGTAAGGTGTACATGTCTGTCTGGCATGGTTCATCTGACCTTGACCTAATTTTCATGGTTCATTGGTCAATGTTAATTTTTCTTGGTTAAGACTTTTTCTTGGAAACTATAAGCAATAGGTCAACTATGTTTGGTTTATCTGACCTTGACCTCATTTTCTTGGATCATGTTAAGTTTATGTGTTACTTGTAGTAAAGCTTTATATTTAGGACTATCAACATAAAATCAATGGTTAGTAAAGAAGGCTAGACATTTCAGCGTGTGTTCACTCTTGTTATATATAGGCAAAAAAAAAAAAGATGCATGTTTCCTATTACCATACCCTCCCTATTCTGTAAGCTCAAAAATAGCCTACCCTAAAGATTTTTTTGTCATTTTTCAATAAGTCCCTCCCACAGAATCAATGTAAAAAAAATGGTAAAATAAAAAAAAAATAACTACCTACCTACCTACCCTATTGTTTTCAAAGATGTAATAAGAAACCCACATATTATTTTTTTTTTGGCCTAATTTTGAAATAAATCCATGAATAGGAATAACATAGTGCTATTTGTCTTGAAAATTTAACCTATACTATTTTTGCTTTACCTGGTACTACTCTGTTGTTATTTAAGTGTCTTGAGCTTGAAATAAATCGTGATTTACCATCATCATCAAATACCTTGATTTTGTTTAAGGGCAATTCTAATGAGCCATTCTCAAAAAGATCTAAAACAACTCTCCATATATCTGAGAGATTAGACTGCTCTTTTTTCAGTGATGAGGACCTGAAATGGTGAAGGGGTGGTCCTTCACAGTGGAATGGTGGATCCTCTGGTCCATCCATAAAGACAACATTGCCGCCTTCCCACATCCACCACACATCCTTGCCACAGATCATAAAATCTGAAATCCTTTTCAGATGAGCAGATACTAAGACAGACCGGTTTTTAATCAGGTCTGCAGAAAATGTTGTTCTTGGCCGTGGTTGAAGAAGTCTGGCCTGTTTGCTTATACTTGAATCCTGGATGGTGAAAGAATCCTGCTTGTATGCCAACTGTTGTTGTGTTGTTACACGCATAATTGCATTGTCAACAATTTGTCCTGCTTGCCTATTAGATGTAGTTTCTGACACTCTCCGTAAATCACCGAAACATCTCTCCTCTTGTTCTGTCACAATAGACTTCAAATTGAAGATTCTGTAAGATTCCGGTGCATGGATTGTCAAACTATGAAAGTGGCTACCAAAGAATTTTCTGGTTGTCATTTTTGAAGGAATACCAAATACAGTCCTGCTCATGATGGCAAAAATAAAACATTGGTTGTAAAGTCTCAGGATGGTTCTTGGTGATCGTGATTCATATGGACTGTAACAGATGTGGACAATATCAGTAAGAGAATTAATCAGTTGCATTATGTTGCTATCTAGTTGCTGATTGGAATACAAGGTGTTGGCAAATTTATTAAGTTTGACTGCAAACATTCTAGCATCTGATCCTTTTATTTGATTTTTGTTGCCTATTGTGGTTGCTGTGAAATGCTGAAATTGTTTTTGTACAGTTGTATCTTTAATTTGGTGTGGCAATTCAGTTATAACATTCTGGACTAGGTTGGTAATGTCGTGGAGAGGTTCACAACCAAGAACTTCATAATGACCAATGTTTAATTCTTTTGCAGTTTTCTTAGGATTTTGGAGCATCAGTGCTGGAGGCCGAACAATTCCATGAAGTAATAAGGTAAGTTCCTCTTGAAGGTCTGCTTTCTTGGATGCAGAAAAGTCGACACGTCTGCTGTCAAGTTCATCTATTATATCCTGCTTTTTCAGGTTTTGAAAAGGATTTATGTTTCCATGATGGAGTTTGTCTAGGCTGTTGACTGACAAAGCAATTTTATTACGACCATCCAAGTCCAAGACCTCTTGGTGGTAGCAGTTAACAAGATTGCCATGTTGTGAAGCTTTTACACCACAAATGCATGGATAATTTCCACCACGTTGCTGACCTGCTTCGAACTGTCGTGCTGGACCATCACCACTAAAGACGCGTACCACATCAAAGACTTCGACAGTACCTTCAGATGTTGGCAAATTGATAGCTTCTAAATCTTGAAGTCTGGTTTCTAAGTACATAACTTGTTCAGTGTCGCTGCTGCCTGAAAATGCAGTAATAATGAGCTGTTACACCACTGCCCTAGGTTAGGGGCGGGTCGAAAGCTCATATATTTAATCCTGCCTTATTTTGTGTACCCGGTACATGTCCTAAATCTGACATTTTTCATAATTGGTCATGTCAGGGACTTGTTTACTATAGTGGACCACATGCATGTATGCTGGATGTGTTTTGCTCATTGTTGAAGTGTCCAGTGACCAATAATATCTGAAATACTGGTCATTTGGACTCTCAGGGACGATTTTTAAAATCACAATTACCTTAATTTGATGATACTGGAGTACCAATTCTTTCAATTATAATATAATTTCAACATATATTTTTCATTGTGAAATTTAAATGCTATATTTACAGATACTTTTACAGGTTGATGCTAGTCTTCCTTTATCAATATACCTAAGCAGAATGTTTCCAGTGGCTATTTAAAAAGTATTCAATATTGACCATCATTGCAGTCTATACTTTTCATCAAGTACGTAATAGAGAGGTCCCAAGTTAAAATTTATTCACAAGCAAGCAACAAAAAAAAAGAAATGAGGTGAAGAAATTGACGATGGTTCCCTACTGCATGAATCGGAACAAGTATTAATGTTGCTGAAATATTTTTAGTGCTTTATAAAAAGATGGTAATTGTCAGCTGTTTCTGAGGAATATTGTCCATCAAAAGCTTGGGCTATATTACTTTGACAATACTAGCGAATACTAGTGCAATAACTTTATATTACAGTCTTAAAGCAAATTTGAATTTCCAAAATAGTTAGATGGTAATAATAGGATGAGAATAGAATAAGTAACAATAGGTCAAATTAACTATATTATTTTTCCAGACTCGTTGTAGAAACCAAATATATTAGTGATATCTATTGTGTTCCTTATATTTTAGAAAGAAACCAAAAGAGGCTTAACACAAGAGGAAGAAATTTGATTCACTGTAATACTTTAAGAAAACACAGGTAAGTTTTGTCAACAGAATTAAATGAGTTGCAAAGGATTTCAAATAATTTTATTAAGTATTGAGATGCAGAATTCAAGTCGAAACCGAAATATGATGTTAATTATATATGGTTTCTTATTATAAAATGAAGGTTATGGTTTACAGTTGTGTTGTCTATCTAAAATAAAAATGACTGCTTTTTTTTTTAGGTAAATGCTACTTTATAAATATATCGCCATGTGGGATTTCACACTTGTGACAGCATTGTTTCCTCATTTTTAACTCACCTGACCTGAAAGGTCAAGTGAGCGCTATTCTCATCACTTGGCGTCCGTCATCGTCTGTTAACTTTTACAAAAATCTTCTCAGGAGTTATGGTTCTTAAATATGTGAAAAATGGTGTTTCCAGTCATGTCTGTGCTGTAACTCATGAACTGTTTAAATAAAGCTTTTTAAATTTAAGTATGTTGTTACTAATGACAAAACAGAGGTCAAGTTCGATATTGACGATTTTCACTTTCACCGTGCAGAAGTTATGGTTCTTGAAAGATTGAAAAATGGTCTTTCCAGTCATGTCCGTACTGAAACTCCTGAACCGTTCAACTAAAGCTTTTCAAATTTTAATATGTTGTTACTGTTACTGATAACTTTCACCGTTCAGGAGTTATGGTTCTTGTGATATTGAAAAATGCCAGGACACAAATAAATGGTAATAAATCTGGTTTGCTGTTGCTCTGACAGCCTCTTGTTTGTTAGTATCTTAGATATCATTATCGTATCTAATAATATCAAATATTTAATACTATTAATTATGATTTTAACCTTATTTTACATGATTTCCAAAGCATCAGTAAATGCAGGTGAGCGACATAGGCTCTTTTAGGCCTCTATTTATATTTTTTTATTTATATTTTTTCAGTTTCAAGTACAGACAAGATGGCAATTGGATACATTACAGATTGAGAATAAGCATTCTTTGTCCAGGTTTGTAAAATGTTATGTTTCATTTATCAATTTCTTTCAGTTAGGTTTGCTAAAATTAATCTTGATACTATTGTCATTTAATCTGTTGAATAGAGGCACCATTAATTTTAGTATTCTAGTATTCGGGTAATTTTGCATGTTTCTGTAGCTGAAAGATAGCAGACCTCTCAACATTTGACACAATTTGAAAAAAAAAAGATTTATTAGACTTCTTCAAAACTAACTTAAACATCAACTATGCAGGAATGATCCTGAATTGTCCTTAACAGAATAAGTTTGGTCTTTTGACAAGAAATCACAGATTGCTGACCCTTCAGAACAAAAATTGTGATTATGCACGAGTACCATGACTAATTTGCTTTTTAAGGAATTCTATGTTGCAGCTAGGTTTAAAAAAAATAAAAAGTTGAATCTAGTGCTTAGTGAACCGAAAATCAAAAATATACCAATGTTTTCTATTTCAATACACATACTGTAATTTTAGATTCTTATTAAAAATTATTTACTAGAAGTTGATTCCCTGAAATTAACATTTTTATGTTAAAATTACCTGATTGACCAAATAAATATAATTTTGGTCTCTCAACTGCTGATTGGATATTAATGTGTTTCTTGTATGGATACTTTTCCATATATTCCTTGTCGGTTAAAAAATTGGCTGGATCGTATAGCCACGAGACCATAAAACAAATATACGAGTGATTTAAGATGTCACTGTGGTCATGCCAAATTTTAACATATCTTGTTCTCTCTATGCTTCTTAATTTATGTATTGCATCTTCTTTTATTTCAGGTTGACATTCTCCGACTCTTTCATAGCGATGTTTCAAGTCTTCTGTGGACAGATTGTCGTCATCCTGGTCAGTGTGGTAGTTTAAAATTCCCATTTGAAGATGATCCTGAAGAGCAGACTTTCTGATGTGTGCCAGTGGAACTTTCCGTCCATAGATATCCTGCTCAACCTCAACTAAAGAGCCACTACTGCTGATTTTTGTTGTTGTAATATGTTTTGGAGCAACTTCCTCTCCAATGTAAATATCTCCAGATTGTAACTTTTTCTTGATTTCATCTTTCAGTTGTTTTGCTGGTCTTGGAGTTGGTATCGTGATTTTTGTTGTTTTCATGTTTATAATTTTCTTGGCTCTTCGGACTCGTCTGTGGTACATGTTTAAATGTCCAGTGAATATAGTAGTGTCAATATTGTTGACCTTTGCGAACTCTTGAAGAATTTGTCCTGCATTTGATGGAAATTTGTCATTAATTTTGATGTTGTACTGACGGGCCAACTGGGTCCAGTTAACATAAGACCCTTTTGGCTTTGAGTTTAGGAGTTGTAGAAATCCTTGTTTGTCAAAAATGTAGTTTTCAAATTTGCCATGATGTTTTTTTGGTTTTCGTTGGTTTTTTGCTGTGTTTGTCTTGTGAACACGCTGGTTTGCCATCTGTTTTGTTTCAAAACAACTTGACATTCTGTCTCTGTTGTATTGTTTGTACGATTTTCCAGAAGCTAAAAAACTATACACATCATTACCACCATCAGTGATTGATTCAGTGAATTTATTTCTGGACTCTACAATGCTTTTATTGATCTCTTTTTTTCTGTCTTGAGGTGTTGGAACATCAGACATTGAAACCGATATTGATTTGTTAAATGAAATATTCATTTCTTTTTCTACTACTGGCTGAATCATATTGACAAATTTTTTAACTATGTTAAGCCCTTTTGTTTTATTCTCCTTGACAGCCTTTGGTGAAGTTATGTTTATAAGGGTTTTGGTAGCATTGCTGCATAATGCACTCAATTCAATGGTTTTAAGTGGAGCAGACTTGTGCAGTTTGGATATGTGTCCATGGACGGTATTGCAGGGATTGCAATCCTCAAGTGTATGCTCTTTCTTTTCCTTTCCTGATAGTTTATTCCACTTTTTGAAAGAGAAGTACTCTACAAATTTCTTTTGTTCTCCTGTTTTGTTTTTTTCGATCCAGTATTTTTTGTTGGTTATGTACTCCTGTAGTCGAGGTATTTTGATTTGAAAAGATTCAAAGTTAATTTGCATTTTTGGATAATTTTCCATAAAATGATGATAGTTTTCATATCTCTCCCTAAGACTTAAATTGCTGCTTATTCTTGGAGGATTTTTGCATTCAACATTTTTTCTCCATGCCTCGATAGTTGACAAGTCTTTTGTGTCTCTTGAAATTATGATTTTTCCAAAATTGCAGAAATTCATTTTGTCATGTCATTATTACTGTTTATGGTCCAATATTTTTTCACTGAAATAATTGCAATATGTGTATACTTGAGATATTTTTCCAAATAAGATAACTGTTTTGCATTTAGATTATTTTCTTGAGCTCCGATGGCATCAATTAGTGATTTGATGGTTGCAAATTAAGTTAAATTGCGACGCATTAGCAGAGCCAGTTAACGGGTATTTGCGACCATCAAATCACCAATTGATGCTGTCAAGAGCTTAAAATACAATATTGTTATCTCCTTTCTTGTGAAACAGACAGAAAACAACGTCAAATCATACATTTAAAATCTGTCTTACGTTTTCATAGCATATATTGCGAATTGATGCCATGAAAATTGGTGACGTTATCCAATCAAAATGAACGTTACAAATGATGTTGCTAATTTTTTTTGTCTAGCTCAATGAGGGGCTGGGTGAAAGGATTAGGTAACCGTGAAACCAACTTTGGAAAAAACCTAAAATGCAATTTAGTTATCTCAATTCTAATGCAATTACTGTATAAGCTTAATATTTGATTAAAAATTACTTAAACTACTGTAAAAAGAATGTGACATCTTGCATTTAGGCTTTTAAAAAATCATGAAGATATATGTTCAAGTTGAGCTTTTTTTTTTTATATTTTACCTTTTTTTTGTATGCATGTATATATTTATAATTAAATTAGATTTTACCTTTTTAATACGGCAACTTATTCAGTTACACTTATGTAACATAATTTGAATTGAGTGCTATATTGCATTGAAATTGCATTAGAATTTGATAGTATTGTATTCTTTACTGAAACTTGAAAGGAATTTTTCAGGGCAATGAACAAACCAAAGGCAAGGGAAGTCTTGATTATAAATTTGAGTGATTTGTCTTCTCAAAAATACTTTGAGCAACCCAACATGGATTTCCTTTGGTAAACAATTTTGTACGGGCATGTTCTTTTGTTACAAGATGATTGTATAGTTTTAAAAGTGGTACTTTTTATAAGAGAATATTATTTTTAGGTTTTTATAGAAATGGAAGTATTTTTTTACTGTACATGCATGATACTTTGGACAAATGTATTCCATGTTGCAAAGACTACGGAACTTGTATTTTTTTTCACCTTAGTTAATTATTAATATATATATATATATATATATATACTGTTCAAATTATACATTGAATTGAATTTAAGATTGGTACACACTATGAATAACTCTTATGTTCTTTGTTTACAGGGTTATTATTGCAATTTTGAAGATCGAAATATATTAAGTGATTCCATATTATTTGTTTTGGGGATACCAATTTTCCTGGTTAAAGTTTAAAACATGAAATAAATTGTTTAACGATGAACAAAATTTTTAGTAAACTTGTGTAGTTATGCCCCCTTGTAGCGGAGGGGGCATTAAGTTTTACCCTTGTCCATACGTATGTCCCATAATTGGTTTCCGTTCTCTAACTTTAGTTTGCCTCAACCAAATTTTATGAAACTTGTACACAATGCTTATTACCACAAAACACAGATCATGTTTGAATTTGGGTAGGGTCACTTTTACCATTCTAGAGTTATGCCCCTTTACAAATGGAAATTGCTGAATTTTCGTTCCCATTCTCCAACTTTAGTTTTCCTCAACCAAATGTTATTTTGGGAAATGCCACTTTTACCATTCTTGAGTTATGCCCCTTTACAAATGGAAAAATTGCCGAATTTTAAGTTTCTGTTCTCTAACTTTGAATTGTCTGAACCAAATGTTATGAAACTTATACACAATACTTATTACCACAAAACATAGATCGAGTTTGTATTTTGGTAGCCTCACTTTTACTGTTCTAAATTATGCCCCTTTACAAATGGAAAAATTGCCAAATTGTCACTTTTACTGTTGTTGAGTTATGTCATATAATATTATATTGGCGAGGGCATCATCCGTGTCCCATGCACATTCCCCGTTTATTTTTAATAGGCCTTTTGTCAGAAATATTAAAGAATTGAATACCGGTAACTAAGGTATTTTTTTCAAATCTGACAGCCAAAAAACTTAATTGCATTATATAGGATATTTGTTCTCGTATATTGTGTTTATAAAAAAAATTTATTATCCACTTGTATTTCGTATTATATTTTATTTCATATACAACTTCATTTTATATACTGTCGAGAATATTTTGTAAAAATTCTGATCATTGATGCATATAAAATGATAATTACTACATTTGTGTGTATCCTTTAAAGCTGTATTTACACTTTATTTTACTTGGTATTGAATTTATATATTGATGTACTTGCACCATTGAGTTTTTGTATGTAAATATTCTGTTATGGGTTTCATTTATTAATTTTCTTGATTTCATTTAATAAAGTTCAAGCTATTTGCCTCTGGTATTGTTAGATTTCTTGTTGCAGACTTTGGATGGGTTGCAAAAAATGTGTATGGACAGCAAATGAGCAATACAATGAATGAAATCAACATTGACCAAAAAAATATATGCATGAAATCTAAAATTTGTCTGCTCCCGTGTTTCTACCAAGAGTTCAAAAGGAACTAGGATCAATTTGTATATATAAACGGTTTTCTAAAAAATCATATTTTGGTGAAAAGAAGATGCTGTAGTTGAAGTGTTTTCTAGAAATCTGGTTTCATATATTTATAGTACTTATTTGTACTTGGACATCCTTCGCTTTGATTTTTTGGCTAGAGTTTTCCTGATGAAGATAAAACCAGAAAAGCGTTTTGGATAAATCAAATTTATATTTCAATTTTTGGTTTATATGGTATTATCAGACTTGTATACTTATTTATTCAATATGTCTCGGATAGTATTAATCCCAAAAACAAACATGTGGTGTGAAACATGATCTACAGATTTTCAGAGTAGGTGTGGATTCCAAATTGTTGGCTGCCAGTTTACCCAATATGACATTCCCTTCGCCTTATTAACTATTGGAGAATTTGATAGTTGAATCACCAGAACTAGTCCGTCTTATTTACTGTTGTGAATTTGACAAAAAGAAAATAAGTGGAATAGATTTATTTTTCCTGTTGGTACAGTCTGGGGTACAGTCCTACCTTTGCAAATTTATGCATTAATTACATTACTTAATTAGTATTTCATTAGATTTTAACAAGACGCGTGACATTTTTGGGGGGGGGGGGGGGGGGGGGGGGGTAATTTTGACAAATGCTTTGCGACTCAACAGGTGGCTTAAATTTGAGTTGCTGATTGTAAAAATTTGCACTAATTTGTCGGCTTGATATTCGAGTTGCAAGGAATTAAAGCCTTGGTTTTTTGTTGGAAAAAAAAGGTTGAGATACAAGGAGTTTAACTTGTTGTAAGATGTCATTACCATGGTTAAATCATACAATAAATTTTAGAAAAATAACTCCAGTATACACATTGATTCAATTCATATTTAGATAGGCGGGGTATTTGATGATGATGGATTTTTTTCCAACTTGAATTGAAATATGAACGTCATCATCTTCATTATATTCTTCTGGTAATGGCTCATTTTCAACCAGGGGTGACTTGAGAAAATAATCACTGAGCTTGATGGATATATGGGTTTGAAGCAGTATAAATGTTCATATATATTTATTACAGAAAAGCAGACTGTCACTATTAAAGTAAGTAAACAAGAAAAATTCAAAAACGGAATATTTTTTCTATTTATTTAATCCTGTCTCCCCTTTTTGGATTGTGGCACGTTCCATTTATAATTCTAGTATAATTTGTAAAAAAATATAATTTGTTTAAAATGTTGCCCCGTTATTTCTTTACATTTTTATTAAGATTTTACTCCTTCAAATCAAATAAAAAAATTAGTGTTATACATTGAATTTGCCGCCCATTAAAGTTTTATTTTCACAACATCGGAAATGGAACGTACACAGGATCCGCAATTATCTTCATGGTCATCTCCGTGCTTTATTTGAATCATCTGAAAAGATAAAAACGAGCATACAAATATTGAAAAGTGCAGGTGCTTAACCTCACAGTAGCTATTACTTTTAAAAGTGTATAGATTTAGAATAGGATAGGGATTAATAAAAGTTCTGCCACTTAATTTTAAAAGATATAACAATGTGTTTAAAACTCCCCAAACTAGTGCCGTAGCGAATAGAATGATACATTTTCAAGTTAAAATTAGAAATTTAAGGCTAATGATATAAAAACAAAGTAAGTGGCAGTATTTTTCTTCGATTATAGTTCATTGTCTTTGCATCGGTTGTGCATTTGTTTACAGAAAGTGCTCTCTTGCACCTGCACTTTGAGGTTTGAGAAATTGTTGGAGATATTTATAGACCTGGGTGTCACGTGACTACTTTCACTTTAGGAAATTAAAAATGGCATTCTATGACATATTCGGGATATGTTAGATCGCAAAAATTACGTATAAGCAATATTGTTAAAGTCATTATGAGGTTTTTTTATACTGGGATAAATTTGCTAGATTAAGTATAAAATGCAAGGTATATTTCAAAAAAATGCCTTAACACCGCTGCGTCCTCACTGAATACTGTTGGTGATGGTGGTGGTGGTGGCAACACAAAGCTGTCGTCCATCACTACTTGATCATCTGTGGAACAATGATCTGGCGTAGAAGGTAGAGAAGGTGGTGTTCGGTACATTGATACAAATTGTGGAGAAGGTAGAAAATCAACTTGTGTAGGAGAAGGCAGAGATGGTGAGGGTGGTGGCATAGACATCGGTGTTGTTGCTATAGGTGATGATGGTGGCAGACTTGGTGATACAGGTGCCACATTCAGTTGTCTTATTGGTTGTGGCAGTAGGGCCTCAGCTGCTTCTTCTTGTTCTGGAATATAAAATTACTGTCTAAAATTCGTTTAAGGTGGTACCAAACACTACAGGGAGATAACTCTGTAATAATCAGTTAAACATTTTAATCACGTTGTTTTGTTAAGGAAATATTAAGCTTCTCAATGATAAAAATTAAGTGTTTGTCAAACTGCTATATAACCAACGAAATTTTTCTGATAAAGTGGTGGGTTCAAATTTTTTCAAATTTTTATATTTTTGTCAATGGGTCAAAGTAAACATTTGTCAAAATTTTAAGAAAATGAATCAAGCCAAATTTATATTAGTGAAGGTGTTTGGTACCACCTTAAATACATTTTCATTGATTTAATGGTCACTATAAATAATGTATATACTGGTTCTCAGACAATTTTGGTAAATGTACATTAAGTTAATAGAATTGATTGATTGATTGTTGGTTGCTTAACGTCCAGTGGCAAATATTTCATGCATATTCAGGACGAGAACAAGTTCACAATAAATACAATAGGTAGGTTCTGTAATAGATTAAGGGATTAAGGTCGGAGAAATTGTTGCTGAATTAAAAGAGGATTTGTTTTATTTTTATTGTGTTCACGGAGATCAAATATCATTTTTGGTTTGGGAAGTTCCCATGGAGGACATTTGCAAGTTTCAACTTGAGCAACAGATTTTAAATCAAAAGAAGCTAAATGTGGTTTTAAACGTATACCTAATGGAGGAATTTTATTTTCATGTTTTGCAAAAATATCTTCATAAATTGGATTAAAAACACAGCTGTAGGCAGGATTATCTGAGTAGGCTTTTAGTTTGACAGCATATTGAAGTCCAAGCTTCAAACGTCTGTTAGAGAGTGAGTGCTCATCAGCCTCTACATACAGACTCTCAACTGGTGAGGTTTTAAATGCGCCAAGACAGAGACGCAAACCCTGATGATGCACAGCATCGAGAATCTGTATGTAGGACTTCCTTGCAGAGCCATACACTATAGAGCCATAATCTAGTTTAGATCTAACTAGAGATCTATATAAATAAAGTAAAATGTTGCGATCAGCACCCCAGTCGGTGCTGCCGACAACTTTTAAAATATCTAATGCTTTTAAACATTTCGATTTTAACATTTTGATATGGGGTAGAAAGGTTTTATCGAAAATTAACCCAAGAAATTTGGTTTCATCAACCATTTTAATTGGGTTGCCGTACAAAGTGAGTTCTGGATCAAGATGCAATTTCCTTTTGTTACAAAAATGCATCCCGACCGTTTTTGAAATGGAAAATTTAAACCCATTTTCCGAGGCCCATTTTTCAATTCTTCCAAGACATAACTGTAATTGTCTTTCTATGTTATTCATATTTTTGCCTCTATAACATATTAAAAAGTCATCAACATACAATGAACCTTCAATATTACTTTTTAAAACTTCAACAAGGCTGTTGATTTTAAGACTAAATAATGTAACAGATAAAATACTGCCCTGAGGGACACCCATCTCTTGATCATACAGATCAGACATGGTTGAATTTACTCTAACATTAAATTGTCTGTTAGATAAAAAATTCGAAATAAAATTTGGCATATTGCCTTTCAACCCCATATCAAACAGATCTTTTAAAATACCATACTTCCATGTAGTATCATAGGCTTTTTCTAGATCGAAAAAGACCGACACTACATGTTCATTTTTCGCAAAACCATTACGGACAAATGATTCGAATCGAACAAGATGGTCAAGAGTACTGCGACCTTGGCGGAATCCACACTGGATATTGGCTAAAAGCCCATTGGATTCCAGGAACCAAACAAGGCGATCATTAACCATCCGTTCTAGTGTTTTACAGACACAACTGGTAAGAGCAATTGGCCGATAATTAATAGGATCCGTGTGATCTTTACTTGGTTTTGGAATAGGCACGACGGTTGCAAGCTTCCAGATTGATGGTAAATCACCAGATTCCCAGATGTTATTCATAAGCTGCAAAAGAGCTTCCAGCGAGGAATCTGGCAAGTGTTTTAACAGTTGGTAGTGAATATTATCAGGCCCACAAGCTGTATCATGGGCTTTTGATAGAGATGTTTTAAGTTCTTCAAGAGAAAAGAGTTTATTATAATTTTCACCATTTTTTGATTTAAAATTTAATTTAATTTTTTCTTTTTGTTTTTTAACTTTTTTAAAATCTTCCCTGTAGTTGTTAGAAGAAGAAGATTTCGCAAAAGTTTCACCAAGCTTGTTGGCAATATCCTTTTCAGATGTTAATAAATCATTGCCATTTTTTAAATGTTTAACTGTGGATTTAGAATTTTTACCTTTTATCTTTTGTATCATGTTCCATACTTTTGTCATCGGAGTGCGAGATGTTATCTCCGAGACAAATTTCTTCCAAGACGTTCGTCGTGCTTGCCTGCAAGTCCGCCGTGCCTTAGCGCGAAAAACACGGAAATTACTCAAGTTTTCTGTCGTTGGTTGTTGGTTGAACCGTCTTTCAGATTTTTTACGGTCACCTATTGCTTGATCACAAGCATCATCAAACCATGGTTTGCTGGGATGTTTCGGATTTGCCGAGGTCTTAGGAATAGTTCTGTCAGCAATTGACGTTAAAACTGTATTAAAAGTTAAAATTGGATCTTGTACAGTCTCAAACATCTTTGACTGAAGTTCCGCTTGACAGAGATTCTCAAACAAGGACCAGTCCGCCTTGTCAAGTTTCCAACGTGGTACTCTCTGTTGGGCAGAAGTAAAAAGATGTTCAAGTACTATTTGGAAAGTGATCACTTCCACATAGATCATCATGAACACGCCATGAATAATCCAGAAGAAGAGAGGGATCGCAAATAGTGATATCAATAGCAGAATAAGACCCGTTTCCAGGATGAAGATAAGTATTAGATCCATCATTAAAAATGCATAATCCTTCTTGAGAGACAAAGTCCTCAATGATCTTACCTTTGATATTATGAGACTTGCTTCCCCACAAGGGGTTGTGTGCATTGAAGTCGCCCATAAGTATAAATGGTAAGGGTAATTGATCAGTGAGGTTTTTGAGTTTAGCTTTATCGATAATTGAATTGGGTGGAATATATATAGAACATACTGTAATTGTTTTATCTAATGATAAACGAATTGCAACTGCCTGCAGATCCGTGGTGAGTTGGACTGTGCTATGAATGACGTTGTCCTTCACAAAAATGGATGATCCGCCTGCAGCACGTTCATCTACCTTAGAAAATGTGCTATACATGTTGTATCCTTTTAAAGATACATTGTCACTTTCTTTTAAATGAGTTTCTTGAAGACAAAATGCAGTAGGTAAAAAAAGACTGAACTAGAAGCGTTAACTCGAGAAGATTTATTTTAAGACCTCGGCAATTCCATTGGATGATATTAGTCATGTTTTGTTAATAGACGGGCGAATGCTATCGAGTTTGAATATCACATGAATATATATGGTTTAAGAGTAGGGATCTCCACTGTTTACAAGTTCTAAAACAGAAGGGGGTGGGGTGACACCGGGAACTCCCCCAAATTATTTTCATTTGCTTTGTTTTATTGTCTCATACAAGAATATATATGGTTTAGGGGTGGGGATTGCGACCCTTTACAAGATAAAAGCCCGGGGATTCACCCCCATATTTTGTTTGTTTTATTTGATTATCCTGTTTTCATTACTGAGTACCGTGTGTGTCTATCACTTACTGTTTTCGAGAAATAGTCATTTGAAAATTAAAATAAAAATATCCCATAGGGTTCATTTTGGTCTCTTGTGGAGAGTTGTCTCATTGGCAATCATACCACATCTTTTTATATATTTAAAATGCTATTGAATTGACTGTACCAGAGCTATCTCATGAGCTATCTCAAGTAAAATATTTAGTTTTCTCCAGATGCACAGATACGGAGATCTATAGACATATATACATACAAATATAAGGTACAGTTTGCTGAGGTGTTTGGTCACTAAAAGGGGTAATTTTGATGGAAACATTACGAGTAACGTATATTTGAAGTCTTTATAAAAAAAATAAAGAAAGTCTAAAATAATGGACAAGGGTACAAGAGACTTTACTAGAAGCGGGTCACAAGAAACCTATAAGCAAACCGTACTGGTTAATTGTTAAAGGTTATAACTATACTAATAATAAAGGTGTATCTGAGTATATCCAATATATGCTAACATAAGTGTTTAGAATCTAAACACATACGATCGATGTTTAACCAGTTCACACTGTTTATCTTGTATTACTGAGAACTTGAATTATGTTCTTTTCCAGAATTGTGAATATAATGAATATTGATAGAATTCTAATATATGTGTTTAAATGTTAAACACCTTGTGAATAAAGTTAACCTTAAATGATCAAAAATGCAGCTAGAGACTACTAGCTTATGAATCTTACTATAGAATATGTGTGGCTTATTTATTGTGCTAAATGTAAAATGCCCAACACTAGACACTTGACTAGAAATGTGTGCCTGAATTCATGAAATCCTACTGCTTACAGCTCTATTCAAATCCATGGTTTGTGAATATTTTGATCTACAAATAGAAAATTTATATAATAAATAAGAATAATCAAAGTTTCTAGCTAATGAAACAGATTTTTTTTTATCTCCAGATCAGCAGAGTTTGGGATGTAAAAAAAAATAAAATAATAAAAATATATAATTAGACAAGTTTCTAAGGTCCTATGTTATTTTCAGATAAGTACCTACAAATATGATAATAATACGGCAGTTAGAAGGGCAACTGTGTGCCTTAGGTGTCCTGGGGAGACGCCCTACCATGGCCCTAGATATCTTGTGATGATTCACATGCTGATGAAACATGTGGAACTAACATAAGTATCATTCTATTGTTTACTTTGTGGATATAAGACCACTGAAGAAGGTCAACTCAAGGCCCACAGAAATTTCCAACGAAAACACTGTGAGCAGAAGGCAGAGGCCATAGCTGCCCAGACCTTTAGAGGGGACCCTTTCTTCTAAGAGTGAGAACCGATATCAGTCAAAGCCAGATGAGGATTTTCGGTTGATGGTGGATAGTAATAAAGGCACCCTAAGAAACCCCATTAGTTGCTCGTCTGGAGATACCACCTCCTCCTTGGATGATGCAGAGCTGGACCATCAGAATCTTCCTCCATATTACCACCCATCAGATTTAAACATTTATTATCTCCAGAGTACATTACAGAGGAGTCGCCAATGGAGGTAGTGCAGAAGGTCCTGGAGCAGGTTTCCACCAGACTTCTAATTGATTCAATCCTTAATTGATTCAATCCTAGATTCTAGCTTTAGTTTCCTAAGATCATCACCAGCCTCACCACTAGTTTCAACTCCCTCATTAGCAACACCTATTAGAGAAATCATGTTGAAGGATCGTCAAGATGATAAGATATTTTGCAGCAACTGTTGCCGGCAACTGTTCCTCGTGATGTGTACCTCACGCACCCTGCCAGTGAAAGGGACCATATTCCCCTGAGACAGTCGAGTAAGTGTCTCCAAGAAATCCTCTTCTAGCTCCTCCAGCTCTAGCTCAACTTGTGATCACTTGAAAAACTTACAAAACATCATAACTTCCAATAATTGTGGCCTTACTATCGAGGTAGGTAATGTGCAGGACCAGCTCTGCAACCGTACCAACCTCATGACAACCATGTCATCCCAAATGCAGGGATTGAGGAAAGTGGTTAGAAGCAGGGAGAGAAGATTAGAGCGTTAAAGACAGACTGTAGATGTCAGGATAGCTGTGCCCGTTTCGGAAGAAGACCCTATGCGCGATCTTACAGCAGGAGCCAAAGACCCCAGACGCCAATGAGGAACTAAACTTTTGTTTAGGTAAATTGTAAATTTTGTTTAGATTGTATTGTTTTTATTTTTGGATTAGTAATGATTTTTTTTTTAAATAATGATAATATTTGAACAGATAATGATCATTTACTTCTAAAATTCGATACCTTTTGAGATATATCTCCCTTTGGCCACTTTGTATTTTTTTCTAACTTTAATTTTCCATATTGGTGGGTGTGTTTGGAGTGTAGTCTTTCCTCTCCCTTGTGCCTACTCATATTGATTTATATACTTAAGATTAATTCAATGTCATACATAAACTGTGTTTTTTTAAAACAAACCTATTTTAATAAAGGGATAATCACCATTGCTTTTTAACTGTAGATGTAGTTTTTACAGTATTTCGTAAATACCGCTATCACTAACCACTGAGTCACTGTTGATGCAGTTTGTCAAAGTACTATATATAAAAATAATTATTAGGGTTAATATTTTCTGACAAATAAAATACTCTTTACAAAAACAAAAAAAAAGGGGGGTGGGGGGTACCTTGCTACACAATCAAAGAAATTGTGTTGAATACTTAAAGGCCACCATAATGTCTTCAACAATATTTAAATGTAAATGTTGAATTAGAGGTATAATTGTACTAATTTGATTTCATAAGCCCGAAAGAAACCATCAAATTTGTGTATGTATTACCCTTAGAAGTAGTCACACATTAATGTAATGACGCCATTTAAACATAAACACGTCTGATCTTGATATACTTTCTGGTCGGTCCGAAACCAATATTGTAACAATGACAGAGTACAAGAGGATGACAGGCAAGAATTGAAGGCGAATTCCAAACACCAATCATCACGTAATGAAAATACCGAATTCAACTCTAGAAAAAAAGGTGTACCACCGTTTTATGTGACAAATCATTTAACTTTGTTCAGCATGTTATGTCAAGATAGATAGAGACATGTAAAATGACTGAGAACATCGATCAAATTGATCAAAATTTAATATGATTTGTTGGACGTGCTTCGAGAAGAGATATCATGTATTGATTGTGGGAATGGCTTACCAAAATGCAAGTGCCCGGACTGAGAACGTTACCACTTATCATGTAAGCATATGTTTTGGTGATCCAGTCAAAACGTTAGAAGGGATGGAATGGATAGGATAATTTCCCAAAGAAATAGTAAATTCTTCACTTTGGATCTACTTTAGACCACCATAGCAATCACTTTGTAACAAAGAAGTGGATACTTTCCTGTGTGTCGAGTTTAATGTGTACGATAAAGGATCAGATGTTGATGTTGAGGAAATTTAAAATCTGCAAGAGTTAGATTTGCAAAACGAAATTTAGAAATCTAAAGTTTTATGCCGTTTCTAATTATCTTTATTAATATTTTCGTTCTAGGAAAGGAAATCAATTCTTTACAAAAATCTTTCAGTACCAGCTTCCAAAAAAATTAAAGAGCGATATTGACAACCATAAATAATCTGGACAAGTGATATTGGAGAACCCATAGCTCATAAAACCATCATCAAAACTAATATAACAAATACTGGTATATTAACTGAGGAAAAACAGGTCATCTACAGTCGAAAAATGTCGCTTGACAAGATACGCGTGTCTGTCCTCCAAAAACAAATCCAGCATGGCATTCTTCGTCATTTCACTGATGAGGAATATTTCACCATGTCCAACCATAAACTTACAACAAGGTTCCAAAAGATCAATGAACTGATTCCTGAAAATAAAGAAAAATCCATAACATATCTCAAGTCATTAGAGAGAAGAAGACATATCAAACTATGGCTTGATCACAGAAGCCTCTTAAATCTTTCCAAAATTTGTTTCAAAGTTTCCTGGATATATGATCTAGACAAATATTTGATCAATAAAGAGTACGAGGAAAAGATCCCCAAGGAAAAACCGATTAATGTCCAATATGACGCTACTGCCTCTTTAAATTTAACACTTGTAGTATTTCAATGGTGATTTTATAAGTTAAACGATATTTCAGAAACAATGAGAAGAATGCTATGCCATTGATGCGACCAAAAACAACAACTGACTTTCAAGAAATTGACATGATAAAAATAAAGTTTTGGTGACAAGGGCAGCAATATGAGACAGCTGTCTGGGGTTGTAGCTCAACATTTCGGATTTTTATTTTTGATTGCCCAGGTAAAAAATAAAGCTCTTATTTTAATTGATATGTACTTTCCGTATAAAAACAAACTAAGCTTAATACCAACATTTATGATAGGAGATGATGTTTCATTTTCTATTGTTAATTATCCATTTTTAGATGGTGACGTTCCCTTGTCACCATCATATGGTGTTTACATATCTCAACTTGTTCGATTTGCTCGTGTTTGTAACAACGTATTTGATTTGAATAAATGAAATCTTTGAATTACTGAAAAATTATCACAAACTATTCAAAACAATTACTAAATTTTATCATTGGTTTAAGGACATCACTCGTAAATGTAAATCAATATGCAGACATCTTATACGTTCAAGTTTATTACATCCAATCGTTTAAGGTGATATTCTTAACAAGCGGCATTCACCTCAAAAACTAACAAAACCTTTAGGTATACTTACTAAGAAGGGATATCGTTATGATACTGTTGTCAGGATATTTCTCGAGTATGTGTCAAACATTTATCTTGAAAGTTGAATTATAAGGAATCGACATCCGTAATATTGCAAATTCAATATTGCATTTTAAAGGTAAGTCCAACTTGTTTTATTATAAATTGTACTTATTATTAGGTAACATCTATCTGAATTTTTTATTGTTTTTTCTAACAAAAAAAAATTTCTACTTTTTCAGAAGATGTTCACTATTGCAAAGCTGAAAGAACAGTTGTCTAATAACCCAACAGAGTGCCAATTAAGGCACGGAAAGTTAAAGTTGATTCAACCAACCCATACGCAAGAGATGGTCAGAAAAAGTCAACCACAACAATGGGGATTGCAGTTTAGACTGGTGCCATAAAAGGACAGAGCTATGCCAGTAGCAAATTATCAACAATTAATTAAAACTGCTCTTTCATGATAAGAAAATATGAACAAATACTTATTTTTTTAATGATGGGTCATTTGTTGAAGGTAAGTAGATATGTTGAACTATAAATGTAAATTATTATGAGACAAATATCATTGATATTTTGTTTTATAAACTGCTTGCATCCACATGCAATTATGGGACACTGAATGACTCCCTGGTCGTATTGTTAGCGGCATAAACAACTCGAGTCTAAGGGAATGCTGACTATGCTCGAAATAAACACAAGATTATCAAACCCCGCGAAGTTAAACGAGTATGATGACATTGTTTTTCCTTACGCACAAAAACTTTAAACTAAGAGGCAAGTTCCCATTAACAATAGTATACGTTTAAAGTCTGGAAGCTTTGGGGATATTTCGACCAATTTATAAATTATGAGTTAAAAGAGGAGCAATACATAGGTGATGTAGTTCCTGAAAACAGAATGTTTGGCCAATTCCTTAAAGAATATTCCACACAAATGAAACAACACATACTCTTTGAACTGCACAAAGAGGAACCAAAACTAGAATTATTCCCTGCTTGCCCGCAATTACATTGGAGAAATATTATTAGGGGTTGGAAGAGCTGAAGCTTCAATGTGCTTCAATAACTGATCACGTGAAAAATCGCTAAGGTTTATAGTTCAGTACTGCATAGTTAAATATTAATGTCTTAGACTTCAGATTGCATCAAACAGAAAATGAGCTGTGACTACTCCCACAACCTTTAATTACACATTAAAATTTTAGCAAACCCCAACAGCAAAAAAAAATGTTAGCATTCCACCCTCGGGTGGGAAATTTAAATGGAATAGTCCTTTTACTGACTTATTGAGACATATTTCAATACCATAAAACAAGAGAAGACAAATGGGGGAGGATGGAAAAAAAGGCCTCATACACCAGAAAAATGGTTTTGTATGGGAGAAAGAACAGGGTAAGTACAAAACATTATCGTCACACTTGGGGGAAAACTGTAGAATGATGAATAAGTCTATCTTTACTTTTCTAGTGTATTGACTTCACAATGCATTTTATTCAAACCATCTTATTTCTAAAATAAAATTCTGTTTTCACTTTCTTTTTTAGATTTGACCGATTTTAATAGTCAACATGTTAAAGTTACATTTGTTTTAAAATGAAATGCTGTCGCATTTTTTTCAAATTATATTGAGGTTGGTAAAGGGCTTTTTTTTATGCAGCATGATTTGTCATTTTTATTTCAAGTGTTTACATTCATGAAGCTCCTTAGCCATGTTAGCTTTTGTGATTTGTGAAATGATAGAAACAGTATTTTTAATGTTTTCCCCGTGAAATGGTCATTTTATTTTTGCGTTCAACATGCACATAACCCCCTTTGCAACCCTCTATAATGGTTCAGTACAAATCTTAAAAGTTGTATATATTATACACCGTAATACCAAAAAATGACAGTAGAAGTTAGTTAATATATATAAAAAAATTATTAATATAAACTGACACAAAAAAAATAAATATTTTGGTGTTGATGAATACGTCTCAAAATGTGTTGGTTACATAATTAGATTGAATTGTACTCAACAAAAAATTTATGCCTTGCCTACAATAGTAGAGGGGCTTTATGTTTAACCATATATGCATCCGTTTGTTCTTCCTTTCATCTGTTTCACTTCAGGTTACAGTTTTGATTCATGTTTTTGGTCAAGGTAGTTTTTAATGAAGTCCAATCAACTTATAACTTAATACACATGTGCCCTATGTTTTTATCTAAAATTTTATGCCAAATTATAAGAGTTTTGACCCCAATTTCATGGTCCACTTTAAATAGAAAATCATAATAGGAGCAGAGTATAAATGTACTATGAACACTTTTCTTGTTTTCTAATGCAACTTAATTGCATGCATAGTCACATGGATAATCACCACTTCTAGCTATTGTTTTGATATTAATTATTCCACAGGATATTTTTGGGTCATTCATTAGAAATTTTTTTAACATATGATTTTGAAAAGCTAGAATTACTGCATGAAGAAAATTTGCTGTTGTCTCATAGATATCACTAGTCAATTTAAATCAAATTTAACAATTTGGTATTACAGAAGCTTCAAAATAGAGTTAAGGCTCTTCAAGACAAGAAACTGCCAGTGTCAGAAGAGGATAAACTAACGCTCGGCATGGTCACCCTCATCACCTGTATGAGGTGGCTAAGGCAGTGGGGGATGTGAGGGCAGACTCTCCGAGGGAGATGCTGCGGTTGGCACGCCTCAATGGTGGCCGTCTGTACGGGGTGACACCGTAGGCCGGCCTCTTTCCTATGTATATAGTTAAACAAGAAGAGCGTTTGCTAACTGTTAATGAATTTAAATTTAAATTGAGTTTTGTATATAGTCTGCTCCAGGGGAAAATGTCTAGGGGGTTCCAAGGTCATTGTGTTGCCGGGGGGTTCCGCGTGTTTGTTAATTTAAGGGTCAGTGTTTATTGTACCCCACAACCTTTTTATACACACCAGTGTAATCGCCACCGGGATTGACCCCCCCCCCCCCCCCCCTGATTCACTCCTCCTTTTTAAAGTCGGGGAGAGTGTAGTAACTCAAGGTAGGGTCGGTGGTGCTCCACTGGCGGAGGAGATAGATCCGGAAGACAGCCAGCCTCCAGTTCTGTCATTCGAAAAACCTACACAGAGAAATCACAGTCGTCTTCAACACGCCAGTGAGCCGACAAAGAATGTACACCGAATACTGACAAGCTACTGCCAGGGTAAGTTGTAAAAACCTTACAATATGTCAAGTAGACAACGGTAGAGTAATGAAAAAAAGGGGCTGCGTATATAAACATCCCATATAAAAAGGAGTTTGATTAGAAAAATAAATAATAAATATTAACTAGGGTTTTTGCGTACTTGTACATACCTACCAAATGAATAGAACCCTGCAATTTAAACTAGCAAATTTAAAAAAAACAAGAATGTATCCCTAGTACACGGATGCCCCATCCGCACTATCATTTTCTGTGTTCAGTGGACCGTGAAAATGGGGTAAAAACTCTAATTTGGCATTAAAATTAGAAAGATCATATCATAGGGAACATATGTACTAAGTTTCAAGTTGATTGGACTTCAACTTCATCAAAAAGTACCTCGACCAAAAACTTTAACCTGATGCGGGACAGACGGACGAATGAACGGACGGACGAACGAACGGACGGACGGACGCACAGACCAGAAAACATAATGCCCATAAATGGGGCATAAAAATAGTCTGGTAAGGAAGCTTGCGTTTCTAGAAACAGGTGATTTCAGGAAAATGAGTGATGGAAGGAAAAAATGAGTGACTCATTCTATATTTTTTTTCCAGTTATTCCCTCTAGGGAAACTGTCCTGAGCCTTCATATCCAAAACCTTTCCCGAGCAAGTCTTTCGGTCCATCTTCTGATGAAATGTTCTGTTACAGCAGCGGCATGATATCTGCTATATTTAAAAGACTAGTGCAAATTCTATTTATTATATAATTAATGTAATGACCATAATAAAACCCCGAACAAAAACAAACTTGGCCCAAATCTTCCTTACGATATCAAGTGTAACACATTTATCCGATAACCCACCCCATCAACCAAGAGGACCGCCATTGCTAAAAATAGAGTATGGGGGAGGTAAAAAGTTTATTTGACTATAATCTCTGAAAGTAAAGCATGTAAAATATTAATGAATATAAAAAAAAAAGATGTGGTATGATTGCCAATGAGACAACTCTCCACAAGAGACCAAACTAACACAGAAATTAACAACTATAGGTCACCGTACGACCTTCAACAATGAGCAAAGCCCATACCGCATAGTCAGCTACAAAAGGCCTTGAAATGACAATGTAAAACAATTTAAACGAGAAAACTAACGGCCTTGTTTAAGTAAAAATTGAACAAAAAACAAATATGCAACATATAAACATACGACAACCACTGAATTACAGGCTCCTGACTTGGGACAGGCACATACATACAGAATGTGGCTTGGTTAAACATGTTAGCGGGATCCCGACCCTCCCCCTAACCTGGGACAGTGGTATAACAGTACAACATAAGAACGAACTATAAAAATCAGTTGAAAAAGGCTTAACTCATCAGATGGACAAAAATACAAGAGGACGTAGACAGGTACTTGTACATCCCAATAACAAAAAGACACTAGGTACATTTCTGAGAGTACTCGCAGTTTACTGACAGCTAGTTCAAAGCCTCTAACAACTAATAAAAAAAATCATGCATCTAAGACTAAATTATCAATCCGTACACATCCAACATCCAATGGATTTCGTGTAAAGACGTCATAAACAGTCGGGGAAAAACATGACCTTGTGCAATGCCAAGTTACAGGTATCGACAGATTGTAGATCCATGAATGTGTATATGTATATAACATACAAGTAATATTTAGTTTGCTTTTAATTTACTGATAACAAAATCAATATTTATACCAATAAAAACAATATTTAATGATCTTATTACAGTGTTGAATTGGCAACCTTTTAGTCAAGATGCATTTTAACACCGTAGTTTTTGTGCCTTGTATGCAATATTTAGAACAGGTACAAACAATTGACTTATAGCAGATTAAGATGCTGGTCATTATACCAGATTCAATATGTAAAATAGAAGGAGATTGGCAAGACTGATCGGGTAATTTTAAAGCTAAGGCTGGTGCAAGGATAAACGAATAGATTGATGATTTAAAATGTAAAATTATACAAGTAATCCAAATGATTAAAAGCTCGAAGTAAGGCCCTGTGGATTATTTATATATTACAGAAAAAAACTACATTTGAAGAAAATGTTTAAAAAACAATATCGAGTTCTGCATAATTATTTGTTAAAACCTAAAGTTTATATTACAATACTAAGTGTGAATATGAGCATGATGCAGATAAGCTGGGATTCACCCATATTTGGTTTTTTTTATATAACTGCAAATATTTGCGTTAACATTATGTTAGGTCATGTCTATGTTGTCGTTAGAAGAAATTGGAGTTTATTCTTACTGATTTTAATATTTAGATAACATCCCACCTCTTGGTTACAATCATATGTCAGCAACTGCTATTTCGATTTCAAGAATGGCATCACTAACCGATCAAAAGACGGGAAAAGTATTGCATCATACCTTGAGATCTTGATATTGCAGAGTATGTTCCATTGCTAATAAAAAAAAAGGAGAATTTTTGATGGGATACCCAAAACGTTGTTCAAAGACGGTCAACTACGGGAAGTAGGTAGAAATTATATCATATGCTGGCCATACAGGCCTTACATTATGATTCTTATCTTGACTTTGTTTATATCTTTAGGCTAAGGCGTGTTAACTAAACAAGGAGAGTTCTTGTTGCTATACAAAGTTCTTCTATTGGAAGGTGTTGACAATGATATGGACAATGGCTTCACCTTTTTTTTAGACATAAGAACAAGACGTTCTGTTCTGTAAAAAAAAAGAAATACTGTGACAGTGGTCATAGTCTGATGGTCTTAATTTTAACTGATATTAATAAATAATGCTTTTTTTTTAACTCTCATTTCAGAACGACACACTTGGTCTCAAAGAGAAATCACAAGTATTGAACAACAAAAGATTTATAAAAATGAGGAAGTTACTAGGAAAATTAGATTGCCTGATTGTTATGCGAAAAGAAAAAGCCCTTCCCAATATAGATTGGAAAAAATCAAATTTTCAGTGTACAACATCATTCAGAGGAGGAAAAGACAACTTGGAACTAAATCGACAACTTGCAACTAAATCTGTTTAATCTGTTGGTTTTTATTTGTACATGGGTTGAAATATAATTCATACTTGAAAAATAAAATTATCCCTTTACTTTAAACAATTTTCTAAGTTATTTTCCACAACAATAAAATCATCAAAATGTTATTTATTTTATTTCACAATTTACCAAGTTATAGCGATATTACAGTTAAAACATTCTTGAAAATCATAAATTATAAAATTGTTTCAAAGGACTACATTAAAACAATAAATGGCGGCAAATGAAGTTATTGTCCTGCAGAAATTTGTTTTTTTTGTAAAAATTAAGAGATGACTCAGATTTATGTCTTTTTTTCAAATATTAGGATTTTTTATAGTTGGGCATTCACTTTTGGCAAAACCTCATTTCTGCAGAAGAGTTACAAATATTCTTGAGCAATATAAATCATAAATATTTAATTGTTGGGATTATTTGACCAACAATGTTGTAGATTTGAGGGGTTCGTAGGGTGTCCTGTTACAACGCGAAATTTCTGTCCCTAACCAATATACCCTAATTTTCCAGTTGCAGTCCAAATTTCTCCTACCATCATCCCGGATGGCCTCTATTATTACAAGACCTGTTACAATAGTCCTGAACATGCATGAAATATTTGCAACTAGACGTTAAGCAACTAACAATCAATCCATTCTTATATATTGACAACGATGTGAGACCAAAACAGTCGTAAACCAGGTATATATGTCAAAAATAGGAGCACAACAGTCAATATTGTATAATAGTTTTCAAAGGTACCAGGCTTATAATTTATTACGCCAGAAGCGCGTTTCGTCTACATAAGACTCATCAGTGAGACTCATCAGTGACGCTCAAATCAAAATAGTTAAAAAGCCAAACAATTATAAAGTTGAAGAGCATTGAGGACCGAAAATTTCAAAATGTTATGCCAAATACGGCTAAGGTAATCTATGCCTGGGATAAGAAAATCCTAAGTATTTCGAATAATTCAAACTTTTGCAAACAGTAAATTTATAAAAATGATTATATAATAGATATTCATGTCAACTCCGATATAAAACTTCAAATCACTAAAAAATCAAAAACAAAATATGTCAACATGGACTAAGCACATAAGCTAAAAAGAAGGACAAGAATACAAACTTTTACCATAGCACAACACAATGACGGGATGTACAAATTCCAAGCCATGCAAAATGGATACTGCAAAAAATAGGCTAAACTTTAAAAATAATAATTCTAAAATGACGTGCTTGTTTCGCTTTGTAAACAACACCGTGATAAAATCTTGATATACATGTATCTGTACTTAGCACAGACTCAGATATATACATAATTATGGATGCTACAATATACCTCCCACGTAAATCCACATGGATCGGAACCTATTTGCCAACGCTATGCAGATTTTATTGTTATAAAAATTGCAATAGAAAAAAAGTCTATTTTTTTTAATTTTTATTTGGCTGCCTTTCAACAAGAATTAATGGATTTATTAGACCTTTGAGAAATCTACAAAATCAAAATGAAATTTAATTCCGAGAAAGGCCATTTATGCTTTTGGTCATATCAAAACATGACGTCTTACAAATACAATCAGAATACAATCAGAATTCGTATAATATTGTCTTAAGATTACAATTTCAGGTTGTCGGATATTTGTTTTCTAATTTGTGTCGTATGTGCTATAATTTGTCTGTTTTTTTTTTTTTTCTTTTTTAGCCATGGCGTTGTCAGTTTATTTTCGATCTATGAGTTGGGATTTCTCTCTTGTATACTTTACAAAATCATATATAATGTCTATAATGATGAAAAATTAACGTCAGTGCGTTTTTGTCGATCTTCAAGAATTATCAAATAGCACACCCGTATAAATGTGTATTAGAATTGTAAAAACTGTATGTTAATTAGCCACTGTTGTATCAAAGGTTTTTTGCAGTTTATTGGATATTAATTGAATGTATAAATATCAAAAAACATATTTAGTTGTAAACACTCAACTTTTGAAAAAACAATTTACAGAGGAGTTTTTTTTTTTGTCATTTTGAGTACCATGTAGGTGACTCCCTTTGCTTAACTGTTTTAAGTTGGTCTCTATTCATCACAAGTTAGTGTTTATTTTTGTTAAATTATCGTATGACAAAGAAATTGTTTCATCCAAATCTTATAGAACATGTTAATTGCTGGCCAGATCATACAAGCAAATTGCACTGATAAATGTTTTAATAACTCGGTTATGTCACCGTCATGATGATTGGGGATCTCCTCCAATGATGTTACGTTTAACAATTTACTACACAAATAGATAAATGAAAATCGTCTGGAATGTTGGTTTCATGTTGTGAATAAGTGAATATAGACTTTAATTTAGTGATATGCGTGACCATTGTCGACTTGAAACATCTACAGCAAATAAGTTTTCTTAGAGACTATAACATACAATTATCAGTAAAATAATACACACAATATTATAATTAAGTAATTGTGAAAGCAATTTTTTTCAAAAATTTGATGATCCTTCTCCAAAGTCAGATTTAAGGTCCACATTCACCTTCTACAATTCAGTTTGCATTCGAAAAAACTGTTAATATAAAGGAAAACAAGGATATGTCTTACGATTCTCTTGTACTTTTTATATAATCATTATGTATATAGTTTTATAATCTTTAAACAAACATACAGATTATATTAAGAATTGCAAAATGAATTGTCGTTTTTCTACACAGATTTCAGTATTTATTTCGATTGATTGATTGTTGGTTGCTAAACGTCCAGTGGCAAATATTTCATGCATATTCAGGACGAGAACAAATTAGCAATAAATACAATAGGTAGGTTCTGTAATGTAGGGCGTCCGGGATTAAGGTCGGAGAAAGTATCAATAAATACAGGTAAGCGACACTTTTATATTATTATAGATATAGATAAACTGTAAACAGCAATAATGTTCCGAAAAGTAAGATCTACAAATAAGTCAACATGACCAAATTGATCAATTGACCCCATAAGGAGTTATTGCCCTTTAAAGTCAATTTAACAATTTCTCGTAAATTTTTGAGATCTTTTACAAAAGTCTTCTCCTGAAACAACTGAGACAAATTTAATAAAACATGGAGACAATCAGCATTAGGATATCTAGTTTAAAAAATGTGTCCGATGACCCTGCCTGCCAACCGACATGGCAGACATGGCTAAAAATAGAACATCACAGGGAAATGCAGTTATTGACTTTATATCTCTGAAAGTAAAGCAAAAGTATAACGGTATAAATTTTGTATTTTCTTATTGTAAACAGATGTTTTTTTGTTTAAATACATTGAAACTAAGAAAATCAGTTATTTTATCATAATATCCAAAAAAGTATGCCCAGAAAGAACGCTAAGAGAAAGACAGTTTTAGAGATCCTCCATGTCTTCTTCATAATTACTCTCTCCCTCATCATCACTTTCAATGTCCTCAACTGATATCTCCTCCTTTATAGCCATATCTTTAAACATTTGTTGCATCCTTTCATGATCATCAGTCAATATGTTATCAGTTAACTGAGATTCAACAGACACTTCCCCAATGTACTTTGAAAACTGCCTGTTTAATCTTATAATAACCATTTCATAGTACATTCCTTCTTTTATGAAGAATGCAGTTTCTCCTGCAGTTGGATGTTCCCCTAGTTTTACTTTCACAATATTGTACTGATGTTTATAAAACAACTTTTTGGAATTTTGGGTCTTTAATGCTCTTCAACTTTGTACTTATTTGGCTTTATAACTGTTTTGATCTGAGCGTCACTGATGAGTCTTATGTAGACGAAACGCGCGTCTGACGTATTAAATTATAATCCTTATAGGTACCTTTGACAACTAATAATATCAATTAGTGACAGACCTCATTTCTTGCTTGAGCAAAGTTTGTTCTTCGATGGCTCGATCAATGAGGCCTTTCAGTTGAATATTTTCTTTGTGTATTGGGTTTGGAATATCTGACACAACCTCCAAATCTACCATGTATTTATAAATTCCACTGTCAATCTCCTTGACAGTATCAAAAGTGTTTTGCTCTGGTAAACCTTCAGAGGAATCCCCAATCATGTTGTACGCCGCAATGGATTTGTGAATTTTTTTTATATGCACTTTAACTGTTTTGACAGTTTAATGAAAACAGCCTGTCCTTCTGAAATATCAATAAAATGAACAATATTACTGGTCTGGTGTTATACATATGAGATAAGTATATAGTGCTAACACATCTTTCATAGAGGAATTTGATGTCAACAAGAAATAATGTGTAAATATTTAATAATGTCATGGTCAGTATATGCATTCTGTTTCGATGGAAGATGAAGACCAATGGATTTTAAAGGAATCAATCACACAGTAAAGCCTGCTAACATTATTGTTGATACTAAATTTAAGTATGTTATGAGGTGTTTTAATTCTTTGTATTGAGAAAAATGTTATTTCAATTTTCATAAATTGTCGTTATGCAAAATATATCATAAAGTTATGTTAGCTCAAAGAAGGCAAGTATGGAATGAAAAATTGCATTACACGAGGTAGCCTGCATGATAAAAATTTCTAGAAGATCTGATTTGCAGTTCTACAGAAAAATGTTACTAAAATTTCATACATGGCCATTATTTGTAATATAAAGCATAGTAAGTACAGTAAACATGAAGTTGTTAGAGATGAATGAAAAAAGCATCAATGATTGAGCATGCTTACATTTCGGAAGTTTTAGATTCCCTTCCCTTCGTTCTTTTATGAATTGTTACTTGGATGGAGATATGTCTCATTGGCACTCATACCACATCTTCCTATATCTATATGCAACAAGTCACAGGCCGCATTTCATCATTACACATTTGCAATTTTCTGTAATTACCTAGTTTATCTCTGATTTTCTGACCGAAGTAAATAAGGCCATCTGTCAACAGGTCTGTTCTATTTAAAGGCGTCATCTCTTTTGTGATAAAAGAAAAAACACCCAAATAAGACTATAACCTTTCGTTACCTTCGCCGTCTGTAAGACCATGCTTTTCTGTCCTCCTAGGTCTATACAAAAGCTACAAATATATAAATATCAAAACATAAACTTCAATATATTATAGACAAATGTCTAACAACAGTAAAAAACTGAGTCATTTCATTATGAATACCAAGTTTTTTATATTAAAAATCTTAAAAATTTTAAATGTTGCTAAGAAAAGAGAAATCATATCATAGTAAACCCATATAGAAAACAACATATTTGGTCTTAAAACTTGCTTTAATTTTTTTTCATGTTAACATATACTGAAAAACTTTTCAAACCATTCTAGTATGATAAATATTAACACACTATGCGTTATCAAATTCAATATGCGAGTACATGATATATGAGCAACACAGTCAACTGATGTCTAATTAAAGTTTTGTGTGTTCAAGTTTCCATTTAATGTATAGCAACTACATATACAAATATGTACTGAATCAATTAATAGTTTAACAAACATGTGAAATTAGATTATCTTACTTGACATGAAATACTGAGTCCACAGCAGTGGAAAATTGGTATAGAAAATGTATTTTTTTCTAAATGTCGTTTCGCCCTGGTTTCTGGAAAAAAAGATTGTGTTGAATCGAAAAAAGACTCCTGTAAACATTTTTTATAAAGTTTCAATGATCTTGATTCAAACTGCTGAATAACTATTTAATAAAACTAGGTGTGGTATGATGCAAATGATAAAAAAAAATCTAACTATAATAGTGCAAATTTACAACTTCAATATGACTGTGCAATATTTATGTAAAGTTTAAGGGATTTAGATTATACATCATATGAGAAAGGACTGACTAATACTTTATTTTCTAAATTTATACAGAATTTGTTAGTACAAACATATGAAACTTGGTGCAAACGGAATGTCTTATCCTCATCTTGGTTATATATGTCTTGTCTGGGTTTTTACCTTTTTCGGGCTGGATACATCAGTTTTCTTCACTAGTATTGTGCCGTCATGTGTCCAGATTGAATGTATCTGTTCTTTTGGTACGCAGAATATTTAGTCTGTTAATCAGATCATATCTGTATTTCGTCAGGTTCTCAGCTATAAAAATCTTGTCGGGGTTGTTTTTACGTTTCTTTTTATTGCTGAAGACTATGTTACGATGCCGATAAGAAAGGAATCTTGCGATAATGGAGATTTTTCCGTCTCGAATTTCACCATTTGCTATGTATTTTATGAACAAACCATACGGGTATAAGTTCTGTACTAACCAAGATTTTACAAAGGATTATAAAACGTTAAATCATAAATGTAATACATATGTAAGAATGAAATCCACAAGTCAGTCTAGACAAAAAAACTGCCATGCATAAAAAGTATTTCTACCAAAAATAACCCGTAAAACAGCGCAAGCACTTTGAAAATATACCAGCAAAACTAACTAGAGAATCTTTGAAAATATTATTGAAACTGTTGAACTAAGAATTTTTGATGGTAACAGAGGATTTGATGAATTCTGTCGAGGAAGGTCAGAAACTAATCCAGCGGTATTTCTTGCTAGACAAACTGTTGCTGCTTATAAGAGGTAAGTTTAAACAATGTTAAGACAGTTTGTAACAGCAACTGCTCACTTTTGCTTATATCAGTGGAACGTTGTGAAGAGTGTTCAATCTTTAGGAAAGGATTATACATAATGTTAAAACGTCAGGAAAAAAATAATAGAAATTGACCCCACATCTTTAAAATCTAAAAATATCTAAGATAAGAAATGCTTATTTAACTAGTGACCATAAAGGTGAGAAACTATCAACTTTCGAAAAAAACAAAATGTACAGCTGAAGAAAGTAACTGATCTGGAAACAAAATTATCTGAGGTACTATCCAGCCGAGGTGAACATTTAAACGAAATTTTAGATTCCTCTTTGAGACCAATCATTTTAGAACATGAAGATAGTTTAAATTCTCTACCAGATAGTAGTATTTCAAGTAACTCCTGGAATCACTTTAAAAGGCCACATCATTACAAAAATGTTAGATAAGAAAACTATTGCAGATTAATTGAATAATATCATGTATCCAATCGTTTAATTCGACAAATACTGCTTTAAATATCAAATTTCAACTATTTATATAGATACGGTCATTTCTCCTCCTTAACCTCAAATTGGTGTTTTTTAAAACAAGGAGTGTATTTTTGTATTTTTTTGCATTGACTTCAAGAGTATTAACACCATTATTAAAATTATTTTGAAAAATATCTCTCAACAGAATTATTCATCAATTGTGACCTGTTTAATGAAAATTTAGCAATCTTGAAAACCATTCAGTTTAGCAAAATTCTGAAAAAGGGTAAAAGCAGGATGAGATTTATGCTTGACCAAGTTTTTATGAAAATCTGTCGACTTAATTTTAAAAGTTATTGCAATTTTTACATTTTTTGCTTCTTTTATATTGGTACTGGTAATGTTTTACGTTCATTATGTAGTACATAAATCTGGATAAATAAGGCCGTTAAGTTTTCTCGTTTGAATTGTGACCTATATATATTTTTTATTTTCTGTATTATTTGGTCTATTGTGAATAGTTATCTCATTGGCAGTCATACCATTACTTCTTTTTAATATTTATTTATTTTTTAGGGTATCCTATTATGCACTGAATTTATTTCTATAGTATTTTTTTTCACTTCTACAAGAACTGTTAAATTGGATGTTTCTGGCATCTGGAGTTAAGTTTCCAGTGGTAATGACAGACAAGGTCATTAGTGAACAGGTTATAATGTCTTTGACCAATGCTGTGTGGTATATTAGTGGGATTATGAGGAAATCAAGAACGAGCCAACCATTTGCCTAATGTTCAGGTAATTACTGTAAGATACTTTATAGAAGCCATGAAATTTACAGTAAAAACACATTATTTTCATCTGTTTGTATTTACAAATAGATATGCCATACTTATTTCTGATTACATTTATTAATGGAAATTGAATTGTAAGAATGCATAGGTGAATATTCACAGGTCACAAATGTACTATTGATAATTTTAGATAAAGTTGCAAGTGAACTAGCATAATCTTTGAATTTTAAAGAGAAAAATATTTTACTGGAATGCAGTTATATTTTCAGCTAAAAAAAAGGTGGAATACATATGGTCTGAATGTACTGATAACAGATATTTTCTGGCCAAGGTGTATGGAAATCCCTTGACGTATGGGGACATCAGTTCCCTGTAAAAGCCTAATATGTTGACTGATAAGGTTAATATATTCATTCTGTTAGAATACTAAAAACACATAACGTCTACTCTATAAAAACCATATGAGTTATATATATTTATATATAATCAAAGATTGGATTTTTTTGTTGTTATTTTTTTCAAATTAAATATGGAGAATTGACATTAATCGACATGAGGTATTTTTTCTTTTTTTTTTTTTTTTTAATTATGAACATCTTGAATTTTTTCGTTGGATTGTTATGGCCGATAAACATTGTGTTGCAGAATTTAAAATTGCACTTTGATATGGGATGCAGCATTATAACAATGTTCTCACTTGTAAATGTTCATTACTAATTTTACATTGATAAATCGTTGGGGCCTTAGTTCATACAGTTATGAAAAAAATGACCTTTTTCACCACTCATTGTTAACATAAGATGTGATTTTGTTACCAGTGAGACGATATCCAACATATATGTTGTTTCTTAACTATGTTTTTGCTATAAGGTACGATGACATTAATTTTCTTTTTAATTTTTGGGATTATGGATGAGCATAGACAGTTTATATGCCATACATTTTATTTGATTTCTGAAAATGCAAATATGACCTTAATCATACTTTTGTTGTATGTCATTAATGTATTACATACAGTAGCATAGAGTTGAAGACTGAAAGCTGTATTTTGTACTTTCATGGTATGGATGCATACCTTGCAATTCTGGCTCAAGCTCAAGCTTATGGTAGATATGTTCCTGGACGTTCTGAGAGGGAATTATTCACCCGAACTTGTCATCATTACTCTTCCTACATAAAACTTTGGAAATGCTCAATTGTGGATGTGCATAGATGTATGATTTACAGTTGAATTGAGTTTCTGATGCCCTTTCCACTTATATTTCTTACAGAACCAACAATGTCATTGTAACTCCTCAAAGTTCGATTCTAATATGCAGATATGCACGTGGTCCGAAAGAGCTACTTCATTGAGGTTTTTAAGTAATGCCCCTTTAAACTTAAAAATTCTAAAATTAGCAGTTCCTCCTTCACAATTTAGTTTATCAATATGAAACTTGCTTTCTCCGTATATTCTTAAATGCACATGTGCATGTGAGAAGGATGTTCTTAAACGGTTGAATGCGTTTTTAAAGTTACGCCTCTTTGGTCAGCATTGACGTTATCATCGCATCTTTCAAATGCAGGTAAGAATAATGTATATTTGTGTAAATTCGTATATACTAGTATTCAGTTCTCTAAATAGTTAAAGGGCCATTTTTTTTTACTAAAATTGGAACAGAAGGTATTACATTAACTATTGTTACTACATGTACATGTACAGCGATCACAGCTGATATTGATTGATGTTCCAAACTGGATCATTTGATGGCAGCATACAAATTCCCTTTCTACATAATGAAACTATCAAGATGCTCTTGTAAGTGCAAGGAGAATGATGATTTCAGAAGTTAAAAGGTGGTTATCACCACAGACGTAGTCACTGGGATTTCATGGTAAGAACTTTGTACTACTCTGATAAAGGAAATAACCATTATATAATGAGTCAAAGAAAATGAGCAGTTACCGCTAAGTAATTTGAGGCCACGTTTAGGAAGCCAGTCTAGACAACTCATTGAATAAGTCTTGCGTACTAATGTAAATTTTATATTATTGTCCTGCAATCTAAACCAAAAGCATCAACCGTAAATATTAAAAATAATGGTCAGTGGACAGGTGCATTTCTGATTTTCATTGATACTTATTTGAGTTTTTTAGAGAGGCAATTATGCTTCTTAATGAAACGAGTAACATGTGACTTAGAGCTAGTATGGTTCCCAGTTAGGTATGACAAGCAATTTCGATTTAAACAATAAGAAAGGGTCATTTAACGGGGGATCAGTCGATTTATAGCTTTGGTTACTCTTCGTGTACGATAATAACACACAAAATAAACAAACCTTGTCACTTATGTGTATAATCGTTATGATTATAACAATGGCTTCTGCAGTAGGTCTCATCGTCATTTTTCACGTAGTTCTTCGCGTTATGCACGTATTCACCCATCGGTAAACTGTACACGATTTTACGGTGCTCAGACACATTTTAATTTCAGGCTTGGTACTAGATCTGCTGCATAGTTAAGAGTTCACAACCAGGTTCGGGTGCTAATGCAGTTGCAGATTCCAGCGACCAGCTTTCCACGGTTCAATTCATTGCAATTAATGAATTATACCAACTATATTTGTGATGTTCTTTTCAAATTTAATGAAAATTATGGTAATAAAAGAACCTTAGTGAGCGCGCTCACATACCCCACGTCACCACATTGTCATTGGAGAAATGAAATAAGTGTAAGAAAAAAAAATTGATAAGAAAAAAAAATTGAATCATAATTCCTAATTTCCTGTCAATATGCACATCTACATAGTATGTCCTTATTATCTACAAAGTTTCATGAAATTCTGTTGTGTGGTTTCAGAGGAGTTGAGATGACAGAGGAGTTGAGATGACAAACTGTTGCAGTAGTACATTAAAGCAAATAAGTTCAAAGGGGCGTAACTCCTAGAAAAAAAATTGAATCGTAATTTCCTGTCGATATGCACATCTACATAGTATGTCCTTGTTATCTACAAAGGTTTCATGAAATTCTGTTGTGTGGTGTGAGAGAAGTTGCTATGACAAAAAACAGGACTGACGGACGGGTCAAAAACATTTATACCCTCTGCAACTTCGTTGCGTAGGGTATAGTAATATAGTCGCTTGAGCGTTAGATTGTTTCTGTCATCGAAAGAAGTAAGTCGTTGATCCATCTATCAGTAAACCAACGTCGTAGATAGCGGGTCAAGAGAAGCTGACCCAGGACGTCCTTTCAGTTGAAATGACTTCAGATGTGTTAAATACTACTAACAATAAAATAAATTCCCTGAAACTGACATAAGCAAGATACTAAATTTCTTGATTGACAACATATTTGTTACGTTTTGAGGAGATGTTTTTCAACAGACTCGGCATTCCAATTGAAACCAATTGTGCCCCTCTTGTTGCTGACTTGTCTTTTTATTATAATGAGGCTGACTTCATACAGGTTTTTCTTAGGAAGAAAGATAAGAAGTTAGCAATATCCTTTAACTTTACTTTGCGCTTTATAGATGATGGTTCTCTCACTAAATAATTCAAAATTTGGTGACTATGTTGAACGCATTTATCCCATCGAACTAGAGATAAAGGATACAACAGATACAGTTACTTCATTCTTCATCTAGAAATTGACTATGAGGGTCGATTGAAAACATAACTTTACGACAAAAGAGATGATTTCAGCTCCCCAATTATGATCTTTCCATTTCTAAGTATCAACATTCCAGCAACGCCTGCATACGGGGTATATATCTCCCAATTGATACGATAATCCCGTGATTGTATTTCCTATCATGATTTTCTTAACAGAGGGTTGCTACTCACAAGGAATCTATTATACCAAGAGTTCCAATAGGCGAATTTGAAATCATCCCTTCGCAAATTTTACGGACGCCATCACGAGTTGGGTGACCGTTATGGAATAACCGCTACACAGATGATATCGGATATGTTCCTAACGTCGTAACTACACTCCCTTCCCTTTTGATGAAGGTGACCTACCGAATTAGATTATTTTCCGGGTTTGTAATAAACATAAGCAACAAGACGGGTGCCACATGTAGAGCAGGATCTGCTTACCTTCCGAAGCACCTGAGATCACCCCCCAGTTTATGATAGGGTTTGTTTTGCTTAGTACTTGCACAGCCAAAAGGACGCTAGACTTTGACAAACGTATTCCTGCCGGTCGGAAAAAAGACCATACATCTATTCCCACCTCACCCTTCTGGATTTAAGATAGAGGAATAAAAAAAAAACAGTGCTTGTACACAATTCAATAAATAGGCTGACCATGTGAAAGAAAAACTAGACGAATATTAGCATCAACTTGGTCCGGTTTCAAGTAAAAAATTAATATCCACCTCAATTTTTAAATTTTATTTTTTTTGAAAAACTAAGGATTTTCTTATCCCAGGAATTGATTACCTTAGCCGTTTTTAACACAACTTTTTGGAATTTTTGGTCTTCGGTGCTCTTTTGATCTGAGCGTCACGGATGAGTCTTGTGTAGACGAAAGGCGCGTCTGGCGTATTAAATTATAATCCTGGAACCTTTGACAACTATCAATACCTTAGTCTTTAGTTTTCTATGTTGTGTCATGTGTACTATTATTTGTCTGTTTGATAAATATTTACAGCACTGGGTCGATACCACTGCTGGTTGACGTTTCCTACCCGAGGGTATCACCAGCCCAGTAGTCAGCACTTCGGTGTTGACATAAATATCAATTATATGGTCATTTTGATAAATTTCCTGTTTTCAAAACTTTAAATTATTCGAAAGACTAAGGATTTTCTTATCCCAGGAATAGATTACCTTAGCCGTATTTGGCATAACATTTTGGAATTTTTGGTCCTCAATGCCTTTCAACTTTGTACTTGTTTGGCTTTAAAACTGTTTTAATCTGAGCGCCACTGATGAGTCTTGTGTATACGAAGCGCGCGTCTGGCGTATTAAATTATAATCCTGGTACCTTTGATAACTAGCAATACCTTAGTTTTTAGTTTTCTATGTTGTGCCATGTGTACTATTATTTATCTCTTTGTCTTTTTCTTTTTTAGCCTTGGCGTTGTCGTCGGTTTGTTTTCAATCTTGAGTTTGACTGTTCCTTCTGGTATTTTTCGCCCCTCTTTTATATGTTATCGAATGTAGGAAAAACAGTCAAAGGTAAAAAGTCACGGAAAAAATGTTTTAGGAAATAAGGTCACAGGAAAAAAGTCACAATGTGTATTTTGTATTAAATACTAGTAGCTATTAAGGTCTGTACATACATGTATTTATAGGAGAAAAATTCCAAATATACATTTTTTATGAAAATGATTATATAGCCACATATACATCACTAAGCATTTATTTAAATAAAACATGAACATGCTGTTGTACTTCAGATACATGTTTTGTTGTAATTATTTTTGTATTTTATCTCTTAAGAAGGAAATGCGAGTTTTAACAGCAACAGTTCACTTTAATTTGAGTCAAATTTAGACTTATATCTTGTTAGTTAGTTAGTTTTTAGACTTATATCTCGAAATTGACATACACAGTAATCTCAGTACCAGACTAACGAGACGATTTTAATTTTGAAATGCTTTGTCAGAGGCATTGTATTTTTCATGACATCATTGTCCTACCTTTTACGTTATACAGTAGTCATCAAGCGCGTTTCGTCTACATAAGACTCATTAGTCACATAATGATTTATGCCTTAAATTTCGTAAAGATTTCTCTGGACGACTTTAATCGTCCTTCGCATGGGTATTTTATATATGAAAATAGTGTTGACCTAGGTGGGCTCCGTAGAGAGTTTTGGTCCATATTAGCCTATAAAGTATGTCATTCTATTTTACTGACATAGATTACAAGTAGACATTTTAAAAGTTGGAAAGGTAACTTATCGTTTTGGTGTCAAAGAAACATAAAAAGTCACACGGACACAAAAACACAATTGAAAATGTAAAATAATATAAATAACACAATGACGGGATGCATAAGTACAGAGCCACGTCAAATGCAAACTACACGAAATGCGTCGCACAAATCCGGTGAATAATGGATCCGTCTGGTAAAATTTTGTTGAATTCCGGTCCGAATGTCCGGTGTTGTTGATCGTTCGTTTTTCTTTATAGTATTACCGGTAGATACTACTTTCGTTGTATTTTCAAATTTATAACGATTGGAAAATAAAATAAACGGTAGGAGTCAATTCTGGTAAAGCTATAAACAAGAAAAAAACGAACGATGAAAGGAAAGAGAAATGCAAATTATATGAGTCACACAGACCAGCACGGAAATTGAATACAAAATGGGAAGAAAATCAGCCGCGGCTGAAGTTTGAAAATGACACAATGACTTACTATGTCTGTGTAGATTATTAAATCAACACAAATAAACCAGGTTCAAGTGGCCTACGGGGGCAAAACAAATTTATCACAGGCTGTACTAACAGAAAGATCAGTGGACCATGACATCAGTAATGCTCATCAAAGGGCCATCCTATCGATGAATTCAAAAACAGTATCCAATGAAGAAAAGATTACCTCATTAAAATATACACTCTTGTCACATGATTTTGTTTTGCGCATTTGAAGAGGAGTAGGGCACAAAAGTCATAAGTTTGCTGTATTTTGTCGGATTATATACAATTAGATGTAAAAAAATGGTCTGGTAAAATTACAGTCGGTCTAGTAAAGCTAGGATGTTAACCAAACCGAATGTCCTGTAAAAAAATCATTCTTGTAGTCTGCAAATGTACATCACCAACAAGCCAGACCAAACATTATTAAAGACAAAAGAACACTTTAAAACGTTATTAAGATGACAAACAGCGTCTGAACGGAGAATCTATACTTCAAGTCCATAATGTAGTATTTCCGAAGTTGATACGGAATACTTTTAAACAAGGTCTTGCTACCTTCTGATGACCTCATTTAGAAAAAGGACGAGACGTTCTTTGACATACCCCTGATTCATCAACTATCTTCTCCCCCCAAGGGTGACTGGGGAATAGAAATATGGTCACCATTGGTCTTCCTCCGACCGGCGGTAAAACCCTCGCTAAAGTGGGGCGTCCGTTTGGCTGTGCGGGATGTACAAGTTCGCAGTCACGTCCGGTCAGAATGGGGACGTTAAATCCGATGCCTCGTGTAAAGAGAGTGCCACGTTCTATGCACGTTAAGAACCCTTGCAACAACTCTTTGAGGGGTCCGTAGGTGGCCTGTTGCAAGGCTAAATTTCTGTCCCTATCCAATATACCCTCATTTTCCCGTGGTAGTCCAAATTTCCCCGACCTTCATCCCGGACGGCCTCTATTACAGGACCTACCTATTGTAATTATTGTTAACTTGTTCTCGTCCTGAACATGCATGAAATATTTGCCACTGGACGTTAAGCAACCAACAATCAATCAATCAACTATCTTCTCAGACACTGGTGACGTTTAACAAAGTCTGAGTAGGAGCTGCAAGCTGTTGTATACGTTGGGAAATGAATATCCCATATGCTGGAGACGTTGTTATATTGCTACTAAGGTGGGGCAAAATGATAATTTAAAAATAAAAATCGTCTCGTTTGTGATAAATTCTGGTACTGAGATGACTGTGTGTGTCAAATTTGAGGTATATGTCTTAAAATGAAGAGTTACATTTCGTAAATATTATATGGAAAGAGAGTAAAACATTTTCCTCTTTATAGAGCAGCAGGTAGAACTGTCAATTTTAGAACCTGGTCTGCGTATTTTTTCAAAAAAAAAATGCAGATTATATATTAGAGGGATCTATTAATGCCTCAGTGATTTCCTATATATATATTCAACCAAATTGTCCAACAAAAAGAGGAGATAGCAAACAACGAGTATAAGAATTTTAATTTCATATGTCCAACTTATAATATTATTTATTAATTTCAAAGAGTAATTTTCATAGTTGACCTGACATATTTGAGGTCCAAACTGCCAGTAGTTGATGACAAAAAGAACGACTAAAAAGAAAACAATGCTCCTGCAGTAAGTATATCAGAATTATTAATTCCGGTTTAGATATGCAGTGACAACTGATATTCTGTAAAGGAGAATTATAGTGTACTACATCTCCATCATAAACTTTTATTCTTCCTCATCAATGTAGAACCTTTTTTATTTGAATTATCACTAGTCATATCACAGGATACTAGAAAATACCAAATTGTAATGAGATGGTTATTTTTTTTATATGTATTGGGGTTTTTTTTAAGCAAAGTCCAAAATGTACAGTGAATCACAAGCGTTCTAGTGTCAAAGAAGGAGACAGTATATTTTCAGCAAAGGTAAATAATAACTTGCAGACGTGAGTTTCTGTGTTATTGGCAATCATTTCACATCTTCTGTCCAGACTGCAAAAGTTTCACTAGCTTGTCATGCATGAGCCAGTCCCTTAACATACATATTTCTTTGTCTCGAAAATGAGAAATAAGAATAAGTGGTATGATTGTCATAAGACAAGTCTCCACAAGAGACCCAATGAGACAATGAGACAAAAATTATCTATAGGTTGATCAATGTTACCCTCAACAAAGAGTAAAACCAAAACCGCATAGTCAGGTATATTAGGACAAGAAAACTAATGGACTGATTTTGTACAACATAATGAACGACAAGCAAATATTGAATACAACAACAAACGACACCCACTTAAGTATAGGCTCCTGACTTTGGGACAGGAATACAGAATGTGGTGGAGTTAAACTAAATTGAAAGCGCAATCTTTCCCCTTAAGCTGGGACAGAGGTGTAACAGAAAAACATAAAACTATTTAGGGAGGTACTTTTTCAGATGTAAAAAAAACAGAAACGTCATATGAAGCCAAAGGATATATCTGCAGAATGAAGATTAAATGTTGCTAACAATATGGATACGCCGGTAAGCATACTATATTTTAAATCTTCCCCGTTTAAATAACTACTATCAGTGTTGAACTGGCTACAGAATATACACGTAAACATGCAAGTGTATATGAACATCTGCTATATTTGTTGCATATATACGAACAGGTAAATATTTTAAGGTCTTGTCAGTTACTATATTATCATAACTAAATAATTCAATATTCAATTATAAATATCATATTTGATCTAGTATGCTTGTTTTTTATGTAAGTAATTCATTCATGCATGTTGGTGTTACACACTACAATTTTAACGTTTTTTTATTAAAGATTATTATAATGTTTAATGTCTATATTGCAGCAAAACAATATTGCAAAATGGTTTTATTACATCATCACAAGGGTGTTTTTCTTTACGTCAGAAATCAATGATCAACAAATTCCAAGTCCTTCAAGATTAGGTGTAGGGGAAATTGATAGATTTGTGTAAAGCATGGCGAGATCAGACAGTGAAAGACCAAACGTGTTATGAAGTTAAACAAACCCATTTGTTGCATTTATTTCGTATATACAATGATGTTGATAAAATACTTCTTCTGGATGAGCTGGCATATGGGAAAACAACTTTTCATGAGTGTAAAGATCAGTGCTTGAAAGGTTAATTATGCATTATGCAGCAGACAAAGTACCTCAGATTAATATGTGTTAGAAATGAGATTTACTTTAGTTGATATAATTCCTCACTACTGTTTTACAAATTTTAATATATAATTAGACAAGTTGCAATATGCAAATTAAATTATTTAGAAAATAGCATAATTGTTTCATTCATGTAATTATAAATATCAGGTATGCTTCAATTACATTGTACCAATCATTATGACCATTATGGAATATGTGGGTCACAGATGACAAACAATAATTTTATTCAGTTGTTGCCATGCTCTTTGCCTTGATATATCATCAAGTTTATGTCTTGCATGTGAAGTGCGACTGATGTTGCCAGTTAAGAAGGATGCTCTTCTTGGAGCTCCAAGCTGTTGACCTTTATTTGTGACATTTTTACCGATTGTGTCTGTTTGTTTTGTTCACGCATCATTATCAATATTATAAAATTCCAAGTGAGGAATATGTCAGTTGTTATCCATTCGTTTGATGTGTTTGAGCTTTTGATTGATTGTTGGTTGCTTAACGTCCAGTGGCAAATATTTCATGCATATTCAGGACGAGATCAAATTAACAATAAATACAATAGGTAGGTTCTGTAAGAGGGGCGTCCGGGATTAAGGTCGGAGAAATTTAGACTGCCACGGGGAATGAGGGTATATTGGATAGGGACAGAAATTTAGCCTTGCAACAGGTCACCTACGGACCCCTCAAAGAGTTGTTGCAAGGGTTCTTAACGTGCAAAGAGCGTGGCACTCTCTTTACACGAGGCATCGGATTTAACGTCCCCATTCTGACCGGACGTGGCTGCAAATGTGTACATCCCGCACAGCCAAACGGACGCCCCACTTTAGCACGGGTTTTACTGCCGGTCGGAGGAAGACCAATGGTGAGCATACTTCTATTCCCCAGTCACCCTTGGGGGGGTTGAGCTTTTGAGTCATAACACTTGCGCCATCTGTACTGATACCTAAAAATTTGAAATGTCTATACCTTTGCATTTGAATTTTTTGATACTACTTTACATGCCAAATCCTGCCACACGAGTCTTATGTGATTACTTCTTAATTTTCTTTTGGAATATCAATTCCTTTCGGACACAATATTTGTCTTCTTTGGCGGTCCATTTATAGTCGTTACCAGTCAATACTATTTTTTACAAAAAAAAATATCCGAAAATGTTGATTCACTTTTTACTAGTCCAGCATACTATTCAGTTTCACAAGCAACAGCAACATGCTGTCCAATTTTGACTTCATCATCTGAAAAATAAATTCAAGTTATTATGTTTTTCTCTCTTGAACAACGCTATCTAAAGTGCCAATACAACAGACTGTAATTAGAACAATTGATACTGCAATGTCTTTAACTGACTAAGTAAGAATTCATTCTGGTGGAATAAATATAATTATTGATTTTCTCATCACTTGGCATCTGGTATCTTTCCTTAACTTGTACTCAAATCTTCTACTCTGAAACTACTGGGCTAAATAACTTGTTACTATAATTGGTCACAAAAAACTTTAAATTAAAATGATATTTGTAAAGATTTTTTTTCTGTTTAAGTGGAAATTACCTGTATGAATCTCTAGATGAAACTTAAAACATTGACATCAGTCGAATTGATGCAAATTTAGAGGTTGTCTAACTGCTGTTTCTGCTATGCCAGTGTCCTGTCGCTACTTACACGAACACTTAATTCGTCCTTTCCTGGTGTAAGGAGGACTATAGCAGCATCCATCTTGACCACTGGCACTGTTGGCTTCTTCCTTCTCTTGCCATATGGTGGGTCTTGCAAGCCCCCCATGAATCTAGTTTTTAGATCACCATATCCATAAACTTTTATGATGGTTTAACCGTTCTTCCGAATTAAAAATAGTGTGTCAAATGGTTCATAAACTTGCTCCCTTTTCAATTTAACTGCTAGCTGTTTTAATTTGTTCATGACCCTGCTTTTTGATTTCTGTAACGCCCTTATTTTACATTTTTTTCTTCTCCTAAATTATCATATTTTTTAAAAGTCCCTGGTTTTAGTTTTCTGTGAGTTTCAATTCTGACATTACTGGTGTTATTCTCCTCTGTAGCTACAAGAAGAAATATTAGTGTAACTATGTATTAGAAGCTGTGTATAAACTTTCTGATATATTAATGTTTTAGAAGTGCAAGAACATTACAACTTACTAAAATTTCACAGATGATGAGGGATATTTTTTTTTAATTATGACATTACCTTTATATATTTACAAATCAACTCTTGTTTCTTTATGTAATTGAAATTTCTTTGCGATTTTATAAGCTAAGTTAGTCTATACTTTCTATAATGATACTTACATCAATATTTTGTGGATTAACTTTTGGAGAAACATGCAGACTTTCTGGGTTTGCCTCCGTGGCTTTGTCAGTTTGTCTTTTGCTTATGAGTTATTACTTTGGTATTTGTTGACAATTTTGTATAATCATAATAATATATTAGGACATACAAGATATATCAATGACAATAACACTGACATTTAGCCATACGAAGCTGTTGAAAATGTTCTTTTATCATTCCAGTTAAAAGAATTAAAAAAATGATAAATAAATCAAGGTTCTATCATAATTAAATTGACACCTATAACATGCATATGCTCAAACAAATGCACCTATGAATGGAATGTGTTTTGCATGCACACGTTTAAAAACTGATCTTTTTGTCCAACGCCTTTGTAGGTTTGAACGTTGTCTTCAATTACGACTTATAATACATGTATCTTATTCTAACACAGTTCGGTGTAATTTTCAGACTTTAACTCATATATAATATGGCAATATTTTCCACATATATTTTTTCCATGCTTTGCATATAGCTTGCTCTTACTTTTTTGCGACACTTTCTCTATAAATAAGACCGGTGTCTGTAAATCAACTTTACACCTCCTCTCCATTATAACTATAATGGGAAAGATCAGCAGAATTATCACAAGCATGCAAAGAATATCCATACTGATCTGGTCAAATTCTAAAACAAACAAACAAATCATATTATAATCAACTTTGTAATGGCATGACCAACATAGGAAATATTGGTATATACAATGTTTTTAAGTACCGCTTTTTGACCTATTAACCCTCACTCCCTAACACTTATTTTTTTTTCATTAGTTGCATTTTTAAACTGTTATTTTCATGTTAGAATCTTTCTCGTCACCTTTAAGATTTGTGTATCTTGAAGTGTATGGGAGAGGGCATGACCAAGAATACTTGCCAAGATTGGAATCCTTGTGATTTTTCATTGGCCTCAGTTTCAAGAGTTTGAATGTTATATTAAACACACCCCATTCTAGAAATGCATTCCTCGGGATGGGTATTAAGTCAAATACGGTATATTTATATTTATACAATATGCAATATGCAATGATCATGCCGTCTGTTCAATATATGCACGGTTAATAGAAGTACAATTCAATATAGCATCCAGTTATTCGTTATGAAAAATTCATTCATCAAAATTTTACAATAGGTTGATTGATTGATTGTTGGTTGCTTAACGTCCAGTGGCAAATATTTCATGCATATTCAGGACGAGAACAAGTTCACAATAAATACAATAGGTAGGTTCTGTAATAGATCAAGGGATTATGGTCGGAGAAATTTAGACTGCCACGGGAAATGAGGGTATATTAGATAGGGACAGAAATTTAGCCTTGCAACAGGTCACCTACGGACCCCTCTAAGAGTTGTTGCAAGGGTTCTTAACGTGCAAAGAGCGTGGCACTCTCTTTACACGAGGCATCGGATTTAACGTCCCCATTCTGACCGGACGTGGCTGCAAATTTGTACATCCCGCACAGCCAAACGGACGCCCCACTTTAGCACGGGTTTTACTGCCGGTCGGAGGAAGACCAATGGTGACCATACTTCTATTCCCCAGTCACCCTTGGGGGTTTTTACAATAGGGTCATGCGTCATAAAGTCAAAGTACCTATTAAGTAAGTAATAAGTCCTCTTGCCTATTAACCATACTATTGGTTTCTTGGGCATCCATTACATCACAGTAATTCCTTGTGGTAATTTAATTGAAATCAATCATCAGTCCTGTCTTAAATGTTTTGCAAATTTGTGCTGCAGTTGTTTAATGGTCGTGTTTTTTGGGTTTTTACTTCTGCTTTTCAGATGGGGTGATTGCAACCGGATGGCGAAAACTGCAATGCTCAGGTAGAACTGGAAGGCATAAAAATTCAGTTTTTAAAAAATGAATCCTTTTTGTGAGGGCTAATTTTGAAAAATTCACAAGTTCTCCATCGGGGCTCATTCCGGAAATTGACATAATATTCACTTCTTTGTAGAAGCATGATACATACTAGTATTACTGACAGGTTAATAAATGACGGTAAAGAGTTGGAACTATGTTCATTAGATAATTAATTTCCTACATTTTCTATAATCCATTAATCACCAAAACATAATTAGAATTATGGAGTGTACTCATAACTGAACAATACAAACTGTGATTTGTTTTTAATAAGTGTCCAAATAAAGGCAACAGTAGTATACCATTAACGGCGAAACCATTTTGGTACAACCAGGACACTCTGTACATCAGGAATGCAGGAGAGTTTACTGCAATCCTAAAGACATTGACAAAAGCAAAAAGAAGACAAATATAGAAAGCAGCGCAGACTCACCAAATCTTATGTTATTTTTAGTATTTCGAAAAATTCATGATTTTGTAAAGAGGAGTTTATAAAAATTACCATATAATTGATATTCATGTCAACACCGAAGTGTGATACCTTCGGGGAGGAAAAGACCAGACGGAGAAATGCCGAATATGTAGAAAGATTATAACAAAAAGATGGTATAAAAGTCATCTTAACTTGCATATGGATAAAAACAATGACATTTACCAAACCCGACATTATCATACTGTAATAGTTGACGTATATAACGGAGTATTTGCCTCTTCAAAGAACATTTCAGGCCCATTCAATCCTGTCCACGTGGCATACACAACTAGTAGACTTGATGCTGGTATATTTTGAGAGGATAAAATATGTATAGAAGCTCAACAAATAGCGAGACGTGATCGCAACTACTCCTTATAATGTCCACATGCTAGATAAAGTCATTATGCGATTAAGCAATGTAAAGAAATTTTAAACTCCGTTTCATTAGAACAAATGGTGGAAGAAAAAAAACTCACACAAGATCAAGGTCATATGGTGCATCAACTACAAGAACAAGCTGTATTAGAACATGCCCCTTTCTTAGTCTTTTTAAGAATTCCACATTCAGTTTCTTACAGTTTATTGTTTTCTGTACATGCCGAAAGAAGGAGATACTACTGGTCAAAATCAGAGAGAACAAATGTAACATTTGATACCGTAAAAAGACTTTAGTCATGTCGCTGTTCTTCGGGAAAGAGAACATATCAACACAAAATAGCTATCAGATGGCATTTTTATCAAGCGCACAAGGACATGTAAGCATCGGAAATCAAGGATCTAAATACCAGTGAGGAAAACAAAAGTGAGGATGTTATACTTACCGACGAAGATACACAAAATGAAAGAAGAAAACTGGATTACATTCAAAGACACAAAAGATACCAAGATAAAAAAAGCATGTAAATTCCTCATCTTAGTGATCTAAGGTCAATTTAGGATAAATTGTATTTTAGCGACTTGGATAAGTCATTGCGCGTCTTAAGTTGTCGTTCCATACACTATTATAAATAAGCTCCGCCTTCCAACACTCGACGCTTTCTTTTCGTTCCCACTACACGTGTTTCTAGTTCCACCTTCCCGCAGCCTCGTTTCTTGTGCTAGCTTGCATCATGACAGCATGCCATGTTCGCTTATAAAAAATATAAAAGTATATATATTTCTTTTAATCATGGATTCAAGTGCTCGATCAAAACGCGACAATGCTGGAAACATTTATTGCAAGTTTACGAGCCGTGAATCAATGCTGTCGTCTTCAATTTCTTCATTCTCGTCTTCTGACAGAGTAAAAAATGGTACGATGCCAACCTCCATATTGAATTTAGCTCTTCCGGTTCCAATCCGTTCAGTTCGTAATGGATGATTGATTGATTGATTATTGGTTGCTTAACGTCCAGTGGCAAATATTTCATGCATATTCAGGACGAGAACAAGTTCACAATAAATACAATAGGTAGGTTCTGTAATAGATTAAGGGATTAAGGTCGGAGAAATTTAGACTGCCACGGGAAATGATGGTATATTGGATAGGGACAGAAATTTAGCCTTGCAACAGGTCACCTACGGACCCCTCAAAGAGTTGTTGCAAGGGTTCTTAACGTGCAAAGAGCGTGGCACTCTCTTTACACGAGACATCGGATTTAACGTCCCCATTCTGACCGGACGTGGCTGCAAATTTGTACATCCCGCACAGCCAAACGGACGCCCCACTTTAGCGAGGGTTTTACCGCCGGTCGGAGGAAGACCAATGGTGACCATACTTCTATTCCCCAGTCACCCTTGGGGATCGTAATGGAATCTGGAAACTTAACTTGTATATATTTGTTTGATAAAAATGCATTTGTACATATGTGAATTGTAAAGACATTTATTGTACAGAATTGTAAATATAAATCAAACTGCTCAGTCGAGCGGTTGCAAATCAAATTAGTAGATATATTCCCTTTTTCCCTTCTTTACTCTCTCTCTCTCTCTCTCTTTACATAATTGAAAATAAAGAAAAACTATAAAATAAAGAATATTTAATTATTATTTTATTATTCATAACTCATTCACATTATTTTTCCATTCATAATTAAAAAAACTCTCCTGAGGGAGAAAAAGGGGGAAGGGAAGTTCGGAAAGTTGACAAACGAGAATTACTCAAACAGAGAAGAATTAAATGTTTTACAGTTAGCGTGTAATGAATAAAATATAAACATATCTTTTTTCAAAATAATGTCATATGAAACACATTTTTTTTATAATTATAAATAAGATTCTGCAGTTTGAGTATGTCCAACAGATGTCAATGAATTGGAAATTTTACTAATATGACATACGTTCAGTTAAGAATCTGTGACAATTCTTATGTTATATCATTAGGAAATATTATCCTATAAGTTTTCCTACTGTCTCCGTAACTTTAATTGCATACTCTTCAAGGTTCGGCTACACAAATAATAACCAGTGCTACATTATCAACATGATCGATCCTTGAAATGGCTAAATTTTGGACTTGATCTATAATTGGTCTAAGGTTAAACAATATATTTTTTATATTATTTTCAACTCATAAACTATGCAAATACTTTTAACACTATCTCCTTTATTTGACGAAAAGCTCACTAAATTTTATGTTCACATGTCTGTCATTGCTCAATATGGCGAAGAAATTCAAAGTTGAATTACTTTATTTGCAATGTGTAATCGCCATCCGGATTGACCCCCTACTCCCTTGATTCACTCCTCTTTTATAAAGTCTAGGGAGTGTAGTACCTCGGGGTCGTCGGTGGTGCTCCACTGGCGGAGGAACAAATCAGGACGACAGAGAGCCTCGTTCCGGATCTGTCATTCCAAAAAAGCCATTGCTGATAATCAAACGTCGTCTTCGCCCAGCAACGTCAAAGTTACAGCCACGGTAAGTTTGGATAAAGCTTACAACTATTATTATTTTGTTTCTACTGTGTTCATTTATTGGAAGGTTAGTGATGCCTAGGAGGAAAAATTGTCGCGAGGGGAAAAGGAGTTAAAAGAAGGAGAAAAGCCCGTATTACTGAGAATGACAGGACAGCTTCATCGTCACAAATAGAACATGATGTAGTGCCGCCCCGGATGCAAATTCCAACATCTAATGCACCAGGATCATCTACCATGTCTAACAGTTCAGGGGATTTGCCGAATAATGAAGAGTCCGTAATGCATCAATAAACAAGGTACATTTTTAGAATGTATCTCTAAGGACAAAACGGGATCAGATAGTGTTAAACACTACTTTGAAGACTTTTTATTTGCAGGCCCGGGGGCTGATTCAACTTGCCTTAACCTGCTGAGTGAATTTTAAAAAAAAGAAGATGTGGTATGATTGACAATGAGACAACTCTCCACAAGAGACCAAAATGACACAGAAATTAACAACTATAGGTAACCGTACGTGATCACGTCGGTCCAACTGATGTTCTTACATTTTAAGTGCTTGAAATTAATACAATTGAAATGTCGGTAAAAATTCCCCAAGAGAAATTGCTGAAATAGAAAACAATAATTTCAAGCTTGTTATGCAAGAAAAAAGAACATTACGTATTCTCCAGTCTTTTACAGGCATTTTGAATTTTTGTTCGAGAGTGATCCCTAGGGCATAACCTGACCTGTAACTCTTCATTTTTATCCTTCACACTTAAAATGAAATCACCAGGTTTAAAGCATAAATCAAGCAGAAAAAGTCAAGATTAATTGATTGATGATTAACGCCACTTCTCAACACTATAGATAGTCAAGAAAATGTAAAAACTCGAATGTTTGGTAGGAGACTAATATAAAAGGTCATGACTTCATATCAAACAAGTATTCTGAGAATATTGCTTAGGCCAAATTACTATTGGGAGAAAAAAGAAAAAAAAGTATGACAATGTAACATGACTTCAAAAGTTGGTTTACAAAGAGTCGATCAACTGAAAACTGATATTTTGGTAAAGCATTCCTATTTCCAAGTTTAATACCAAATATCAGTTGATCAGTGTGGATATGAAACTAACCTGTGACTAGTCTTCATACATACCAAAACAAAATAATTGGATTGATCTGTTTTCATTAGAAAGAATAAAACTTCAAACTGATTCTTTCAAGTGTGTTTTGTTTCGTATTACAGAGAAGTTAGGTAACATGGAAAACTGGTACACTAGTTGGAATAGACTGGGCCTTAACGATAAAAAAGATATTTCAAGAAAAGGCAAAGGAAATGAACATTGAACCATCAGAACAACTGAGTCATTCAAAACAACTGTTAAAAAAGATTTGTAGTTTGGTAGGTAAACATTTTGTACAAAATAAAAAGGCTGAAATTTTAAAAAATGTGACTTTGATGGAGAGATGTCTTATTGACACTCATACTACATGCATCTTCTTGTATCTAATGAATGTACACAAAAGCATCTATCAGTCTCTTCACAATGAGCATGTCTATTGGTACTATAAGATTAGTACTCTAAGAAGAATGATCAATTTACCTTATTCCTGTTGAACTTAATTTCCATTTTTATTAATGTTTCTTTTGGAATTGATTGCTTAAAGATCAGTTTTCCTGAAAAATACTATCAATACGTTGAGTATGATTTGTTTTTCAATATAAACAAAGAAGCATGAGCCTCTCCATATTGTTTTATGATTATTCAATGCCTTAAGCATTCAGATGTATTAATTTAATGATTCATAAATTTCTGTAAATCTATTGTGAAAGAAAATTTTAAAATAAGTCAATGCTTTTATCTTTAATATAGATTAAATAACTTGCAGACACTGAAGTGGAGGCATGTGTGATGGGGGTTGATCTCAACCAAAACATCATAGAGATGGGCACACCTAAAATGTGTAGCTTTCTAAAAGACAACCCTGAAATAGTTCAGAAGGTTTACCTTCATATTACAAATGATATATATATATAATATATAACTAATAAAACATCATATTGCAACAAGAAATAAATGAGAACGTGTCCATCATGGATACAGATGAAGCCCCTGCTTGCATTATCATAATAAGTTGAAATGGGACATAACTGATGAACAGAAAAAGTGACCCTACCCAAGTTTGAAATTTATTTCAGTTTTGTGGTTATAAGTATTATATGTAAAGTTCATCACATTTAGTTGAAGGAAAATTAAGTTAGAGAATGAAAACTCAAAGCTCAGCAATTTTTCTATAAATTTATAAAGTGGCATAAATCAAGAACTGTCCAAGTGACACCACCAAAATTCACTTTTGATCTGTATTTTGTGGTAATAAGCATTGTGTAGAAATTTTACAACATTCAGTTGAGACAAAGTAAAATTGATGAACGGAAACAAACATATAGCAATTGTGTTTCAGTTTCATCAAATTTGTCTGGACCTGAAATTTCAAATATTGGATTAAAGGAGGTGACATAACATCAGATATGAATATTACCTACTCATTACAACTGTAAGCTTCAAACAAAATTAAAAGTCAATCCTTTTACAAAAATTGGTTAATTTTCAAACTTACAGAAAACTTCGGTCAATAGTATTGAAAAGTATGACAATGTAAAATGATTTCAATAGTTGGTTAGTCTGTCATAAGTTTAGTTTTCAAGTCAGGGAAGTCAGTTAAGAGGTTCCTTGATCTGTCCAAATTTTTCATCATACCGACCACGATTTATATACAGAAAAACCAACCAGCAATGGTTTTTATTTCAAAACATGACGTTTTGAAATGGCAAAATCATCGAAAGTGTCCGAAGCAGCTGACGGTGTTTTTTTTTTCTTGTATTTTGGGAAGATAACCAATTTGGTGTGGTTACCAGAAACGACGTGGTAAATATAGCTGTGTCAGAGCTCACAGAGAAAGTTTACGGCCAGAAATGTGAGGCGATGTATGGTTCTGATAAATATCATGTAACTCTGATATTCGAGGTATATTATAAATAGCTCATCTGGGCTAGTTTATTTTAATCTATTTTTAGCTCGGACCCGAAGGGACCCATGTGAGCTTATGCCATCACTTGGCGTCGTCGTAAACTATTTTAAAAGTCTTCTCCTCTGAAACTACTGGGCCAAATACCTTCAGACTTTCTAATAATGATCAAAAGACCAACATTGTATGACAGCAAAAAGATCCTTTGATGCCAGGTTTATAATAATAAAAAGGTACTATGCAACAGTGCAGGGCTATCCCCAGTATTATGAACGGCTCATTGTTAATTATTCTGGAAGAGATTCTAGGGGATGTTTGGAACGATGATCAAAACATTCAAAAGTAATGAAAGACTTACAAAAATTTAAACAGAAAGGCTTGAGTTTGATCCCAGAACTTTACAATTAATCGCATTCAGTTTCTGGATAGGTTGCCAACAGTTTATTTGTATTTACTGGATCAAATATCATTTTAGGTTAGGGGAGTTCCTATGGAGGACATTTTCAAGTTTTAACACGTGCAACAGATTTTAAATCAACGGTGGTTAAATGTGGTTATAGAACAACTCCTAACGGAATTTTATTTTCATGTTTTGCATATCTTCATAAATAGGATTAAAAACACAGTCGTAGGCAGGATTTTCTTGATAAGCTTCAAAAGTCTGTTGGAGAGCGAGTGCTCATCAGCCTCTACATACATACTCTCAACAGGTGAAGTTTAAAAGGGGCCAAGACAAAGACGTAAAAGGAAAAACAAGAAAAGGTTATATGATTCAAAGAATTAGCCAAGTCAGATTCAGCCGTAATAATTTACGTAAAAAGTAAAATTACTAAAATACTGAACTCAGAGGAAAATCGAATCGGAAAGTCCCTAATCACATGGCAAAATCATATGACAAAAGACATAAAAACGAATGGACAACAACTGTCATATTCCTGACTTGGTACAGGCATTTTCAAATGTAGAAAATGGTGGATTAAACCATGTTTTATAGCGCTAAACCTCTCACTTTGAACGACAGTCTCGTGAAATTCCGATATATTTACAACGATGAGTGACCTAAACAGACATTTGGTGGCCTTCTGCTGTTGTCTGTTCTGTGGTCGGGTTGTTGTCTCTTTGACGCATTCCCCATTTCCATTCTCAATTTTATTATAAATAAAATAGTCAAAATAATGGTACTGCAGTCATCGCCGTGTTACAATTTTAGCCGTATTTGGCACAACTTTCTGGAATTTTGGATCCTCAATGCTCTTCAACTTTGTACTTGTTTGGCTTTATAAATATTTTGATATGAGCGTCACTGATGAGTCTTATGTAGACGAAACTCGCGTCTGGCGTACTAAATTATAATCCTGGTACTTTTAATAACTATTTACACCAATGGGTCGATGCCACTGCTGATGGACGTTTCGTCCCCGAGGGTATCACCAGCCCAGTAGTCAACACTTCGGTGTTGACATGAATATCAATAATAAAACACAATATGCCTGTTTTGTAGACTTTTCCAAGGCATTTGATTCAATTTGGCATGATGGGTTATTTGAAAAACTTTTAAAACTGGGAGTCAAAGGACATTTTTTCCAATTACTTCACCATATGTATAATAATGCAAAATTTGTTGTAAAAAAAGATAACACTATTACTGAGCCATCTAAATTAGGAAAAGGTGTGCGACAAGGCGATGGCTTAAGCCCCCTCTTATTTAATATATATGTCAATGACATTGATTCAATTTTCCCCCAAGATTCATGTATTCCGTTGCAGCTTATAGACACTAGAATGAATTGCTTATTATATGCTGATGATTTACTATTGCTATCTGAAAGCAAAGAAGGTCTACAATCCTGTTTAAATTCTCTAAAAACATACTGTGATAGATGGAAGCTGAATGTCAATTTAAATAAAACATAAATTATGATCTTCAGTAAAGGTAAAAAAGATTTCCAAAAATTTAAGTTTTTTTATAATAACAAAGAAATTGAAATTGTTGAGAAATATAAATATCTGGGTATTATCATTTGCTTTAATGGAAATTTTAAACATGCTGCAGAACACTTATACAAACAAAGCTTAAAAGCACTTTTTTCTCTGCATTCTAAGACATTTGGATTCAATACTATAGATCATAAACTAAATTAAAACTATTTGATTCTCTAATAAGACCCATAAGTACTTATGGATCTGAAAAATGGACTAGTGACTACAATATAAAAGACTCAAATATTGATAAATTACCTTTTGAAAAAATTCTGTAAAAATATTTTAGGAGTTCACAAGAGAAGTTCAAATATGGCAGTGAAGTGTGAATTAGGAAGACAACCTACTTTTAATCATATACTAATCCTAGCCCTTAAATATTATGATCGACTTAAACAGCTTCCATCTGACAGACTGCTTAGTTAAATATATAAATTAGATCATTCATTATATACTGATGGACACAGATCTTGGCACAAATTTATCTCGAACTCTATTGAAAAATATAATTTAACAGACAATAATCTTAATTTAAAGAACTTAAAGGAAAATATTAATAACCAACATTCTAATAACACTTTGCATAATCTAAAAAAATTACGTTCTATTGAACAAGACAATAAATTACATTTCTATGCCAATATTTATTCAGAAGAATTTAAATTGCAAAATTATCTATCGTATAAATGTTCTCCTAATATAACAAGAAATCTTACAAAATTAAGAATTAGTTCCCATCCTCTTTTGATTGAAAAGGGTAGATATTTCAGACCAAAAATTAAGAGAGAAAACAGAATATGCTTGAACTGCAATCAAATAGAGGATGAAAAACATTTCCTTTTTTATTGCAAAAAATTTGAAAATTATAGAAAACAACTATTTAATAAACTAAATATTAATTCACAAGATCTGTGCCCTGAAAAAGTAATGAAAACCATTATTAGTTTACTTAACCCACAACATATTGATGATACAAAAAATATATGCCATTACATACAATTATGCTTTGAATCTTTGTAATTTTATTCATTTAACCTTGATTTGATATTTTGTCATACGTAATATATATTTATCTATCTGATGTAATATCATGTTAATGTGGGGGAAGACATCATTATACTTTGTATTGATTTTCCTGATTTAATAAAACTTGTTTTTTTTTTTTGTTTTTTTTTTTTTATAATGTGGTTATTTTTATAAATTTCCTGTTGACAAAACTTTGAATTTTTCGAAAAACAAAGGATTTTCTTATCCCAGACATAGATTACCTTAGTCGTATTTGGCACAACGTTTTGGAATTTTGGATCCTCAATGCTCTTCATCTTTGTACTCGTTTGGCTTTATACATATTTTGATATGAGCGTCACTGATGAGTCTTATGTAGACGAAACGCGCGTCTGGCGTACTAAATTATAATCCTGGTACTTTTGATAACTATAAAAAAGAAACAATTTAACAGAAGAACACAATGGCATCTATCAAATTTAAAAACACATTCACTGCTTCGCGTGTCTGACGACAGAATATATATACGTCACATAGGAAGAAATTTTGTCGTTCAATGTTTATACAAAACAATTTCAAAATTTTACATGGGCAATGTTGACATACAGGGTTAAAAAATCAAAAGTATGTTAGAATTAATTTCAGATATAGACCGAGATATAAAATAGTCCAAAAGTTCTATAGAATTCATAAGAATCCACAAATGGTTAATTCCACTACGCGATTGAATAATTTAGACGTTTGAGGGTCATCGTATTTTCTAATTTAAAATATTTAAAATAGAAATATAACATAGTTTTACTAAATCATATATTGTGACTTTTTTCCTAGGGATTTTGTGACTTTTTTTCCGTTTACCATTATGACATATAATAGAACAATAGCATACTGACGGGATCTTTTAAAGTACAGAGTCGCATATACAAAACACACCAGCATAAATAAAAGATAATGCAAAGACGTTGACGGGATGTATAAGTACCGAACCACGTCAAATGTATAACACAGAAAACAATCCAAACAGTAAAGGTCATATTAATAATAGATCGAAGAAAAATGAAAGAACAATATAACACATTGTTATTATAATAAACAACGTGTAAAGGATAAGTAGTTATCAAAAGTACCAGGATAAAAATTTAATACGCCTTTCAGCATCCTGGTAAGTATCTGTTAATTTTCATGGTAAGTCCGGTGCCACACTTCGATTACTTGTTGATGTGAAGAATCGCCAGCTTCTACATCATTATCAGCCTTCTGTGATTCTGTTACAGATGGGAGGAGGTAATGACATAAGCTTGGAACCGTTCGAGTTAAGTCTGTTCGAAATCTCCTTAGATGCTTTCACGTCGTACTGCCAATCTTTTAGTTGCGACGTGATCGTCGTGGGCTTTTGGAAGCGACTTCGGTGCAGAGATACCACTGTTGACGAGTACAATTCGAGAAGGGAGTCCATTGACAGAATGCAAATCTTTAAGATAACAACTGCCATTTTCCTGACTTTGTACAGTACATTTGAAGGAAAATTGATATCTGCTCAAACTAACAGGGACCGAAATAATCTTTATACTTTAAACAACAAATTTATTTCCTTTTACCTGTGTGACGTACTGAAAAGTAAAATCACAAAAATACCGGACTCCGAGGAAAATCAATTCGGAATGTCCCTAATCACACGGCAAAAATCAAATGACAAAACACATCAAAAACGAATGGGCAACAACTGTCATACTCCTGACGTGGTACAAGCATTTTCAAATGTAGAAAATGGTGGATTGAAAAATATAATTGCGACTAGACGTATCTTACACTGTTTCGTCAGTATATTTACACTATAAACGAAAAACTGCTAAGTCGAAAAGTAATTATAATAACAACTTTAATATTCTTCTGAATGTTTTAAAACTCGCATGTACTTACCCCTGTCTAAACATTGTAGAGCTTTCCCGACAGATGTTGTAATCCTAACGTATTCAGGACACTGGTATACATCTCTATTGGTGTTCTCATTATTCCCCATGTTTAAATAAAATAATCGGCTTCCTTTTTTTTCTGGGATGTCCATTGCAGCATATAAAGATGCAGCCATGTGTCAAATGTCAGTTGCAGTGATGTTCTTGCTAAGTTTGGCTTTTTTGCAACATTTTTAACACATCTTCACCAAATTACGTTTTTATCTGATCCTGCAGTGGTTGGTTATCAAAATGTATGTCTTTCCCCAACCCCTGCGTCATTTCTAACCTATTCATCTGCAAGGATTCTTATGGCATCCCAACAATCCTGAGGTATCAACAGAGACAAAAGATTTATTTTTCCTGCTTGGTATAGAATCCTTAATTCGCATAATAATTTTTATCCACCTTTTCCACTGAATCTTGAGAAAACCACACCCAATTTTCTGCATCGTCCCATTCTGATAGCAAAAGCCTAGCAGGTTTCCGTCCTCTTCGAGCATTATATAGTGTTAAGCAGGCATACAAGAACATCTCTATTCTTATCATACTCATTTGAAGATATGAATTGAAATTTGGATTTCTCTTCTTTTTTAATTTTATTTTCCAGCCATTCTTTCAAAACCTTTATATCATCCTCATCTGGAAGGTGAGCTTGCATCCTTCTTTCTCTCTGTCTAAGCACCGTAATTTTATATTCTACATCCCCAAATATACTTGGCCAGCAAAATTCAAGTATATCGCCGAAGCGCTAAATCTCATCAACTTCTGCATCTTTTTTTGGATGAGAAATTAAATAGCTTTATGTAAAAGATAGCCATATCTAATCTTTAGCCCTGCTTTTGTGTGCAAAGTTTCTTCATGTATTGTCTGGGCGAACTCCTACATATGACAATTGCCTGTGTCAAACATATTTATAACTGATAAAATGTTAGCCTCTGCATTAGCATTTATCTAACTTTGTTCTCTACATTCTAAAAATAAATGGGTCAGTTTCTCTTACCTGGCATGACCAATTTTCTTCTTTTTAAAAATTCTGTTTAAATTTATTTTACTGACTCTCGGCATCCGTCTCTGAAATCCTTCCCGTCACCATTTTTTATTACTTTGACTAGGATTCTACTTTTCATACTAGAGGAGGTACGACTTATCTCCCTTAAGATAACTAATCTTGATTCCCCCGCGAGCCACATGTTTTACATTCTTTGTCGACTATCGAAGAAAATATTTCCGTTAATTTCATCCAAACTGAATTGGCCATGTTGACCGCAACGTTGAACTTGTGTAAATCCTTATAGTTTTTGAGGGTGAGGATACTGACCAAATTATGTTTCCATAACAATTGGCAGATTGAAATTTATATGTTAAGAGCCTCCTTCTTCACCACAAATGTCCCGGTATTTTTATACGCTGACGGATTATCGATTACAACGCTGAACTTGACGTCGTCAAACTTTATTATGCCTCTTTTCGTTCCACTGAATGAAGGTTGAGCTATCTTTGGTACTTGAAAATATATTTGAATAGTATATATATATATATACAATTTTAGATCACCGTTCCGAAGGATATGAGTTTCGGTGTTTAATGCCACAATTTTGTTGCGGCCAGTTTTTATTGGTGGAGGAAGCCGGAGTGCCCAGAGAAAACAACCGACCTTCGATAGGAAAACTGACAATCATAGTCAATAAAGATCGGAGTATAGTGGACGCGCACGAGCTGGGTTCGAACTGACAACCTCAATGTTGACTGGCTAGTTATTACAGTAGTAACTACTTAGACCAGTCGGCCACCGAGGCCCCTGAAGAAATGTGAAGTAGGTATACACCTAAACGAAATGCCATACTATGACAGCAATATGTAAATGTATAACAATATAGATTATTTGTTATCTTGGAAATTATGAATTTCATAATGCAATACATTTTTTTTAAACATAAACATTTCATTCTTACAAAAGAGGACTCCCTTTTAGTACCTTTGATGTTGTAATATTTATTCTGTCCAGTTACCATAATTTTAAACTGTACCTTAATTTAATTGTCAGTTAGACATAACAAGGTGACAATGTCCACTTTCAAAAACTCGTACCCCCAAGGGTGACTGTGGAATAGAAGTATGGTCACCATTGGTCTTCCTCCGACCGGCAGTAAAACCCTTGCTAAAGTGGGGCGTCCGTTTGGCTGTTCGGGATGTACAAATTTGCAGCCACGTCCGGTCAGAATGGGGACGTTTAATCCGATGCCTCGTGTAAAGAGAGTGCCACGCTCTTTGCACGTTAAGAACCCTTGCAACAACTCTTTGAGGGGTCCGTAGGTGACCTGTTGCAAGGCTAAATTTCTGTCCCTATCCAATTTACCCTAATTTCCCGTGGCAGTCTAAATTTCTCCGACCTTAATCCCGGAAGCCCCTATTACAGAACCTACCTATTGTATTTATTGTTAATTTGTTCTCGTCCTGAATATACATGAAATATTTGCCACTGGACGTTAAGCAACCAACAATCAATTAATCAATCAAAAACTCGTATTGCAGGATACCTGTCAAACGAATGGGAAATAACTGATTTTTTTTTCTTTTTTGGAACACGAACACTTTGTAAAAGAGGGACGAAAGATACCAGAGGGACAGTCGAACTCATAAATCGAAAATAAACTGACAGCGCCATGGCTAAAAATGAAAAAGACAAACAAACAATAGTACACATGACACAATATAGAAAACTAAAGAATAAGCAATACGAACCCCACCAAAACTAGGAGTGATCTCAGGTGCTCCGGAAGGGTAAGCAAATCCTGCTCCACATGTGGCACCCGTAGTGTTGCTTATGTGATAACAAATCCGGTAAATAGTCTCATTCGGTAGGTCACATTCATGAAAGGAAGGGGATTGTAGTTACGACGTAAGGAACATATCCGATATCATTTGTGAAACGGCAATTCCAGAACGGTCAACCAACCCGTGCTGGCGTCCGTAAAATTTACTAAGGGATGATTTCAACTTCACCATTTGGAACTCTTGGTTTAATAGCTTCCTTGTAAGTAGCAACCCTCTATCAAGGAAATCATGATAGGAAATGCAAGCACGGGAATATCGTATCAATAAGGAGACATATACCCCGTATGCAGGTGCTGCTGGAATGCTGCTACTTAGAAATGGAAAGATCACAATTGGAAAGCTGACATCATCTCTTTTGTCGTAAAGCTTTGTTTTCAACCGACCCTCATTGTCAATTTCTAGATGTAAGTCAAGATATGAGGCCGACTTAACTGTATCAGTAGTATCCTCTATCTCAAGTTCGATGGGATAGATGCATTCAACATGGTCACCAAATTTTGAATTATTTAGTGAAAGAACATCATCCATATAGCGGAAATTTGAGTTAAAGGATATTGCTAACTTCTTAACTTTCTTCCTAAGAAGTTCCTGTAGGAAGTCGGCCTCATAATAATAAAGAAACAGGTCGGCAAGAAGAGGGGCACAATTTGTTCCCATTGGAATGTCGACAGTCTGTTGAAAATCACGTCATCCGAACGTAACAAATATGTTGTCAATAAAAAAATCAAGCATCTTGATAATGTCAGTTTCAGAGTGATCCTTTACAAAGAAGGATTTATCCCTCCCTTAGACAAGATACTTGTATCTACGTTAGCCATTCTTTTTTATGAAACAAAGCAATACCAACTCTTTCAGTTTGTCTTTTAGTTTGGAATATGGAATACTTGTGTAAAGTTTAGAAAAGTCAAATGTGTTAATACTATTACAAGATGAAAGAGAGTTAGATTGTGTGTACTCTAAAAGATCTTTGGAATTTTTCAGTATCCACATCTGATTCACGCCACCTCTAGAATAGGCAGTTTCACAATAACTTTGAAGGCCGTCTTTGATTGCTGAAATAACAGATGTTAATAATTTAGAAAGAGGTTTCGTGGAGCACTTGGAAGTCCAAGCAATCTACCGTTGTTTGTAAGGACAGTAGTTAAGGTATCCAATACAGTGATGGAAGATTCAGTTCTTCATCTTTGGTTGAAATTCCAAAGGAACATAGAATAGACCTATGATAATCCAGGATTTCCTCTTTGGTAAATGTCGTGAGTTAATATGTTGAGTTTCCAAGTAAAATTGTCAATACGTAATTCGTTTATCAAGCAGTTAATCTAATGAGTTTTTCACACAAAAACGATGTTGTTTGGGGCTTTATCTGCGGGGACAACAACATATTTGTCATGGAGGTAGGGAATGTGTTTTGCAACATTTGGGTCTTTAAAGATTGACGAAGCATGGGCATTGATAGACCCATTCAGTTTCTTTATTCTGATTTGTATCAACGACCTCACTGCCTTAATCCATTCGGAAAGAGTGTCTACGTCTTCCTTCTCGCGCTTAGCCCATTGCCTGGCATAATCCTCAACTGAATCCATCAAAATTTTAAAGTTGTATTTCCAATTGATGGATTTAGGCTCACGACATTTCGGACCTTTCGATAACACATATCGCAGAGAAGTGCAATTAACAATGTTGAGGTCACCGGTAATAACGTGGCCAGCCGGATTATATGGGAATTGGGAACTAGCAAAAGTGCATTCAGGAGGTTTAGACTTGAAGTCGTCAATATTGAGATCCTGCAAAACGTAATTGAAATTGAAAATTTTAGTTGCAATAGGTTTGGTATAGGTATACGAAATGATTGGTACAGACTGATCTTTGAAATAAGGAGGTATTTTAGATAGACAAAGTAGCTGTGTACATTTTAGGGAGGACATGAGTACAAGTGTTTGCTCATCTTCAAAAATATATATTTAGATTTTTTTTTGATGGATGTACAAATCGTCATCATCGTCGATGTTGAGCACAAACTGTGTCGTGCTTGTTTTCTCCAAAAATAACTATTTATGTGTATGCATTTCGTTCGATTTTATCAACAGTGATACAAACTATCGTTTGATGTATATGTCTTCTTACATTTGCAACATGGTATTTCATTGCAACATCTGCCTTTATTTTTCCATCCTTAAAAAAGCGTGTGCAATTTCTTTCTGAACATTCGAATATAGTCGTCGACCGAAGTGTGTTTGCTCAAATCGCTCGTCATGTTGTTATCGTGACCCAATCTTAGGGCCTCAACATATGATTAATTCACCAGCATTTTTATCATATACGGACTCATTCTTCACGTTTATTTTGTCATGTAGCATTCTTACATATTGTTGCAATTCTCCTGTTGCACTAGTGCTTCTATGACACATCATACCCCCTTTTGTCAGCCAAATTGTTGAATTTGACTTGGACCAAAATAAGCGCTGGAGACAGTTTACATTTGGAATTATAAATTATAACGATATGTTCAAATGATGAAGTCATTTATTTGTTATGGATCCACTATTAATTGGTCCTTTAACTGTGTTAAAGTTTGATCAAACGAGGTCAGAGCAAACTTGTATGAAATGTGGAGAAATGCACAATTATTTATAGACTAAGTCATATAACTCGGGAATGACACAAGTATTGTCAAAATCAATAAAGAGCTGTAATTGGCCCCGACAATATGTAAAATATAATGAAGTTTGTTTGGTCAAAGGATACTGGATTTATAACTGAAAGATGGGGAAAGAAATTGAAAAATTGTCATGAATAAAATCCAATAACCTTATACTTTAACTTTAGGGAGTTCCCGGTTTTTGATCCGAACTGTGTTATAAATTTACGAAATTTGGTAAAAAGAAACTTGGCAGTGTGTGATAATTGTCAATAAATGCCAATTAGTTCTTTAATAAAGTCCTATAACTCTTGAACGACATATGTGAAAATTGTCAAAAACAGGGAGCTTCCTGTACTAAGTCTTATCACCTTTGAAGTTTGATGTGGTTTCGTCAATTCAAGCTTGTATTATTTTACGACGATTAAAATGTTTACAATGGACAGACAAAAGCAAATCATAATACAAACCTAGGAAGATGTCGACCCATTAGTTTAGGGCATACTTAAAAATGTTAAAATTGATGGCATCCAAACTCATTAATTCGATCTGGATGTTTTTTTGTCGAGCCTGCGACTTTTGTCGCTGAAAGCTCGACTTAGGGATAGTGATCCGGCGACGGCTGCGTTAGATAACTTCTTAAAAGCGTTATATTTTAGAAGGTGGAAGACCTTTATGCTTCATACTTTGTTTATGGATGTCTAATGTTACGAAGTTTCCGTCAGTCACATGTCCAATGTCCTTGACCTCATGTTCATGGTTCAGTGATAATTTGAGGAAAAAGTTAAGACTTTTTGTAATGTTAAACTCACTTAATTTAAGTAACATGATAACTTTATTTGGTTTGTGCGTACCTTGCAAGGTCCTCATTCCCGTCAGACAGTTTCCACTTAACCTCGACCTCATTTCATGGATCAGTGAACAAGGCTAAGTTTTGGTGGTCAAGTCCATATCTCAGATAATATAAGCAATATATCTAGTATATTCGGCGTATGGAAAGACTGTAAGGTGTACATGTCCAACTGGCATGTGCATCTGACCTTGACCTCATTTTCAATGTCAATAATATGTATGATTTATTTAATAGTGTTCCATTTACAAATATTATTTCATTCTTAAAAGAAGTTGGAATATATTATAAAATATAAAAATGTTATTATATTTAAAAAGATTTTAATTTTTATCACGTTATCTTATTGTTGATTTTTACTTGTAAATAATCAATTTGCTTTAGTCTAGAATTTTAGTTTATTGAAGGACTTTTTGTCTGATTTTAAAATCTGCTTTAAAATGTAAAAATATTCGAATTAGCTCTCGCCGCGATATAGCCTTTTTGTGCTAATGCGGCGTAAAGCAAACAGCAATCAATCAATCAATCATTTTCATGATTCAGTGGTTATAGTTGAGTGTTTGTGTTTTGGTCTGTATTTCTTATACTGTACGCAATAGGTCTACTATATGTGGTGTATGGAATGATAGTATGGTGTACATATTTAGCTGGCAGATGTCATCTGACCTTGACCCCCAAGGGTGACTGGGGAATAGAAGTATGGTCACCATTGGTCTTCCTCCGACCGTCAGTAAACCCGTGCTAAAGTGGGGCGTCCGTTTGGCTGTGCGGGATGTACAAATTTGCAGCCACGTCTGGTCAGAATGGGGACGTTAAATCCGATGCCTCGTTAAAAGAGAGTGCCACGCTCTTTGCACGTTAAGAACCCTTGCAACAACTCTTTGAGGGGTCCGTAGGTGACCTGTTGCAAGGCTAAATTTCTGTCCCTATCCAATATACCCTCAGTTCCCGTGGTAGTCTAAATTTCTCCGACCTTACTCCCTTAATCTATTACAGAACCTACCTATTGTATTTATTGTGAACTTGTTCTCGTCCTGAATATGCATGAAATATTTGCCACTGGACGTTAAGCAACCAACAATCAATCAATCAACCTATTGTAAAATTTTGATGAATGAATTTTTCATAACGAATAACTGAATATACTTGAACTAGAAAGAGAAATCTTTAGTTTTATATGGGATGGTAAAAAAGATAAAATCAAAAGATATACATTGGAAGCAGATTACAACCAGGGAGGGCTAAATATGATCGACATAAAAAGCTACTTCTCCTCTCTTAAGATAAGATGGGTCTCTAGGTTGCTACAGGCAAAACAAGAAAATTGGACATTGATCCCAAAGCTATTTTTAAATAAATTAGGGGAAAATTTCCTTATTTTTAGAATGAACTTAAATAACCAAACCTTAAAAAAACTAGATATAACTAAGGATATTCCAGATTTTTACTTAGATATAATAAAAAGTTGGATTTTAATTCATGAAACGAAAAACACAGAACTGAAAAACTTTGTCGAGATAAGAAAGTTATCTGGGGTAATAAATTTATCAAATTTCAAAACAAGCCGCTTATTATGCATAATTGGATACACAGAAATTGCCTACGAAAAAATATTTAAAAAACTGTAAAACACTAAAAATTAGATTTCAGAAATTTCGATAGTCAAAAAAGCAATACCAACCTCATGGCTAAAAGTTTTAGCCACGAAAGAATCCATCAAATCAAATGTAAATTTTAACAGATTATCTATCAATATAAACAAAGAAAACATTGAAATTGAAAATTTAAGCAACAAAAAGGTATATCAATACCTCGTTCGACAAAAAATTTCTCCAAACATTGGCATAAATAAATGGAAAAAAGAACTAGAGATCAATAACAATTTTACCAAATATACGTTTAAATTTATACACCAACATTTAAAACTGAATAAACTTAAAATGTTTAGATGGAAATTGATAAGCTGCATTCTCCCAAATAGAGAAAATCTCTACAAATGGAAAATCGAATCTAGCCCATATTGTCAACTTTGTCAACTTAAAGACACGTATCATCATTTTTTTTATTGAATGTAAATTTCTAAAAGAATTTTGGGAAATTATAAATAAAATTTTATCTCAAATGAATTTTAATAAAAAAATCAACTTAAAAGATATAGTAATAGGCTACAAAATAACAGATAGCGAGTATATCGGATTCAATATAATTCTGACAATTATAGGATTTGCAATCTACAAATCGTACTATGTATCAAACCAAAAAAATAAATATACTAATGTATTCATTCTCTTTAAATCTGAACTTGACGAATACGTTAGATCATACAATCTAGACAAAGAATACACTACAGTCCGAGTGTTTCCAAATTTAATCTAAAGAACAGAAATTTGTTTTCTTCAAAAAAACTAAACATTTTTATGATATTCTTAAGCAGACAGATATCTTAACTATATAAATAAATAAATTACTCACATAATAAGTTTGAAATCCAAGTATAAAGATACAAAATCGGCAAATTCCACAATAAATATCAATTAAAAAGCATGCTCTCACCTTTAAACAATGTAAAACATCCGATCAAGAAAAATCGATATTCCACACATTTAAATCATGCAATTGATAAACGAGATGACAGTAGATAATTAATTTCGGATTAGTGTATCATATTATTATTGAACATTGAATTTATTGTAAAAAAACAGAAGATAATTAATTTCGGATTAGTATGTCATATTATTATTGAACATTGTATTTAATTGTACTATTACTAATATAAAATATACTTATCTATATGAAACCCTGTTCTTATAGATATTAACAATATCAGGGTACCTTACTGTTAAAGCTGTAGCGGTAAGGACATTGTTAACAGCTTTAGTGCAATAAATCTTTATTCAAGTGTTAAAAAAAAAAAAAAAAATAGGTCAGATGTCTATAAAAATGCCAAACATAAGGAGTTAAGGAGTCCAAAGAAATTCTCAGCTCTCTAAATGTGTTGTTCAAACACTTGCAAAAAATGTAGATTGCTTTATACAGTATTACTTGTCAGCAGGTCTTCATTTTGCACCTATGCCAGATTTTCTTGTTGAGGGTCTAGGATGTCTTTTATAATTATAGTCTGGGGAAATTGAATGCAACTTTGGACCTGAATCCTTTGCTAAAGACTGAAAGGGAGAACTTTTGTTCCCTGGAAATAAATTACTCGAGAAGATGAATTTAGCTAAAAAAAAATGCCATAGAGAAAAATCCCTAAGACCCCGCAATTTAAGTCAAATAAATGATAGCTAAAACCTCAACCATCTACTCCAAAATAACTTTAAATTCAATCATTATCTAGAATTTTGGAAATCATTTTAAATTTATGAATATGGCACCATAGATCATAGTACTCAAGGACGATATTTTTTAGCTCTCCCCCTTTTTTCCAAAATCTGTTAGTTTTTGTTTTCTATTAATTTCACGCTGTGTATGATAAACTTTGAATTGACAGTATTTGGCAAATAAAAGTTAATTTTAGCATTTCTCATGGGTCTATTTTCATATAATACAAAAAAAAAAATGTGAAAATAATTGAAATTGATAGAAACCCCCCCCAAAAATACCAGATTTTAAAAAAAGGGGCAGGGCTAAAAAGTTGTCCTGTTAGCAAATAGCTATGCATATATCAGATCCTTTGTCTGGGTTTGGATAATTGTTTATGGTACTTCTTTTGTTTTCCCTTAATTCACTGCAGCAACAGTTTAATGAAAATATAGTCTTATTAAAAAATAAGAAGTCATTCCAATTAATAAAAAGTTTATTTAGAATTAAAATTAATGTACCAAAAATTTTATACATTTTATATCGTATGTTTTTTTTTTAGTTTAAGAAATACAAGGAATAAAAAACTAAAGTTGAGGAACAAAATTCTTTCATATAAATGCAGGGGAAGTTGTCCATAATATTGTACTAAAACTAATTAAAATATTCATATTTTTATTATTAATTTTATATTTTTTTCTTATGATAAAAATAAATATGTAAAAGTTTTCATATTTGTTTTCAGAAAGAGCTGAAAATACAATGAAGCCAGAAGGAAGGACAGAGACATTAATGTATACAAAACTTTTTATGATAAAGACAGTTGAACATTTAGATTACTAAGTCAACATCTTGTTATAATTAGTGAACCATTGAGAAAGTGTGACCACATAATTTATCTATAACAGATTTCTGATAACATGCTGAGATAAAATTGTAGAAATATATTAGTAAATCCGGGCTTATGTGTTAGAGTGATAAGATAATAAGAAATAGAAATTTGTTACTTTTTGCTCATTTCTATGCTAACATGTTATGATACAAGAAGTCTGAATGCAAAAAAACTCTTGCATTCAACTTTTTTTGCAGACAGTATGGTCTGATGCACAGTTTTTTCACTTTTCAATGGAAAATTTGCATGTAGTTTTGGTCCCAACAGGCATATATTTGAACCACTTAACTATCCTAATGAAGAAAATAAAGGTAGAATATGAAATGAATAAGGTGCACTTATCATTGATAAGTGCTTTTATTACAGATTTAGTGAAATATTATGATGGACTTCAACTTTTATGTACAAAGCTCTTCACATTTCACGTACATCAAACTGGCCGTTAGACCAGGACCATAAATACAATACATTTTGCACATTTTTTCTGTGATAATCTACTTTTGTCTAGATTCAGAGTTGATAAATGATTAATGAAACTTAAATTAAGCATAGAAACACAAATATCAAAACATAACAAGAGTGCACACGCTGAAATGTCTCGCCTTCTTTACTAATCATTGATATTATGTTGATAGTCCTAAATATAAAGCTTTATTACAACTGTCACATAAACTTAACATTAACCAAGTAAACTAAACATTGACCAATGAACCATGAAAATGAGGTCAAGGTCAGATGAACCATGCTAGGCAGGCATGTACAGCTAACAATTCTTCCATACAACAAATATAGTTGACCTATTGCTTATAGTTTAAGAAAAACAGACGAAAACACAAAAACTTAACACTGAGCAATGAACCTTGAAAATGAGGTCAAGGTCAAATAAAACCTGCGTGACTGACATATAGATCATAAAATATTTCCATACACCAAATATAGTTGAACTATTGCATATAGTATTAGAAAAAAAGACCAAAACTCAAAAACTTAACTTTGACCACTGAACCATGAAAATGAGGTCAAGGTAAGATGACACCTGCCAGCTAGACATGTACACCTTACAATCATTCCATACACCAAATATAGCTGACCTATTGCATGCAGTATTAGAAAAAAAGACCAAAACTCAAAAACTTAACTTTGACCACTGAACCATGAAAATGAGGTCAAAGTCAGATGACACCTGCCAGCTAGACATGTACACCTTACAATCATTCCATACACCAAATATAGTAGACCTATTGCATACAGTATAAGAAAAACAGACCAAAACACAAAAACTTAACTATAACCACTGAACCATGAAAATGAGGTCAAGGTCAGATGACACCTGCCAGTTGGACATGTACACCTTACAGTCCTTCCATACACTGAATATACTAGACCTATTGCTTATAGTATCTGAGATATGGACTTGACCACGAAAACTTAACCTTGTTCACTGATCCATGAAATGAGGTCGAGGTCAAGTGAAAACTGTCTGACGGGCATGAGGACCTTGCAAGGTACGCACATACCAAATATAGTTATCCTATTACTTATAATAAGAGAGAATTTAACATTACAAAAAATCTGAACTTTTTTTTCAAGTAGTCACTGAACCATGAAAATGAGGTCAAGGACATTGGACATGTGACTGACTGAAACTTCGTAACATGAGGCATCCATATACAAAGTATGAAGCATCCAGGTCTTCCATCTTCTAAAATATAAAGCTTTTAAAAAGTTAGCTAACGCCGCCGCCGCCGCCGCCGCCGGATCGCTATCCCTATGTCGAGCTTTCTGCGACAAAAGTCGCAGGCTCGACAAAAACCTGTTAGATAGAAAGTCAGCATGCCTTTTAGGCATAAAAATGGAAACTGCTTTAAAATGCTGATTAAAGCCGTATAATGGCAAAATGGAACATTTTTACAGAATTTCTATCAAATAAAGATGTAAATCATTTACTTTTATTCAGTTTGACAAATTGAAACAAGCAAATCATCCAGGAAAAGTACAGAATTTACATTTACTAACTTTATCTCTCAGGCCCGAGAACACAGTTATTTCGTAGTGCATTTTTTTAGACCAGATACACATAATAATGTATTATTTTCTTCTTCTAGATCTATATTACTAATGAAAATAAATAGAAAATTCTTTACATTCATTATATATATATATATATATATCGTATGTCTATTAAAATAATAGTATTATTTACTGGTCAGTTAAAGAATTATAGTTTGATAGTTATAGTCAATTAGTATTTTCCATTTAGAAAAAAACTATTATTTGTCAGCTGTTGAAGATGTTATTATTGTTATATTCGTATATACAGGTGGTCGAATTCCCATGAGAATCAAATTTGAACCAGCGACTTGTATGTATAATTCAAGAACTTTATAACATTCTGTTGATGCAATTAATATTTCTTGTCATTGGACTTTTATTGACATATCCTGTTTAGTACTTCCTGTATTCTTTTCATCTGGCACAAAGGGGACATTAGTTTTGCACTTGGGCTGTCTGAATGTCCATCCGTCAATGCAGTAAATAAGTTTTCCACATTTTGTTTCTTCATGCTTGAAACTATTGATTATATATTTGCTGAATTGTTTCATCATGACGGTTTCAGAGGTGTTGGGATGACAAGGCCACAGTTTGAAGTTAAAGAGGCATAACTCTTAGATAAAAAAATTGAATTGTAATTTCCTGTAGATATTCACTTCTACATACCATTCTAATCAGGGTACCACTTGTACCTGAGACTTGTACAAGTAATCTTTATATACTTGAAGTGAAAAATATATACTTATATAAGTTAATTATAATGTTTGAATACTCTTCCCTTAATTTACTCAAATTCACTTGTATAAGTTAATTTTTTTTTTACAATCCCACAAAAATTTTCAAGTTTTGAGATGTTAAAACATGTCCTTGGCCCAATCTTATTCCTCATTTACATAAATGATTTCCCAGAATATTTACAACACAGCACCTTAAGGTTTTTTGCCGATGATAACATCAAAAACATAGATGATCCATCCAAACTACAACAGGATTTAAATTCAGCGGCACAATGGGAAAAAGACTGGTTAATGTCATTTCACCCAGACAAATTCTCCATACATAGAATTAAACAAAAAAAGAAACCAGTCAACCATGACTACATCCTTCATGGTCACATTCTCCAAACTGAAACAGCTAAAATATATTTAGGCATAACCATCCAATCAGATCTCAAATGGAATAAACACATAGATAATATAACAGCTAATGCAAATCGACAACTTAATTTTCTAAAACGTAACCTTAAAGTTTCATCCAAACAAATTAAAGAAAGGGCATACATGTCATTAGTTAGACCTAAGCTTCAGTACAGCTCTTGCGTCTGGGACCCTCACAACAAAAATCAAATCAACCAAATTGAGATGGTCCAACGAAGGGCTGCTCGCTATACATGTAATAGATATCACAATACCAGCTCGGTATCAAATATGCTTGATCACTTACAGTAGCCTACATTAGAATTGAGACGTATACAAACAAGACTGGTGGTATTCTATAAGATCATACATCAACACATAGCAACCTACCCTAAAGATCTTCTCGTTAAATCAGACAGTAGAACAAGACATAAGCATACCAACCACTTTAAACAAATTCATACAAATAATGATTCTTACAAGTTCTCATTTTATCCACATACAATAGTACAATGGAACCTACTTCCTACATCAGCAATCCTTTGTACAACAGTCGACGGCTTCAATCTGCTCTTTCACAAATATTCTAAAAACTGCATAACATGTACATAGTTTTACCAAGAAATATACATAGGATAACAATCCACAAATTTTTTTTAATAAATCACTTATATTTTTACTTTATTTTGCTATGCACCAATGCAATATAACGTAATATTACTGAAAATTTATTTCTTTTAAATTGTAAATAAGCCACGCATGCAACGGCACGTAATAGTCAAAGTTGTGACTGAGCGCGGAAATATAGATAGATAGATAGATAGACAAAAAATACAGTATCAACTGAACATACTTTCCCAAACTGAAATAAAAGAACATAGTTTTATGTTTTAAGTTTATGTGCTATTTCATAACATTTATTGTCCCCAGATCAAATGAGATACAAGAGAGAGAAAAAACAAGTGTTGATAAAATATTTATGCATATCATAAAACTTGAAAATGCTTTTGTAGGTTGAACATTTTTTAAATATCAGGAAAAAGCATTAAAAGTCTGCAAAGTAAAAACACATTTCATTTCATTTAGTGGACATGACACGGTTCAGTTTACTCTTAAAACTCCAAACTTCTGTCCGGTACTTTCCTATCACGACATAAATTGCAGTTTATCTCAAAAAAGTTCTTTCAACGTATTTTGTTTATATTTCTTCATTTTGAAAACATGCACAATTTCTAGTTCAGGGGACGTCCAAAAAGTTTTTACAGCCATAGGAAGGTGCGTTGTTGGTGTTTTTTCTACATCTTGACATTGTGTGTCCTGTTCATAATCTTTCAGGACGTCTTGTACATGGTTAACACTTTCAATTTCTTCAGTTGGCTTTGAATTTTCAACTTTTGGTTGTTATGCAGTTGAAGCTGTAGCGGTAGCCTTTGACAACTGAAAAGGTATGCTTTTATGTAGGCGACGAATTTGGAGTGTCCCAACGAAGGACAAATCTATTTCCCTAGTATTTCTAACCATTGCATTGTAAATTGATTTACAAGTAGTGTCGAGAGCATTGGTTCTATTTTTTGAAAGTTTACAAACCACTGCTGTTGAATCAATGCTACACGAGAAAGAAATGGCAGTGTGTCAAGAAGTTGTCTCATTTAAATAAAATTGAGAATGGAAATGGGGAATGTGGCAAAGAGTCAACAACCCGACCATAGAACAGACAACAGCAGAAGGTCACCAACAGTTCTTTAATGCAGAGTCTTTTCTTCCTTTTATTGAGCTTATCCATTTCAGGTATAATCCAAGGGAATGATGTTCCTCTAAGATAGTTGAATTTTCGAGCATATACCAGTTGTCGCCTCTCAAGCTCTTGTATAATTGCCGTTGTTAATCTCTCCGCTTCTACTTTATCACTGCCATCAGGTGAACACAGCTCAACAAATTTATTCGGAATTAACTTGAAAGTCTCGTGTCCGGCTGTTTCCCAGGTTTGAATAACAGGGAAACGCACCAGTTGATTTTCAATGATACCTGGAAATTAAATGATATAGGTGTAAATAATGTCAATGCACAAGTGGTAAAGTGAAATTGGAGTTAATATAAATTAAATTTAGCAGAAAAATAACGACCTTTCTATGATTTCGTTTATTCGATTTTGTGCATGGTAATGTAAGGGAGCTACCATTTGATTTTTATGGGGGGCTAGGATGAAATTTGAAAAAAATAGGCAGGACAGGAGTTTTGAGTAAAAAAAAAGGCAGGATGAGATTATTTGCAAAAAAAAAAGGCAGGATGACAATTTATTAAAAAAAAAAAGTCAGGATAAACTAAAAAAAAAAAAGGCAGGACCGAATAGAGGGAAAAATAAAAAGGCAGGACAAAATTTTTCATCCTAGCCCCCCCATAAAAATCAAATGGTAGCTCCCTACACAGTGTTTCAAAGTCCAACAAACAGACGATACAAAGAATATTCGAGTATTACCGACACACGCATGTCTATAAGTACACAAGTATCAATGATGAAATTCGCCCTGCACCTACCATAACATGTATGTCCCTAGTTGCCTTTTATTTAAATCAAAATGTATATATTTAGATGCTTGTCTATTTTCGAGACAATAAATTCTACTCAGAGTGGTGGTTGAATTCAGTCTACTATAACAGACTCCTAAAACATACGTATTACAGTAGTTTGAGGTTTATGGATTTTATTTCATGAATTGATGATATAGTATGCTAACTTTGATTAAAATTAATTTGAATTTGCATTCCAGAATCCTTATTCCTTTGGTTGATCGATACATGCATTAAATGTGAAATATTTGTTCAATGAAAAACAAATTTACAGCTACCTTTCCCCTCTTAATAATCCATGAACAGTTTCCATTCTGTTAAAGATAGCTGTGAAGATTACTGCAGTAAGATGGTAAACGCCGCTGAATCTTATTTCCATCAGATACAGAAAACAATCAAAAATCTGTTATAATATTACAGTAAAATTGTTTTTCATGCTCGACTAATTTTCTGCTTCATAATTTCAAATTTAAAACACTATGATTATGCACATGAAGAGTAAATCCTTAACATAAAAAAAAACAGAAATGGTTAATCTTTGAAGTCGCAGGACAAACTAAATGAAATCAAAAACATTTCTACACTTTTTTCAATATGAATTTAATTTTAACACCTAAATGAATGCTTTTATTTGAAATTATTCCAATCCTGTTTCATCCAATCAGGAGTCCCACAAGATTTTAATATGAGTACCATCTTAAAAAAAAGATGATTGACCTCTTATTATCCTATCCTGCAGAAAAATATTGTAAATTTAAAGACAAGTACCAAATGATTTATTTTGAAATGTAAAATGAAATGATCATGGTTGTCTACTCTCTTAAGACCTAGTCCTTTCATCCATTGATAAAGACTGATTTGTTATTGATAGAAACACCATATTAATATAGGAATCCATGAGTAACACAAGGACCTGAAGTTTATGGACCTGTTTGCTATTTGAAGTATTTATAATTTATCATTTTTTATGTCCTGTATGGTTTTTTTTTCCTGTGACTCAAATTCATTAATTTATAATATGAGGTACAAATATATATATATATAGTGTCAAACTTACATCATCTGATACTAGTGACTTCAATTGAATCATGGATATATCTGATATGGCATGTGGACCTATTCTCCCTATTTTGGAGTCTTTGCCATGCTGTTGTCAAGATTTTCTAAAGAACTTCTAAAGAATAATATTTGTTTTGGTGATTTCAAAATAATATTATAACTATGTATGTATGGCAATTATAAATTATTATACATGAACATGCACCATAAGTATAATAATTTCTTATCCGCGATGGCTGTATAGCCAGTCAAGGTCGTTAAAACTTTTATCATCATCCAAAGTGAAAGCCCCCCCAAGGGTGACTGGGTATAGAAGTATGGTCACCATTGGTCTTCCTCCGACCGGCGGTAAAACCCTCGCTAAAGTGGGGCGTCCGTTTGGCTGTGCGGGATGTACAAATTTGCAGCCACGTCCGGTCAGAATGGGGACGTTAAATCCGATGCCTCGTGTAAAGATGGTGCCACGCTCATTGCACGTTAAGAACCCTTGCAACAACTCTTTGAGGGGTCCGTAGGTGACCTGTTGCAAGGCTAAATTTCTATCCCTATCCAATATACCCTCATTTCCCGTGGCAGTATAAATTTCTCCGACCTCAATCCCAGACGCCTCTATTACAGAACCTACCTATTGTATTTATTGTTAATTTGTTCTCGTCCTGAATATGCATGAAATATTTGCCACTAGACGTTAAGCAACCAACAATCAATCAATCAATACAAAGTGAAAGCATGCAAGGGTGTGTTAAAAGTATACTTTTGTCACCAGTTGGATTTGAACCAACATTACCTGCAATTGTACTATGGAGACTGATTTACAATGACATGTTAGTAAGACAAGTTATATATAAATCATTAATCACAGAGGTAAGAGGATAAATAAACAGCTTCGCAATGAGTTCAATAACTTTTCAATGTCATATCCGAAACTTACAAAACAATAAATAAAGGGAGGTTATCTTAGTAGATTTAAATCAGTCCCCAAAGTTCATTGCAAACTGCTCAAAGCACTTTAAGGATATTGTCCGAAAACCGGAAAAAAATCCTCTTTTAATGAATAAAATGATGACTTGACTAGATTCAATCCAATTGGCCATTAATTACAGCTAGCTTTATGCAATAGTTGGTTGCTCATCAGTTACAGATCAAGTGACATATGTTCAATTGTGAGTTGATCACTGGCTGTCTCTTTGGCAAATTACACAACAATGACCTTTAATTTATCAGAATAACAATTAACCTTGATTTTTCGTGAGCTTTTATTTTCCATCTATAGGAAATACAAATTTACTCAGTTAAGTAAATTTAAGCTGCTTTATGACTTGATATCAAGTGTCAAATGCTGTACAACAATCAGTGGCAATATTGTCTAGGCCTCTCAAACTGGCCCTTTTGGAAGCGGGAAAAATCCTTAATATTAACACTGAAACAGAAATAATCTTGATAGATGATTAACATCTGATTCTTTACAGAAGGCTTCTTACATGTGGACCAAGTTAGCATTGCTAACAGTTACTACCACTTCGGATAATTACCCACGCTACCTCCCCACGTACTGTTCTATAGTAGAAATAATGTTATAAAAAAGAAATTAAAAAAAAAAAAAAAACTGGGGTAAAACTGGGGTAAAGGTAAAGTAAAGCATGAAGGTAACGTAGTTCTTGTTGGAAGTATCTCCGTCATCTAGTTTGTTTTATTTTAATTGCGAAGTCTGGACTGGTAAGTGAAGTTATATCGATATGTATATTTCTCAGGTGGTTAGTAGAAAACTTCATTCATAAAATCTGAATTTGTAAACAAATTTAGAATTTTATTGGTTTAATGATTTGTGCTTTTATATTATCTACTTGATTTTCTTTATACAATTACAAAGTAAAAAAAAATAAACCTATTTTCATTTAGTTTAAATTTAAGTCTTTTAAATAAAACATCTAAAACCCATACATGTTGATGTCGTAAAACAGAAATGTATATAATTTTGTCTTAATTAAATAGGACCGGTTTTGCAAAAATAAACCAACCGAATTTCCTCTGTTGTCCTGCCCTTCAATGGGTCATCCCTAATTTCTTTGGCCTGTTTTCGGAAGCTTTCCTTATCTTCCTCTGAGGTTCTTCCCCACTTCTCCTCTACTGACCTCGGGTTTTCATCTTTGGGTGTATCACCTTAAAACAGGGATTACAATGCTATTGTTGAAATGATGTGCATAGATGTAAAGTCATCTTAAAATGAAGCAGTAAGTTTTAATAGAACATTTGATTTTGCCTGAGGAGGAAGATTCATTCAAATTTTAAAATAGCGCATCTTTATGAACAGACCATCGTTATTTTAAGAATAGCAATGATGACTTGAAATTCATACATGAGCTCTCCACGTTTTACGACAAATGTTAAGAGTTAGATAACTTTGAACTATTGACACAAATGTATGTCTCGCCTTATTGTTATCTGTTTGTGTTCGCATCAACTTTTCATTATTGTTCAAGGCCACACGATAACTTATAGTTGCATACATCCACGTCATGTGGATTCTGGATGCCACATTTCACAATGTTGTATTAACATTTAAGTAGCACGTGTGTTATAAAGTAAACTGTTTAAAGTTTATATATAAATATCGTGTAGACAATAGACAACAATATTTCTTAGCAATGCATACATGTGAAACAAAACTGTACAAAATAGATGATAGTATTTGATATTTGGTTATGATGAGCTAAAATTAATATTAAACATGTTTTAACTATTTATACTATTCTGCACTTGCCACTCTTAAACTGCTGCGAAAACAGAGAATATGCCGTTGGGCCTTTTACCATTTTTCTTCTTTTGGTTGGAACAACTCCCTAGCCACCACGCTTCTGCTTTGCTCTTCTGTTTCCAATCAAGATCTGGAGGTAAAATACTTACAAATATTAAGTTTAGAAAAAAAATAATTAATGCGTTACTGTCTGGAGGACACTTTCATCAGATCAGAAAGTTTAGCAATACATAAAACATTTAAAACGTTCTCATTATTGTTGGACATTTAAACACATACAGGACATTGATGATATGATTGATTGATTGATTAATTAATTGATTGGTGGTCAGCAATATTGGCTATTCATGGTGGTGCCACATGTGAGCAGGATCTGTTCTGTTTTAATAAACTATACATATGACCTGAAAAGAAAATATGAGAAATTATATTTTAGTTAATACACTTAATTTGGACTAACTGATCTGAACTAGGAATATCAACATACCTTAGCCGTATTTGACACAATTTTTTGGAATTTTGGGTCCCCAATGCTCTTCAACTTTGTACTTGTTTGTCTTCATAACTATTTTGATCTGAGCGTCACTGATGAGTCTAATGTACACGAAACGCGCGTCTGGCGTATTTAATTATAATCCATGTAACTTTGATAACTATTTTACATGTATACAATACTTCATAAAACATGCAGGCTAAAATTTACTGGTCTGAACAAACTAAAACTCAACAAGGAGCCTGTATCTTTCACTTGACATGTATGTATATTACCATTTTCTTGTTTCAATGGTCACAATTAGGTCAAAAGTAGGTCAACTGGAACAAAACTCAAATGTGATCATTGACTTGTCATTATACTATTATTTATTTAATATCAGCTCAATGTCTGCAAGGAGGGCTGACGACACGGAAAAATCTTATTTTCATGAAGTCCAAGGCCCGTAATTAGGTCAAAAATAGTTCGACTGGAATAAAACTTATAAACTATTGTCATATTAATAATTACATGTAAAGCCATAAAAGATGACCAGTTTGCCTATTTTACCTCTTTGTTCTATATATAGTAACGGCAGCCATGTTGGTTGGTCGGCGGCACAAACGGATACAATTTTGAAACTAGACTGCCAAAGGATGATTGTGACCAAGTTTAGTTCCAATTGGCCTAGTGGTTTCAGAGGAGAAGATTTTGAAAAAGTTTACGGACAGACGGACGACAGACACAAAGTGATATGACAATAGTTCACGAAAAAAGTACACATGCAATGCAGATGACGAGTAAAGCATTGGAACAACGCTTTAAGTGTTGTTCTCCATCTTGAGGTCCGTTTGAGGCTTTCAATCAGTATAACCTTTCAAAATTTATTATGATACAGACAACCAGTTGTTGGCATGACACGGGTTATGTTCTTCTCATATATTTCATGATGGTATAATACTAAACTAAATTTATTACCTATACCAATCTGTGCTTGTCTGTGTATTAGGTAGTCATAAACAAGATTAGCATCTCTGAAATTTAAAAAGTTACTTGTCATCATTTATACCTTGATATACAAATGTAAATAAAATTTGGTTATAAATTGTATCTATATAATTTGGAGTCAGACAGATAAGCACTAGTAAGAGTGTGCTTAACTTTTTTCTTAAAGTTAATAGTTTAAAGTAAAACTTCACCTGGTTCAGACAGTCACACTGCTATAACATCTATCATTTCAGGATAGGTACATGTAAATGCATTTTCCAATAACTCTTCATGACCAGTGCTGTGAATCATAAAAGAAGACAAAAATTATATAAATATGTGCATGTTTCAAATAATTTTAGGTACAACAACCATTTATTTCATTCATTTATCAATTCCACTACAACAATTGACAACAAAATTGCTAATAATCTGAACCCAAAAAAAACCTGTGCGCAACATACTCAAATAGCCTTTATATCATGATATAATTATTTCCTGCACCCTAAATGTACATGTAAATTTACAGTAACAGATGACAGAAATACATGCAGCTTAATATAAATTAAAGATGAGTACATGTATGTAAAAAACATACACATGTACATGTTGTAATCATTATAAAAGGTATAGCTTTCACTTACAATATAATTCCTTGACAAGGGCAGACAAAAAGTCAATGTCAGATATAGGCTATTTGTCCAGGTCTTGACAATTCAAATATTTGCTATATTGGAGGCGGATTCAGACTTTCCAAAAAGGGGGGCCTGCTACATTCCTTGTGTGATAATCAAAAACATCTGCAATTTACCTAATCAATTGTGTGTTTTGTAGGTTTGGAGGGATTAATGTCACATCTGTAACAAGGATGGTTTCTCTGAAAAATGAAATATAAATTTCTGTTACAAAAATGTACTTGTTCATTTTGAAAACACATGGATAAGGAATGTACATGTATAGCAGTACAATGTACATGTATGTACAAATGATGTTTGTAATACAAATTTTCTTACAAATACAATAAAGTGAAAAATGTTATAAAAAACACATGAAAAGGCCATTTGCCAATGTAATAAAAAGAATAATTAATCAAAGAATTTTCTGTATTTGAATTCTTCGATTAGTTATTCTATAAATAATATAAGTATGGATATCAGATTTAAATGAGAAATACATGTAAAATATCAACTTTTTCTAACATTCATAAAAATTAAACAGGAAAAAACTTATATGAAAAGTCATTAGTTCTTTTGCTCTTCATTTATGTTTCTTTGTATCCTACATGAGCATTCGACTTTTATTCAAATACTAAATTATTAGATGATTTTTAGATGTATATTATCAAAGTATATACTATAGTATATATCAATTTATTAATGTTGTGGCAGTGTCAATGTCCATGTGACAAGTTTGATAGCCATTGTTGGTTCATCCTACCATGCCAATTCAACTTTTGAACATGTTGGAGGGCAGCCGTGAATCCCTAAACTGTCTTATACATGTAGCATGCAATGTTTTCTTCCTAATAGTTCCACTGCACTTTTGTTTAATGCTTTCTTGTAATTGTTTTTAAGATGTGTGTGTTTGACTAAAGTTGTTTGCCTTGCCTTGGTGTTTTTTCCTGAATTATTATAATTACAAACGTGAACTGACCGACCTGGATTAAAAATAATCTAGCTTTTCTGTTTTCATACATGTATCATGACATTACAGGTATATATAAGTATATCATTATCAGAAGTCCATTACTAGACTAGTAACAGACTTCTGATTACATATATATCATTTACACGGAAGTCAGTTGACCAATGTGTACATGATGTATATGACAATGTTGTCCAATTTAAGTTTTAAAATGTTTAGATTTGTAAATACAAATTACCTGCTCAAAATTTTACACTGAAGCTTGGCATCCCCTTTGCCTTTGGTTTACTATGGTCTCTTTGTTGGGAATCATAAGGAACTCGGTTTAATTCCATACAAGAGATACACTGAACATATAAATACAGAACTTTGAATTGTCTAAAAGAATGGTCCATTCAACAAATCGTCTCCCAGAGGACCAAGGCAAGTGCGTGATGTGTTGACTTTCCTACTATCAACTAATCTTCCTATGCCGGAGCAACAAATTTCACAACCAGTTGCATCTAAATTGCACACATTCGAAAAGACGAAGAGACGTCAATCGGCGTACTTTGTTTGGTAAAACGTCCTCGTCTGTCTCGGCAGCCGATCGAGTCGTCCATATTTGTTTACCACAACTTCTATTTCCGGATTGACACAATTTTGACAATTTTTAGAAATAATGAGCGTTTACTCTATAGTTAATGAAAATATACTTTAAGTAAGCCTTTCTGATATTTTAGGAATCATTTTAAAAATAATATTTATACTTTCGCTTACTAGGCGTAAAATACCGAGGTGATGAGAAAATTGAAACCTCGGTAAACTCCGGAAAAATTTCCGGAAATCTTTATTATGGGTCGGATACTTTAAGAACCCTTGCAACCACTCTTCCAGAGATCCGTAGGTGGCCTGTTGCAAGGCTAAATTTCTCTCCTTATCCAAAAATCCCTGATTTTCCGGTGGCAGTCCAAATGTATCCCCGACCATTATCCCGGATGGCCTCTATTATTACAAGACCTACCTATTGTATTGCTTGTTCACTTGTTTTTGCCCTAACATGCATGACATATTTGCCACTGGACGTTAAGTAACCAGCAATCAATCTAATCTTTCACAGTAAACTAGGTGGAATCCATTATCTGTAAACTTACATACTCGAGAAAGTCTGTTATGTTTCCACCAATTAGGAAAAGGGTCTCATCAATGTGATGATTGTTGTGTCCTCTATCGAAGTGATATACCAAGGAAAAATCTGTGGTAGACAAGACAAAGTCATTACAATTGATTGATTACTTGCAATGGGAATAGAACAATATACTATTCTGAAAACTAATGTTCTGCACTTGTCAAAGAAAAATCGATTCAATATGTTGTTTTTATTTATTCATTTAACATATATACATGTCTTATGTTGCAACCTGAACGATTCAATCTTTGAGCAATTTTATTTTTTCATTCTGATGTATTCGGCTGTTCAATGTTGTTTTTTTTTCAATGATTTCTTTGAATAATCATCAAAATTTGTTAGCAAATGTTATTCACAATAAAGATCATGGATTTCTTTTATTGATTGTTGACATTGTTTCCCAGTTTTCTTCAGTTGTAGTTGATCACAGTTTTCGCCAGTCTTCAAAAAGCGTAACGTAAGGGTTTGTTCGTTAGACCACTTTGTTCATTGTCATTCCTAACTAGTCTGAAAGGAACCCAATACACATAACATGTACATGGCTGTTTTACATGTGAGCAAGACGTTACATGTATATACATTACCAGATATCTGGTCTTGACTGCAACTGGAGGACATATTGAAACTTCTGTATTTGTACATACTCACTATACAAAGGACAAGGTACGATAAGGCCTGTTTTTGGCCCCCCTATTTTCTCATTTTTCAAATTCTGTTTTGGAAAGCTACTTATTATGTTAAAATATTCCCTGATAAAAGGTGGTTAAGGATAGAGAAGCTCAGAAGACAAACATTCCCCAAGGGTGACTGGGGAATAGAAGTATGGTCACCATTGGTCTTCCTCCGACCGGCGGTAAAACCCTCGTCAAAGTGGGGCATATTCAGGACGAGAACAAATTAACAATAAATACAATAGGTAGGTTCTGTAATAGAGGCGTCTGGGATTGAGGTCGGAGAAATTTAGACTGCCACGGGAAATGAGGGTATATTGGATAGGGACAGCAATTTAGCCTTGCAACAGGTCTCCTACGGACCCCTCAAAGAGTTGTTGCAAGGTTCTTAACGTGCAAAGAGCCTGGCACTCTCTTTACACGAGGCATCGGATTTAACGTCCCCATTCTGACCGGACGTGGCTGCAAATTTGTACATCCCGCACAGCCAAACGGACGCCTAACTTTAGCAAGGGTTTTACTGCCGGTCGGAGGAAGACCAATGGTGACCATACTTCTATTCCCCAGTCACCCTTGGGGGTCATCCAGCTTTGAGGAGCTTCAGTTGATATGTACGAGACATACTGATTTAATTGATGAATTTCCATTTCTTGAATCCTCCTGTCATAGTGTCAGAACAGCCAAAACTGTTGACAAACTTTCTCTAGACATTTGGCCACAAGATGAACCCCAAAAACATATAGTAAAATATTCAGAGATGAGCACTGGATCCCCAATCATTTTGTGCCTGTTTTGCCTTTACAAAGTACTGATCAGGAAAAAGGAGACAATTCATTAGTGGAAAATAGTCATGACTCAAGTACTAGCATTGACTTCGACTTGGATTCATTTTCATTGTGTTCATTGGAGATGATAGTAAACCCAATTGACATTGATTTGATGCAGCCTGATCCAATGGCAGAAGTCCACCCAATTGTAGATTACTTACCATTAATTTAGTAAACCTTTTCCTTGTTTCAAAGTTTTTTTCTTTAAGTAAATAAGGCTCAGTTTCATTTTTAACATGAACATAGTATGAAGGTTTATACCTCGTTTTTAATAATTCATAGTATTAGTGATTTCTTAGTTAATACATGATGTATACAAGAAGCCTAAGTGTGATGGTTACCGGGTTAGACGACATGAGAAATATACCAACCTCATTACCGCAAGAAACAATTGTGTGTGTGAGACTCAGAGGGAAGAATACATACCAGAAGACAGTACAATCTCTACCGAGACCACCATTGAGCTCACAGAATTCCATGATGATTTCTCAGACCTGTTGGGTGTGGAGCCCCGCACTCCATCACCAATGAAACAACTTCTGAATGAAGAACCACCACCAGAAGTTATCATTCCATCAGACCAGCTCTTTGCTAAATATTTACAAGAACTGTCACCAGACAATTTCTCCATTGACTTGGAATCACAAGAATTATCTGCATCTTCTAGTAATTTGAACTCCACTTTATTTAATCCATAGCCACTTATATTGATCATCAAGAAGCAACATAACACATTTTAGATTGATCCGTTACCAGGACCATTACACCAATCTTAGAAATAACCTCATCAAATACTCAAGAATACACAGAAGAGCCAATTACAACCATCAAAGAAGTACCATTAGATCTGTCTATGAAAATCACAACTAAATAGATTAAAAAACCTGTTGAGATCCCTACGAAATCATTGACACCTATTATCGATTGCTCTATACCTACAAACATCTGGAATGTACAACCTATATCACTTGAAACAGACAACTACGAGCATATTTGCCTGGACCCCAGAGTATTTTTGCTAGAGCTCAACCACAATATAATACGCACCTTTTGGCTAGTACCTTGAAAGAAGAAGCAAACCTCTGCAGATTTTCACAGAAAGCTAGGTACATATACTCATCATTGATACCAGGATTAAATTTTGTATTTACGCCAGACGCGCGTTTCGTCTACAAAAGAATCATCAGTGACGCTCGAATCCAGAAAAGTTAAAAAGGCCAAATAAAGTACGAAGTTGAAGAGCATTGAGGACCAAAATTCCTAAAAGTTTTGCCAAATACAGCTAAAGTAATCTATGCCTGAGGTAGAAAAGCCTTAGTATTTCAAAAATTCAAAAGTTTACTAAACAGTTAATTTATAAATATGACCATATCAATGATAATTCATGTCAGCTACTTCCAATTGGTGTGAGGACGATAATGAAAGAAGAACGCTGTTATCTACCAGATGGAACTATCCTATGTTTAGTTCGAGGAAGAACCCTTTTCAAAAACGTCACTTTTTTGATAAATTCACCCACATCTTTTACAATTGAACATTCTTTTTAATCAAGCGTTTTACTGTCGGTCGGAAGAAGATCAAGCGACCATATGAATATTCTCCAGTCACCCTAGGGGGTCAAGCTTGAGACCAATGTAAATAATTACCTTTCATAGAAACAAATATTGTAAAGGAAATTAAATATTTTTCTATTTATGTACCATTACATCTATAATATAGCGGATTTATTTTTCTTCAAGAAAATTATTCAGTTTGAACACTGTCAAGAAACACGTGACCTCATTGTGATCAGATTCACGGAAAAGATGACAACCGTCAAACTATACTAAACCGACCGTTATTCGTTAAAAACTAACCAATGCTAATATACTAAATATACATTAACATGTGGGACAGTGTTGGTTTTTAGGAAAGATTTTTAATTCCGCTTATTGAAAAACGTCATCTCGATTGGTAGGTGGTTGTTAGTTTAAATGATTTTAATATGGTGTCACTTTTACCCGATGTCGACTATATAGTATATATATGTTACAGTAAATAGATGAAATTAGGAATTACATGTAATTACTAAAATTTAGGAATTACATGTAATTCCTGTTGTACTTAGTTAATACAAGTAATTCCTAAAACTGCCAAGTTATTACCAGTTATTACTAATTTTTGAATGAATTTTTACACCTATTTACTAACTGATATAACAATTTTGCATTGTATGATCAGCTGATCAAAAGTAAGGGCAATAATGATTTGAAGATCAGTCAGTACTATTACAAAGTGATCATCCTAAAATATACATTAAAAATGTTATACTGTCTGAAACATATTGGCTGAAAATGAACGATGATAAAGAATAAATATTTACTGAGACGTTGTTCAAATTGTACAATGAATATATGTGATAGAGTCTTAATGCCAAAATATAATCAGCAGATTGAACATGAAAAAAAAACAAGAGGTAATCACAATCTTCTCTCAAGATAAGTATAAAAAAAGAAGATTTTATATGATTGACAATGAGACAACTCTCGCAAAGAGACCAAATGACTCAGAAATTAACAGCTACAGGTCACCGTATGGTCTTTTACAGTGAGCAAAGCCCATACCGCATAGTCAGCTATAAATGGCCCCGAAATCACATATGTAAAACAATTCAAACGAGAAAACCATGGCCTAATTAATGTACCAAAAAACGAACGAAAAAAAAAAATATATCACACAGCAACAAACGACAATCACTGTAATGGTTTTCAAGACATTTCTGTTGTATTTCAAATAATTCAACATATAAAAGCTATTTTAACAGTCCTATTAAATTAATGGCTGCAATAAAGAGCGAGGGATTAATGTGCAACTCTTGCTTTGTCAAACCTAAGCCCCTACCAGGTCCCTTTCCTGGACCCCCTTTGGAGCCTTAAATCTAGACAGGCCCATGTAATATGCGGCGCGGTTAAACTAGTTTTGTCATGCCCATGCCCTCTCTCATCTATATTTGTGATTAATGATGTAACTATTAAATAAAGTCGTAGGCACATTGTCAAATTTTTACCCGAAAGCTCCAAATATATTCAGAACTTTTAATGTCCGTCTGGGTTTGACTGTTCGCAATTCAGGACCAGATGGTTTGTAAGGATAAGTGGCATTGGCTTCGAATCCGACACTCTCAGTACGTCAATAGCTAGCCTACTTAACATCTAATAAACGGGTATTAATATTTGCAACAGAAAAGGTGGGGTGACTGCAATGTGACCTGTATAATACACTTTTGTTGCAAGCATTAAGGTCATGTTACGGCCGTAAATAGTCTATGTCACAGATTTCTTTAAATTTGGCACACACCTTTGGCTTGTTAAAGTGTATCTGCAAATCCAAAAAAATAGTGCATTTATCTCTTTTTTTTCTGAAATATTATTGATTTAATTCTTTCAAAATAGGTAGTCAATTGTATAGAAAGCACATAAAATCCACGAAAAAGTTCTTAAATTTTACTTTAAATCATCAAATTTTCAATGTTTACTCCATAGATTTTTCTTCAAAAACTATGTTCTTGGTACAAAAATTTCCGTTTTGTCTCCCTTGAAATGGTTCATTATTTTATAATTAAGTATAGGTTTCTGATTTAATTTTGAATAATTACAAAATTTATCAATTCAATAGATTTCAGTTTTTGTTATTGGTGTATCAAAGACATTGATGTGCAAATATAATTTCATAAATTTGAAACGTTTAAAATGATTACATACCAATATAAAGAACCGTTCATCATTTTTAAATACTATTCAGTTACTCACAATTACTTACATCATAGACATGCAAAACCGTGAGTAAAGTGAGACACTATACTGATATATACTTGGTCAGTGCAATGCATCAGACAGAACAGAATGCTGTCTAAATATAATAAGAGGTAAAACATTCAGGTGATCAAAACACAAGTTATAGACAGATGTAGTCATTCAACAGTCATGGATACTTTATAAAATAAATTGTGTCCACGTCATCTATCCTGCCACAACATTCATCCTGCTACTTGTTTAAGCATTTTTTGCTTTATTATGGTGTATTCAATTTTGTCAGATGTTCTGAAAACTTATTTAATATTTATACTCAATCCCTAAAGACAATTACATGTAAGAAGTGTAACACCCCTAACACAACACACATATGCACAAACATAGGCAATATATTAATAATATTCAATCCTACACGCACTTCTCCTTCCCATAATGTCAGAGTTGCTCAATATAAGTGCGTTGACTATTGAATCTTTTGTTTTGCAGTTAGAAGTGTACTTACCACAGCAACCTAGACCCTCCCTGTGGCAGTGAGTTAGTGGGTCCAAAACTTTTCAGATTCCGTAATAAAACTACACTCAGATAATATATCTTTTAATTAATTCAACCACTTAGAATGATACATATCACCAGAATCAAGTTTATATTTTTTTATTGCTATTTACTTTTCTTTTTCAGGGAACCACAGATCTTTCTTTTTCTTGTAAAACTGTGCCTATTATACACTACATTGTTCTCCATTTCGGCTGTTTGAGGGGTCCGCAGGTGGTCTGTTGCAAGGCGAAATTTCTGTCCCTATCTAATTAACCCTCATTTCCAGTGGCACTCCAAATTTCCCCGACCATCATTCTGGATGGCCTCTTTTATTACTACCCACCGATTGTATTTATTGTTAACTTGTTTTCTTCCAGAACATGCATGGTATATTTGCCACTGGACGTGAAGCAACGAACAATCAATCAATTAATATGTTTACTCTTATTTGAGCTTACCTTAGAAACTTGTCTTGCACTTATAATACTGTGCTTAAAAGTATTTTTTCTAACATGTTGCATCAACACTGAGTTACTTACTTAGTCCTTGCTATGCTTTATGGCACATAGGGCAAGGACAAGTTTCATGAACATTGAGTAGCTGGTTGAAATGATATTTTACCCATTTCGGAATGAATAGGGTTTTTTTTACATTTCGTCGAGCTTAATGTTAATGCTAGGATTATCGCCTCTCAATATAAATATTTCCCTGTAGTTAATTATCCTTTTGATTGTATTCTTCTATAACACTGACAACCTCCTCTGCCTTTTGTAGATTAAATTATGAAGCGTCTTTCTACAACATTACCTAATCCATAAAATCAGAAACTTCATGGACTCCATCACTGCTCGGCCCAGGTACATAATCTGCTGCGTGTTCTTAAGCCCTCTTCAGCTTCTTCTCCTTGGGCCAACAAGTTTCAATATTGTCTCTAGGTGTGTACCCTAAGTACGCCTCACCGGAGAGATCCCTAGCTTCATCGATGGTTGTCTGATATGTCCTTTTTGGTTTTAAATGGAAAAAAGTCAAACCTCAACAAATTGGTGATGCTACTAATTCCTTTTATTTATGAAATATATTGTTTACAATTTTGATTAAAAAAAAAGATTTTTCTCTTATGATAAAAGATGGAAAAATGTCACTCTTGTCTTTAACATGCTTCGTAGGATTTCTTTCTCATAACTTGATGGTTCTTTAAAGGCAATGCCATCTGGCAACCCTTCAACAACTACCTTGATAGAACCCTCTTTAATTTCTTTATAAGAAACTTGAGTACCTAAATTTATTGAATTTGCTAAAAGTAGAATATATAAAATTTTATTTATATTTTCTTTTCAGTCCATCCTGATATACAATAAAATATGTATTTAACATATATTTGTCGTTAATAGTATGAAAAATATGTAAGTCACACGACAAAAGTCACAATTCAATGTTTTATTTTTCCACGAACAAGACAACACTAATTTCTAAATTATAAAGTTTATTGTTTTCTTGAACTTTTTTAAATGAAGCCACTTTGTAGTTAAATTATATTCAATTTATTATCAATAATGATCAAACAATGTTATGAAAACGAAATGTCAGAGTGGCTTGGTACATAAATGGCTACATTGTGCCAATAAATACATCCATAGCATGATACATCCTGAATAAATTTTCATTATGGTCTTCTATCTAAAAAGATTTTCCTCAGTTCCTATGGTGTTGAAGTCACAAATATTTTTTATTCGTCACACAGGTAATGGCAAATAAATTTGTCGTTTACAATATGAAGAGGGAAACGGTTTTTACATAAAGACAGATGGACAATACGGAGGGGCTTGACAGGGGGTAAGTTTCACCCCGATCACGCTCCTTTTCTTTCTCTCTTACCTTTTCCGACATACATTAAATCAAAATCCTTAAAACATTCAGGAAAAGTTTCGCTTGGTAGATTAGTAATGCCATATATTAAAGTAATCATACCACAACTTTTTATTTTCAGAAAAATATCAAAATACAAACACAAGAATATGTACTAATACACATAAGGTGTTTTATATATTTTCTGTTAGGTTCATCATGTTCCTCACATGTCCTAATGAATTTTTACATTGTACTTTGAATCTGTTAACATGGTAAAAATATTAATTATTGATATAAGCTATATGTAATAGAAAGAAAGGATATGGGTTATCTATCCATGACATACCCTCAACTTAAGATTGTGTTTTGTTTGTTTTTTAATTCAGTACTTGCCTTTTAATATTTATGATCTACATCCTACAAGGGTGGTTACATGTAGATATACAGTAGTCCCAATAAGTTAACTGGGATAAAAAAAAGTCTACGTACTTATTCCTTCTTAAAATTTTCTAAGTAACCTAGACTTTCATTGTAGTCTGACCAGCCCCCACTACAAACGCAAGTGGATGCCATAAAAAACTATAGTAGATTTTATTAAACCATTGTAATGATTGACTGGTGTTTAACGCCACTTCCAGCACTAATGTGATAATTCGTGGTAGTCAGCTTTTATTGTTGGAGGAAGCCTGAGTGCCCATAGAGAATCACAGACCTTCGGTTGGTAAACTAACAATCCTAGTCAATTAAGATTGGAGTCGATCCCACATATCAAATGCAAGATATGAACTCACAACCTCAGTGTTGACAGGCTAGTGATACAGTTGTTCGACTACCTAGACCACCCTGCCACCAAGGCTCATCAACAACTGTAATAACTGTGTCCAAACAACAAATCTACAATCACCATATGGTGATACCACTTAAAGGCCAAAAACATGGTGGGGCCCTTTATAGCTTACTGTTCGGTGTGAGCCAAGGCTCCGTGTTGAAGACCGTACTGTGACCTATAATGGTTTACTTTAAAATTTATAAATTTTGACTTGGATGGAGAGTTGTCTCATTGGCACTCATACCACATCTTCTTATATCTATTGTGTTTGTCCCAAATCGAACAAAAGAAGCTACAATGTATTTATAAAGGCAACAGTAGTATACCGCTGTTCGAAATTAATATTCAAATTCTGTTCTTTTTCTTACAGTTGTACAAGTACCGATTTTGCATGTTCTACATATCTTAGACCTGTCTAATCTTAATCTGCTAATAAGGGGTAAAATAACATACCTATACATTCTGCAGAAGCAATTCCGAATCCATTAAGTTTGTTAACTTGGTCTATCATGATTGCGTTTGATGGACAACAAATTATGACTTTACTGTTTTTCTTGTCACAGTCTAGAGCCCTTATTACCGGCACATACAGCTGATACGGCAATGATTTTCCATATCCAGGTGGTAATATAACACAATCTATATTGTTCAAAAAAGCATCCAATATTTCTTTCTGCTTATCCTTTAAATGATCTATATTCACTTTTTCAATTGCTATGTCGATACTCTTTTTACAGTCGGCCATCTTCTACAAGTAACCGACAACCAGCTGAAACTTGCAATCTGATTGGTCACATTTTTCTCATGAATATGCAGAATCGTGGGTCATATGTAGATTGACCCTAGCGACTATTCTCCAGACCCTACAAACGCAAGTGGATAGTGGGGGCTGGTTTTAATCAGACTGGCAGTTGTTATGCTTGATAATTTTTCAACACTAATAACTATTATAACTATGACTATAGATATAACTGTTTCTATAATAGGATTTATATCTTATATCTTTCTACTTGTTGTTGATCATTCGCATGATGACAATATCAATGAATTTGCATTGGAAGGAACATCCGTGTCTTACATTGTATCATTATTATCATGCTCGGCAACCTTTAGGGCTGCTTTCAGCCACTATACATCTCACTATACTATTTATTTCTAATTAAGTACCAAATTCCTTTTTACTATAACAATGTATATATAGATTAAAAGAAACCCTTGGAGATACATGATAAGTAGCATCTTTATTTGAAAAGTACACAGCATACAACATAATAACTTGCAAATGATGAGCACGAGTTAATCGAGTCAACAGCCGCATAAGGGTATATGATTTTTGTTTTATTTTATTGTTGCTGATTCAAATATTCTATTTTTTAATATTCATACTACATAAATATCACTAATATTTTACCGACTCTGATACAACCCTTCAGGAATAGATTACCTTAGCCGTATTTGGCATAACATTTAGGAATTTTTGGTCCTCAATCCTCTTCAACTTCGTTTTTTATTTGGCCTTTTAAACATTTTTTTATTCGAGCGTCACTGATGAGTCTTTTGTAGAGGAATATATTACCTTAGCCGTATTTGGCATAACTTTTAGGAATGTTTGGTCCTCAATGCTCTTCAACTTCGTACTTTATTTGGCCTTCTAATCATTTTTTGATTCGAGCGTCACTGTTGAGTCTCTTTTAGACGAAACGCTCGTCTGGCGTAAATATAAAATTTGTGTCCTGGTATCTATGATGAGTTTATTTGCAACCACTGGGTTAATGCCACTGCTGGTGGAGATTTATTTCCCGAGGGTATTACTAGCCCAGTAGTCAGCACTTCTGTGTTGACTTGAGTTATCATTGATATGTTCATAATTATAAATTAACTGTAAACAAAACTTTGAATTTTTGAAAAACTAAGGCTTTTCTTCTTCAGGAAAAGATTACCATAGCCGTATTTGGCATAACTTTTATGAATTTTTGGTCCTCAATGCTCTTCAACCTCGTACTTTATTTGGCCTTTTAATCATTTTTTGATTCGAGCGTCACTGATGAGTCTTTAGTAGACGAAACGCGCGTCTGGCGTCGTGAATATAAAATGTTGGCACCAGCTGATCCAACTAAAACTACTAATATGGCATATTCAAACTCTATCTATGCAGCCTGTAACTATTAGCAAATAATATACTGCACAGTAAGCTATAAAAGACCAGGAAATGGCAAATGTAAAAAAAAATTTAACTAAAGCAGCCTGATTTATGTACAAGACAATTATGAAAAATAGATATAATATACAGCAACAATTACCAAGTTACTGGGTCTGTGGACAGGTAAATACAGAATGTGGCTGGTTAAACATGTTAGCTGGCACAAAACTAATATGGGACAGAGTACAGTATATGCATTTCTATGTTGTGGTTATACTATTGTTCAGAAAAGGGAAGAGGTTTGATACCATTAAAACTTTTAATCCCGCTGCAAATGTTTGCACCTGTCCTAAGTCAGAAATGTGATGTACAGTAGTTGTAGTCTGTTTATGTAGCTCATACATGTTTCTCGTTTTTATATAGATTAGACCGTTGGTTTTCCTGTTTAAATGGTTTTACATTAGTAATTTTGGGGGCTTTTTATAGCTTGCTGTTCGGTGTGAGCCAAAACTCCGAGTTGAAGGCCGTACATTGACCTATAATGGTTTACTTTTATAAACTGTTATTTGGATGGAGAGTTGTCTCATTGGTACTCATACCACATCTTCCTATATCTATATAATTAAAAAAAATTTTGACATAACGTTTGAAAGTGGTAGGATTGGATAGCGGAAACTTTAGGGTAAAAACATTATTCGATACTTGAGAAATAGCTAAAATAAATATTTTCACTTATTTTCCACAATATTCGTCTTAACTTCTACCAAGTTTGCCTCGGTTTTTTTTTAATTAAGTGTCTATAGCGCCCTTAGTGCTTTGATTAAAGGAATTTATTGGTGTATAAATTGGACCAAGTCACTCAAACATATAAGTTCTTCAGTTTTTGAGTGAATTGGTCGAGTTTATACATAGGTGTTTAATCCTATAATGATTTGTACTTCATGGTTAAATTGCTTAATTATTAATATTAATACTTATATTAAAGTTAGATCCTTTTTGTATGTCAAGTGAGAAAAGTATAATACATGTAACCTGTCATTGCTAATTTTCCATCAACCATTCTTTCATTTTTAAGATAGTCCCCATGACATATAATTTTGTAAGGAACACCATTTTGTGTGATAGGTACATAGTTTTGGTGTAGATATTTCATGAATTCTATAATTCTTTTGCGTATTGAAGGATTTTCTTTTAAGACTCCCAGGTTGACCTGTAAGTATAAATTATATATTAAAAGAATTTGGAAGAAATGGCAAAAAAGAACAGGTTATGTGATAATGTTTCTTACAAAAAAAAAAAATTAAAACTTTCAGTTAAAAGCGTATATAGCTTCTATATATAACTGTGACCAAGTCTTTTGATATACACCAATTGCTACGATATGGAGTAAACCTAGAAGTACCACAGCAGCAGGGTGCCTGTGATGCGAATCATATGTATGAATAAATTGGCTTGTGTGCTGCCTAGGGTAGCGTAATTCTAGCTGTGTTTTTAGTTCAGCAAAGAAATACATTTATCAGTTTTGAAGAGCTGAGACTGTAAAACGACGTCCATAGGGGAGTGGTCTGTGAATCATCAACACGAGAGCACCAGTTAGGAGTATACAAGTTATGATCTTCAAACGGAAGACGTGATATGACATCGAATCTTTGAAATTTACATTCCTCCTTGGATTAGTGACATCATGTAGTTGATACACTTTTGTAGGAAGGGTATGACTTGTAGTTGTTTTTTAGGTTGAAAGGAATATAATTTAGCTGTTAAACTTTTCCTGACATGATTTATATCTGATTTGTTTCTTTTGTCACTGGATAGTTTCTGTAATTATAGTAATCACTTTCATCTAAGAATCATGATCTTGTTACAAAAACATGACATGTTATACAAAATAAAATAAAAACTTAAGTGATACTACCTTGACATTGTTTTAACTATTCCCATAAGTACTAACTGACATGATTATGCATTTAAATTGCTGTAATATGAACTTTTCAATTGATCCAAGATTGCATTACTGTGTTTTCTGTTCAAATCAAATGGAAGACCTGGACGACACTTATTTACAAACGATGTTTCTAATGTTTTATCTCCTAATGTCGCCGTCTGATCAGTTCTATTCTTTCTGACAACTGAGAAAACCCTCTGTGAGGTATGCATATTATCCCAAGCATGAACTCTGCAAGAAATTGAAACACCAGACTACCACTTCCATCTCTCAATTGACCAATGATTACCCATCTTTTATCAATTCTATTACAATGCAATATCCTGACTTTGATAAAGTACAAATTGTTCCAATATAACATCTGCTGCTGTCTTCAGGGACAGAGCTGCAACTCTCCGTTTGCCATCTGCTGCATCCATCTTTACTGCTGAAGCAGAAGCAATACTTTTGGCTTTGCAATTTATTGCTTCATCAGATAAATCCAAATTTATTATATGTTCTGATTCACTTTCTTGCTTACAAGCTATACAAAATACTAAAATTAAAAACCTAACAATTCTTAAAATTTTATATGTAATGAGGAATTTAAATATTCTACTTAAAGAAATTATATTTCTATGGGTGCCGAGTCATGTTGGAAGCCATTGAAACACAGCTGTAGACCTTGAGGCAAAGAATGCCCTGGGTGACACTTTATCGAACTGTGATACACCATATACTGATTTTAAATCTAATATTAGAGAATATGTTTTTAATATTTTAGAGTAAGAGAGATGGTAATAAAGTACATGAAATTTAGGAAAACCTTTTTCAAAATATTATGTGCAGAAAAGATCAATGTGTTATTTCTAGATGCCGAATTGGTCATAATAGAGTGACATACGAGTATCTTTTAAAAAACGATGACGAACCACAATTTGTAGCTTGCAACTGCAAGTATACTATTAAACATGTTCAATTAATTGTATTGACTTTGCTGATATTCGTAAGAAGCATTTCAATGCCAATAATATGTTTGATTTATTTAATAATTTTCCATTTACAAATATTGTTTCATTCTTAAAAGAAATTGGAATATATTATAAAATATAAAAATGTTATTGTATTTAAAACGATTTTAATTTTTATCACGTTTTCCTACGGTTGATTTTTAGCTCACCTGGCCCAAATAGCGTCCGTCGTCCGTAAACTTTTACAAAAATCTTCTCCTCTGAAACTAACTAGGGGCCTCGGTGGCCGAGTGGTCTAAGTAGTTACTACTGTAATCACTAGCCAGTCAACACTGAGGTTGTGAGTTCGGACCCCGCTCGTGCGGGTGCACTCGTCTCCAATCTTAATTGACTAGGATTGTCAGTTTTCCTATCGAAGGTCGGTGGTTTTCTCCGGCTTCCTCCACCAATAAAAACTGGCCGCCACGAAATAGCCCAAAAGCGGTGCTTAAAAGTGCCGTTAAAACACCAAAAAATCAAATCAAATCAAATCCTCTGAAACTACTGCGCAAAAGGAGTAGGTTCAGTAAGACCTCTTTTGTGGCCCCAAAATATAGCAGTTTTACAGAATTGTTAAAATGTAAACTGTTAGTTATTTATTGGAAAGTAGAATGATTCTGCTACATAAATATGGGCTGTTGTTGACAATACAATGCACATATATCGAGTACTACCATCATTAACTCATGCTAAATTACTGAAATCTTCACAATTTTAGCATTTTAGTTAAATTTTAGACGGTTTCCGTCTTAAATGAAAGTAAATTTTAGACGGTTTCCGTCTTAAATGAAAGTGGCCGCATTTGTGTTCATTCTTAATATTGAAATGTAAGTTGTATTTGATGATAATACATAACATATATAAAGGTTGAGGATGAACACGGATGCGGCCACTTTCATTTTTGACAAAAAAACATCTGAAAAGTGACATTTTTTGGCATATTAGATAGATTTTTCATATTTAAGCTCGGATCGGAGCGTTTTTAATGACTAAATCAGTAAAAATCTTTCACATAAACTAATTGAATCAACTTAAATAGACTCTTAAGTGTTTAAAAAGTGTCCAAAATCTTTCGTCAGATGAACTTGAAATTTGAGGCCATAATATGCCCTTACCGGACCTAAAATACTACAATAGGGAACAATGTGACAATGATTGAATTTAGTAGTGTCAACCCTGTGATTATGACCCGTGTATATAGCAAAATCCTAAATACACCGTTTGGTGGTGCGCCTGTCAGATGCGGAACATACAGATAAGGTAATAGGTAACAGGTGAATATACTATCGGTACCGGTATCGGATTCGACCCGGAACTTGTTAATTATTGGCAATATTAATTATGTGGAAAACAAAAGGGTCTGGAGTTTTGTAATTATAAATCAACACCATTGTCATATATTAGCTATATATAAAGTTGAATTCTTTGATTTGTCGTTTTTACTCCATGACGGCTGATAAATTAGACGTCGTTATTTTAGTATTATAGATAATACCTATTTAAAATGGGTCACAGGACTTTTTTTCAATTTTGTCAGTGTAGCTCCAGCTTAAAACTTTTGAGAACTTAAAAAAAATATTAACAGGCAATACCATGAGCAATAAACAACCTTAAAGATCAAAAAGAAGAGCAACGGTAAGATGCAAACAGACATGTTCAAGGATACCAGTCTTAATTTGACAAATTTGCTAAAGCAGTATATTTGAAACCTTACATATAAATGATATCAATAGTATGTTGATAAAATTCTTTTAAAATCTTATGTGGATAAAATCTTTAAACCTAGGTTGTTGTTTGTTGTTATCATCCTAGTATGTGTTTTGTATATTGATTTGCACAAATCAGGCAGTTAGTTTTCATGTTTGAATTGTTTAACACTTTTAATTATGAGGCATTTTATAGCTATGCTTTTGCTCAGTGTTGAAGGCCATGCAGAGATATCTACTTGCTATCACCCCCAAGGGTGACTGGGGAATAGAAGTATGGTCACCATTGGTCTTCCTCCGACCGGCAGTAAAACCCGTGCTAAAGTGGGGCGTCCGTTTGGCTGTGCGGGATGTACAAATTTGCAGCCACGTCCGGTCAGAATGGGGACGTTAAATCCGATGCCTCGTGTAAAGAGAGTGCCACGCTCTTTGCACGTTAAGAACCCTTGCAACAACTCTTTGAGGGGTCCGTAGGTGACCTGTTGCCAGGCTAAATTTCTGTCCCTATCCAATATACCCTCATTTCCCGTGGCAGTCTAAATTTCTCCGACCATAATCCCTTAATCTATTACAGAACCTACATATTGTATTTATTGTGAACTTGTTCTCGTCCTGAATATGCATGAAATATTTGCCACTGGACGTTAAGCAACCAACAATCAATCAATCAATCGTGTAAAGAGAGTGTCACGCTCTTTGCACGTTAAGAACCCGTGCAGCAACTCTTTGAGGGGTCCGTAGGTGACCTGTTGCAAGGCTAAATTTCTGTCCCTATCCAATATACCCTCATTTCCCGTGGCAGTCTAAATTTCTCCGACCTTAATCCCGGACGCCCCTATTACAGAACCTACCTATTGAATTTATTGTTAATTTGTTCTCGTCCTGAATATGCATGAAATATTTGCCACTGGACGTTAAGCAACCAACAATCAATCAATCAATCTACTTGCTATCTTTAATCTTTGCTCTCATTGGCAATCATATCACATCTTCTTATTAAAGATGTTTTATTTTACCCGAAAGTTAAACATGAGTCTCCTTTTAGTTTTGATTATATCACTATTTGTAAGTGAAAAATTACAAGATCCAAACAGTTTTATTCAATAAAAAAATCTAACTTAACAGTCAATATCATCGAATAATATATAAATCATATAAAAAAAATACAAATGGGTTTAAAACCAAGTACAAACATACCATTATGTAATAAAAACATGCATACTGTTTTCATATTAATAGGGAACAAAATTATAAGTCAACAATTGTTAATTTTTTTGACCAATAAGATACATCTTCCTGTAAATACAAACACATTTTTTAAATCAATAAATGTCATGATTCATGTATCTAAACCTTTATTTCTTTTTACTTTTTTGTCTTCAAAAACAGACAAAAAAGTTGTATTTTCACAAAACCTCAATTGTCTTTATGTTCCGTTACATCAAAACTAATTCAATAACAATCAAAATAAAATATTACACAACCCCAGTACAACACTCTGACAGACTGGCACAAACCTATTATGAAAACATAATCTAATAAGTATATGTGTCTTTTGAGTTACTTTTTATTAGCCACCTGCTTCATCACTTCAACCAGAGAGTTCATCGTCTCTATTCTTTCTTTATGTCTGCGTTCTGCAGCGTCTTTTCTCTTCTACAAGACATCCCTAAAATAATCTGTTATAAAATCAACACCCCTTCTTGTTCTTTTTGCTGATTTTGCTTTATCTACAAAACAATATTAAAATTATTTACAAACACTCAAGGATGTACACCTCTGAGGACCCAAAAAATTATAGAATTGAACTTTTTTACTTAACCTGGCTTTTGGGTTTATATTACGGAAGTCACGGAAAGAAAGTAACTGGTTAAGAAAAATCAAATGGTGGTGCACGTCTTTTTTTGCTACAGCCATTTGAAAGTACCCATTTTTGTATTTCCTCATTTTTCATGAATTTTTATCAATATTTGGGCTATTATCATGAAAAATAAAAATCATAATTACAAATTAACCTTTATTCATAATGTTACTGAAGATAAAGTGGACCAATCTGAATAAGTTTAACTAAATTTCCCCCTACAGTGACCGCAGTTCAAATTACAAATCAGTTACTTCATTCATAAAACAGAATTGAAAGATCCTGTAGTGGCAATCATACCACATTTCTTATTTCATATATGATTATATGTGTATTATAAAATTATTTTGGATCATTTGCCTTTATCAAATTGTTCACATATTTGTTATTTGGTCTTTTAGAAAAGTTGTCCTAGTGACTATCATTACCACATCTCCTTATTTTTGTATATATTATTCCTGTAAGTTACATTTCCAACACATGAAAATAATTACCATTCACTACACTGCTGCTTGAATCACTCTCGGGACTTGGGTACTCCTTCCTTTTTGTTGGTCCTTTCTTTGAGGAATCAATTGAAAATTCTGGATTCATATCAGTGAACTTATCAAAAATGTCATCCAATTCTAGCTCATCTTCCGTTCCTGCAGATTCTCCTGATTTTTCATTCTTTTTTTTTTTTGTTTCTTTGATACTCTTCCTTTAATTTTAAGCCTGCACTGCTCTGCAGTAAATTTAAGAAATAATTGATGTTCGCTATACTTTATTGTAGTTTTAACATGGGTAGGCATTATATTCGTGATTATTTTTGCCCGGGCGAAAGTGAGGGCTAAAATAACACGAATATAATGCCTACTCATGTTAAAACTACAATAAAGTATAGCTTGCATCAATTATTTCGATTCTGATTAGGAAAATTAAGGTAATTTCTATGTCCGATGTGTATGAGGGTAAAGCGATTTTGTAGGCTCTTCCATGAACCTCCCTTTTTTGTTAGTAAAGAAGCAAACAGCTGGCACTGTAATTTTTCAGAGGGAGGAGTTTTTGAACAGCCAGCATGAACGGTTGTCGTATCTAGGTCAAATATGTCAATTTTGGAATGCAACACATTACAGTCATTATAAATGAATTAGTAACAACATGTGCATCATTTAAGAGTGTGGAAGTGTTTTAAGTTAATGAAATACATTAAATGCATGCCATTTTGATAAAATTCATTATTCTGCAGTAGTCAATATACGCATGTGCAAAAAAAAAATTATTAGATTTAAAGCATGGGTTTATTCATAAAGCGAAAGAAGCACATCATATTAGAATTGTAGTTATATGTATGCATATATTCAGATACTTTGTTCCATTTATTCTTTATGTGTATGTTGGATTCTTCCAATTCTTTATGTTTGTTTAACACTAACTTTTCAGCTGAAGGAGTCCATTGCAAACCTGCAAATGAATTTATTTTTTTTATCAATCACCTAAGTATGTATATATGTGCAATAGCATATAAAGAACTGTACATACAAACTTGAGTGATAAATAGATACAAAAATACAAAAAAAAAATATGTGTACACAGTAATTCATGCAACCTTATTCACTATCACAGTTCCCACGTGCAGGGTGAACAGTTATATCACAAATTACTGAACTCCGAGGAAAATTTAAAAAGAAAAGTGCCTTATCAAAGGAAAAATCTAAAACTCAAACACATCAAACGAATGGATAACAACTGTCATATTCCTGATACAGGCATTTCCTTACGTATAAAATGGTGGATTGAACCTATTTTTATTGCTTGCTAAACTTCTCACTTGTTTGACAGTCGCTTCAAATTTCGTTACATTGACAGCGATGCGGTGAACAAAACAAACAGACACTATAGGCGATAAAGTGAACCCACGCTTTTTGTGCCTGTTGTTAATTGACATACTTAAAATAGCTAAAGGGAAGTTGTCATTTTCAAGTATAGTTCAAAAATCATCAAATAAAGGCAAAAACTCAGGGTTATTTACTTCAATGTATAATCGTCACAAGAATTTGGTATTTTTGGATCATGCAAATTTCTTCATTACGTAATTCATTTTCTGTTCACTCTGTTCGGTTCAATGCCATTATGATTTTGATTAGACCAAAATCGTGTCTAGTTTATACAAATATATCCTCGGTATTTTGATGGCCTTTCAACATGTTGGAATGGTATGATTCGCCCGAGTCATAAATAGATGAACGACCTTTTAACTCGTAAAATTTTATTTCAGCCCTGGATTAAACATAATAGTCTGCTCTGTACTTTTTTGCAACTATTTCAGTTAATTTACAGAACATCACGTGTTAACCAACAATAATAAGTTCGGTCATGTTAGTACAAATAGGTTTTCAATTACCGCAGTTAGTTACCAACTATCGCAGTAAGGTATCAAACACCGCAGTTACATTACCAAATTTATGTACAGAGAATTTCAAATTTGAGAAGAGAAGTTGCCTATGTTTGCACTGAATGTTCAAGATTTATATCTCATTTTATACTGCCTACCAGAAAATCATGTCTTTAGCGTAAGTTCCATAAGAAGTCTGCAAGAACATTATTTTCAAATATTAAAAATCTACCCCTTACCATTCTCAATCCATAGTTCTCTAAATTTATGTTATATCTGTATGTTTCTTTTACTATAGTTTTTTCGACCTGTCCTGTCATTTGCTGGTGTATGATGTTTGACATTTCTAATGCTTTGTCTCTTGTAGCTTTCATCACATAGTACTTATCTGCAGTGGTTGCCAGATGATTCATATGATCGGCTAGCTTCTCTCGGAGTTCAGGATGAGACTCCCTGATGGACGTTGACACCGCCTTCCTTAACTTCGTTGCTGTGAGATTTTTGGGAACCTCCTTTTCCCACAGATGTTGCATTCCTTTTAGTTTTTCTAATCTACCCGGAACCTCGTTTTCTCTCGGCCATAGTTATAAATATGCTCTTATCCTCTTTTTCTATGTAATTTGGTACAAATTTACATAGTTCAATGTACTTGACAATTAAATCATATAGCTCAAAATCTATTCCAATATTTGCAGGTGCAATATCACCGGTTTTATGTTCTTTCACCTTAAAGTGGAAAAAAAGAAACATTACTGAACATGTCTCTAAACAAAGTCTCATCAGCATTTTATTTGTTTTTTTTTTTGTGTGGCAAACTTAACTATGATTTGGAATCAACTGTTTCAAATTATGACTTTATGAGCAGTAACAGGCTTGTTCTTTGTGCATATCCCAATCCTAGAATCTAAGGAAGTTGTCGTGTGAAAATCTTTAATAAATGGTCCTCATTTATTGTTTTAAAATCAGACCGTTCGATTCAATTTTTGAACTGCTTCACATATATTGTGTAAAACATCTACAAGGTTGTCACATAATATGAATCTCTCTATTGTTAAAGATAAAAAATCCATATGAAGTAGTTCAAATTCTTGTACATTGACGGTTACTTGCTCATTGGCAGCTATAAGGCAAAACCAAATTAAAACTAAATTCCATCCTCAAAATTTGAGTGAAGAAGACAGAAAGAAAGACGAACAACAAGATAGTATGAATATCGCCTAATTTTGTAAACAAAATTTTCAATATAACAAAATCTCTTGCATTTGCAAATTGTGTGGACGTTAAACCCTCTTCCCAATCGTCTTTCATTAATATTCGTACTGTCTCTGTAGCAGTTTCAGAGTTTAAAAACCTCACTATGTCATCTTTATATACCATGGTTTCTGCAATCAGATTATAAGATGAAATAAAATGCTCTGTAATTGAATTACATGTTACTTTAAACGCATTTCATTTTTATACTTCAGATTTAAAAACTTTTACCGCAGTTTTCTGCCTAACAGCGGTAAAAGCTATAATTATCAGAAAACGGATATTAATAACAATAGTAAGGTGAAAAACTGAAGTAAACCTTTTCAATGCTAACTTGTTACATGTTATAATATAATTAAGCATAAACTGTTATACTATCTACACATATCTATTTTTCTTTTATTTTAAAGTCTTCAATCATTCTAAAATCATATTGATCACTCACGAACTAAATGAGTGAACAAAATAAGAAAACAAAACCCTAAAGATTCAGAGTAACTCTTCAAAAAACTTGCATTGTTAGTATGTTTATGCAAATCTAATAACAAATCGTAAAGGTTGAAATAAATGTTGATCATGAAAAAATATTGAAACATGCATCATATGCGTCTTTTATAACAAAAGTAGATAGAAATGCACTTCAAAATTATTATAACGACATTGACGAAACAACAGCAAAAACCGATGAGGCGTGAACAGCTTAAATTTCGACAGGGAACTAATACACATTTAAATAATGAGAGTGATTGTGGTTCCATTCCTTTTAAATGTTTTCCAAAGGTTATAAAAACTGATGACACAGGAAGCTATGGGGCGAATTATAATGGAATGAAAAACAGATGACAAGAAACATTCTGAAAAGACATTTGATGATTTTTAAGACAAGGATTAAATGACACTAGCTTACGTAAGACATTTGACAACAATAAGAATGATAAAACATGGTTGTGTTTTTGCAAAAGCTATTGATTCTCACAACTAAAGTAATCTTCTACTTCTTAGTATAAGCCTTATATAAATGATAAGAACCATATCATAAATGTATTAGCGAGTTAAAAAATAAGAATGATTATTAATTATTTAAGTTTCTTACAATTTCTTTATCTGAATATTCTGTACAGGTAATAGAAAAAAAGTTGCAAAGTAACAAATATTTGAAAAACAAATGAAGTTTAAGTTTTAAATTTTCACAAATTAACTTTTTAGCCCTTTTTTGGATTACAAAATATCATATATTTGTACCGTGTGTGTATTTAAAACTTTAAGTACTTACGGATATCTTTGGTCATCATTTCAACCTTTCTTCTGTTGGCTTGTTTATTTAACCTTTTGCAAAGGGTCTTTAGATATGTTTTACACGCAACACACTTCGGTGACATTTGTTTCGACGCTCCGTTTACCAGTAGGAAATCAATAAAGATAGCACAAGAGCTAATGTAGCTTCTCAATGTCCCTGCAGGTTTATGCCTTTCGTTAGTATACCATAGAAGCTCAATTTTTTTTGGGGTCAGTAATATCGTGCAATATTCTTGTTTTCTGTTGTAACCGTGTTCCAGATTCGAAAAAAATGGAAGCAATGTTGGTTTGCCTCTCTTTCTTTTTTTTGACAAATTGAAGATGTCAGCCATTTTTTGAAATTCCGTAGCGTCTCATCTGAAATAAACAAAAAGAGCTTTCCATAGTTCTACTATGTAAATATGTTCCATGTTTGCTATATTCTGTGATATTTGTAAGAATTGTGTGCAATATTGGTCACACACAGTGTATTTAAGCCGATCAGATTAAGAGAAATTTACAGTGTCATAGAGATGGGAAATTAAAATTTTTTAAATGGATTAAAAATGTATTTGTTTAATTGTTTAATTAAACATTCTAAAATTTAATTAAATACACTTTTGAAAATATTATATGAAAATCCTAACTTTAAGTAGCAAAAAATCATATAAATTATATGATTGAAAGACGCTACACCATACCTTTTATGAATTGTCAGTCTTAAAGCCATATGACAGACCTTCAGTGTAGAAGCACGTAAACATATTTAATATCGAACAATAAGTGCCACATTAAAAGGCATGGGTCGGGGACATTTCGTCCAACAATGGAAAAAGTGAGTAAATTGGATACGGGCATTTTTATCTTGCAACAGGCCAACTAAGAACCTTTAAAACAGTTGTTACAGAGGTTCTTAGAGTGCAGAACGTGACATCAAGATTATCGTCCAAATCATTGGATAGTACAAACGACTAAACTGGTTTTCGTGTGAGGTTAACAGGCATATTTTCTGTTCCAACCGCATCATAACCTATGTGATCATGCTAATAATATTTTTCAGTGGTCATGGTTACAGCTGTGTAATTCTTTAAATAAAATAAACTTATCAAAAGAGTTTTACTTACTCATTTTGAAGATCCTCTGTCTGCTCCTTTGCCAAGGGTGTCCAGTACTTGTTTCTGCTTCAGGGCTATATCGTTACCTCCTATGTTAATGACTAAACCTTTAAAACAGGGTATATCTAAGCTCTAGGTTCTGTTGTAGTTCGATCCTGAGTCTTTGACTCCTCTTGGTAGCTTATTTAAATAAAGACAATCAAGTTCACATAGTTTAATGATGTTATAACGACAAATCTACATGTCAGAATTTAATATAAATATACATTAAATCAACACTTCACATATAAAGCACAGTGTAATGAAAATTGGGCAAAGTTATCTTCCCTTTTCTAAAATAATATTGAAAAAAACCTTAATTTCCTACTTACTTAACACTAGTTACCTAAACTTGTTTTATAAAATAAACAGGCTACTTAATTAAATTTGGGAATGGAAAAACCAGACGTGGAAGCTTAACAGTTTGAAAAGTTTTGCCAAAGTTTTGTCTTACAACAAGCCAAAATTGTAAGTCGTAACTAACGCATCAGCCAAGTTGCTAATAGTCGAAGAATAACGCTGGCTAGTAGAAAACAGTCCTAATTTAATAGGCACCTACCTTAAGAGTCTGTTACAAACAAGTGGCTCTTGCATAAAAAGCAATGATATTAAGAATATGTGGGCCTTATATACTAATTAAGTTCTAATTATAGAAACTATATCTAAATTTATAAACCCAATAAGAAATATCAACACATAAGTTAAACCAATGAAATTTACTATTAAAAACTTGTTATGCCTCGAATTAGAAAAACGCACAGAGAAAGATCTCCGAACGCACCCAATTGAAAAATCTAGAGAGATAATAATTTTCGGAACTCCGCTAATAAACAGCATGGCTAGATTCAAGGAAAATATAACAGTTTGGGATTTAAAAGTTACTTAATGACAAATTTATAAGGTAACATCAATATTTAAAGTTCAAAGAACGTTTCCCAAGTGTAAATACTATATTTTTAAATTAACCAGGTTGAAAGTCCCATGACATTGCACAATTTACGTTTTTAAACAAGTCTCCACGGCCATACTCCCCCCATCTAGACCATTGCAAATACCAATAAATGGTCTATACAAGCCAATATAAATTAAAAGATGAAATACACAATACATGAATATAAATTTTACAAAATGAATTAATTTAAATGTTCAAAATAGAAAGTCTTTCTTTGGTACCAGTTTCATTACCATTTCCCCATTTTCCTCCACCAACTCATATTCCATATCTCTCGGGACGCCCTCACCGTGTTGTACGTATTCTTGTGGTTGTACGTATTCCTGCGCGTCTACATACACCTCCTCCTCTTCTTGAACCATAGCTTCCTCTATGTTTCTACTGTCCTCCCATAGCGGCGGTAAACATTTCCCTCGGTTTACATAGTTTAAATTTAGGGTGATTTTAGACTGTAGGGATGGCATGACGTGATGAAAAATGATGAAAGTTCATTAAATGCTCCTTGACATGGTGCCTGCGTGCAAATGAGTCATTACAACCAACACAACTAAATTCTTTTATATCGCGAACATGCTTGCTATGCCAGTGTCTATGTTACTGACGGAATTCATTAAATGGACCCCGTCCACATGTTGCTACTGGACAATTATATCCCTTTTTAAACACAGGTCTTTCTTCTGCCATACTGTAATATAATACATATTATAAATAATTTGTTAAGATAAATGAACAGTCAATATATAAGGTACTCATGTACACACATAAGAGTAATAATGCTACATTGTCAACAAACATACATTATGTAAATAGTAAATGAATAAAACAAATGTGTGACAGCCTTTTTCTTAGGTATAATATGTGAAACTTTAAAATTCCATACGCACAATTTCCTATCAACGTTTGATAAACTCTTTCAATGAGTAACTGGAAAAATGTGACTATTATGTGAAAACAATATGTACTCTTCTGTTATTTAATAAATAAAAACAGCCTTTTTAATAGGTCTACGAAGCGAACATATAAAAATACATTACATATATTTTATGATATAACTAGTCTCAACATGTATGTCAATACATTGCTCTATCCTTCACTAATGCTTGTATAACAACATAAATTAAAATCTGCTATGCATAAATTACACCCTTATAAAAACATATCAAATATTCTTATTTTTATTCTTTTCCTCAAACTAAATTCAGATATGAAAAGTACATACCTTATTCCATCTGCTTACCATTCTCAGTATTATTACTTTTACCGCACCAATATAATTTAAGAATATGCAAACTTGAATTTTTCAACTTTTCTTTTTTTTTAAAACTAAAATACTTTTTCACTGTTCTTCCACATCTGGTTCTTTGTGGGCTAGGGGTACAGGGGGTTACATCCATATTAAGGGGGAATATCATTTTCAGTTTCATCAAATGACAAGTGAAAATCAAATGACGGGGGTTGTATATCGGACTCATCAGACTGGATTTCATCCTCTATTTCAGGTGGTAACCATGTGACAGGGACATTGGGATTTTAAATGATCCACATGAACTACTATGTCCTTTGCAGTAGGGGTTTCTTGAATTCTGTAAGTCACATCAGAAAGTTTGGCTTTTACTTTATATGGACCTTTCCAACCTAACCCTAATTTAATTCCTGCAGTAGGGGGATACTATCTATAGACAAAATCATTCACTTCATATTGACGAGGTTTAAGTCCCCTATCATAACTTTTCTTTTGTCTAGTAGCGGCCTTTGACAACTTATCCCTAGCAAAATTAAATGTTTTCCTGAAAGAATAATTCAGCCACTGTACATATTCTACTGGGCATGGGGTATGTACAGTTGAAGGGTTTCCAGCCATAATATCTAACGGATAAACCATTTCCCTACCAGTCAACATTTTATGGGGGCTAACACCAGTTGAATCATTTTCCGTGGCCCTGTAAGCCATTAGCAAGTAAGGCAATAAATCATCCCAATTATTTCAGAATTTATTGACAAACATGGACAACATTTTCTGTAAAGTTCTGTTGATACGTTCAACAAGACCATCACTCTGTGGCCGATAGGGTGTTGTTCTAGTTTTATCGATTCCCAACTTATCACAAACTGCTTGAAATAGAATGGATTCAAATTCCCTGCCCTGATCATTGTGTATTTGTAGGGGCATTCCAAAGCGACAAAATATTTCAGAAACTAGTTTATCTGCTTCTGTTAAAGCATTATGGTTCTTAACTGCAAAAGCCTCAGTCCATTTTGTAAAGTAGTCTTGTACTACAATTAAATACTCATTCTCATTTTCAGTAATGGGACATGGGCCTACAATGTCAACAACCCCAATCCTATCGAATGGACAACCCACTAAAGACTGTTGTAAAGGAAATCTACCTATACCTGGGCCAGGTTTAGCTTTAGCACAAACAATGCACTCACGAACCCATGAACTTATATCAGAAGTCATTCCAGGCCAATAAAACCTATTTTTAATTGCTCTAATTGTTCGATCTCTACCTAAGTGACCAGATATTACTGAATTATGAAATAAATTTCTAATTCCGTATGAACAACCGGAAACTACTTCCTTGCCAGGTTTTTCATCAAACTCTCCTAACATATTTACAATTTTTGAAATATCTGGGTCATTATCCTGCCAAGAGACTTTCTCTTCACTTGTCCAAACTCTTAACCAATTCGAAATTTGGAGCAAATCAAATTCACCTTCGTTATCACTATCATCTTCAACATAGGGAATTGTTTCATCTAAATCACTATTTCCAGGCCTAATGGGTGCTAGAAGACATTTATCGGGGTTATCACAACTCTGACCTACTTGATTCTTATCACACGCAGGACAATCAGAGCGTTTATTCGTATGCTGAGTACCTTTTCGATATTCAATCTCATAATCATAGGTATCCAAGACAGAAATCCACCTAGCTACCATACCTTCTGGGTGTTTAAAATTCTTCAACCAAATTTAAGATGCATGATCTGTGCGAATCCTAAATTTTTGACCTAACAGGTAGTGGCGAAAATATTTGACAAAGGTAATTTCCGCTAAAAGTTCCCGGTACGTAGTACAATATTTTTGTTGGGTATCACTCAAAATTCGACTAGCATAGGCAATAACCTTTTCCTCACCATCCTGTACCTGTGAAAGGACAGCACCTATTGCATGACCACTAGCATCCGTATCCAGAATAAATTCACCATCCCCTATAGGGTAACTTAAAATGGGAGCAGAAATAAGTTTCTCTTTCAGAACTTCAAAAGCATTTTGACAATCTTGATCCCACAAAAAATTTCAAGCCCTTTTTCGTCAAATTTGTCATTGGCGATGCTTTTTCTGAAAAACTAGGGATAAACCTCCTATAATACCCTGCCATGCCGAGAAAACTGCGGACTTCATTTACATTTTTAGGGACTGGCCAATCACTAACACTTTCAATTTTTGCTGGGTCACAAGCTATTCCCTTATCACTAACTAAATGTCCTAAATATAACACCTGGTGTTGAAAAAGAAAGCATTTCCTAGGTTTAAGCTTAAGATTAGCCTTTCTAAATCTGTCAAAAACAAGGTCTAAATTCTCTAGAGCCTTCTCAAAAGTAAGGCCAAAAATAATGACATCATCTAGGTAACACATACACCTTTCCCACTGATAACCCTTTAGAACAATGTCCATCAACCTTTCAAAACAACTGGGCGCATTACACAACCCAAATGGCATCACTTTGAACTGAAATAACCCCTTGTGGCAAGAAAAGGCAGTTTTAGTCCTATCTTTTTCATCAACGAGTTCCTGCCAATAACCGGATTGATTGATTGTTGATTGTTGGTTGCTTAACGTCCAGTGGCAAATATTTCATGCATATTCAGGACGAGAACAAGTTCACAATAAATACAATAGGTAGGATCTGTAATAGATTAAGGGATTAAGGTCGGAGAAATTTAGACTGCAACGGGAAATGAGGGTATATTGGATAGGGACAGAAATTTAGCCTTGTAACAGGTCACCTACGGACCCCTCAAAGAGTTGTTGCAAGGGTTCTTAACGTGCAAAGAGCGTGGCACTCTCTTTACACGAGGCATCGGATTTAACGTCCCCATTCTGACCGGACGTGGCTGCAAATTTGTACATCCCGCACAGCCAAACGGACGCCCCACTTTAGCAAGGGTTTTACTGCCGGTCGGAGGAAGACCAATGGTGACCATACGTCTATACCCCAGTCACCCTTGGGAGCGTATATCAGATAACCAATAACCGGAAGCTAAATCGATAGTGCTAAACCACTTATTGTTCCCTAGGGAGTCAAGAGAAGAGTCTATACGGAGCAAGGGGTACGAATCCTTTAAAGTATGTAAGTTCAAAACCCTGTAATCAATACAGAAGCGCCATGTTGAGTCTTTTTTTAAGCAAAGTGTGACTGGGGCACTCCAAGGACTACAACTTGGTTCAATTACATCATTTTGTAACATTTTCTCTAACTCTTGTTCAATTATTTCCCTTTGTTTAAAGGGTACCCTCCTGGGAGGTATCTTAACAGGCTTTGTGTTCCCAGTATCTATTGTATGCCTGACAATATCTGTTTTTCCAAGTTTTCCGTCGGGACCCAAAAAAATATCCTGATATTTTATCACCAGTTTACTTAAATCCTGTTTTTGACTCTCAGTCATTTTTGAAGAAACCCTATCAATCAGACCTGTTAAATGTTCTGGAAGTTCAGATAAATTGTTTAACTCATTTGCACTAACTGAATCAGAAATTGTTTTAACTGTTTGTATACTACCAACAACTTTATTTCTTTTTAAAGTTACATCTCGATCCCTACAATTTATTGCAGAAATGGCAACCTTACGTTTAGTTGTATTTACTAAAGCAGTAGAAATCAAAATTCCATTTCTAATTAATCTTGCATTTGGCTCGACACGCATGTCTTCTTCCTTAATGTTTTAGGAACTTTAATTTGAAATACTGACTCAGTATTAGCTGGTAAAACAAGTCTATCTGAGAGTCTAATTAAGGCACAATGTTTATTTTGTTGCTTATGAAGCTTTATGGTACTATCATCTGGCATGATCAATAAAGACTTAGAAATGTTTATTTGAGCTTCATTGGCTTCTAAAAAAATCTATGCCTAATATTCCCTCAAGATCATCTAGTTCAGCTATGACAAAGTCATGTGTAAAAGGAATGCCTTGAATAAAGAACTCTAAGGTAACTTGTCCATGTACTTTTAACTCTTGGCCTCCTACCGTAGTTAACGAAGTTAAAATATCTTGAACTTTCAGTTCATCAATGTTAAATTCATCAAGCTTTGCTTAAGAGACACAACTAACAACTGCGCCTGTGTCTAAAAGAAAACTGTCCTTATTTAATCCTACTTTCACAGAAGCAAATAGACCATTTTGTTTAATAGGGTTTACTTTTATACTGGGCCTTATTTCTGTTCCGCAGCCTGGGTTTCTGATCCTGAACTCAGGCTTCCCTTGTTTAAATCTTGATTTGGATTGTTTTGTCTCTTATTTGACCTTGGAGCCTTACAATTTTTGCTAACATGTCCTACTTTTTGACAATTATAACAAGTTGGAACCCTACAATCCTTAACTACGTGACCTAACCTATTACATTTTGTACATTGTAGGGGAATAGTTTTATTTATCTCCTCAATTTTTTTGGATAACTGTTCAAAACAATTCATAATAGTTCGGGTAACTTCAGACAGATCTGACTGAGTTTTAACATTCTCAGTGTTTCCCTTATCATTTTTATCGGACCGTTTTACAACTTGTATAGCAGCTGCATGTTCTTCAGTCTGTTCTTTTGGTTTACGGACTTCAGTTGACATAGAACCAACAAACGCTTCATACTCAATGACTAATGCGATCGCGCTTTCTAAAGTAGTAGGATGTGAGAACTGGACGCGTTTCTGAACGTCAAAATTTCCTAATCCTCGTTTAAATTGGTCAATGGCTAAGTCTTCAGTTTTTTCCAAATCTGGATAGGCTAAACGTACAAGCCTTCGAAGAGCGTAACCGTAGTCTTGAATCGACTCGCTTTTTCTACGTATCCTACTATTAAACTCGCATCTATAAGCGGTTATTCTTTCCTTCGGAGCAAATCGTCTGCTCATCATATCTTTGAGTAAAGTATAATCTGCCAATACGTTTGACTTTGCATCTCCAAGTAACTTCTGTGCGGTGCCACGTAAACACATACACAATTGTTGTGCTTTCGATTCGTCATCCCAATCATTCCATTGAGCAGTTTGTTCAAAGTGAACTATATAGTCTTGCCAATCAACGCTTTTACCATCGAACTTATCCGGTTCTCTTTCTCTCCGTAATATACGCGGTTTAGGATGATTAAAGCTAACATGTCTCGGTGCAGGCGGCTGTACATTGGTTTGTACAAGATTTGTACTGGCCATATTACTTGGTACAGATTTAGGTGTAACTAATAATGGAGCTCGAGACGGCACGCTAGTCCCTACTGAAGATGTTTTTCTGATTTGAGGGGTGACTTCACAGTTGTTTTGATCAACAAATCCATCACTCGGTACCTCGTTGGTTTGTCGGCTTATGTAATACAAGCCTTCGCGACTTTGGTATGAGGAAGACTCCTCATCACCATCGTATCTTGGACGGGACCTCTTAAAATCAGTTTCAGACGCTCTGGTCGATTCGGCTCTCTGTTCTTCATTTCCATAATTTATAGGACGTGGTAAACCCAAAGGGCTAATCAAAGACAGATCTGATCTGGAGTTTTGTTCCCTACTTTGTGAAATATCTACTCCTAAGTTTTCAATTTGAACTTGTAATTGACCTATCATTTGTTGACATTGGTCTCTAAATTCACTTATATTTGCCATTATATTCTTATATTTATAAATCCTATTTATAAAGTCTTAATAAGTTCTTTATTTAAACAAAATAATTAATTAATCACCAGTTTAAATAGGGGCCAAAATTTTTACAGCAGGGTCCCACCGCTGCCACCAAAATGTAACCGGAGCTAGTTATCCTGTCTTGTTTTTCATGTAATTTCTGAATTGTTTATTTGTAAATGTTGATGTCTTGTTTTAGTACGGTATGATTGTTCAAGGAGATCAACCTAAATAATATATTGGAAGATTCAAACCACCAAAAACCAAAAAGGAACAACCAGAATTATTGACAATGACTAAAACAACCAAAATAATATGAACGGTGTCATGTTAATGACTAAACCTTTAAAACAGGGTATATCTAAGCTCTAGGTTATGTTGTAGTTCGATCCTGAGTCTTTGACTCCTCTTGGTAGCTTATTTAAATAAAGACAATCAAGTTCACATAGTTTAATGATGTTATAACGACAAATCTACATGTCAGAATTTAATATAAATATACATCAAATCAACACTTCACCTATAAAGCACAGTGTAATGAAAATTGGGCAAAGTTATCTCCCCTTTTCTAAAATAATATTGAAAAACCTTAATTTCCTACTTACTTAACACTAGTTACCTAAACTTGTTTTATAAAATAAACAGGCTACTTAATTAAATTTGGGACGGGAAAAACCAGACGTGAAAGCTAAACAGTTTGAAAAGTTTTGCCAAAGTTTTGTCTTACAACAAACCAAAATTGTAAGTCGTAACTAACGCATCAGCCAAGTTGCTAATAGTCGAAGACTAACGCTGGCTAGTAGAAAACAGTCCTAATTTAATAGGCACCTACCTAAAGAGTCTGTTACAGACAAGTGGCTCTTACATAAAAAGCAATCATATTAAGAATATGTGGGCCTTATATACTAATTAAGTTCTAGTTATAGAAACTATATCTTAATTTATAAACCCAATAAGAAATATCAACACATAAGTTAAACCAATGAAATTTACTATTAAAAACTTGTTATGCCTCGAATTAGAAAAACGCACAGAGAAAGATCTCCGAACGCACCCAATTGAAAAATCTAGAGAGATAATAATTTTTGGAACTCCTCTAATAAAAAGCATGGCTAAATTCAAGGAAAATATAACAGGTTGGGATTTAAAAGTTACTTAATGACAAATTTATAAGGTAACATCAATATTTAAAGTTCAAAGAACGTTTCCCAAGTGTAAATTCTATATTTTTAAATTAACCAGGTTGAAAGTCCCATGACATTGCACAATTTACGTTTTAAAACAAGGCTCCACGGCCACAGTATATTCACACATATAACAACAAGTGTTAATTGACCTGTTTTAATTGTTTTTATCACGTTATCTTGTTAATACCAAATATGAACAGGGGAGATGATTGATGTCTTCTTGCCAAGAAATACAGCATCTCTATATAAGACTAAACGGTAAATGGACAGAAAGTCACAAATTTGATAGGACAAAAAGTCACAAATAATTTGTTGAGAATTGTTTGAATATATAAAAGAAAGATCTTGAAATAATTTCTTTTTATTACATATATTCATTTTTAAGTTTAGGAAATTGTTCATAAGCCTTGATAAATGAAAATTTATTAAATTTTAATCATGCAAAGGATATATTTCTTGGCACAATGAAGCCATTCAAGTACCAAGCCACTTTGACATTTTGTTTTCATAACAATTATTTGATCATTATTGATATTTATTGAATAAATTTTAATTACAAAGTTGCTTCATATATAATAGTTCAAGAAAAACAAAAAAAATATTTTTTAAATTAGTGTTTTCTTGTTAAAAGAAATTTAATCTCGAAACTGAATTGTGACTTTTTGTCCTGTGACTTTTCGTCCGTGACTTTTTGTCTGTGACTTTTTGTCCTGTGACTTTCTGTCCTACATTCACATCGTGGAGATTGAGTTGGTGATTGGTCATTTTGTTGTTATTGTTTTAGTCAGGGTCTCAACTGCTCTATGTCTGTTACAGTTGAGTTTTGATGTTCACCAGCTACCTGGGTTGACGTGCCTTGCTGATTTTTCTGTCATGTCAGAGACATTTAATTGGTTGGGCGACTACATCCTGATTTGAGGTAACATTAGTTGGAGTTTTGACACTAGTAGTCTCGTCAGGAGATATTTATTAAATAGAAAATAAATAATGTAAAATTTTTTAGAAACATACGTGGGAACAAAAATAGTTTACAGCTTAAACTGTTATCCATTCGTTTAATGTGTTTGTGCTTTTGATTTTGCTATTTGATAAGGGACTTCCGTTTTAATTTTTCCTCGGAGTTCAGTATTTTTGTGATTTTACTTTTACTATTTACGATTCCTTTTTCTTAACCAAAACGTAATTACTTTAAAAAAAATTTTTGTTTTAATTTTATTCAGTAACATAGTTCGTACTCTTCGTTTTTACATAATTATATTAGAACTTTTCTTCATTTACTTTATTCACGAACATTTTAATTCATCTTGATAACGATTTATTTTTAGCTCACCTGACCTGAAAGGTCAAGTAAACTTTTCTCATCAATTGGCGTCCGTCGTCTTCGTCGTTTGTTGACTTTTACAAAAAAAACTTCTCTTAAAATAATGGCCCAGATTTAACCAAACTTAGCCACAATCATCACTAGAGTATCTTGTTTAAAAAAAATTGTCCGATGACCCCCGCCTGCCAACCAACATGGCTAAAAATAGAACATAGGGGTAAAATGCAGTTTATGGCTAATATCTCTGAAACTAAAGCATTTAGAGAAAATCTGACACAGGTTAAAATGTTCATCAGGTTGAGATCTATCCGCCCGGAAATTTTAAGATGAATCCGACAACCCATTGTTGGGTTGCTGCCCCTGAATTGGTTATTTTAAGGAGATTTTGCAGATTTTGGTTATTATCTTGATTATTATTACAGAAGGAGATAAACTGTGAACAGCAATAATGATCAGCAAGGTAAGATCTACAAATAAGTCGACATGACCAAATTTGTCAGTCGACCCCTTTTGGAGTTATTGCCCTTTTTAGTCAATTTTTCGTAAATTTTTGTAATCTTTTACCAAAATCTTCTCTGAAACTACTGAGACAAATATAACCATTCTTGGCCATTGTAATTAATAGGGTGTCTAGTTTTAAAAATGTGTCCGATGACCCCGCCTTCCAACCATCATGGCCGACATGGTAAAAAATAGAACATAGGGGTAAAATGCAGTTTTTGGTTTTTATCTCTGAAACTAAAGCATTAAGAGAAAATCTGATAGGCGGCAAAAATGTTCATCAGTTCTAGATTTATCTGCCCTGAAATTTTCAATCGAATCCGACAAACCTTGTTGGGTTGCGGCCCCAGAGTTAGTAATTTTACGGAAATTTTGCAGTTTATGATCTTAGATATCACTATAATATCTACTACAATTAATTATGATTTTAACATTATTTTACATGATTTCCAAAGCATCAGTAAATACAGGTGAGCGACACGGTCTCTTAAAAGCCTCTAGTTTTAATTTATGTTGAACATCGCATCCTGGACATTTGCCTAATAAGAACGCGTAGAAAATGTCGTACATCACTTAAAACATCGTGAGGGTCGGGGAAAAATATTGTATTTAAAATATGTATCAAGTAGAATCTTTATTGAAAAACGAAGTAATGGAATAATTTGGCAACTTTCTGATTAATCTGCTGTTGTGCTAATCGTCTTTTTAACGAAGGCATCTTTAATGCGTTATTTTGATATGATCAGAAGCACACAATCTGTACATTTCAAAGTAAATATTTTTGCTGATTTTCACACCTGGTTTTGAAGATTAACATTTGTTTTAAAAGTCTGCAACAGTTTGGTCGATTTCAACAATTTCTCTTTGGAACATTTACTGTGGATTATACGAATTACAGAATGTATACAGAAGAACGCAGATCGATACAAATCATAAGACGATGAAAAAGATCAGAAGAAAGAGAAAACAGAGCTTGGATAATTAATTGTAGATCTGATAGTGTTATAGGTAGGAAATGGCAATCATAGATTGATTTCTGAGATTCTCACAATAATCCTCCTGTAAAATTTGAACTTATAACAACATTAATAATGTATGACACTCATAATTTGGTATTGAATTAATTCCAATATCTTCTAGGAATAATAAGTTACTTGAGCTATTTGATTAATCCTTTGTGTAAATGCCAAACCTTCTATAAACATGTTACAAAATCTTCTATATGGTAAGCAATTACCTGTCTTCTTAAGGTATTTAACCCCCAAGGGTTACTGGGGAATAGAAGTATGGTCACCATTGGTCTTCCTCCGACCGTCAGAAAAACCCTTGCTAAAGTGGCGCGTCCGTTTGGCTGTGCGGGATGTACAAGTTTGCAGCCACGTCCGGTCAGAATGGGAACGCTAAATCCGATGCCTCGTGTAAAGAGAGTGCCACGCTCTCTGCACGTTAAGAACCCTTGCAACAACTCTTTGAGAGGTCCGTAGGTGACCTGTTGCAAGGCTTAATTTCTGTCCCTATCCAATTTACCCTCATTTCCCGTGGCGGTCTAAATTTCTCCGACCTTGATCCCGGACGCCCCTATTACAGAACCTACCTATTGTATTTATTGTTAATTTGTTCTCGTCCTGAATATGCATGAAAAATTGACCCCTGGACGTTAAGCAACTAACAATCAATCTTAAGTCATTATCTATTGATTGATTGTTGATTGATTGTTGGTTGCTTAACGTCCAGTGGCAAATATTTCATGCATATTCAGGACGAGAACAAATTAACAATAAATACAATAGGTAGGTTCTGTAATAGAAGCGTCCGGGATTTAGGTCGGAGAAATTTAGACTGCCACGGGAAATGAGGGTATATTGGATAGGGACCAAAATTTAGCCTTGCAACAGGTCACCTACGGACCCCTCAAAGAGTTGTTGCAAGAGTTCTTAACGTGCAAAGAGCGTGGCACTCTCTTTACACGAGGCATCGGATTTAACGTCCCCATTCTGACCGGACGTGGCTGCAAATTTGTACATCCCGCACAGCCAAACGGACGCCCCACTTTGGCGAGGGTTTTACTGCCGGTCGGAGGAAGACCAATGGTGACTATACTTCTATTCCCCAGTCACCCTTGGGGGGCATTTTCTATTGTATATATTGAGTATATATCAGATATAAAACAGAAATCCTTGCAAATCTTAACATTTATTTGTCTAAAATTAGTCCTGCACATGCATGCTTTATGAAATATCTCATCAGAGACTTTCCTTCTTTAACTTGTAGAAATGGCCTATGTTGGAGCATCCAAGTATACTGTAAAATTTAACAAGGTTATTCTCAACAGAATAATAATCAAGTCCTCCAAGACCCCGGAAAAATTTGCCCTTTACATCATCACTCCTCTGATATCTGACTATAAAATCAACAACTGCACGCTCTTTGGGAACGAGCAGTTCAAGAAAGGAGCAGTGGATGAGAACAAAAGTAGATCGATTAGATGTATGATTGACAAACCAAATAGTCTTACTTAATATGTGGAATTCAAAACTAATTTAATGTATATGGGTCAATATCCCTAATGAACCTTGAGATGAGGAACAAAGATTTATGACTCTCATTAAAAAAATAGTCTGCCATACAATTGTGGAAGCTGTGATTTTAAAAATTGACATAAATGAACTAGGACTGGTGTTTTATAGAGCTGATGTGATGTGAATAAAAGTATAAAAAATTAAACCTGAACAAATAATTACAAAGGACATATTTTTTAATGATTTTTATGGTCAGAATTTAGGGATTATTTCCTGAGGAGAGTGACATTTTTCACAATCGTTCGGGGTTGGGCACTTGACGGGAAAACGAATCACACTTGCCACCCCGAAATTCGCACCACACATATGCAAGTGTCTCAGCTTCAAAATGAGCATCCTACATATCCAAGTTTACGATATGGCCTCATCAATAGAAGAAAACGTTGACATTACCGCCTATGAAGAATCTATTACGCATATTGCCCCAATTTTTGTTATTGTTAATAATATTTGCTTGTAATTTATTGCTTATGCTTAGGCCTAACTTTAAGTATAACACAATAATAGTTTATAATGATTAAATCTTTATTTTTAAAGAGTCATCATCAGAAACTTCAGAAACTCCTTGACCACTTCAACAGTCGATCACAAATGCAAAGAAAAGAGATCATGAAATCATAGAACAACAACAACAAGATGATGACAAAAAAGAGATATATTTAACAGATGAAGATGAACCTATACCTCTAGTAAGTAATAACTTTATCAGTTAGAATGGAAAATGAAATGTCACTGTATGAAGCAATCCTTTTTGTAAAATGTGTCTAATGAAATAATGTTTTATCATTGGCTTATATTTAAGGTATTATAGTGATCTTCAATATTGACTTGGTGAATTAAAAAAAAAATGTTCCAATGATCAGAATATAATCTAAAACAAATCAATGTTTACCTTAAAAAACATCATTTATTTTTAATGTTGAATTGAGAATGCTTACTACATCAAGTTTGAATTTAGGTGGTGTCCCTTTAACCCTTCTAGGGTTATGCCCTTTACAAATGGAAAATTAGTAGATTTCTGTTCAAAAGGAAATAACTCATTTTTTTTTTTTAAAGTTTTTAAAAGATATTTTTATTAATGATAAATGACATTTTGGATTTGTTCCCTTTTCTCGGGGTAACAATCTGCTCTACCACCCTCTCAGCAATGTGTTATTATATAATGTCATTTAATATTCATTTTATTTTGCAGTCTTGCAATTAAAGATCTGGCAACTTCCCAGTTGTTTGAGGGAAGCGAAAAGGCAAAAATTTTCGCTCACAACATTCAAAAACTGGATGAGCAGGAATATAAATATGTAAGAAAGCTCTTGGGTTTGAGCTTAAATCAGGATTGCCCTTGGCTTAACGTCTTGGATTCATATCTATTTAAACTTATGGTTGGACAAGAGCCAGATTTAAACGAGTTTAATTTAAGCTCATTACCAGACCATGAATACTGGAAGTAAAGTAAACATCTCAGACAATTGAATAGTAGTGAAAACTGTGAATTTCGAGAAGGTCTCCTTATTCTGTATAGTAGTGGTATATTTTACATCGATGTAACATCAACTCGCCTAATTATATGTCCGAAGCACAGGTACTTTTATGGTTTTCATTAGCATAATAGTCTTGCAAGATGTCAACATTCAGATCACCCCTCTTCCAGCAAAGCCAATGCTGACCGAGGATCCTTACCTTTTATGTGCAAGCGCTAATTGCTGCAAACACGATAAGTTGTCTGACATGTAAAAATTATATAATGAGATTTCGTTATGAAATAAGGGTCCACAATATGCTGCGATAAATTATTGTATGCAGGCTGGTCTTTCTCATGTTTCTATGGGATCAGCCGGGTTACGATAAATCTCATTACGTGGCAATATTATGGCCCCATCAACAAAGGGAATGCAAAAAACAGCTATTAAAGTTGCGGAAAATCAGAAAATTGAAAATGAAATTGAGGGTGATGCATGTTACAATAATCCAATCTACAGTGGAGTTAACAAGACTCCTTCTCAACCTGCAACCAAAAGTTGTTATGTTAGTGGCCAACTTGAAAATAAAAAAACAAGCTATGCAGTCACGGGAAAGATCACAGTAATGAAAATATCAGTAGAAAAAACTGTCAATGTAGACAAATTCAAAAATGGTTCAAAACATAGGAAATGCGGGAAACAGTGCAAAAGAAGGTCTAAAACAGTGTACTCTGAAGGGTTAGAGATCAGACACTTAACAACTGACTCAGATACAAGTGCATATACAGTGGACGACCTAGCAAAAACAAAAAACAAAATTTTATCCGCAACATTTAACAGATACCAGACATTTCTCTGAAAACCAGGGATGGCACATTAACAAAATGACAGTATATTGAAATTAATGCCTGCCCTGTTAAAAGGAGAGAGAGATAAACTGCACAGTAGATTTGCCACAAATTTAAGTCAAAGATGTCATGCAGAGTATGAATCTGCACTTTCAAAATGCAATGATGATGTATTCCAATTCAAGAGTCCCATGTAGTGGACGCAATAGGTTTGTGCAACCAGGGAAACCACTTTTTATGTAAAGCAAATTCATTTGTTTGCATGTGATATCTTAACAACAATAGAGTCCCGTGCAGTGGACGCAATAGGTTTGTGCAACCAGGAAAACCACTTTTTATGCAAAGCAAATTCATTTGTTTGCTAGTGACAGCTTGAGAGAAGTAGATATCGTTCAAGCTACCTTAAACGTAAATTGTCTATAAAAGAACAAAAAATCCGAGGTTAGAAATTGTGTTAATTTCTGACTTGGTCCCAAAGAACTTGATAAACAAAACTTAAAAAAATAAAACCATAAGAAGATCCTTACCTAACAGAGTAAAAACTTTCATGGAAAGGCAAACAGTGCTGTACATGCAGCAAACTATGGCCCAGGTGAATCTAGCATGGCTCTTTGAGTCTAAGTTGACTCTCCAATTTCAGTTGGTAGTAAGGTGCACAAGTCCCTGTAACAAGAAATTTATGAAAAAAATAAAGATTGATTGATTGATTGTTGGTTGCTTAACGTCCAGTGGCAAATATTTCATGCATATTCAGGACGAGAACAAATTAACAATAAATACAATAGGTAGGTTCTGTAATAGAGGCGTCCGGGATGAAGGTCGGAGAGATTTAGACTGCCACGGGAAATGAGGGTATATTGGATAGGGACAAAAATTTAGCCTTGCAACAGGTCACCTACGGACCCCTCAAAGAGTTGTTGCAAGGGTTCTTAACGTGCAAAGAGCGTGGCACTCTCTTTACACGAGGCATCGGATTTAACGTCCCCATTCTGACCGGACGTGGCTGCAAATTTGTACATCCCGCACAGCCAAACGGACGCCCCACTTTGGCAAGGGTTTTACTGCCGGTCGGAGGAAGACCAATGGTGACCATACTTCTATTCCCCAGTCACCCTTGGGGGTGAAAAAAATAAAGAATGTCAGAAATCATTCAAACGCAAAGCAAAAGAAAACAAACAATTGATGCAAACTTTCAGTTATATTCAAAACGCCAAGAAGAAGTCAAATATAGGAAAGGTATGTTTCTTCGTGAAAACAAAAAAGTCTGTGGTAAAGAAGTAAAGGCCACCAAAGTTGATCACGGCACTTATACAAAACCTTGTTGCATGGTCAAAAAGTGCAATATCCTGCAGAAAACCAGCCATTTCGATTCATATTTGCGATGTGCGGCTCATGTACCATATGATTTTCGTGCATGCATTTCTTATTATTACATATTAAGTGGCTGACCTCAAGCTGCCAGCTTAATTCATTTAATTTAGACATTTTATCATGTACAATTTCATTATTTCAATATATAATATATCATGTATCAGGCCAAGTTACCCTTTTACGGCAATAACAAGTGTCGGTGCAATTGTGTCCGCAAGGTAAAATTATATAAATAATTGTATTAGATGTAAACTCAAATCGGTCATATTCTTTATTGATAATTCTACTATATTTTACAATGAATTCAACCAATTTTTATAGATAAAGAGTAGTAGATGTGACCTTGAACAAATCACAGCTTTATTGAGAATTTTACAACAATTTACAGTAAATTTGACCTCTTTACAATATTCAACCTTTATTTAAGATAATGCATTAGTTGTTTACTTAAATCGACCATTTTTTTAAAGATAATTGAATCAGATATAATAGTCAATCGCTCACTTTCTTAATTGATAATTATATCACACTTTACAAGATTCAACTACCTTTTATGTATAATTGTATTAAATGTAGTCTAAAATCGGTCACTTTCTCTATTGATTGTTTTACTATATTTTGAAATGAATTCAACATATATGTAATGATAGTTGTATTAGATGTAAAATTGAACCAACCACAATTTTATATAGAATTTTAAAACACTTTTTAGGAAATTTGAATAAGTGATACTTATATTAGATGTAACCTTAAATCGACGATATTTTATAGATAATTGTATAAGATGTAACAGCAAACCTGCTACTGCTTTATTGGTAGTTTTTTCCTACAATTTACAGTAAATTTGACCACTTTTAAGATTATTGTATTAGATGTTACATTAAACCGGTATTTTTTTCAAAATAAATATTTTAAATACAACCATAATCGGCCTCTTTCTGTATTGATAATTGTATAACATTTTAAAAGATTTAACCACTTTTGAAGATAACGTGTTAGATGTCCCCTTTGATCGATCATTTTTTTTTAGAGATAATTGTATCAGGTGAACTATTCAATCGGCAACTTTCTTTACTGATAATTATATAACACTTAACAAGATTCAACCACTTTTTCTAGATAACTGTATAAGATGTTACCTTAAATCGTCCATATTTTATAGACAATTGAATAAAATGTTAGAGCAAGCCTGCCACTGGTTGATTGTTAATTTTACTACATTTTACAGTAAATTTGTCCACTGTTTTGATAATTAAGTCTCCCAAATGAAGTTTGGGAAGACTTATTGTTTTTACTCAGTTCTTATTACTTTTCTTCTTCTTCTTCCGCCGAACTTGTCCGCACCCGTTCTCTAAAACTACTGGTCAGATTAACTTAGGGTTTCACAATATGTTAGACTAACATGTCTAGTGGTGCAATCAGGGTTTTGTTTGTGCAATGGGGTTTATAAATGGGTACTTTGAGGGGCATAAAGGAAGAAGGGTTTACTATAGAACCCTATTGGATTTTATTTTTTTTACTTTCAAATGATTATAACTTGAAAACAGTTAGTGATAGACACAATATTTATAATTGAAAATGTTCTAAATGATAAAGCACATTAAATGAAATAAAAGCTTAGTCCCCAGGGGTTACCCCCACCCCCTGCCATTAGAGAAAGTTTCAATATCTTGGAAGTGGTCAAGATCCCCACCCCTAAACCATATATATTTTGTTTTGTCATGATAAAGCACATCAAATGAAAAACAGGGTTAGTCCACAGGGGTCATCCCCATCCCCTGCCATTTGATTGATTGATTGATTGTTAGTTGCTTAACGTCCAGTGGCAAATATTTCATGCATATTCAGGACGAGAACAAGTTAACAATAAATACAATCTTGAAAATCGATCTTGAAAAGGCCTATGATACTGCATGGAAGTATGGTATTTTAAAAGATCTGTTTGATATGGGGTTGAAAGGCAATATGCCAAATTTTATTTCGAATTTTCTGTCTAACAGACAATTTAATGTTAGAGTAAATTCAACCATGTCTGATCTGTATGATCAAGAGATGGGTGTCCCTCAGGGGAGTATTTTATCAGTTACATTATTTAGTCTTAAAATCAACAGCCTTGTTGAAGTTTTAAAAAGTAATATTGAAGGTTCATTGTACGTTGATGATTTTCTAATATGTTACAGAGGCAAAAATATGAATAACATAGAAAGACAATTACAATTATGTCTTGGAAGAATTGAAAAATGGGCCTCGGAAAATGGTTTTAAATTTTCTACTTCAAAAACGGTCGGGATGCATTTTTGTAACAAAAGGAAATTGCATCTTGATCCAGAACTCACTTTATATGGAAACCCAATTAAAATGGTTGATGAAAATAAATTTCTAGGGTTAGTTTTTGATAAAAAATTAACCTTTCTCCCCCATATCAAAATGTTAAAATCAAGATGTTTAAAAGCATTAGATATTTTATAAGTTGTCGACAGCACCGACTGGGGTGCTGATCGCAACATTTTACTTAATGTATATAGATCTCTAGTTAGATCAAAACTAGATTATGGCTCTATAGTGTATGGCTCTGCACGGAAGTCCTACATACAGATTATCGATGCTGTGCATCACCAGGGTTTGCGTCTCTATCTTGGCGCCTTTAAAACCTCACCAGTTGAGAGTCTGTATGTAGAGGCTGATGAGCATTAACTTTTTAACAGACGTTTGAAGCTTGGACTTCAATATGCTGTCAAACTAAAAGCCTATTCAGATAATCCTGCATACAGCTGTGTTTTTAATCCAATTTATGAAGATATTTTTGCAAAACATGAAAACAAAATTCCTCCGTTAGGTATATGTTTAAAACCACATTTAGCTACTTTTGATTTAAAATCTGTTGCTCAAGTTTAAACTTGCAAATGTCCTCCATGGGAACTTCCCAAACCAAAAATGATATTTGATCTCCGTAAACACAATAAAAATGAAACAAATCCTCTTTTAATTCAGCAACACTATGCTGAAATTAAAGCCAATTATTCAGATTTTTCGACTGTCTATACTGATGGATCAAAAGATGGTGACAGAGTTGTATCTGCTGCTGTCTTCAGGGACAGAGCTGCAACTCTCCGTTTGCCATCTGCTGCATCCATCTTTACTGCTGAAGCAGAAGCAGTAATTTTGGCTTTGAAATTTATTGCTTCTTCAGATAAGTCCAAGTTTATTATATGTTCTGATTCACTTTCATGCTTGCAAGCTATACAAAACACTAAAATTAAAAACCCAACAATTCTCAAAATTTTATATGTAATGAGGAATTTAAAAATTCTTCTTAAAGAAATAATATTTCTATGGGTGCCGAGTTGGAATCCATGGAAACACAGCTGTAGACCTTGAGGCAAAGAATGCCCTGGGTGACACTTTATCTAACTGTGATATACCATATACCGATTTTAAATCTAATATTAGAGAATATGTTTTTAATATTTTGAAAAATGAATAAAGTAAGAGAGATGGTAACAAATTATATGAAATTATACCTAATTTAGGTAAACCTTTTAATTATTGAATGTGCAGAAAAGAACAGTGTGTTATTTCTAGATGCCGAATTGGTCATACTAGAGTGACACACGAGTATCTTTTAAAAAATGAAGATGAACCACAATGTGTACCTTGCAACTGCAAGTATACTATTAAACAAAAAAATAAAGTTCAGCGAAAGATATATGAAGATTCAGATAGTTGCAACAGTATGAACCAGAAATGGTCGAAACCCTGGAGTGCATTCGAGAAAGCGAATGGTGTCAAAACAGCAGGTGATATGAAGGACGCAATAGGTGCATTGGGTGGCGTTATGGGTTGTGAAACAGTACACGTTTAGATAAATTCTGGAGAAGATACTAAGACCAAGAACACATGGAAATGAATAAACCCTGCGAGTGAATAAGGGACAACATAAAAGGGAAAAAACAAATATGTAACATATATTAGCTTAATCATAACAGATAGTGACAACAAAAATCAATTTAGGAATTCTGAAATACGTAAATTTAATATTTTTTACATTTCAGGAACCATTTTTATCGATGAAAAGGCAAGAACCAGAGTAAAGGGAAACAGGAAGGAAATACAAATTGATAGGGACAGAAATGATATATTAAAAGGAACACTGGGGGCCCAGAGGGAAAATGCTTATGACCAAAAAAATTGGAATAGAGTAAAGCTGAATGAAGCAAACAAAATGATTTAACCTTCGACAAATTAACCATTCAAGTTTTCCTTAAATATACATATAGTATGTTTATATAATGGCTTACTTTATCGATGAATACCTCTTTTGACATTTACCTTTACGTTAGCTATTTATATATATGTATTTAAATATAAAATTACTCAGTTTTCTTGTCATAAAAAAGACATGTGAACACAATGCAGTCAAAATTTAAATGTTTTAATTATTTATTTTAATGGTTTTTCATATATCGACTCAGGCTCAACCGGTAACCAAAGGTCTTGTTGCACACGGAACATCTGTATTGGTTATCTCCACTATGCGAATTCATGTGATCCTTAAGGCTGGTAGAGTCTTCAAATGAACTTCCGCACTTATCACATTTATGCTTCAGTGATTTTCCTTCCTCCCTTTCATTGTGGCGCTTCAAATCCTTAGAGAGTTAAGGTTACATGTAATGAAATTATCTTGATAGAAACGTTCGAAATTAATGCAAAATTATCAATTAATAAATTGTCTAATTTAAGGCTACATCTTATATAGTTATATAAAAAAGTGACTCATTTAAGGTAATTTCTAATACAATTATCTAGAAAAATGATAAGACTTCAGGTCACATCAAATACAATTAAGGTGACCGCTTAACGGTCACATCTGATTCAGTTATCTCGAAAAAAAACATTGGAATTTAATGCAAAAATATCAATACTGAAAGTGGACGATTTAAGGCTACAACTAATAAAATTAACTATAAAGGTGACCAATGTAAGATCACATCCTTTACAGCACTCTAGAAAATGTAACTCATTTAAGGTCATGTCTATAACAATTATCTAGAAAGAAAAAAAAGAAAAAAAATACCCCCAAAGGTGACTGGGGAATAGAAGTATGGTCACCATTGGTCTTCCTCCGACCGGCAGTTAAACCCTTGCTAAAGTGGGGCGTCCGTTTGGCTGTGCGGGATGTACAAATTTGCAGCCACGTCCGGACAGAATGGGGACGTTAAATCCGAAGCCTCGTGTAAAGAGAGTGCCACACTCTTTGCACGTTAAGAACCCTTGCAACAACTCTTTTAGAGGACCTACCTATTGTGTTAATTGTTAATTTGTTCTCGTCCTGAATATGCATGAAATATTTGCCACTGGACGTTAAGCAACCAACAATCAATCAATCTTTGCACGTTACGAACCCTTGCAGCAACTCTTTGAGGGGTCCGTAGGTGACCTGTTGCAAGGCTAAATTTCTGTCCCTATCCAATATACCCTCATTTCCCGTGGCAGTCTAAATTTCTCCCGACCTTAATCCCGGACGCCTCTATTACAGAACCACTACTATAGGGGGTTCCCAACCTCCCATGCCTATAGGGGTTTAACAACCCCATAAGTACATGTAATGAATTGAACCTCTAAAATATAAGGGGTTCACTAACCCCACTGGTACATGTAATATATATCCTCCCATGCCTATGGGGGTTTAACAACCCAATAGATACATGTACTGAATGTAACCTCTACAATATAGGGGGTTCACTAACCCCACTGATACAGGTAATATATATCATCCAAATAATGTAGGGTTCTCAAACCCTACTGTTCGGGTACTGATTATAACACCTCATAATTTTAATACACAAGATATTGTACTTGTATAGCCCCCCCCCCCCCCCCCACGTTTAAACCCCCACAAAAGAACGATATGTATATACCCTCCATATGTGTAACACCAAAATTATTTAAGTGGGGTCATAAAGAAAATCTATGAATTGGAATCTCATATAATGTAACACCTTATGTCATAAGATGGGAGTCATAACTAACTTATATGAATATGACCCCCAAATTATATTATTATATTTTTATAACCCCCAAACGACATAAGATGGGGGAGGGGTCATATATATTTATTAAATACCTTTAAGAAACCACACACCATGAAATGAAAATTTATAAATATTAATCAACATCATAAATGTTTATCATACAAAGATTCTATACATTATATGATGGGCTTTGAAAGAAAAATTATAACATACCCCCACTGATATAACACTTAATACGTAAAAATTGTATTCTCAATTTATCAAAAAAAACCAAACAAACATAAACAATAAAAATATTTTCATTATTTGTTGTTTATTACAAATATAAGCAGGTTGACAATGTTATTCATTCAGTTTTTCTTGCACTTTAAGGTAGTGTAGTCTTTGACTCACCATCTTTTTATGTTGAATTTCTCTCTCAACTTTTTATCTTTGTAAGATTCGCAATTGTCACATGATATTCCATTTGGACAAACATGTCCTCTATTTTTGTATTCAAAATCCTTTGAATATGTTGGAGATGTATAATCTCTTCATGGTTTACATTGCTGGAAAAAAATTAAATTAACATTAATAAACCATAACAATCACATTTGAATTAATGGTTAAAATACATACACTAAATATCAAATATATAAAGAATAAATAATTGAAAATCAGCATCTGCAAAATGTTTTATTGTTCTTGTTCAATCTGTGAGGAGTCTAATATGTACAGTGGAAACATGACATTTTGAGGGGGCATAAGGTGATCGAAAAGAAACAAGAGTAAATGTGTATGCTTAAAATTTTCATACAATACATTTTCAAAATCATTAAGGAAAGTGGTTGTTTAAATATGTCATATACTATAGTTTTAAGTTACTATGTAATATACATAGATATAGGAAGATGTGGTATGAGTGCCAATGAGACAACTCTTCATCCAAGTCACAATTTATAAAAGTAAACAATTAGTAAAAACAGAAACACTTATGAACCTGTATGTCTTATTAAATGCTACTAATTATATGAAAATTAGGTACTTACCGGTTGGTAACAGTATTTGTTTGGTATAGTCCATTAGAATTAGTTTCTCCAGTTTCTCTGTTTATGGCACAATTTGTTATCACTGGTTTTCTTTCAGCAGACCTAAAGATTAACATAATTCAGAAAATAATATTATATCTTAAAAAATCTGCATGTAAAATTTCAAATATAAATAAAAGCAAACTGTCAAATAAAAGTTATGACCTAAAATATGAAAAAATGTTAATTTGATGTTTGAAGAAAGATAACTCAAGCCAGTATTACTGTACACATTCTTATTAAGATTTCTTGATAATAAAATAATTTCTAACTTTCTGATATGACAACCTACCTCAGTAAAATGAAATACATGTATTCAATCTGAATATAATAACGTATGTATCATTATCTACATGTACCTATATGGTACCATTTATTTCATTCAAATATCTCTTACAATCAATACTTTACTTACAGTTTAGATACTCTTCTGTGACTTAAGTAGTTAACCAAGAATTCTCAATAACTGATTTCTTATAAGTTTACAAACCCTATTTATATTCATTTTATTTTGTTGTTATTTATTTGTAATTTGCTCCGTATAAGACTGTATTAAATCATAATTGTACTTTGTTGGCTGCAAATTTGTACATCCCGCACAGCCAAACGGACGCCCCACTTTAGCAAGGGTTTTACTGCCGGTTGGAGGAAGACCAATGGTGACCATACTTCTATTCCCCAGTCTCCCTTGGGGGTCTCTATTATATCATATTCTATGTGTCCCTTCATAATTAAATGAAGCAAAGCTATTGTAAATATAAATGATATTGTTACAGATACAGATGCCATATCAAATTAATATTATGATCAAGGAAAAAATGTACTATGTTACTGTCACCTGTATGACAGATGGGGAAAACTTATACATAATACTCACATTTAAAAAAAATGAAATCAAATTAATGTTTTTTTAACATAAATATATAGTTTCTCTTTAAATGCACATTATTAAACTCAAGATGGCTTCAAATATGAATAGGTAACATACATGTGTTTCATTTTTGACATGTTATGTTTATCATCACCACGCTGATATAGACAAACATGTCCTACAAATAAATGCTATGACATAGGAAAAATGTTCAATATTAATGTACACACGGTCAACAAATAGGAATAAGTATACACAATACCCATTACCCCCTAGCCTTTAATCAAAGGTATTGTCCGGAATTCATTAGTGTAAATCCTGAACTGGTTTTATCTATCAGACGCACATAGAGAACCATAAGGTTACGCCTTAATCGATAAATATTTTATTATTATGAAACAACTAAAAAACTATATTTTATAAATTCTAATTTCTTTAAACTAAACTAATCTTCTCAATGTAACATGTAATGGAAGATGAATTTGTATTTTTAAATATGGTTTATGTCTATCTCGTCGTCCATTATATACCTCCTGATTACGCTTCTTGTCCGAATGAAAACAAAAAACAAAATGAAAAAACAAAATGGAAAAAGTCAATAGCATAGTGTTGATTCTTATGATAACATGTATTACAATTCATGGCCAGTGCCAATATGACACTGCAATAGCTAGATGCTATTGCGATGATGATACTGGGATTGTTATTATTGAAAATGTAAGACTAGTTGAACTACAATCGGAATCATGCAATTGTGAAATTGAATTTTTTTCGGAGGACGCCCCTGTAATTACAAATATTTTTGACAGATCATGCAGTTGGAACTGTGCAAATACAACATGTGGTAAGTGTTAACCTCTTTAAATTTATAACCAATAAACCGGATCAAATCCCACATCAATTTTTCATTGATGTTCATCAACAAAATAATATGTGCTAGCCATCATAGACCAGTTTACTAAGTGGATTGAATTTGTCGCATTGTCTAACTAAAATGCAGAAACAATAGCAAAGGCAGCAGTGAATGATTTCTTTTCTAAATTGTGTTGTGCTTTGCGAGTACACACTGACCAAGGTAGAAACTTTGATAGCAACCTATTCCATGAATTATGTCGCTTACTAGAAATAGCAAAAACTCGAACAACTCCTTATAGACCACGGTCCAATGGATAGGTTGAACGATATAATAGTGATTTTACAGGCAGTAAGATGTTATTTAGAGGGTCAGCAGAAAGACTGGGATGTTAACCTTCAACAATTGGCTGGCGCAATAAGATCTACAAAAAATAGACAAACTGGCTTCATCCCTAATATGATGATGTTGGGAAGGGAGGTAATGCAACCAGTAGATCTACTCTTTGGAACAGCAGAGAGTAACAACAGTTAAAACCTTACTCAGATAGGAACATTCCACAGTAGTTGAAGTATATGAGATACCTTCTTCTTCAAGGTGAGGTAGATTATAGCCTGGGAATTGGCCAGACTGAAGAAGAAAATATTCATGATTTGTCACAGTAATTTGAAGAAGATAATGACAGGGAACCAGATCTTTTTGTTCATGAGACAGAGGATGGTATTAACAAAGACCATGCCGGATCAACTGGCTTAGAGTCTTTTCAACAACTCCAAGATTTGGAATCTTTTCTTGATAATACTGAAGAAATTCAGGAAATTGGTGTAGACCAGCATGGTACAGGATAGGAAATCAGATATTCATCTGATGTCGACTCAGATGATAGACATATTGTAACTAATCTAGATGGTGTAAATTTGATTTTCAGTAATGATAGTACTGATAATTTAGATGATACATTTTTGTACGCAATTGAAAACTATGGTGGTAGAATCAGAAATCGTCCAAAATACCTGGACGACTATGATTTGTCCGATATGTTTTAATCATTGCCGGATTAACTGGCTTTTAAACAAAACAAAATAATGATAAAAAAATAAAAAACACATTGTAAAATATTGTATATATTGATTGATTGATTGTTGGTTGCTTAACGTCCAGTGGCAAATATTTCATGCATATTCAGGACGAGAACAAGTTAACAATAAATACAATAGGTAGGTTCTGTAATAGGGGCTTCCGGGATTAAGGTCGGTGAAATTTAGACTGCCACGGGAAATGAGGGTATATTGGATAGGGACAGAAATTTAGCCTTGCAACAGATCACCTACGGACCCCTCAAAGAGTTGTTGCAAGGGTTCTTAACGTGCAAAGAGCGTGGCACTCTCTTTACACGAGGCATCGGACTTAACGTCCCCATTCTGACCGGACGTGGCTGCAAATTTGTACATCCCGCACAGCCAAACGGACGCCCCACTTTAGCAAGGGTTTTACTACCGGTCGGAGGAAGACCAATGGTGACCATACTTCTATTCCCCAGTCACCCTTTGGGGGGGGGGGGGGGGGGGTATTGTATATATAAGTTTTTAAAAATAGCATGAGGATAATTGTGTTCTTCCAGCATGGCAAAAAGTTGGAGTAATGAAAAAGAGATGGAAGAGGTATATAGGCAGAATTATGAAGACCTTGACTATGATGAGGATGTGGATGAGGGAAAAGAAGATGTTCATCTGGAGACAGAGCAGGAAGATGTATGGATAGAGCAGGAAGATGTATGGATAGAGCAGGAAGATACTCATCAGGAGACAGAACAGGAAGATGTAAGGATAATGATTAGGGAGAAAGAAAGAAGGAGGCATGAGAAAGAAGACGAAAGATACCATCAAGTAATGAGAGAGGCTGATGAGGACCTTTGTGTTCCTATGGTAATAACAAAGAAGCAGGAATTAGAGATTGGATCAGAGGAAGTATCAGGAAGTACTGAAAGCGGCGGACGAAGATATGGGGATACCAATCGTGGCAAGAAGTAAGCCAACAGATGAGGAGCAATACCATCAGATAGTGAAGGAGGCTGATGAAGATCTCTGTATACCTCTCACAACACCCGAGGTACCGGTACCGTGTCCTCCAAAATGTAAACTTTGTTTTATTTGCCAGCTTCTTATGAGGCATCCGTTTAGGCATACAGCAAAATTCCATCTGCCATGGTATGTGGCTCCTGAATCCGCTTGTTTCCATTGTAAGCAACAGTTTGCCCAAGTTACAATGCTGATACATCACATAAACAACGTTCATCCAGAGGTTGAAAGTGACACAAAGTTTGACCCAGACAGATACCAGATGTGGATGCAGCTTATTAATGGTCTGCTTAAGGAGTTAGCCAGATTATTGGAAGTGTCATATCCAGATGGATTAATAAATTGCATTAACTGTTTGAATATTCCTGGCTATAAAATGTACGGAACATCTGAAAATTTCAAATTAAGAACAGAGGCAATTTTCGACATGTTTGACAACTTTGGCCAAACATGCATACATTCATTACTACATTGGAAAATTCTAAAAATAAGCATCAGTAAATTAACTGTAGAACAACAGGATTTGATACAAACTTTCGAAGAACAAAAATATCGCTTTGGGTTACCAATAGGATGCCTCTCAACCAAATTAACAGGACCATTGATGTTTGTCGATGCCCATTTTCATCTCGACCAACTCGTGGTAAAAACTGGATTAACTGGTATCCATTAGTTTGATGATATGGGTACATCTGACCTCTACAAGACCACACTGTCGCTTTCGATTGCTAACTACTGCAAGATTTCGAACATCATCAGAAAGATCAGATATCAATAAGGATCAGACTCTCTTTTGGAATCCACCCAGAAAATGTGAACTCAAATTCTACCACATTTTTAGACATGTTCTTTAATTTTAACTTTCATTTTGGCATCTTCAAAAACTGTATCAGTAGGAGAATGTGGCTTGGATACTACCGATAGACATAATTATGTTATCCACAGCAGAGGAGATAACAACCTCAATCTCTCAACTTAAACCTCCATGGTCAATAACCTACCTAAAAATCACACAATTCATAGCCATTGTTTAACAGGAACAGAACAAATGTTTGAATCTGCATCTTCACATTTTTCGAATATTGAATTTGGCGTTACACCATTCATCTTTACTGACAAATATCCCTCCATCAAACAGTTCATCTGCAACAAAAATTTCTAGAATCTGATGCTCCATATATCCGCTACAAGGAACAACTTGCCAACCCATACACTGTTATCTTTGTAGCTCATGAATTTTCAAGATTATTACTGATACCTATTGAAGAAGTTTTGGCCACTACTTCAACAAATGCTTAAATGATTTAAGGTTGTTAAGGGGATTGGGTTTGAAGTAATTATGGGCAGTAATTTTTATACTTTCTTTTCATAATTTCACAGTGATTGGCAGTTTTAAACACAATTTGTAATGTTTCTAAATAATATATATTTGATTAAATAGTGTCACATTGATGTGCACTCTTGGTTTCAGTCTTTTACATCTAACCGGATTAACTGGTTTGTAATTGGTTTAAGATATTAGTATATATGTTATTACTTTTAATTGTCAACAAATTTGCTCATGGCGAACAAACCAAGATCATTGGAGTTTTTTTCTCTAGAAAACGGGGAGGAGTGTGGTGCCGTTGGATGGTTGGTACACCGCTTCAGCGGTTCTCCAATATAGGAGAAATATGATATCTGCAACCGGTAACTAGACAAGTCTATCCTTACTCTATATATGACGGGAAAACGGATAGAAAAAACAGACCAAAAACAAGGAACCAGGCAGAGTCTCACTTCTATTCCAAGCTTCAAACAAGACACTTCGCCTTCGACACAGACTGCAAAGTTGTGTTATATTAGCTTAGTTATTCTAGAACTATAGATATTCAGGTAATAATTGCATTGCACGCCCATCCACAATCGCTACAATATGACCAATTTTGTCCTAATATATAAAGTGTTTTATTTTCTTTAACAGATGTATTCAGCAAAACCGGTTATGCTGAAATTAAGAGGCGCCACGAGGGTGAATATTTCGATCTCACACTGTACCTTGCCAGTTATTAAAAGTTAAATTTAAAAACGACAAAGTTATTTTTTCAATATAGGTTACAAGCTATTTCTCTATAGACCCGACAACTCTGAACTCAAAACAATGCCTTTTCATAAATTCAATTTATAACAATAAATAACATAATTGAAACGGTTCCTTATTTGTTATTGCTTGATTGTGATTGATTTAGCAAAACCGGTTATGCTGAATGTTAGAGGCCCTACGAGGGTCCATATTTCGATCTCACATTGTACATTCACAAAGTAAAGATTCCATTTGATAATATTTAAATGTATAACCCAAGAACAAGACACGACGAAGTTATTTTACGATATAGTGTATTTGGTACGGTAATGTTAATTTCTTCAATCGGAAGGGTGTAATTTCGATGTTACATTAAATACAAATACAAATACAAATATTTTATTGGCACAAACTCATTAACAATAAATGGTTAAGACCTATTGCATACATATAATTATATTAATTGACATGGTAGAATGAAAAATTACATGATAACATATCATTATAGAATGAAAAGTTACATATTGGTGATTCATATTACTTCACTATTTCTTATATTTAGACACTCTGATATGAAAGAGGAAGACAGTCTTAGTAATAATGCTGAGCTATTGTTAACCAATAGAGATATTTTATCATTAGTGGTAATGTTACGCTGTATTTTAAATATAACATTTATTTTATTTTCTAATATTTCTCGTTTTGAGGTAAATCTATTACATTGTAATAAGAAATGTTTTTCATCCTCAATTTCCCCATTTTTACAGACAGGACAGTATCTTTCCTCTCTAGGAATGTTAAGATGTCTTCCCCTTTCAATCATTAAAGATTGATTGATTGATTGTTGGTTGCTTAACGTCCAGTGGCAAATATTTCATGCATATTCAGGACGAGAACAAGTTCACAATAAATACAATAGGTAGGTTCTGTAATAGATTAAGGGGTTAAGGTCGGAAAAATTTAGACTGCCACGGGAAATGAGGGTATATTGGATAGGGACAGAAATTTAGCCTTCCAACAGGTCACCTACGGACCCCTCAAAGAGTTGTTGCAAGGGTTCTTAACGTGCAAAGAGCGTGGCACTCTCTTTACACGAGGCATCGGATTTAACGTCCCCATTCTGACCGGACGTGGCTGCAAATTTGTACATCCCGCACAGCCAAACGGACGCCCCACTTTAGCACGGGTTTTACTGCCGGTCGGAGGAAGACCAATGGTGACCATACTTCTATTCCCCAGTCACCCTTCGGGGGCAAATCATTAAAGAATGTGCACTTATGCGTATTTTGCATATTGCTGCTCTATCATTTACATTGTTTAGTGAATCAACATATGATGGTCTTTGACCCATTTTGTAGACTCGACGAAAGAAACTGAGTTTAGAAGATTCCTGTATGTTTGCATTTTGATTTTGCAAGCACTGATCATAAATTCTTTGTTTTACTTGTCCCAAGTGCTGCTTTGTTAAACAACTTTTTTCTACAAGATATGAATATCCTAATTTTTGTAAAGTGCATTTAGTTTTTTTGATCCAGGGGTTTGACAACCTTGTTGCACAGAAAATTTGATTTACAAGTGTATTTTCTGATGAAAGTATATGCTCTAAAAAATTTATGCTTGAAAATATAATTTTATTTTTGAGTGGAATTCGACCAAGCTCAGCACGACAAGCATCATTTGAAGCCTTGCAATGAACACCAAGTGCTTCTTTGATAAATTTAATGTGTAGTTTTTCAAAAGGTTCAGAGTCTCTTAAGGATGAGTAAGACCCCAAATTTCCCAACAGTACATAAGTATAGGTGATATTAATGTATCAAACAGTTTTTTTTCAAGTAGTCTACATGGATTATTCAGACCAACAGTTTTCTTTATTTTGAAATAGGCTTTTCTTGCCTTTTCCATAAGAGTATTAATGGCTAAATTGAAATTACCATTACATTTTATTACAATACCTAAATAAGAGTAATGACTAACAGTTTCAATACAAGAATCATTGTAAGTAAATTCGTCCAAAAAAGTTTTACCATTTGAATTAAATACAATAACTTTGGACTTATCTGTGTTAACTTGTAGTTTCCAACAGTCACAATAATCATATAAAGCATTAAGACTGTTTTGTAGTCCTTTTTTACTTTCAGACAATAAAACAATATCATCTGCATAAAGAAGAATATTTAAAGAAAAGTCCCCAATTACAACGGGATCAGAATTATAATTGATTAAATCATGAGTGAGGTCATTAATATAATAATTAAAAAGTACAGGGCTCAGTACATCTCCTTGTTTTACTCCTCGCTCAGATAAAAATGCTGAACTGAGTCCATTTGAAAACTTGATTCTGCATACTGAGTCAGTATACATTGAATAAACAATTCTAAAAATTCTATTTTGAATATCGTGTATCAAAAGTTTATAAAACAATCCTATTCGCCAAACTGTGTCAAAGGCTTTTTTGAGATCGATAAAAGCTGCAAAAACCTTTTTGTTTTGTTGTTTATAATGATCAATTACTGATTTTAGTGTAAATATGTGATCAGCAGTGCGACTATTTTCTTTAAAACCAATCTGATTTTTGCTGATTAAGTTTTTACTATTTATGAAGTTCATAAGTCTGTTATAGATAACTTTATTAAACAGCTTGCCAAGGTTGGAACTGATGGATATGCCCCTATAATTTCCAGGGTCAAATTTGTTTCCCTTTTTGTGGAGAAGAACTAGAAAACTTTCATTCCAGGTCTTTGGAAAATTTCCACTAGTAAAAATAAAATTAAATAATTTATGAAGTGGTTTAATTAATACTGGTATAACATTTTTCAACATTTCATTTGAGATCATATCAGCAGATGAACTCTTACCATTACGGAGCAATCTTATAGCTTTTACTATTTCATCTGTATTTATTTCTGTGTTTATTTCATCTGATATAACAGAATAATTTAAATTAGCTTTTAGTGATTCAAATTTGTGTACTACATTGCTTTGGTGATCATTATACTCATGATCAGACTTGTTAAGATTTTTATAAAATTTAATAAAATCTTAGCAGATTTATCTTTTACTTCTGACTGCTTACTAAGTTTGTTCAAAATCTTCCAGAAAACCTTGGGATTCTTTTCACAGGTGTTACTGAGTTCAGAGCATATTTTTCTTTTATATGTTTTTTCTTCATATTTACAAAGTCGTCTAAATTTTGACCGAAATTCAATGTACCATCTGGTTCCAAAGGCAAGCGTGCTCTTACTGAAGAAATTGATACACATTTGTATGATGAGGCAGCACACATGATAGCATTTCGTATTCCTCACCCAAAGCTAGCACCTTGGATCAAAAGTCTATCGCTTTTGTATTATGAACACTATGGTAAATCTAGATATGGCACAAAATGTGCACCTGAATATAGGTATCTTGTTTTGTTACCCCCATTGAAGCAATGGTTACATTGGTTACATTGGTTACACACATGGACCTTTACTAAATGATATGCAATACCGGCTTTATAATTGACCATTTCTGCTGCAAACTGAATAGGTAGGGGTAGAGCTATTACAATTATTACATACACATTGAAGTTAGGTTACAATGGTTACATGCATGTGGAAGTCAGGTTTCAATTATAAAATACATATGGTTTGGGGATAACAATGGTTACATAAATGGAAAATGATGGTAACAATGGTTACATGCATGGGGAAGTCGGGTTACAATGGTTACATGCATGGGGAAGTCGGGTTACAATGGTAACATGCATGGGGAAGTCGGGTTACGATGGTTACATGCATGAGAAATCAGGTTACAATTGTTACATGCATGGGGAAGTCAGGTAACAATGGTTACATGCATGGAGAATGAGGGTTACAATGGTTACATATATGGAGAATCAGGTAACAATGGTTACATGCATGGGAAAGTCAGGTTACAATGGTTACATACATGGAGAATGAAGGTTACAATGGTTACATACATGGGGATTGCTGGTTACAATGGTTACATGCACGGGAAATCAGGTTACAATGGTTACATACATGAGGATTGCTGGTTACAATGGTTACATGCATTGGAAATCAGGTCACAATGGTTACATGCATGGGAAATCAGGTTACAATGGTAACATACATGAGGATTGCTGGTTACAATGGTTACATGCATGGGGAAGTCAGGTTACAATGGTTACATGCATGGGAAATCAGGTTACAACAGTTACATGCATGGGGAAGTCAGGTTACAACGGTTACATACATGGGGAAATCGGGTTACAATGGTTACATGCATGAGAAATCAGGTTACAATGGTTACATGCATGGGGAAGTCAGGTTACAATTGTTACAAGCATGGAGAATGAGGGTTACAATGGTTACATACATGGGGAATCAGGTTATAATGGTTACATGCATGGGGATTGCTGGTTACAATGGTTACATGCATGGGGATTGCTGGTTACAATGGTTACATGCATGGGGAAGTCAGGTTACAATGGTTACATGCATTGGAAATCAGGTTACAATAGTTACATACATGGGGATTGCTGGTTACAATTGTTACATGCATGGGAAATCAGGTTACAATGGTAACATGCATGGGGAAGTCAGGTTACAATGGTTACATACATGGGGGAAGTCAGGTTACAATGGTTACATACATGGGAAATCCGGTTACAATGGTAACATGCATGGGGAAGTCAGGTTACAATGGTTACATACATGGGGAAGTTGAGTTACAATGGTTACATGCATGGGAAATCAGGTTACAATGGTTACATTCATGTAAAATCAGGTTACAATGGTTACATGCATGGGGAAGTCGGGTTACAATGGTTACATACATGGAGAATCAGGTAACAATGGTTACATGCATGGGGAAGTTGAGTTACAATGGTTACATGCATGGTAAATCAGGTTACAATGGTTACATGCATGGGAAAGTCAGGTTACAATGGTTACATACATGGAGAATGAGGGTTACAATGGTTACATGCATGGGAAATCAGGTTACAATGGTTACATACATGGGGATTGCTGGTTACAATGGTTACATGCATGGGAAATCAGGTTACAATGGTTACATACATGGAGAATGAGGGTTACAATGGTTACATGCATGGGGATTGCTGGTTACAATGGTTACATGCATGGGAAATCAGGTTACAATGGTTACATACATGGGGATTGCTGGTTACAATGGTTACATTCATGGGAAATCAGGTTACAATGGTTACATACATGGGGATTGCTGGTTACAATGGTTACATTCATGGGAAATCAGGTTACAATGGTAACATACTTAGAGAATGAGGGTTACAATGGTTACATACATGGGGAAGTCAGGTTACAATGGTTACATGCATGGGGAAGTCAGGTTACAATGGTTACATGCAGGGGAAATCAGTATACAATGGTTACATGCTTGGGGAAGTCAGGTTACAATGGTTACATGCATGGGGATTGCTGGTTACAATGGTTACATGCATGGGGAAGTCAGGTTACAATGGTTACATACATGGAAAATGAGGTTACAACAGTTACATACATGGAGAATCAGGTTACAATGATTACATTCATGGGAAAGTCAGGTTACAATGGTTACATAAATGGGGAAGTCAGGTTACAATGGTTACATGCATGGGGATTGCTGGTTACAATGGTTACATACATGGGGAAGTCAGGCTACAATGGTTACATACATGGAAAATGAGGTTACAACAGTTACATACATGGAGAATCAGGTTACAATGGTTACATTCATGGGAAAGTCAGGTTACAATGGTTACATAAATGGGGAAGTCAGGTTACAATGGTTACATGCATGGGGATTGCTGGTTACAATGGTTACATGCATGGGGAAGTCAGGTTACAATGGTTACATACATGGAGAATGAGGGTTACAATGGTTACATACATGGGGATTGCTGGTTACAATGGTTACATGCATGGGAAATCAGATTACAATGGTTACATGCATGGGGAAGTCAGGTTACAATGGTTACATGCATGTACAATGAGGGTTACATGCATGGGAAATCAGGTTACAATGGTTACATGCATGGGGAAGTCATGTTACAATGGTTACATGCATGTACAATGAGGGTTACAATGGTTACATGCATGGGGATTGCTGGTTACAATGGTTACATGCATGGCAAATCAGGTTACAATGGTTACATACATGGAGAATGAGGTTTACAATGGCTACATACATGGAGAATTAGGTTACAATGGTTACATGCATTGGAAATCAGGTTACAATGGTTACATACATGGAGAATTAGGTTACAATGGTAACATGCATGGGGAAGTTAGGTTACAATGTCAATGGTTACATGCATGGGAAATCAGGTTACAATGGTTACATACATGGAGAATGAGGGTTACAATGGTTACATACATGGGGATTGCTGGTTACAATGGTTACATGCATGGGAAATCAGGTTACAATGGTTACATACATGGGGATTGCTGGTTACAATGGTTACATGCATTGGAAATCAGGTTACAATGGTTACATACATGGAGAATGAGGGTTACAATGGTTACATACATGGGGATTGCTGGTTACAATGGTTACATGCATGGGAAATCAGGTAACAATGGTTACATACATGGGGATTGCTGGTTACAATGGTTACATGCATGGGAAATCAGGTTACAATGGTTACATACATGGGGATTGCTGGTTACAATGGTTACATTCATGGGAAATCAGGTTACAATGGTAACATACATAGATAATGAGGGTTACAATGGTTAGCTACATGGGAAAGTCAGGTTACAATGGTTACATGCATGGGGAAGTCAGGTTACAATGGTTACATGCAGGGGAAATCAGTATACAATGGTTACATGCTTGGGGAAGTCAGGTTACAATGGTTTCATGCATGGGGATTGCTGGTTACAATGGTTACATGCATGGGGAAGTCAGGTTACAATGGTTACATACATGGAAAATGAGGTTACAACAGTTACATACATGGAGAATCAGGTTACAATGATTACATTCATGGGAAAGTCAGGTTACAATGGTTACATAAATGGGGAAGTCAGGTTACAATGGATACATGCATAGGGATTTGAGGCAATTACCCCCAAAATCAATCCCAGCCTTCCCTTTGTGGTATGGTACCTTGCAGTATAATTTCAGAGAGATCCATATGCTTGAACACAAGTTTATTCTTAAACGTTTTGGGCAATTACCCCCAAACTCAATTCCAGCTTTCCCTTTGTAATATGGAACATAGTAGTACAATTTCAGAAAGATCCATAGACTAACACACAAGTTATTGTCATAAAACTAGAAAAATGCTTGTTTTTGGCCCCTAATTCCTAAAATTTTGAGGCAATTACCCCCAAAATCAATCCAAACATTCCCTTTGTGATATGGAACCTTGCAGTACAATTTCAGAGGGAACCATACACTTGAACACAAGTTATTGTCTAGAAACTAGAAAAATGCTTATTTTTGGCCCCTTTTTGGCCCCTTATTCCTAAACGTTTTGGGCAATTACCCCCAAACTCAATTCCAGCTTTTCCTTTGTGATATGGAACCTTGTAGTACAATTTCAGAAAGATCAATAGACTTACACACAAGTTATTGTCATGAAACTAGAAAAATGCTTGTTTTTTGCCCCTTTCTGGCCCCTAATTCCTAAAATTTTGAGGCAACTACCCCCAAAATCAATCCCAGCATTCCTTTTGTGATATGGAACCTTGTGGTGCAATGTCAGAGAGATCCATACACTAACACACAAGTTATGTCTGGAAGTTACAAAAATGCTTATTTTTGGCCCCTTTTTGGCCCCTTATTCCATAACTGTTGGTACCATAACCCCCAAAATCAATCCCAACCTTCCTTTTGTGGTATTGAACCTTATGGTAAAATCATAGAGATCCATTCACTTAAACTAAAGTTAGAGTGCGAAAACCAATGTGTCTTCGCACGACGACGACGCCAACGTCATACCAATATACGACCACAAAAATTTTTGGCGGTCGTATAAAAATTGCGGTTTTTATCCAACGCAATCATAGGTTTGAACGTTGTTTTCAATTTAGACTTTATTTATATTTTTTCATTTGGGCTTGTATTATATTTGCCTTCGGGTTTATATGGTCCGTTCATCCTATTTCTACTCTTCAAATTTCAAGAGTCTATCCTAAATTGATGTAAATTATAAGGCCTTCCAAATACTGTTTCGATTCCTAACATCACTGAAGAGACATTAATTGTCGAAATCCGGATATGGCGTAAAAATTTTTGCACCTCATGTTTGTGGTATACCATCTTTTCCGCAAGTTTATTGTTTTCTGTTTGGTATTTAATTAATAATAAAGATCCATTTTGTTACATCTTGTGATCCGTTTATTTGGCAATCGCCAATGGCAGGCAGCAGGGTTTAGGAACATCCATTGTTCGACCTGTTAGTCAAATGCGTTTTGTTTAAATATACTTTTTCACTTTTTTGGTCTTTTGGAAAATGTTGTTTGTGCTGTATTTAGACCCCTCTACCAAGAAATTTGTTTTGCATGCACACGATATAAAAATTGCGGTTTTTATCCAACACAATCATAGGTTTGAACGTCGTTTTCAATTTAGACTTTACATATATATATATATATTTCTTATATGTTACCAGCATACGGATTCTACTTAACTTTTTCTTATATATATATATATATAAAATTGAGAATGGAAATGGGGAATGTGTCAAAGAGACAACAACCCGACCGTAGAACAGACAACATATATACAAGAGAAAGATCTTTGAATATTTTCTTTTTGTCGAGCCTGCGACTTTTGTCGCAAAAGCGAGACATAGCGATCCTACATTCCGTCGTCGTCGTTAAAATTTTAAAAACTTTAATAACTTTCTTAAACTATACTGGATTTCTACCAAACTTGGACAGAAGCTTGTTTATGATCATAAGATAGTATCCAGAAGTAAACTTTGTAAAAAAAAATCCTGTTTTTCCTTAGTTTACTCATAAATAGACTTAGTTTTTCTTCCAGTTAACATTACATTTACTCTGTGGTTAAAGTTTTAAAAATTTTGATAACTTTCTTTAACTATCCTGGATTTGTCACAAAACTTGGACAGAAGCTTGTTTATGATCAAAAGCTAGTATCCAGAAGAAAATGTTGTAAAAATTTATTTCCTGTTTTTCCGTATATTACTTATAAATGGACTTGGTTTTTCTTCCAGTTAACATTACATACAGTCTGCAGTTAAAGTTTTTAAAACATTTATTAGATTCATAAATCATCCTGGACGTTTACCAAACTTGGACAGAAGCTTGTTATAATCAAAAATAGTATCTAGAGCAAAATTTTAAATAATTGTTTCCCCATTTTTGTTGAACCTGCGACTAACAGCTAAAGTAGGCGAGACACTGGGTTCCGTGGAACCCTTACAAATTTTTATTACATTAGATTAGATTAGATTCTTTATTAAGATAACTAAAAGTGCATAAGTGTTCTCCATTACAAATCATATGATAATATACAAAACAACATTTCAAAGTTTCACATGTAGATCATGTACTATATATATACATGTAATACAATTGTACACATAATTTTAAGAATTGTTTCTTATTTCTTATGCATCTCTAATAAATTTGTATAAATAATTACATTCAGTAGTATTTTGTGGATTTAAAAGTTTGAAAACTGAAAAATAATTATGTGAATCTTTCAAATCTAAGATCTAAGATTGGAAAAAAGTTTGCCTTATAACTTTATATTAATCACAAGATATCAAAAAATGTTCTTTTGTCTAAACTTCAGTGCAAAATTTGAAAAAACGTTGTTCTCTTGGAATTTTGGGTTTATTATATCTACCCTGTTCTATATTTAAACAATGAGCACTGATACATAGTTGTGTAATTTTACTTTTTATTTTTTTGGTAAGATTGGTTTGAAGATAGTAGGGAACAAAATTTGGAATAAAAATGTTACTGAAAAACATCAGTTTACTGTCCACATCTCTAGATTTGATTTTTTGTAGTTGTGAGTCAGATTGCTGATTATAATATCTTATTAGACTATTTTTAAAAACACTATTATTTGTCAAATTTTTTGTATCAAGTTTAAGTACTTTAAATACTTTATTTAGGGTAGAAAACCAGCATTTTGAGTTTTCTTTAGATAATTTTTGATCTGCAGTAAATACACTATATAATATTCTATCTCTTCTTATTTTAAGTAGTCTCATATAATAGTTATACATTAAACATAATTGAGAAAATCAACACTGGATTCCTGTTACATTCAAGTCTACTAGCCATATTTGATGACTGTCTTTTGACCCCCAGAATAGATTTCAACATATTGTGTTGTAATTTATCAATTGGTAGTTTGTCAAAATTATTTAAATGTATGTTACATATATTCATTTCTCTGTTTAGGAAATTGTTTATAAGCCTTGTTAAAAGAAAATTTATTAAATTTTAATCATGCAAATGATATATTTCTTGGCACCATGAAGCCGTTTATGTACCAATTGAGCCATTTTGACATTTTGTTTTCTTAACAATTATTTGATCATTATTGATATTTATCAAATAAATTTTAATTACAAAGTTGGTTTATATATAATAGTTCAAGAAAAATACAAACTTTTTTTTAAATAAGACTTAGTTTTTTCTTCTTAAAAGAAAAATTAGATCTCAAAACTTAATTGTGACATTTTATCCTGTGCATTTCTGTCCTAAATTCTTGTCAAACAACTACATTTTATTATAATTTACTTGCTTCTATTTACTCTTTAAATTTTCTATCTATTGTTTAATATCTGAACAGATAATGACATCAAACATTTCTTTTTTTTGTTCAGACACTGATTGATGTATACTCAATACACAGGTGCAGTTGGTATATTGATGCTTAAAGATGTGGACAATTTTTAATTTAAAAATTGAAATAATTTCGTTTGTCATAGATTCTCGTACTGAGATGACCACTGTAATCAAATTGGATGTACAATGTATATGTCTAGAAATAAGCAGAGGAAGCTGTATCTGTGTTTTATTAAACACTTATAAACAATTTAATTAAATCCTACTAAAACAAAATTAAAAAAATTATCCAAAAGTTTAATATTCCAAATTAACTACTTTCATTATTGTGACTATTTCCTGTATTTTTTTTCCTTAAACCTCTTCTCTGTGATTACTATTTTCATGACTTTTTCTCCTACATTCTTCAGGAAATGCCAATTTTATTCTTTTGTCTAAACATTCTAAAAAGTATAGGTTTCTCTATAAAAGATTTTACTTAATAATTCTGATTTTTCTATACTAAGTCTGTGTCTTAATTTAGCATGGGAACATTCTTTTGAATAATCCTTTTATCTGAATTCAAGAATGTTTTAAAAATGATTATGATGGTGTTTTATTTGTGTAGACAATGATCATCCAAAAAATAAAATATGCTGGTTGTTAATCTTGAACAGTGTAAAAAAAATAAAAAATCTCCTCTTTATTTTAGTCTAACTTTATTATATAATGCTATTCCATTTTTAAACTTGCCTTAAATTTAATGAATCAATTAAAACATCTTCCCCAATGTAGCAAACTTTATCATTTGTTTATTACTTATAATTCAAACTCTGGGTATAACTTACAATCTTAACTCTGTTTATTACTTATAATTCAAACTCAGATTAATACTTAATTAATGTTAATATCTTGAGTATTGTCTATTCTAGAGACATATAATATATGCATTATATGTCTCTGTCATTTTATATTTCATACTTGCATGGCATATCAGACAGCTTTGCAATTTCATAAGATGTATCAACAGTAAAATTACTTCTTCTTCTTAACCATAACTTCAACATATTTAAACACTAAAATTATTTCTTTAAACATGTTTATTTCATTTTTTTGTATTCTTATATTTTAATTTATTTATTTATTTTTTTATTTTTTTTGAAATATTATGTTATCTCATCTAATATTTTTATGCATGTTTTTTTTAACTTCTCTGTAACCTATGTACTTCATGGTTTTATGAGAATAAACTATATATCTATCTATATAATAATTTGTTTCAAATGGAAAGTTGTAAATTTCTTCAACATGTTCAAATGTTAATCAAAGACATGTTAGAAAAAAAATATAACATTGAATTAAAATTAAAGTGTGTCCTTGTAATATGTATTTATTGAAAAAATAACTGTATTTGAATAAACCCTAAAAAAATGTAAAAATATTAGTCCTAAAATAAAACCATGCCCTTATATTGAACAGTTTAAGACATAACTAGCAAAAATTCTGAATTAGAATCTGCTTAAGACATTATAATGAAATTTAAAATTTGTTCAACTTACATCAAAACTATAAACATGATACAGACAGATGTAAAATTCAGCAAGAATAAACAGATTGTTGAAGAAGTGGTTGATAAGATAATCAACGTCTTTGCCTCTGTGTTTTTAAAGCATGTAGTTGTTATTTTTATGTCTTTATTATTTATTAGTTTTTGGGCTTAATTCTAAAATTAACAGGAAAAAAATATAGTTTACATAGAGTTCCCACAAGATGATAATGAAAGCTTAATTTGTTTTCTATTTTTGAACAGAGATTATAATGTATTATATGTCTCTGGTTAAAATAATGAAAATAAAAAAGACTGCATAAAATAATTTTATAGCATTATGAATGCAATCTCCTTTAAGAATGTAGGAAAGAAAGTCACAGGATTTTATTTTGAAGTTGTTAGAAACTGGGACTTATACATGATGGGACTTGAAAATCTTTTGGTAGTAATTGGTGCTTTCAAATATAGCAAAGGACTTCTTGCATGTCTTGGTGCACTAGAAACAGAATTTTAAAACTAATGACCATAAAACAAGTGTTTTAGAAGCAGAGTGCATATATATGATATAAGAAAAGATTACTATAAACCATAAATAAAAAGTTTGGTATTAATAGATATTATGATTTTGCAATTAAATGACTTTTTAATCAGCACATGGCACATGACTGATGACTTAGTGCAAATTGCAAATTATCATGTTCAATCAACCGTATCCAATAAACAATTGAATGTTTAATGGTCATTGAAGGTAGTTATTGAATTCACTGAATGGCTTGGGGTATATATTCAACTTGATAGAATAATAAAAAAAATGGATTTAATGTTACGGTTGCTTTTTTATATTCTACCAATGAAATGTTTAAATAAAGTTCTTTTTATTATTTTTAAGAAGCTAAATTTTGAATTATGATTTGAGGAAAAACTTCTGATATTTCATTTCCTTATTTACAACACAAGAGTTTCCATACTGTTATAATACACTGACAGATATTAAGTGTGAAAAATGTGGTGTCCCTGTGGTTATTCTAAACCCGATTACCGAGGTTACATCATATACATAGAAATATTTCAATACAGTGGTCTAAGTAGTTACTACTGTAATCACTAGCCAGTCAACACTGAGGTTGTGAGTTCGAACCCCGCTTAATCTTATTTGATTAGGATTGTCAGTTTTCCTATCGAAGGTTGGCGGTTTTCTCCGGGCACTCCGACTTCCTCCACCAATAAAAACTGGCTGCCACGAAATAGCCAAAAGCGGTGCTTAAAAGTGGTGTTAAAACACCAAGAATTAAATCAAATCTTGGAAAGACTTTGTTGTTTTAAGACAATCATCTTGAACTCGATTTATCTTTTGACTCTGCCTGCCCGTTCTGTCATTATAATAAAAGACACAGATTAGAACTGGCTAACATGGTTACAAATGGTTTTTAGACTTTTGTGTCCTAGTAGTTTGGCTTTTAATTGAAATAATATATAAGATCGAGAATGAAAATGGAGAATGTGTCAAAGAGACAACAACCCGAATAAAGAGCAGAAAACAGCCCATGGTCACCAATAGGTCTTCAACACAGCGAGAAAATCCCGCACCCAGAGGTGGGCTTCAGCTGGCCCCTAAAGAAAAATGTGTACTAGTTCAGTGAAAATTGACATCAAACTAAACTCAGAAACATACAATTTGAACTAGAATTTAAAAAAAAACATAAAAGACTTACAAAGTCCAGAGGTTCCTGACTTGCGACAGGCACAAAAATACAGCGGGGTTAAACATGTTTTGTGAGACCTCAACCCTCCACCTATAACTCTAGCCTATGTAGAGTAAACAAACACACAGCAATACAAACAGTAAAACTCAGTTTAGAAGAAGTCCGAGTCTGATGTCAGAATAGGTAATAAAAGAAACTATGGTTAGCAAAATGACAATGATCTCTAATGTATGGAAAAAGTGTTAGGAAATTATTTGAAATTGTATGGAGTTAATATCAACTGGATAGTGTTTTAGAATTTTCCAACATCGTTATTTATGTTAGAATACATGGGAATAGTGTTTCAATGTTTGTGTTTATTGTAATTGAATAAATTTTTTAAGATTGTAAAGAAAATGTGGTTCATGAAAATATCAAGTTTTTACAAACAATTCAACAGACAGCAATTAACTAATTAAATGGCTTCAATTTACTATCTACTTTTCCTGTCAATCGCTTTTTGTTCTATATATAACATATATATATAATCGCTGTTTTTAGCGAGATATTAATGGTGCCTGACTATATGCAGCTAGATAACCAGGGAAAATTAACATTTCTAATCCTAGGAAAATAGCTAAATACTTAGCAGCATCACTTTTCCGTTGAAAACAAACAGTTTACTCTAGTTAACATTCTTAAACTTTTTCACAAACTTTAGAAGAAAAATATATGAACTTTTACAAACGCTAATTCTTAAATTATAATTATCCGTCTCTCGAATTTAAATTTAAATTGACAATTAACACGTGATATTGGAACATTTATATTGAATTGAAAGTAAAAGGTGACTTATTGGTCCATTGGGCCGGGTGTATTATGTATGTAATTATATTCTGTACAAATTTATACATTTTCACATGTCACTATAATAAACAATTTACTTACTTACTTATAACACTTAAAACCTTGAAAAAAATAGGTTTATATTATTGATATATGATTTTTTACCATTTAAGGTGGATCCCTACAGATATTATGAGCAACTTTTTTTTCACCATTGAATTTTTCTTAAAATTTGCATACACATATTATGCACTGGCCTCTATAAAATATTGAGTTCTGTTTAACTTTAAAAGAAAAGAAAAGAAATGATATTCTTTAAACATTTGTTCAAGAATGGTCATTATTTCTTATCAGATTTGTGACTTTTTTTAATACTTTTATCAGGATCAAGGACGTATAACTAACATTAATATACGTTAAATCAAATCATAATTCAAAATTTAGCTTCTTAAAAATAATAAAAAGAACTTTATTTAAACATTTCCATGCATGTAACCATTGTAACCCAACTTCCCCATGCATGTAACCATTGTAACCCAACTTCCCCATGCATGTAACCATTGTAACTTGATTTCCCATGCATGTAACCATTGTAACTTGACTTCCCCATGCATGTAACCATTGTAACCTGATTTTTCCATGCATGTAACCATTGTAACCCGACTTCCCCATGCATGTAACCATTGTAACCTGATTTTTCCATGCATGTAACCATTGTAACCTGATTTCCCATGCATGTAACCATTGTTACCTGACTTCCCCATGCAAGTAACCATTGTAACCTGATTTTCCATGCATGTAACCATTGTAACCTGACTTCCCCATGCATGTAACCATTGTAACCTGGCTTCCCCGTACCATTGTAACCTGATTTCCCATGCATGTAACCATTGTAACCTGACTTCCCCATGCATGTAACCATTGTAACCCGACTTCCCCATGCATGTAACCATTGTAACCTGATTTTTCCATGCATGTAACCATTGTAACCTGATTTCCCATGCATGTAACCATTGTTACCCGACTTCCCCATGCATGTAACCATTGTAACCTGATTTTCCATGAATGTAACCATTGTAACCTGACTTCCCCATGCATGTAACCATTGTAACCTGACTTCCCCATGTATGTAACCATTGTATACTGACTTCCCCATGCATGTAACCATTGTAACCTGATTTCCCATGCATGTAACCATTGTAACCCTCAATCCCCATGGATCATTGTAACCCTAAATCACCTCAAACCTGATTTCCCATGCATGTAACCATTGTAACCTGATTTTCCATGCATGTAACCATTGAAACCTGACTTCCCCATGTATGTAACCATTGTAACCTGACTTCCCCATGTATGTAACCATTGTAACCTGACTTCCCAATGCATGTAACCATTGTAACCTGATTTCCCATGCATGTAACCATTGTAACCCTCAATCCCCATGGATCATTGTAACCCTAAATCACTTAAAACCTGATTTCCCATGCATGTAACCATTGTAACCTGACTTCCCCATGCATGTAACCATTGTAACCTGATTTCCCATGCATGTAACCATTGTAACCTGACTTCCCCATGCATGTAACCATTGTAACCTGACTTCCCCATGTATGTAACCATTGTATACTGACTTCCCCATGCATGTAACCATTGTAACCTGATTTCCCATGCATGTAACCATTGTAACCCTCAATCCCCATGGATCATTGTAACCCTAAATCACCTAAACCATTGTTACCTGACTGACTTATGTAACCTCACAGCAATGAATAAAGGGGTTGCCATGGTAACATGATGGCATAAAGGATTCTTGCATGTGTGTAACCAGTGTAACCAATGTAACCATTAGGTCAATGGAGGTTACAAATGGACCAAGATTTGAGAATTTCTGAATATATGATGATTTATAATAGTTTGTATGAGTGTAACCAATGTAACCAATGTAACCATTATGTCAATGGGGGTTACAAAACAAGGTTACTTAATTCTGGTGCACATTTTGTGCCTTATATAGGTAAATCGCCTGAGTATGTAGTCAGTTGGTTAAATATTAATATTAAACCTGAGAACTAGAAACGTCAATGTTATTTTTAGGCTACCTGTATGATGGCTCATCTGATTTGTTGTATCTGGAACTTTATCTCTATACCTTGGTAATTTGGTTTGTGAGAGTAAAGATATATAGAACTCATCTAAAAACATACATGCTTAATTAAAAATGATGATTAAACTGCTAGCACTACAAGTCTCATAATAGTTAACAAAATTAATTAAGCCTAATTACTTATCTATGCAGACATGGCGAGTTCTGTTATTTTACAGGTAGACGACAAAATAACTTTTACGTTTCTTGTTCTTGGATTTTAAATTTTATTAAATGTGATGTTAAAATATACATAACGCTCTTCCGTTTAAAGATACTCGGCATTCATAAAAATCTAGAACTGATTTCTCATATTGATTTTGAATATAAGCGTTTTAAATTTTACACTCAAACGTAAGGTAAACCCAATGTTAACAATATTTTTATTGTCAAATATGTATATTACCTCCCCTGATTTGTAATGGCAGCCTCCAGTGAGCGCCGGTAAAGGGGTAAATTCAGTAAATACATATACGTCATCAGGGACCGCCCATTTGGGGGAGAGCTTTCTGTATAAAACTGAAGTCATGTGCTCTTCTGATTGGTAGATAATGTTTGTAATAAATATTTTTTGATAGATGGATAAAAACTAGAGTTGAAAAAAAATAAAAAATAAATGCTGAATGTACTAAATTTTTTTACTACAGGGTTGAAAAGTAATGGGGTCAGTGAAGGAATTAAGTGCGAATCTACAGTGTTTGTAAACAAGGCCATGTGAATGCCCAAAAATGCCGCATGACCCTATGTTTTTATTGTTGCAAATGATAGGGCTACATTTGTACTTTCATGAATGATATATGAAATTTTCTAATTTCTAAAGGTAAATCAGGTATAAATTTAATTCAAGACATAGATTAGCATTACAGTCAATGGGAGATTTTTTACTGAATTTACCCCTATAAATCTTAATTGCTTCGGAATTTGAAGATTGTTACCAAAGTAATATAGTTATTTAAAGAAATGAAGTGGTAATAACACTAATTAACAATGGTTTTATGACCTATAATTGATTCTTGCAAGCATTATACATTAACTTACATGAACGCGTAGAGAGGAAAAAACATGGCGGACATAGATGTTGAACATCTGATCTCAAACAATGATATCACCTTAACTAGTGTTTACTGTGACTACCCTGTAACTTGTTTACCAACAAAATTCAATGTACCATCTGGTCCCAAAGGCAAGGGTGCTCTTACTGAAGAAATTGATACTCATTTGTATGATGAGGCAGCACACATGATAGCATTTCGTATTCCTCACCCAAAGCTAGCACCTTGGATCAAAAGTCTATCGCTTTTGTATTATGAACACTATGGTAAATCGCCTGAGTATGTAGTCAGTTGGTTTGATGACCCGGAAAACTGGTCTACAAAGAATTCTGGAAATAAATCCATCTGTGTAGAAATATCAACAAAAGCAGATGTTGTTAATTCTTTATTGTACAAAATCACCCTATTTATAAACACAGGCTTAGTGCAAGTACAAGGCAACCATAAAGATACTTTCGTAGATAAAGATTTCCCAGTCCTAGTCAAGCTGGTTAACGTAATTTATATGGCAACTAACACAGACAAGTCTGGGTCGTGTAAAATCAACACAAGCCAGTGTGGAAGTGAAACCGACTAAAGTGATCAAACAAATATTAAACAAATATCAACATTGATTGACACAAATAACAACAAAGATTCAGCATCTCATAACGATAGTATAGTTACAAAAGACAAATTCGGTCAGGTGCATGAAACAAACAATATAAGTCAATCAGATATGAATGTTGCGCATTTTCAGCCAGATCAGATATTTAGTAGGATGGAGGCCAGTTTCACATTGGCGCTTGACAAAATTTGTACGCAGCAATTTGATTTATTCAATTCGAAATTTCAATTGATGGAGCATTATTACAATCAATCTATAGAAACAAACAACAACAATTTTAAAATGTTGCAAGATACAATTACTACCATACTTAAACCTACAAGTGATAATGACAAACTTGCTGCTCGCATAGTCTCTCTTGAAAAAGAAAATATCATCTTAAAGTCATCTGTTAATGAATTTAAAAACACATCTGCCATTAATATTGAATGTTGGAAATCTAAAATTGAAACTCAAAAATCCCAAATGGAGCTACAAAAAAATTCTCAGGACAAGAGAATTAAAGACTTACAAGGTGACATTTCTGACCTACAAACTAAGTTAAATGATAAGATCAGTAAAATTGAAGAAATGGCTTCAGCTTTTGATTCAGTATCCGAAAATTTGAAACACAAAGAAGATGAAGTACTAAGTCTAAAATTACATTTGAGTCAAGACAATACAAACAATTTCAAGGAAGTGAAACCAAAACAGCCTAAATCAAGAAATACAAAACATGTTGTTTTAATTGGTACATCCAACATTAAAGGGATTGACCCAAATAAACTTTCTTCCAAATACTCTGCAGAAAAACATGAGGCATTCACATTAGAGCAAACTGATCATGTTATACAGGAGCTAGAGGTTACACCGGATATTTTAGTTTTACATTCTTTATCAAATGCTGTTCGAACTGCTCCAAATGAAAACAGCATTGAATATCTAGGTTCTATTATTGATCGTGCCAGAGAGAAATTTGAAGATGCAAAAATAGTAATATCTCTCCCAACTCCAAGAGCCGACAAGGAGTCTTTGAACAATAAAGCTCAGATTTTGAGTTTGATGGCAAAGGAAGAATTCAGGAATAAATCAAATGTAGAGCTATGTTACAATAGCAATATGGCATTTAAAGGGAGTGCTCTCCAAAAATATTTGGACCCTAACGATAATTATCATCTTTCATATAATGGAACTAAAATGTTGGCATCTTATATTAGAGACACCATTGACAGGATTCTTGGCCTTCCCCCGAGAACTCCCATGAAACGAAACGTTAACCAATACAATTATACACCGCCTAGAGTCCAACGTGACAATACAAATGATTTTGTGCCTGATGATGATTCGCAACAGTATATGTACAACAGAGGCCGGCGGTATAGAGGCGAAGGAGGGAATAATCATCAGTTTCGAGGCAATCGTGGTTATAACCGCAGGGGATATTAACATTTAAAGGCAAAGCGTTAATTTCTGCCAAATATATACTTACATTTATAGCTATACATTGTATTGTATAACTTTATTTGAATTTAGTTTTCAACTTAGCATATTTGTTTGGGATTATTTTTTATTTTTTTTTGTGTGTGTATATTTGATATAACATCTTGTGAATTACACAAGTTTTTATTTTTCTCTCCCAAATTACTTGAATATTTTAGTACACATTTTAACAACACTATTTCTTAAATATTAAATTGAAGTAATGAATAAGCACAAAAATATTCTATTATCTAATTTATCTTTTTGTGTTTGGAATGTTGGGGGCTTAATTTCTAAATCCTACAACAAATTACACGACCCTTCATTTCTAAAACAGATCATTCAGCATGATATTATACTATTGACAGAAACACATTTGGGATATAACACCCCTATTAGTGTTGAGGGATACAATTTTTTCCCAGTTTGTAGAATACAGTCCTCAAATTCAAGATTTTATGGGGCCTTGGTATACTAATAAAGAATATTATCCGTCCAGGCATAAAAATTTTGCAAAATACCAGTAAAGATTATCAGTGGATTAAACTGAATAAGAACTTTTTTAATCTAACAAATGATATATTTCTGTGTCTAGCCTATATAATTCCAAGTATGTCAAGTTATTTACATCAGTCTGATGATGATGTATTAGACAGTATTGAAAGGGATATAACATGTAAATATAAACAGTTGGGAGATATTATATTATGTGGTGATTTGAATGCTCGGTCAGGATCAGAGCCAGATTTTATACAAAATGATGTTTATGATACTCATTTACCTATATATGATGATTATGATTGTGATACTATTCAAGATGTAAGACATAGTTACGATAGTAAGGTTGATGTTAGAGGTAAACAGTTATTAGATTTATGTATATCTACAAAAATGAGAATTTTAAATGGAAGAGTATTGGGTGATTTGTATGGTAAATTTACATGCCATAAACCCACAGGATCTAGTGTTGTAGATTATGTTATTGTTTCAGAAGCACTTTTACCTAAAATTTTATCTTTCAAAATATCTGATTTCATCCCAAATTTTTCAGATTGTCATTGTAAGTTGTCTTTTGGAATTTTAGCAACTTATTCTTCACATTTATTTGTTAATAAATTTAAAATGCATGCATTTCCAGGTGGTTATAAGTGGACAAAATCATCAACCAGTAAATTTCAAGATGCACTTTGCCACCCTGTTTGCAAAACTCTTTTAAATAATTTAATGAATCATGATTATGACAATGAAGATTCAGAGAGAGCAGTTTCTGATTTTTTAAATATTATAAATGTTGCTGCTTCAAAGGCAAATATTTTTCGCAATAAATCATGTAAAAAAAGAAGACCTAATTGTAAATGGTTTGATTCTGATTTAGGTGTAAAGAGGAAAACTCTAGTATCAAAAGGTGAATTATTGTCAAAATTTCCGTATGATCCTATCATCAGAGGTTCATATTATAAATGCAACAGAGAATATAAGAAATTGTGTAAATATAAAATGCGCACATTTAAACAGTCCATCCTGAATAGTCTTGATAATCTAAGAGATTCTGATCCAAAACAATACTGGAAACTTATTAATTCTTTAAAGGAGTCTACAGATGATAGTAAAGAAAAGTTGGTAGAATCAGAAGCCTGGTTTAATCATTTTTCAGATTTGAATAAATCTCCTTCAATCAGTGAGACAAGAATTAAAGAAATTAATTCTAAAAAAGAAAATATGGAAAAAAAAAATAAAACTTTCTGTGAATTAGATTATAGATTCTCTACTAAAGAAATATTTGAATCAATATCTAAACTCAAAAGTGGTAAAGCATCAGGTCTGGATGGTATACCTAATGAGATGCTAAAGGCAGGAAGTTTAGTTCTAAAACCTTTAATTCAGAAACTTTTTAACCATGTATTTTCATCTGGTATATATCCAATGCAGTGGTCATCAGTTTATTTATCTGCTGTTTTTAAGTCTGGTGATTCAAGTAAAACAGATAATTATCGTGGCATTGCCATTAATTCTTGTGTTGGTAAATTATTTAACTCTGTTTTGAATAACAGACTAGATCATTTTTTGGTAAAAGAATCATTGATTAATCCATGTCAAATTGGATTTTCAAAAATATGTAGACCATCTGATCAAGTTTTTGTTTTAAAAACCATTATTGATAAATATATTAGAAAAAAGGGGGGTAAACTATTTGCCTGTTTTGTAGATTTTAAACAGGCTTTTGATAAAGTGATTCATGAGGGTATCAGATATAAGCTATTAACAAACAATATTACTGGAAAGTTTTATTCTATCATTAAAGATATGTATAAAAGTGACCTATGTGTTAAAATTGATAATGAAGTAACCCCATGTTTTAAATCATTTATAGGGGTTAGACAAGGTGATGTTTTAAGCCCAAATATTTTCAAAATATTTATTAATGATCTACCTGACAAATTTAGACTGCCACGGGAAATGAGGGTATATTGGATAGGGACAGAAATTTAGCCTTGCAACAGGTCACCTACGGGCCCCTCAAAGAGTTGTTGCAAGGGTTCTTAACGTGCAAAGAGCGTGGCACTCTCTTTATACACGAGGCATCGGATTTAACGTCCCCATTCTGACCGGACGTGGCTGCAAATTTGTACATCCCGCACAGCCAAACGGACGCCCCACTTAAGCAAGGGTTTTACTGCCGGTCGGAGGAAGACCAATGGTGACCATACTTCTATTCCCCAGTCACCCTTGGGGGTACTATAATTTATGCAAATGGCATTGTGTCGTGGTGTTGTTTTAAACATGCATGTTTTGAAATAAAATAAATGTATAACAATGGTTTCTTTAAATGCAAAAAGCAGTTAAAATGATTTTTCAAGATTTGATCGTTTTATCATAGGATCGTCACTCCTATAAACACGAATTGGGTGACGAGTCCAAGTCATGATCTAAAGGGGTCGAAAGAAATGCCAAACGTTTGGTACGACTGTACCCCTTATACCATTTTTAGAACGTGAAAATAACACCAATTTTGTTATTGCTGTTACTTGATGTTTGAATTGTCACTGATGTTTGTCTGATAATACGACCATTAACTTGTGTAAAAACACTAGGTCCAAACTACCAACAAATATACTATGACAACCCAATATGAATTTGAATGTTGTTATACTAACATTACTGGATGAGAAAAAAATATGACTCGTTTGTATATACTTGATTTTGTTATATATCAAAATGCAAGGAAAAAAAACGGCTTGTATACTTGCAAGTTTTGCTATTTAACTTGACAAATTATGTGTAATTATAATGTGTAATTCTACAGAAGAATAAGGGGGGTGGGGGTCATTTCTATCTCTTTGTTTTACGTGCTTTTATACGTTTAGTCTGATCCTTGCGAACTTTAAAATCATGTCTTAATTCTGGGGGAATATTTTCTCCCGGTTCCCATGTATTGTCTCTGTGACTAAACCCTAACCATTTTATTTTGTAGTGCATTTTTTTGTTATTCAACAAAACTTTACTTGTAATTTATTAGTAAATACTATCATTAAATATCACGCATTTTTGCATCTGTATAGCCAGACTATTTGCTGGGTATTAAATGAAGATTCAAGTCGGTATAAAGTTTAACAATTTAATAAACGATCCAACAAGAATATAAACGATGTTACAATATTGAGTCCGGTGTTTACGGTTCGAGAACCTTTCCAAAACTGAATATAAATTATTTTTAAGAAGTATATAAAACAGAATAATAAAGAAATACATGTAACTACGGATCAAGCAATTATTGTCCATTGTTTAGATAATCTGCTAAAACTGTCTTTGACACGTAGATACGAAGTCCATTATCGGATTAGTAGAAACATACATTTTTAACCAAAAGATAATTGTGTGGGAATATTTGAGCTAATAATGACAATTAAAAGATATAATAATTAAAGTCAGAAAGATGATAGTCCAAATAATTGACATGCTTTTCATCCGGTCATAGTATTAAGACAATTTTCTTGATGTGTTTGTTGCCTTTTATTATATTTTTGTTATGCTCCCTGTGCCTTAATTTGTGACATGAAGTTAAACATAAAAGGATTGTATTATAATATTTGTTTTCTCGGTGTGCCATTTGTGTTTATTGATTTTAATTTTTTTTTATGTAATGTTCAATAAATCACTACATGACAATCATATTGAAATTAACATAAAACTATTCCTACATGTAATTTATTTTATAATTATTTTTATTAGATTTACTTCTCTTTGATAAGCAATCTCCTTTATTCAATTGGTAATATGTCTGTTTTCCTTTTAAGCTCATCGGGGCCCGAAGGGTCCCATGTGAGCTTATGCCATCACTTGGCGTCCGTCGTCTGTCGTCGTCGTCTGTCGTTGTAAACTATTTCAAAAATCTTCTCCTCTGAAACTACTGGGCCAAATACCTTCAAACTTTAACTAAATGTTCCTTAGGGTATCTAGTTTATAAACTGCATCCGAAATTTTGATCCATCGACAAACATGGCCGCCATGGCTAAAAATAGAACATATGGGTCAAATGCAGTTTTTGGCTTATATCTCAAAAACTAAAGCTTTTAGAGCAAATCTGACATGGGGTAAAATTGTTCAGTTGGTGAAGATCTATCAGCGTTGAAATTTTCAGACGAATCAAACAACCCATTGTTGGGTTGCTGCCACCGAATTGGTTGTTTTAACAAAATTTTGCAGTTTTTTGTTATTATTTTGAATAATATTATATATATATATAAACTGTAAGCAGCAATAATATTCAGCAAAGTAAGATCTACAAAAAAGTTTATATGACCATAATTGTCAATTGACCCCTTAAGGAGTTATTGCCCTTTCAAGACAATTTTACACAATTTGTTCATCAAGTTTGCTAACATTTAAAAATCTTCTCATCTGAAACTACTGGGCCAATTACCTTCAAACTTTAACTAAATTTTCCTTAGGGTATCTTGTTTATAAATTGTATCCGAAGTTTGTATCCATCGACAAACATGGCCGCCATGGCTAAAAATAGAACATAAGGGTCAAATGCAGTTTTTGGCTTATATCTCAAAAACTTAATCTTTTAGAGCAAATGTGACATGGGGTAAAATTGTTCAGTTGGTCAAGATCTATCAGCTCTGAAATTTTCAGACGAATCGAACAACCGATTGTTGGGTTGTTGCCACCGAATTGGTAGTTTTAACAAAATTTTGCAGTTTTTTTTGTTATTATTTTGAATATTATTATAGATATATATAAACTGTAAGCAAAAATAATGTTCAGCAAAGTAAGATCTACAAAAAAGTTAATATGACCAAAATTGTCAATTGACCCCTTAAGGAGTTATTGCCCTTTAAAGACAATTTTACACAATTTGTTCATCAAGTTTGCTAACATTTAAAAAATCTTCTCTGATGAAATGCAGGTGAGCGATTCAGGCTCTTGAGAGCCTCTTGTTCATTACTATCATCCCTCCTTCAATGTGTCATGATTTTTTTTATAAATATTAGTTAATTTTTAAAATTAAAGTACTTTTACTTAAACATGTTGATATCGGATTTGTATTCTCTTATTTTATTAAACAATACTATAACTTGTGATGTTTATTTTATCACACATTTGTAAAATTGCACTGCTACCTCAAGTCATTCACAATTGTTTACATATTCATCTTGATTGAATAATTGGTTGTGATTTTACAATTAGTTGTATATTTTGATAACTGATAGATAAAATAAATCATTAAAGATTCTTTTGTTTTTTATCACCTCTTTTTAATATCTCTAAAAATTGGTATCCTAATTTTTTTAAGTATCTGTCATTACAACAATATATGACTGGATACATTGTCTATCTGTCCACAGTGAAAAAAACTACATACCTATAATGAAGTGTACCTAGATCTAGCTTACATATATTTAGTAATGGAAAATGAATATATAATCCCAACAAGAATAAAATATATTATACGCAATCCATTGGAATAATATACAGTCAAAGTTTTAATTGTATAGTCTATCATGTATCATATTCCTTAAACTTCTGTCTTTCCTTAATTGTTTTCTTCTATTCTCTTGCACATGATTTTCATGTTCTATCTTTGCAGCCATGTCCTCAATTTTTGTGTTGTATTATGGTTTCTATGTGCCTCATGGCACTTAACTCTTCCTCTTGTTTAATGCTGAATGAGGTGTTTGTCCTACAATTTAAAAAAAAATAATTTGGTTAATACAGTACTTGTCAATGTGATGTCTGTTGTTTTTTTTTTTCATGGACATATTCTGTTGTTTTTTTTCATGGAAATATTCTGGGTTTTTTTTCATGGACATATTCTGTTGTCAAATCATTAGTTTATTTTTTATCACACATAATACTGTACATTTTTTTCCTAGGAAATTGTCCTGTGACTTTCTGTCCTTCATTCTGAAAGAATATGCCGTGTGTCGTGGCAGTTGTGGTGATAAAATAGGGTGTCGGTGTGCTTTTAGCACTAACCTTAAATTGAGTAGGGACGTAAAGGTAGTTCTAAAATTAATCTTGGGAGTGTAGTCTTTTCGATTGGTACTATGTGTTAGAGAAAAATGACATGAATTTGGTGGAATCGATTACTAGAAGCCTGTGTTACTCTCTCCATGAAAAGCGTAGTGCGCTCCTTGAAAGTAAATGAACATTTAAAAGTTGTAAGGTTTACCAAACTCATAGGTTGTAAATAGATAAAAATTGTTTAAAGATCATGTAGTGACTGGAAACAGGTGTAAATATAGTGAAATTTTAATGGATGAACTCTAGATTCTCCTGATAGAGAAGGGATTTACAGAAGGTAACAGTTCCAGTCGTGGGAGATTGTGACTGTATATGATTTTTATCTTTTTTTTATATAATTTCTAAAACCTAAGTACAGTCAGTTGAGTGGCTCAGGATTTTGAGAGCCTCTATTTTGAATTTTACTCGGAGTTGAGAATTTTTGTGATTAAACTGTTTCCACTTCAAGTAGTAGCAACGACAAAGTTATTTTCTACATACCTGTGTGACGTAGCTAATAAAATGTGTTTGACACGAACAAATTTTGTTGTTAATGTGATGTTAACATTTGGTACTAAACATTAACTTACATTTAAAATTGAGATATAATTCTTTTTAAACGTATCTATGAATGCCGTATAACTATGTTGTAAGAGGCATTATGTTATCGAATTCACAGTATAAAGACACCTTATTAATTAAAATTTCTCAGAACTATCAACGACAAAGTTTTTTATCTACCTGTATATCGCATGACTGAAATTACCTGAACCCCACCTTAACTAATTTCACATGTTTACAACACACAGTCGAGGCTGAAATTAGAGGCTTATTATCCTGTATCATGCAGATATTGTTATTCTGTCAGGTCTCTACATTAATGTTGTATGCGTTCTAACCAGGAAAAAAAATGTTACCACATCCATCATCACTTTTATTAAAGCGTGTTACTATTGTCTTCTTATTTGACTAAGGGTGATCAAAAACAAATTATTTTTTTCTCCAAAAACTGGAAACAAAACTTTTTTTTATCCTCGTTAATACAGCAAATAAAATAGTTTCAGTATTATCGTTATATTGTAAAAAAAAATGTATCGAAAGTATAACATGTGTTATTACAAGTAAAATCCAACAGTATATCATGAAAATGAATGTGGACCCTATATACATAAAAACCTCTTCTTTTATGAAACCTTCCCGGCTGTTTGAATACCATTGAAAGGTTCATGGACCTGAAACATAAAATACATTTTTTATATATTGTCAAAAATTTATGTATTATTTATAAATTTAATATTTCTTATATATATAATGAGCTTTCAGAAAATTAATATGTCAATTTAAAGTATATGTGTAAAGTTAATTTTCATCATAAAAGATTGTATATTCTTATTTTAAAGCTATACATGTTTATTTTGTAGATGATAGTGTATATTCTTATTTTAAAGCTATACATGTTTATTTTGTAGATGATAGACTTAACAAAAAATGAAGAGAAAGATCCTTACTGTGTATGTATAAATTTAACTCATTATAAGTAATACAATTTATACAATGTTAACAATATTATTAAGAAAGGGTTAAAGTAAAAAAATAAAATATCCATTGCATGCTTTATTGTTTTTTTTTTATCATGTGTAAATGTTTAAATGTTTTTTAAATTTCTATTCAACAGCTTGATTTAACCAACATGAGTCAGCCCAGGGGGAGTCAAAATGTAGACTCCAAACCATCATTAGTTAGTACATCTTGATTTTTGGTAATAAGTAATAAAAAGAAAGAAGAAGAAAAAAACCAGATTCATCCAATAAACAAATAATTGTAAAGCAAATAAAAAAAAATGAGTAAATGAAAACAAAGATGTTTTTAATACCTTACTTCCAAGGTTGTTTTTTTATATATATAAATGTTTAATACATTATATCTAATGATGATACTTTTTATTCTACAGAACAAGAAGAGAAAGTTGATAGACATCACTTCAGATGATGAAAATGATGTAAGTTATGGGTTTAGAAGTAGAATATGCATGTATACTCTTATAAGAGAAAGAGAAATAACTGGGAAGATGAATAGACTTCTTATTAGATGAGGAACAAGGTATATAAACTCCGTTATGAAGACAGTCATTGTTATTAATAACGGTTGAAGTTTAACCATGTTGTAATTTAGATATTTCATTCACTGATCTACTATACTCGACAACCGGGGAGATTCATATTATTTCTAGAAATGTTTACTTATCACGTGACTGAAATATAACTAGAAGTCTTTCATGAATATTCATGTATGTCAATATTTTTATTGTGTTATATTTTACCATTCAAATAAAATGAATGTAGACTTACTGTACACATTTTCCCGTCTACCATCATCAGTTTATGATTAATATCACCACACAAATTCAACGATTCTTCCAACATTATGATAACATGCTTCGTAAATTTCACATCTTCAAGTTGATCTTTGCTCTGTATATGGTTGAAGCGAATGTTTACAACATCATCTGCTACCTCTCCCTGAAAGCTCTCTTCTGTTTCCCTCGAACAATCTATAAAATCAAATCTTCCACTCTATAGCAAGATGATGTATGTACAGCTCCTACATTTACAACACTTTGAATGCAAAATAACAAACTCAAAAGCAACATGGCGACCATTTTTTTCTTTCTTTTTCCGATTATGTCATGTCAAATGTCACGTGATTTAAATATAATACTATAGTGTTGACTTTTGGTAAAGTGATGATTTTTGACTAATTAATTTTGTTGTGTTTTACAGAATATGGAAATAGACAACTAAGCATTTGAATAAAAGATGGAATGGAATGGAAGACAATATTTAATGGAAAACATCATTATTTTTGTGATAAATTTTGTAATAAATTATGTAAACATAATTTTTTTTGTATTTCTTATTTATTGATGTAGTGGTATTTTTTTTAGGTAGAGACTTGTATAAGAATCGAAAAGAAATTAAAAAGATGCAAATATTTACATTCCTTAATGAAAACTTTTTTTATATCTGAAATCAAAAGACATACTAATTTCAGTTATTGAAACACTGTTTTTTTTTATACATTCAGTTCAAATTGAGTTAAGTATGAATGAGGAACTAGATACTCTCCTAAGTAAATACTATAATGATGTTGGTGGACCAGCTTCATATGCTTCTACCGAAAAACTGTATCATATCGTAAATGCAGATGGGAAAAAAGTTGGTAGGCATCAAATTAAACGGTGGTTGAATTCACAAGATAATTACAGTTAACAAAAAACACCTCGTCGTTCTTTTAAAAGAATAAGAGTGTATACCACGGGGTTGAATATTTATGGGACGCCGATTTGATGGATCTTAAACAATTTTCACAAGAAAATGAAAATTACAAATACGTGTTAGTTGTTGTTGACTGTTTCTCACGCTACCTTTGGTTACAACCATTGAAAAATAAAACGGGAGATGAAGTCACCTCTGCATTTAAAAAGATTTTTAGTGAGGTAAAACCGGAAAAAAATCGAACAGATAAGGGACAAGAATTTCTAGCCAAAAAGACACAGTCGTTATTTAAAAGGAATGGTGTCCGCCATTTTTCGGCTCAAAATGAACTTCACGCAAATTATGCTGAAAGAGTCTTACAAACTATAAAAAATAAAATGTTTCGCTTTTTCTCAAAGAACAGAACACACAGATATATTAACAACTTGCAAAATTTTGCAAAAAGCTATAATGGTACTCCTCATCGAAGTCTACAAAACATTGCACCTAAAGACGTTAATTCAGACAACGAGAGTGATATCAAAAAGTTACAAAAAAGAACAATCATCAATTATACTTGTTTTGTGATGTATGCAGTGGAGTGAATGTTTTTCCCCATATACAATATTCACTTTTAAGAAGAATATTTCCCACATGGAATTATTTATTTTCGTCTCCAATTTATTTACCGGTAAAGAAAAACGAAATTCAAGTCTTAGAATTTCTTATAAAAGATGAACACGGAGAAAACGCTTCATTTTTGAAAAATAATTTGTCTTTTACACTAAAATTTATACCAAGCGTATTTTAGCGTAGATATGTCGAACATTGATAAAATGTACATTCCTAATGTTGATCTATGGTCTAGATATTATCAGAATGTAATTTCTGGTCAATCGAACGCTTACGTAGCTCATATGAAAAATGGACATAATAAAGGATCACAATCGGTATCGTTTATGATTCCAATTTCGAATAAATCTTATCCAATTCGTGTTGAAAAAGAAAACAACTTTGATGTACGGTTAGTGTCGCCTAGTGAACAAATTGTTAATCAAGCAAAAGAAGAGATTAAAAATGACGATGAGAGTATAAATAAAAAGAAAAGAAAGCGAAAAAAAATCATCATTCGCCACAAAGCAGAGGAGGTGAAAAGAAGACGAAAAAATCGAAAAAAGATAAAACTGTTAAAAAACATAAAAGGGATATATTTTCAACATAATGTCTTTGTTAACTTAAGAGAATTTTATTGAAGCACAACCGCCAGAGTTACAGATTTTTAAGATACCTCCATATCAAGTAGGTTTTGAAAGTATAACATACGAGGAATGCAGACCTGTTAGTCAAATAACAGCTTACAATCCTATAGAATTCGATCTATGCAAACAATGGTATGGATTATATAGATCTTAAAAGATCGAAACTATACGTGAAATTGAAAGTGAAAAAAGCAAATGGTGAAGATTTACAAGATGGCGAAACGGTAGGACCTGTGACCTAATTTTACAATCGCTTTGGTCGCAATTGGATGTTTATATACAAGGACAAATGGTAACGTCTAGTAATACGTATTACCCGTATAAATGTATGATGAAAACATTACTGCAGTATGGCCAAGACGCAAAGAGCACACAATTATCTTCTAGTCTGTACTTAAAAGACAGATATGGTCACATGGATGAAATATCGACTAACACTGGACTGTATGAACGCAGAAAATTTATTTCTAATTCGAAAACATTAGAAATGGAGGGACCAGTTTTTTCTGATATCTTTGAGATGGATAGATACCTGCTAAATATGTTATCCCTTAAACTAAAATTATACAGCAACGATCCAAGTTTTTGTTAAATGTCTGGAGAAATTGAAACTAACTATCATATTTCTTTGGAAGATGTCGTGATAAAGCTTTGCAAGATCAGACCTAACCCAGCTATAATTGTCGCTCATTCAGAAGCTTTAAAGACAACAAGTGCTAAGTATCCTTTCACAAAAACCATGATGAAAAATTTAACAATAATGCAAGGAAGTACCTCGTTAATCGTAGAAAATGTTTTCCAAGATGTGAGACCGAAAAGTATTGTGCTTGGATTGGTTTCTTCAAATGCTATGTCTGGAGCATATACAAAAACCCCATTTAACTTTAAGAATTATGATTTAAAACAGGTGACTCTGTTTTGTGACGGAATACCAGTTGATGGTATACCACTCAAACTTGATTTCAACGAGAATAGCGGTGCATCGAACGTTTCTCCTTATGTAAAAATGTTTGAAACAGGGGGAAAGTGGATGTTGGATACGGGGAATGAAATAACAAGGGCTGAATTCAACAATGGATATACGCTGCTATGCTTCAACTTAGAACCATTCTTTTCGGATACCAAATATCTTTCACTACTGAAGCAGGGGAAAATACGATTGGAATGTCAGTTCGGTACTCCATTACCAGAAACAGCTACCTTACTGATTTTAGCTGAAAACTCTGGATACTTTGAAATAACCGAGAATCGACAAATAAAGATTGAACACTAACATTTCCATGTGAATTGGACTTATCATGACTATAACTGTTTGTTTAATGTGTACATATGTCTTTTTTTTTATATTGTGTGTTTTACTGATAAATATATTCAAATGAACGAAAATAAACGACTGTATTCATTTATATATTTTGTTTTATTTGAATCAGATAGGATGCGAAAAAAAAAAAAAAAAAAAAAAAACATAGATGTAAAATACATTACAAGAAAAAAGTAATTAAATTACCAACAAACAAATTTTGGCATACACAAAATAATAAACTGAATTAATACTATCGAATACAATATACAATAAATTATAATAAAAATAAGATGCATCTACAATCTCCCTCACTATATGTAAAAGTCGTATTTAAATCACCACAAATTTTGATATAAAAAAAAAAATCCCACTTCTTTGCTCTTGTTATTAATACACATTTGACTAAAAGAAAACAAAAACAAACAAAACCAAAAAAAAATCAATGAATATTTGAACATTTAATAAACTACATATATACAAAAAACCCTCAAATGAACAAATAATAATCTCCCTCACTATATGTTAAAATCGTATTTAAATCACCACAAATTTTGATATACAAAAAAAAATGAACAAAAATAATAATCATATACGAAATAGTTATAAGACTTGAAATTTCCTTAAACGTTTTTACATGATAAAAAATGTCATTTGTTTATATGTTGTCTTCATGTCCAAAGGCTCTCGTTGTCACACCATCATTTAAAATCCATCTTTTATCATCAAAAGGAACTAATGATTTTTTATTAATAGTTTTAGTATATAAAACATGGCTTTCGCTTCTTATTATATTTATTTCAGAACGTGTAACAGTTTGATTGAAAAGGCAATTTTTGTACATTTCATGTTTAAGTTTCCTGGATGCAGATTTTGTTACTCCTTTTGCAGGATGTTTTTCTTCGCCTTCAAAAGAAAATGAATACATCTTCGATCTCAGTCCAACAAATTCACTTATTGGAATTCCACTTGTTTCATCCTTGAATTTGCCTATTACTTTTTTATTTTCGGTGTCATGTAAAAAAATGTTCTGGAGGATAATCACTCGTATCGTACATATATTGATATTGATGCATATCTTCATACACATCTTCCGTTTCAACGTGATATAAAAAGCTATCAGTATCGGAAAAACACACACGAATTTTATCACCATAAAGAGATTTCATATGGTTATAATGGAAATCATACATCAATAACTTGGATATAACTTGGATAAGTCTAAAATGCAGAAACCTACATATATTGGTTGTTTCATTAAAACATTCACACGATTTTTCTCCACTGCTACCAAATTGTCGTTAAATATTTTGCAAGATGCGTAGGATGGTTTAGCTGTTTCTTTATTTAGTTTCTCTTCCGTGTGACAAAGTTTCACATCTTTATGGTTGCGTGTATTGAGGAGAGTCCGACCAAAAATTGAATTATTTAACAGGTTATATAAACATTTCTCTAATTCATTCTTTGCATTTTTCCTTTTTTCTGTGTTAAAGTCTATGTACTTCTTCAACCAGGGACTTTGTTTAAACTTGAGTACTCTGTGTATCTTTTTGATCTTCATTCCTAACTCTACGTATAGTTGTAAGTTTCTATAATGCACTATGTATTTTTCCTTGTCGTATAGGTTAGGAACGAGTTTTTCTATCTTTGTCAAACATTGTTTTCCAGTTAAATTTTGCAATAATTCCTTTGAATATGGAGATAAATGTTCTACTTGAATATGTTTTCTTTCTGGAGCTGAAGGAAAATCGGATTGAGAAGAATGAAGTGACGAAGGATATTCAAGGTCAACTTCGAAAATGTATCATTCTGAACCGTCAACTTTTAATTTTGTGATATCTAATTTTATTTTCTCCTCCTCGGAAAGCCAGTTGAAGTGACCATACGGAAGACATTGAGACATGCTCCAACCATATAAATTGTTTGCGAGATAAATAGGAAGTAGGTTCATTTGGTTCATACGTATCGAATAAGTATGGATTGCTTGCTTTAGCATATCTATGAAAAATACTAGATACACCGCCTCGTATTCCCTTCTCTATAAACAGCATCATATCTATATCGCTGATTAAATCGAGTACAATTCCAGTTTTCTTCAACATGGCACTCCAACTAAATCCGGGTGTGGTGAAATAATGACACGGATCCAAATCATAGTCGTGCAAAGAAATGTCTCTAAATTTTTCAAAAACATCCGCCAAAAGAGCTACATCCATTTTAAGATACACATCGGAGTATTCCCCTAATGTTTTTACTTTCAGTTTGTCCCACACTGTTTGCACAAATTGATAATCTTCATCAGATATGTGAGTGTCTCCTAATTTGTTAAAAAAATTCTTCTTTGGATGGTAAACAAGGTTTTTCCAATTTCTGCTCGGTATCGACATAATCATAGGGGAATACTCCTTTTCGTAGCAATAGAGAAAATACATCTGGATCCGGAAAACTTTTAGATAAGTATTTAAAATGTTTTTCCTTCGTCAGCTAGATTTTTTGTTAAAGTTGCCAGTGAACTGTTTAAAAATTGCAAAGAATCGATAAAACGGAGATTTCCTATAGAAAATGACATATATTTTTCTTTGTTCTGTGGAATAACAGTGATGTCTTGTTCCTTAAACTTTCATATTTTACTCATGATGAGATTTGCACCAAATCCTTTCAAATTATGAATAACAACAGGTATAAATTTTGGTATTTTGATCTGTAAATTGCATTTATTACACGAAATTCCACGAATTGACCCCGAAACGTGGTCATGGTCCTTGACTTTGTAATTTTTGCTGCTGAAGGTTTTTTTTACATACATAAAATTTTTTGGCATATTTTTAGTCTAATTTATCATACTCAGTTACTATCATTGGCTCGATGCGGCTTAGTATGTCTTTAATTTCTTTCTTCTCTTCAAGAAGATGACGGATAAAGTTCTCCACAACATCAGGTCCACGGTATATGACGGGTGGTTTGTAGTATCGCTCAGATGTTCAGTCAGTCAGCAAGGATAGTTAACATCAGCTCGTTTCACCCCACATTTTTTAACAACAGAAATACCAAGGAATTGTTATGATTAAGATTCAGGGTGTAGTTGTTGCTACACCTAATGGACCTAAAGTCATCATTAATATAGATACAGACATATATAATTTTAGTTTGATGGTAGATAAGATAAGAACATTCATGCATTAAACATTGTCATACTACCAATACAATAATTTGCATACAAGATAAAATGTTTTAAATACAAAGATACTATCGTAAAATCTAAAGTCAACTAAAACATGATCGTATTTGGCTGATCAATTTGACATCTTGGGATTTGGTTGATATTTCTCACTACAATGAATATCCAAGCCCATGACAGACATACTTTACGAAGAACTGGCTATCGTTTCACAAAAATAATCGTACGATTTACTATTACTATGCCCCTTTTGGACTTTTCATTTAAAAAAAAACCCAATTTCTTCCCATGGTCCACTATATTGTTTGTAAGCAAGGATTTAGGAGAAAATACATCTCTGGCTCTTCCCTCATTTTTGGTTTTCACTTTGTGATATGCATTGTCTGCATATTCATAGTCAAACCATCCTATTTAAATTTTTCTAACTGCCTCTCTTGCATTTGTATTACCAAGACGTTTTTCACTTCAGTTGCTGTGCAGCTGAAAATCATTTGTCTTCTTGTTTTTTCTTTTTCTTGTGCCTTTTTGTCACCTTTGATTTTTATTAAGTTTCAGTGACACAAAATAGATCAGGAATGGTTCAAATCAATCCATTACTTATTTCAGATAATAATATTCGTTGTATAACAGATTTTTATTTTTCTTATTTTCTAAATATGAATTGAAAAACGTGGAAAATGTAAATTAGTATTATGATACGCATAAAGCTGCAAAGCTGGAATTGTCACATATATCATGGTTCTAATACTGTCTGGAATACAAAATATACTTATAGCTATATAAATAAATATCACACACTCATGTCTTTTATTCTTTAAAGTGCAATTGATAGGTAAAACTCCCGGAAAATAATCTCTTCTTCATTATTAAAGGTTTCTTCTAATTTACTGAAAACTGTGAGTAAGACCATTATTATGAATATATTTTGAATAAATTAATTCCAGTCTTTGTGAGTTGCATTGAGATGACAAGGCCGCTAAAATTAGTAATACAAATGAAAAGCGAACTTTTATCCTATCTGTTCAGTACAAGATTTCTATTGCTATGAAAAACAGCCATTGTAAAAGGGAGGTAACTCCAACATTAAAAATAGGGAATAAAGATGCTAGAAATTAAGAAGGCAAGCATCAATAATATTTTCCTACAAATATGTAAATATGAGCATCATAATGATTAGAGATCATAAATCCGAATGCACAAATTATGTATGTCTTAATTTATAACCTCAAGTTTTCCAATAAATAACAAGTTTCACTACCTATTCCCATCCTTTTAATGCGACCAATGTCCAACCGGTTAACCTGTGTTGTGTTAGGGGTAGATAAGCATGTTATTTTAAGCTGGACGATATCGGTTGGTCGTCCCTTGGCTTTCTTCTTTTTTTTCTCTACTCCCATCGTCTTTCTGACATCATCGAAATTCGTTGCCAGGTTAGCAGCAACAGACACATTTGTTTGTGGCACATTTTCATGTCTTTGTGCCTCTACGGAAGCCTGCACTTAATGTGCCGATAACATGAAATCTCGAAAAAAAAGTACTTCTCTTTGCATGAATATTTTTGAAATAAGGCCGAAATGAAACAGAAAAATACTGCTCGAGGTCTCATGTTTTTTAAAGCAAACAATACTAGTAAAATTCCACATATTACAATACATAATATAAAAACATATATTTACATTATACTAGTATATTATACATTATTAAATATAACAAAAATGTATGTTTTCAAAATAATAGCCTACACAATGTCATTCACTAACACAGACAAAAGTATAGCATTTCAGCATGTCTGATTCACAGATAAAATATTCACATGTCTGCTCAGTGAGGGTTGCATTCGATGCATTCTAAACAGCCTACTTGATTTAAATGATCCAAACTATATGGACAAGGAACGACAGAGTTCAGTTCGGGAACGAAATCTATCACAAAGGCCACGTCTTTCCCAGCAAACACGTAACGTTTGTATAACGTTATGTTTACGTCAGATTTACGTTATGTTAAGATATAACGTTAAATTAACATTATTAAAACGTTCTAACTAAACGTTACCTAGAAACCAATTGGTAACGTTATTTTGTTTTGTTTATATAACGTTAAATTAACATTATAATCCTAACGTCTAATTTGTAATGTTGTACTCACGTTCAAGTAATGTTAAAATATCAACGTTATTTAAAAAACCAAATTAGTACGTAAAATTATTACCACAGTAAAACGTCTGAATAACATTTTTAGAGTACAATTAATTTGTAACATTTACATAACGTTCTTATAACATAACATGAGAAACGTTCAATTACTGACCTTGTTATAACGTAATATTGTAACGTTAATTGAACGTTGTTTTAACATTAAAAAAGTCGTTCTTCATCATACCAACAATTCAACATGTGAAATTTCTTAAAAACTGAGCCTAGAAGGTAGGGTAAATGTACAATAAAATATAATGTTAAATCTATGTTAGTTAAACATGATCAATATATCAACCCTTTTTATCATTTTGATTATATTGATTTGTCATTTTTTACAAGCATAATGCAAATGCTTTTCTCTTAACGTTCTTTAAACACGTTGTTCTTACGTAAATATGACGTTAATTGTCGACGTTATTTTTAAAACCCTAAACCTACGTTAATTTAAACGTCATTACAATGTTTGAACAACGTTTTTGAATACGTCAATCTTCAACATTTACATAACGTTCTAATAACATAACATGAGAAACGTTCAATTACTGACCTTGTTCTAACGTAATATTGTAACGTTTATTGAACGTTGTTTTAACATTAAAAAAAGTCGTTCTTCCTCATACCAACAATTAAACATGTGAAATTTCTTAAAAACTGAGCCTAGGAGGCAGGGTAAATGTACTTTAAAATATAATGTTAAATCTATGTTTTTCAAACATTATCAACATATTAACCCTTTAAATTATTTTGATTATATTTAGTTATTTTACTAGCATAATGCAAACGTTATTCCCATAACGTTTTTGAATGCGTTGTTCTTACGTAAATATTAGGTTAAATGTCGACATTACTTCTAAAACCCTAATACAACGTTAATCTAAACGTCATTACAATGTTTAAACAACGTTTTTGAATACGTCAATCTTCAACATTTACATAACGTTCTTATAACATAACATGAGAAACGTTCAATTATTGACCTTGTTATAACGTAATATTGTAACGTTAATTGAACGTTGTTTTAACATTAAAAAAGTCGTTCTTCGCACGGTCATACCAACAATTCAACATGTGAAATTTCTTAAAAACTGAGCCAATAAGGAGGCGATGGAAAATGTACTTTAAAATATAATTTCAACCCAATCTTATGAATAAATATGACTAACCCTTTAAATTATTTAATATTATGATTATTTTTATTTATTAATTATACAAGCATAATCAAAATGTTATTCTCATAACGTTCTTTAAAATACGTTGTTCTTACGTTAATATGAGGTTACTTCTAAAACCCTAAATCTACGTTGATTTAAACGTCATTACAATGTAAAAGTAATGTTTTTTCAATACGTCAAGCTTCAACATTTACATAACGTTCTTATAACATAACCTACAGGGGCGGATCCAGCCATTTTCAAAAGGGGGGGTTCCCAACCCAGGATAAAGGGGGGGTTCCAACTATATGTCCCCATTCAAATGCATTGATCGTCAAAAAAAAGGGGGGGTCCAACTATATGTCCCCATTCAAATGAGGAAGGTCGATTAAATTTACCAGAAAACACAAGCAGTAAGTAATATTGAAAGAAATGCAGGTAATTTCTGCAAAAAAAACAGCCTTGGAAAGTAATATAGTTCAAATATTTGTTATATGTTTTATTCAAATTCATCTAAGGAATAGTGTCACAACAATTTTGTGAAATGACACAATTAAGTTCATTAATGAACAGTTTATAATTAGTTAGAAAATACATAACTTATGGTCAGATACTTTTTTTCTGCCCCACACATGAATATAGAAATTTAATGAACATTCATCCGTGTAAAATTATGGTTTTTATCTCAAAAATATACTTAATTGGTAGTTCTAAAAACTACATATTATATACAGTATTGGTTGATTTGGCCTAAGTTTTATGCCTAAGTCTTCTATTTATGATAAGTCTGTGATAATGTGTATAAAGTTGTAGTAGCTTTGTAGCATTTCCTTTACATCGAATTTATCCTGCCTATCCCAATGTCCACTGAATTTGAAAAGTTTGCATTTCTTACATTGATTGATTGATTGATTGGTGTTTAACGCATCTTTCAGCACTATTGTGCTATTTCGTGGCTGTCAGTTTTTATTGGTGGAGGAAGCCCGAGAGAACCACCGACCTAAGGTAGGAAAACTGACAATCCTAGTCAATTAAGATTGGAGTCGAGCGCACCTGCCACGTGCTGGATTGGAACTCACAACCTCTGTGTTGACAGGCTAGTGATACAGTAGTTCGACTACTTAGACCACTCGGCCACCAAGGCCCCTGCATTTCTTACAAGTTGTTTTTTTGATATGTTAAATAAGAAATTCTTAATAAGGTTAACTAGTCAACTGTTTTTTGGCATCTTATTCTCATAGCAGTTTTCAATATTTGGTTTATACAATCCATATCAGGCAAGTCTGACTAACATTCCTTTTTTCTTTTCTTTTTTATGCCCCACCTACGATAGTAGTAGGGGCATTATGTTTTCTGGTCTCTGCGTCCGTTCGTTCGTCTGTCTGTCCCGCTTCAGGTTAAAGTTTTTGGTCAAGGTAGTTTTTGATGAAGTTGAAGTCCAATCAACTTGAAACTTAGTACACATGTTCTTTCTAATTTAAATGCCAAATTAGATTTTTTACCCCAATTTCACGGTCCACTGAACATAGAAAATGATAGTGCGAGTGGGGCATCCGTGTACTATGGACACATTCTTGTTTTCTTTTTGATTTTTTCATGGGAGGGGGGCTTGGGGCTTTTCTTGGCTGGATAAAACTTTTAACCTTTTTAGTAATACATATTATATTGCTCCAGGTTTTGAACGGATAGTATTGAGCACCCTTAAACATGTGGTAAAGAATCAAGAAAACATCCAGGCAGAGCTTGCCCTCATTTCCGGAGCAGCAGTAGATGATGAAATAGAAGACTTGCTTCCCTCTCCAGTAAATTCTCTTGAGGATTTCATCCAATGGGGAATTAAATTGGAGGAGAAGCAGTCCAGAAAGAAATTGGTAAGAGAGTAATTTTTTGAAGGAATAATATACATGGAGATAGATTTTCTGTCATACTTTTATTGATATTAAATTCATTTTTAAGAAACTGGTATAATTATAATAATTCACTTCTTCTGCATGCATTAAACTACTTTTGACAAGTTGGATAAATTATTTTGATTAAATTGTCTTTATATAATTTCCTGTCAAATTCATACACAATATTTATATCAGAAAAGATTAGAACATCGCCTAATAAAAAAAACTCTATATAGTTTAATTATAAAATTCTTCGCCAGCCTCATACATTGTATTTGAAAATGAACTATTTTAATTGTATTAAGGTAAAATACTCTTTATTTGGCAATATTTTGGATTTTGATGAAAGTTTGTATGCTTTTACAACTCAGTCATATTGAAATATTTCTTATCTATTAAAATAAATAAATTGTGATAACTCCACAATGCTTTTAATACTTTTTTATCGATAGAAGTGCTATGGATTTAATTTGTGTTGCATGAACTGCCGAAAAGAGCAATCTTGAAAAGCTCTGAGCTTTCTCTTAAGAATAAATTTATGATCCCTTATTGGATGTCCCCTAATTAATTTTTGAAATAATACTGGAACCCACTGATCTTAAGGTATAATTAGATTATTCCCCTTTTGAAATTTGCTTCAATTTCCCATTTTGAATCCTTTTTCTACATAACATTATTAGGACAGTAATTTTTTTTAGAAAAACTGGGGAATAATATGTCTTGCATGATAAAATATTGTGGTAATTTATAAATTTGTAAAAAAACTTCATGATACTACCTCAGTACTTAAAATTTAATTAATGTTTGTTTGTTTTTGTATAGAACTATCTCCTTTAGCAGTAATATGAGTTGTTTGAAGAAACATTTCTTTGATCATCCTTGTATTCAATAAAGATATTTTTTCCCCTTTTTATTCTCATATAAATAAAATTGCTCTTTTTTCTCCCTAATAGGCATCTTTCCTTATTGCTTTTGGAGGAGCGACATGTCTAGAAACAGTGAGAAATATTCTGAAGAAAACAGTGACTAACAATATACTATCTTTGTACAGCTTGAGGGGAAAAAAGGGGAAAAAGGTCTTTCAGGACCATAACTTGTACAGAGTTCTTATAAGTAAGTACACTAGGGCTGTTCCAGATACAAATATATTATGGGTGTAGATCAAAATACTTATTTATTCCCCCTTTCTGAAGTAGGCAGTATATTGTGGGCCCTTCCATCCATCCAGCTTTTGTATCCTGAACCACCTGACAGAATGAAGCATGAAAAGAGAAGAAAAAAAAGGTCTTTAAGGATTTATGTTTTTCACCAGACCTTGACCTCATTTCATGTATCAGTGATCAAGGATAAAGTTGCATGATTAGGTCCGTTTCTCAGATACTATAAGCAGTAGGTCAACTATATGTTGTGGATGGAATGATTGTAAGGGGTACATGTCAGTCTGGCAGGTATCATCTGACTTTGACCTCATTTTTATAGTTCATTGGTAAATGTTAAGTTTTTGTGTTTTGGTCTGTTTTTAATTACCATAAGCAATAGGTCAGCTACATATGGTGCATGGAATAATTGTAAGGTGTACATATCTGTCTGACAGGATTAATCTGACCTTGACCTTATTGTCATGAATCTTTAAAAATGTTAAGTTTATGTGATACTTGTTGTACAACCTTTGTCTTTTTTACTTTCGTCATAAAGTCAATGGTCAGTAAAGCAGGCGAGACATTTTAGCGTGTGTACTCTTGTATGAAAATATCATTTTTTATTTCAGGAGCATGTTTTAAGTTGCACAAGTGCAAAAGACAGGAAATAGAAGATTGCATGATTGAGGTGTTAAAGCATGCTCCTCATATGCCGGGAGGACCTAAATACAAGGTAAATTGTTATATATTTTATTATAAACTGTTTGTGGCATCAAATAATTACCGCACTCGTACAGAAATCTTGGAAGAATAACTAGTGGTGCATCAATCAACAGAAACATCTTCTTTGTACCAATGATAGCTAACAATCCTGTGTTTTTACGGTTTTAAAAAGCAAAAAAATAACTTGATATGAGTTGTCAACGTTTACCTTGATATGAACAACGCTCAGACATAACAGAGTTGTCCACATTTTTAACTCATCTGGCCCAAAGAGCCAAGTGAGCTTTTCTCATCACTTGGCGTCCGTCGTCCGTTAACTATTACAAAAATCTTCTCCTCTGAAAACTTGGCCACAATCATCATTGGGGTATCTAGTTAAAAAAATGTGTCCGATGACCCTGCCTGCCAACCAACATGGCTGACATGGCTAAAAATAGAACATAGGGGGTAAAATGCAGTTTTTGGCTTATATCTCTGAAACTAAAGCATTTAGAGCAAATCTGACATGGGTAAAAATGTTCATCAGGTTAAGATCTATCTGCCCTGAAATTTTCAGACGAATCAGACAACCCGTTGTTGGGTTGCTGCCCCTGAATTGGTAATTTTAAGGAAATTTTGCAGTTTTTGGTTATTATCTTGAATATTATTATAGATAGAGATTAACTGTAAACAGCAATAATGTTCAGTAAAGTAAGATCTACAAATAAGTACACATGACCAAAATTGTCAATTGACCCCTTAAGGAGTTATTGCCCTTTATAGTAAATTTTTAACAATTTTTCGTAAATTTTTGTAATCTTTTACAAAAATCTTCTTCTCTGAAACTACTGGGCCAAATTTAACCAAACTTTGCCACAATCATCATTAGGGTATCTAGTTTAAAAATTTGTTCGATGACCCCGCCCGTCAACCAAGATGGCCGACATGGCTAAAAATAGAACATAGGGGTAAAATGCAGTTTTTGGCTTATATCTCTGAAACTAAAGCATTTAGAGCAAATCTGACATGGGGGTAAAAATATTAATCAGGTTAAGATCTATCTTCCCTCAAATTTTCAGACAAATCAGACAACCCGTTGTTGGGTTGCTGCCCCTGAATTGGTAATTTTAGGAAATTTTGCAGTTTTTGGTTATTATCTTGAATATTATTATAGATAGAGATAAACTGTAAACATCAATAATGTTCAGCAAAGTAAGATCTACAAATAAGTCAACATGACCAAAATTGTCAATTGACCCCTTAAGGAGTTATTGCCCTTAATTTATAGTCAATTTTTAACAATTTTTCGTAAATTTTTGTAATCTTTTACAAAAATCTTCTCCACTTAATCTACTGGGCCAAATAGAATTAAACTTAGCCTCAATTTCCCCAGGGTGACTGGGGAATAGAAGTATGGTCACCATTGGTCTTCCTCCGACCGGCAGTAAAACCCGTGCTAAAGTGGGGCGTCCGTTTGGCTGTGCGGGATGTACAAATTTGCAGCCACGTCCGGTCAGAATGGGGACGTTAAATCCGATGCCTCGTGTAAAGAGAGTGCCACGCTCTTTGCACGTTAAGAACCCTTGCAACAACTCTTTGAGGGGTCCGTAGGTGACCTGTTGCAAGGCTAAATTTCTGCCCCTATCCAATATACCCTCATTTCCCGTGGTAGTCTAAATTTCTCCGACCTTAATCCCTTAACCTATTACAGAACCTACCTATTGTATTTATTGTGAACTTGTTCTCGTCCTGAATATGCATGAAATATTTGCCACTGGACGTTAAGCAACCAACAATCAATCAATCAATTTTTAATAGGGTATCTTGATTGAAAACCACAATTTTTAATAGGGTATCTTGATTGAAAAGTGTATCTGATGACCCTGCCGTCCAACCAACATGGCTGCCATGGCTAAAAATAGAACATAGGGGTTTACTATAGAAGTCAATGATTGTAAAAAAACAATTTCAATTGGTCACAACTTGAAAACTAATTTAAATAATGATAAGGGGTCTTCAGTAACTATTGTAAGACTACAATGGGATGACTTGATTTGTTTCCATGGGAGGGTGCAATTTTTTCAGGGGGGGGTGCTTATAATTTCTGCTTAATATTTTCCATTTTCAGAATTATTCAGTGTTACTTTTCTATAAACCATTATTATATCGTCTCTTTCAGCATACTTATATTGGGTGAATGCCCTTCCCGACCTGGCGGGTCAGGGAGACCCCTGCCCAAATTTTTTTTGAAGGGGTGTTCCCAAAAACAAAGGCATTTCCAGCATTATACAGGCCCTGGGTGAAATAAATTTTGGAGAGGAGGGGTATTCAATTGATGTTCGTTTGGGAGACTTTCATGACAGCATCCTTTTGCAATGATATCTCGTTTTAAGGAAATTTTGCAGTTTTTGTCTTGCATATCATTATAGATTGAGATATACTGTAAACAGCAAAAATATCAAGCAAAGAAAGGTCCACAAATAAGTCAACATGACCAAAATCGTCAATTGACATCTTATTGGAGTTATTGTCCTTTAAAGTCATTTTTTGCAATTTTTTGGTAATTTTTGTAAACTTTTTAAAAAATCTTCTGCTTTTGATTGAACTACTGGGCCAAATTAAACCAAACTTGGCTTCAATCATTATTAGGGTATCTAATACTATTTATTATGATTTTAACCTTATTTTACCTGATTTCCCAAACCACAGTAGATACAGATGAGCGCGACAGGCTCTTGAGAGCCTCTATAGTTACCATTGTGACTGACCAGATAAAAAAAACACATGCTACTAATAATCTTTGTTGCTAATTATGCATTAAAAAAAAATCATTATAATCAGATCTATTATTTTGTTGTTATTTAACCCGTTTAGATAAGGGCGTTACAGAAAATTAAATGCAGAAAAGTGGTGGTGGGAGTTGGCATGGGAGGGTTATTATTAAGACCCCATTCACCTATGATATAAAATTTTCATTTTACTTATAATTAAAAGGAAAATACAACCACACACAATTATTTTATTTGAGTGAATCCCATGCCCCAAACCACAATCAATTTTGGAACAGTACCAAGAGATTGTGTTCACTGCATATATATATTTGACTGTTATATTTAAAATCCACAATAAATTAGATTTTCCCATGGATAACATTGCAGTTAGGGCTGTTCCATTTAAACATACTTTGTACACACAAAAGGCACTTTGAGGTTGGTGTACCATCTTAAGAGACAATTTTAGAATTTCACCTACAATTTCACTGTACAAAAACACCCACCTGTAGATGATATTTTGTAGTGCATTCACATTAAAAAAGTTGACATAAAAATAAAGAATTCAGAAATGTTTGCTGCTGCTGAATTATAATGGAAAAATGCGTCTCTGCATGACATTATGAGCTTGCATGTTAAAACTATCTATAAGAAAGATGTTTGTAACAAAACCTAAAACAGAGTATTCATTTTTAATAGATAAAAAAACAGATCCTGTTTCCGCATTTTGCCTACAAGTTGGATTTCTATTTTCTTCTACATGTATTCTATTTTATGTTTAAATGAACCTTTTCAAAATGAGATTTGCCATACTATATTACAAATGTAGACATTTTTTATTGCTTGCAGTAAGTGTCATCAGAACAGAAAGTAGAGAGGAGTTATTTAAGATACTTGAAGGCAAAGTGTTTGTCCAAGACCTAATATTCAATTTAAACAATTTATTTTTATTCATAAAGTTAACTGCTTTTATATTAAAATAAGAAGATGTGGTATGATTGTCAATGAGACAACTCTCCACCAGAGACCAAATGACATAGAAGTTTACAACTAAAGGTCACTGTATGACCTTCAACAATGAGCAAAACCCATACCGCATAGTCAGCCCCGAAATGACAAAATGTTAAACAATTCAAACGCGAAAACTAACGGCTTGATTTAAGTACAACACAATGAATGAAAAACAAATATGATATACAGCAACAAACAACAACCACTAAATTACTTCTGACTTGGGACAGGCACATAGAGAATGTGACGGGGTTAAACTAAGTTTGTTGTCGCCAAACCCTCCCCCTTACCTGGGACAGTGGTGTTATAGTACAACATAAGAACAAACTATAAAAATCAGTTGAAAAGGGCTTAACTCATCAGCTAGTTCAAAACCAATAATAACTAATAAAACAATCATGCCTACTACATGTTTAAAGTTGGTTCGTTTAATTAAATCAATAAACTTACATTTATTTTCATTATGTATAAAATTCATTTTAAAATTTGCATTACTATTGCCTTTATTTATTTTTTATTGTGTTTTTTAGAAACCAGCTTCAAGAAGAAGAGAGGATATATCAGACTCTGAGTGACTCTTTAAATGACTCTTTAATGATACAAATTATATAAATGATAAATAATATATGATAATGTATAATATATATACATAATATATGATCAAATTAAATATGAAAACACATCTTTATGCATTTGTTTGGAGTATTCTATTATCTGAAGCTCAAGTTTTTCAACCAACAGTAATGTCAAAATGATCTAACTTTTCGATGGAAATACTAGTAAGGAAGAGCTGAGAGGCAGGGTAAAAAAAGAAGAGTGCATTTAATTGTATTGGAATACCATTTAAGTAAATCTTTAGATTAAAAGATGACCCTTTAATTTTAAGTGTGCCTTAAGCACTGTCGGCTATTTTTCGACTATTCTAGTTTAACTATCCCATAGGTATCTCCCGCCTCTCTTTTAGACGTGAGGTATACATCAATGCAACAGCAACTAGATGAACAAAAGTAGTCAAATTATATTTAGATGGGAACATAATATAGCATATAGTCTTCAACAACATAGATGTCTATTCACTAAACTAGTTGTGAATGAATAAAACAGAAACAGACATCTGCCATATCCATCTATACAGAATTTCAGGAATAACATAAAACATTAAGATTTCACAAGACAGGAATTGATTTATGGTAAACGCAAGTAAATGATTTTTTTTTTTTTAAACATTTCACTAATGTGGGTCTTCAGTAAATGAATAACGTTATCAGAAGTGTTACTCTAACGTTAATATTACGTAAATAAATAATAATGTAAAAAATATAATTCTAACGTTAGTCTTCTGTAAATAAATAACGTTATCAGAAATGTAACTTTAACGTTAGTTTTGAGTAAAAACAAACATTGTTAAAAAAACATTACCACCACGTTAGTCTTCTGTAAAAAAACAACGTTGTAAGAAATACTAATCAAACGTTAGTCTTCCATAAATTAATAACGTTATAAAAAGATGTATCTTTAATGTTAGTTTTACATAAAAAATAAACGTTCTCAAAAACGTAACCACCACGTTAGTCTTCTGTAAAAAAATTACATTCTAAGAAATGTTACTTTAACGTTGGATTTACGTTAATAAACAACGTTAGCAGATATGTTACTATAACGTTTGATTTATGTTTCTTGTAATGTTACTTTTAACGTTACTTCCACGTTGATCGGAGTCTACAAAATGACGTAAAATAAACGTCTCTCAGTAACGTAAATATAACATAAAGTTTACGTTATACCAACGTTATACTAACGTTATTTTGTTTGCTGGGTTAAGTTTGATATATTCCATTGGCCTTAGTGTAATCCCTTTCTTTGTCAGAACTATTTCAGTTTGGTTAAATATTTGCCACTGGACTTTAGGCAACCAACAATCAATCAATGTAAATATTAAAGGATAACTTTCACTTATTGCATTTTTATTTCCCCGAGGGTATCACCAGCCCATCGTCAGCACTTCTGTGTTGACTTGAGTTATCATTGATATGTTCATAATTATAAATAAACTGTCAACAAAACTTTGATTTTTTGAAACAAATAGGCTTTTCTACCTCAGGAATAGATTACCTTAGCTGTTTTTTGGCAAAACTTTTAGGAACTTTTGGTCCTCAATGCTCTTCAAATTCGTACTTTGTTTGGCCTTTTATACATTTTTTTATTCGAGCGTCACTGATGAGGCTTTTGTAGACGAAACGCGCGTCTGGCGTAAATATAAAATTTAATCCTGGTATTATGAGTTTATTTGAATGTTATATGATTTTCTGATATGATACAATGTACTAGTTAAGTTTCAATTTCTTAAAATTGATTGTGTTGTGTAGTGATAATTCAATACCAATCAATTTCAATACCCCTGAAACCCCGAAAAATGTTCTGTTTTGGATTCTGACAACGATGGATACGAATATTGAATATTGAAAACGAATGTTTATTTTAGGAATCGAATTGTGAAAGTTGAATAACGAATGTTGAATGTTGAAAACGAAAAAAATAGTGTTGAAAGTTGAAAATCGGATGCTGAAAACGTAAACGACTGTTAAATGTTAAAAACGAATGTTGAAAGTTGAAAGTTAAAAATGGAATGTTGAATGTTAAAAGAAGTGATGAAAATAAAAAAAAAGTATTGGAAGTTGAAAAATAGTGTTGAAAGTTGAAAAACGAATGTCGAATGTTGAAAACGAATGTTAAAAGTTAAAATAAAATGTTAAGAACGAATTTAATAAAAAAGAAAATTTTGAATGTTGAAAACGAATGTTGAATTTTAAAAATGAGCAAATGTTGAATGTTGAAAACGAATATTAAAATTGATATCCAAATGTTGAATACGAATTAGAATATTAAACACGAATGTTAAATGTTAAAAAGGAATGTTAAATATTGAAAACGAATGTTGAAAGTTGAAAATCGAATGTTAAAAACGAGAGTTAAATGTTGAAAACGAATAATGAATGATGAAAACGAATGTTGAAAGTTATAAATCGACTATTGAAAACGAATGTTGAAAGTTATAAATCGACTGTTGAAAACGAATGTTGAATGTTGAATGTTGAAAATCAAATATTGTATGTGGAAAACAAATATTGAATGTCGAAAATCGAATGTTCAAAACAAGCGTTGAATGTTGAAAACCAATGTTGAATGTTGAGAACGAATGTTAAAAGTTGAAAGTATTGTTGAAAATTTAAAAAAAAGTGTTGAAAACTGAAATATAGTGTTGAAAGATGAAAAACGAATATCGAATATTAAACACGAATGTTAAATGTTAAAAACAGATGCTGAAAATGAATGTTCAATGTTAAAAACGATTGTTGAATGTTGAAACGAATGTTGAAAGTTGAAAATCGAAGGTTGAATATAAAGAAGGAATGTTAAATGTTGAAAACAAATGTTGAATGATGAAAACGAAAGTTTAAAGTTGAAATCCAAATGTTAAAATCGAAGGTTGAATATTGAAAGCGAATGTTGAATGTTAAAAAGGAATGTTGGATGTTGAAAATTTTAAAACGAATGTTGAATGTCGAAAACGAATTTTTAAAGTTGAAAATCTAATGTTGAATGTTGAAAACGAATGTTAAAAGTTGAAACCCGAATGTTGTATATTTATTAACTTTATTTCCTTCTTATCGAAGATTTTGCAAGTATAAAACAATTTTTGTACAATAATAATATTTACATATTGATCAAGACATTAGAGTGATTGGATGATTTAAATGTCACATATAAATTAGAGTAATTTATTATCATCTTTTTTACTCCATTCATTTTTCAATATATTAAAAACATATTCTCTAATATTAGATTTAAAATCGGTATATGGTATATCACAATTAGATAAAGGGTCACCCAGGGCATTCTTTGCCTCAAGGTCTTCAGCCGTGTTTCCAAGGATTCCAACAGGACTCGGCACCCATAGAAATAATATTTCTTTAAGAAGAATTTTTTAATTCCTCATTACATATAAAATTTAGAGAATTGTTGGGTTTTTAATTTTAGTATTTTGTAAAGCTTGTAAGCATGAAAGTGATTCAGAACATATAATAAATTTGGATTTATCTGAAGAAGCGATAAATTTCAAAGCCACAATTATTGCTTCTGCTTCAGCAGTAAAGATCGATGCATCAGATGGCAAACGGAGAGTTGCAGCTCTGTCCCTGAAGACCGCAGCAGATGCAACTCTGTCACCATCTTTTGATCCATCAGTATAGACAGTTGAAAAATCTGAATAATTGGCTTTGATTTCAGCAAAGTGTTGCTGAATTAAAAGAGGATTTGTTTTATTTTTATTGTGTTCACGGAGATCAAATATCATTTTTGGTTTGGGAAGTTCCCATGAAGGACATTTGCAAGTTTCAACTTGAGCAACAGTTTTTAAATCAAAAGAAGCTAAATGTGGTTTTAAACGTATACCTAACGGAGGAATTTTATTTTCATGTTTTGCAAAAATATCTTCATAAATTGGATTAAAAACACAGCTATTGGCATGATTATCTGAGTAGGCTTTTAGTTTGACAGCATATTGAAGTCCAAGCTTCAAACGTCTGTTAGAGAGTGAGTGCTCATCAGCCTCTACATACAGACTCTCAACTGGTGAGGTTTTAAATGCGCCAAGACAGAGACGCAAACCTTGATGATGCACATCATCGAGAATCTGTATGTAGAACTTCCTTGCAGAGCCATAATCTAGTTTAGATCTAACTAGAGATCTATATAAATTAAGTAAAATGTTGCGATCAGCACCCCAGTCGGTGCTGCCGACAACTTTTAAAATATCTAATGCTTTTAAACATTTCGATTTTAACATTTTGATATGGGGTAGAAAGGTTAACTTTTTATCGAAAATTAACCCAAGAAATTTGGTTTCATCAACCATTTTAATTGGGTTGCCGTACAAAGTGAGATATGGATTAAGATGCAATTTCCTTTTGTTACAAAAATGCATCCCGACCGTTTTTAAAGTGGATTGATTGATTGATTGTTGGTTGCTTAACGTCCAGTGGCAAATATTTCATGCATATTTAGGACGAGAACAAGTTCACAATAAATACAATAGGTAGGTTCTGTAATAGATTAAGGGATTAAGGTCGGAGAAATTTAGACTGCCACGGAAAATGAGGGAACATTGGATAGGGACAGAAATTTAGCCTTGCAACAGGTCACCTACGGACCCCTCAAAGAGTTGTTGCAGGGTTCTTAACGTGCAAAGAGCGTGGCACTCTCTTTACACGAGGCATCGGATTTAACGTCCCCATTCTGACCGGACGTGGCTGAAAATTTGTACATCCAGCACAGCCAAACGGACGCCCCACTTTAGCACGGGTTTTACTGCCGGTCGGAGGAAGACCAATGGTGACCATACTTCTATTCCCCAGTCACCCTTGGGTGCTTTTTTGAAGTGGAAAATTTAAACCCATTTTCCGAGGCCCATTTTTCGATTCTTCCAAGACATAACTGTAATTGTCTTTCTATGTTATTCATATTTTTGCCTCTATAACATGTTAAAAAGTCATTAACATACAATGAACCTTCAATATTACTTTTTAAAACTTCAACAAGGCTGTTGATTTTAAGACTAAATAATGTAACAGATAAAATACTGCCCTGAGGGACACCAATCTCTTGATCATACAGATCAGACATGGTTGAATCTACTCTAACATTAAATTGTCTATTAGATAGAAAATTCGAATTAAAATTTGGCATATTGCCTTTCAACCCCATATCAAAGAGATCAGTTGTTTCAAAAGCATTTGAAGGTAGAACATCAGTGAAAGGAAATACTCAGCGTAGTGGTTTTTTTTTTATATATATTTTAACATGGAGGCTTGAATTCTCGCTGGAGGAAGTTCATTAAGTGCAGAGGAGTAAGCCAATTGTCAGGCATCATTAGTAATACCTGCTTTCGCCAAAGGTAAATCACAATTTAGTGCAAAAGAAGTTGAACAGACAAGAACAATTGCCAATGTACGCATTCATGTGGAGAGGGTAATTGAACAGTTAAAAAATCTTCAACATTTAACAGCAACATGAGTATTTATTTGGTGCCTCAATCAGACGGCATTGTTTCATAATGTTTAGCATTATAAACAAATGTCTTGATTTACTGCTTGCATTTTTACCATGATTATAATTCATATTACTTGTTCATTATTTGAAAGATTGTATATACATGTATTTGCAATAAAACTGTGTTTTTATTCTATATTTTACGAAGTTATCATACAATGTAAACTGTATTACATGTTTTATGAAAAGTATTTATTATTGAACTTTCATCATGCGTTTTAACACAATAAAGCATTCAAGCAGTGATATTACAATGTATGTATTGAAAAGGTTAATATAAATGTCATAAAAGGCAGATACTGTTTTGAAAAGTATGTGACACATGCAAGGAACGTTTACAAAATGGTGCATGCATTTAAATTTAGGAAGGTGATTTTTTTCCCAACGAGTTGTTTGTGCCAATGAGTTTTAACTTCGACTTCTACATTACCAGAGTTAGAACATCTGTTAGATAGTATACATATTGTACCAAAATATCTCGTATAAAAACAAAGGGAAACATACACTGTACTTAAATTAGAAATTAATGTCAGCTTGACAGTGACTGCATATGATATGAGAAGTTTGTTCTGTTAATCCTAATACTCATCTCTTTATTTACAAATCGTATATGTTCATCTGCTAACGTGCTGACAGACGTTGTCATCGCCCGACATGCACAGCTGTCTGGTGGAATTGGCCAAAACAAGACAGTTTGTACCAATATTCAATTGCCGCAAAGACAGCCGATTTTCATAGTACTGGCTCCACAAGGAATAATGAAAAGGACATTGTAACATTTTGTAGACTCTTGAAAAAAGTGAAACTCGCTACAGTTGTAAAAGACAGAAAATTCTCAGTTTCCTACCTTTGTGCACACTCAAAAGATGATATTGTTTTCTCTAAAAAAAAAATGGTGCAACTGTCCATTACATTGGACCAGAAGAAACACCTGATGAATAAAAAAAATATGTCTCCATTGATATATAACCTTTATTCTATTGCGCTTCTGCACTATTTGCAAAATCTGCATAACCTGAAACTTTTAGGCTACAAAAAAACTGAAAACGGTATAACATTTTTTTCTCAAATCTATAGGGAAGATCGAATTGAAGTAAGCTTACAGCAGGATCTTAATTGTTCTTGTCCTTTCAAAACTAAAAAAAAAAATCCACGAAATGTATGCATATAGTGTTTGCACTTTTACGTTATTTTGATTTTGATCAACATTCTATGTTACTTCATCAGCTAGCATATACCAAAGTGAAATTAATTAACTAAATAACAGTTAAGTAGAAATAAGAACAAATAATGAGAGTTAGAACAAACTTTGATACTATCCAGGAATGGAAAAATGCCTTATTGCTCTGGATGCCAGGCAAAATCCATTATTCCAGGTGATCTCCATATTTATATGAAGAAAAAAAATAGTACTGAAAAAACAATATCCAGAAAGATGCTTCATTCAGATTTTGTCCAGATTAAAAATGCTCGAAAAATATTCCGACTTGGGAGCAACTTAAAGCCATTCACTTGTGCTTTTGATTGATTGATTGTTGGTTGCTTAACGTCCAGTGGCAAATATTTCATGCATATTCAGGACGAGAACAAATTAACAATAAATAAAATAGGTAGGTTCTGTAATAGGGGCGTCCGGGATTAAGGTCGGAGAAATTTAGACTACCACGGGAAATGAGGGTATATTGGAAAGGGACAGAAATTAGGGTCACAAACGTATACGAAAAATAAATGGGAAAATTGCAATATACATATGTTACTCACATTAATTGGAGAAAGAAGACCGTGAAAATCATAAAAAACAAGAAGAAAGTTTAATACCCTGTATTAAAGAATCATCTCTCCCCTCAACCCTTCCTCCCACATCAGTTAGCAGTATTGAAGAGACATGAATAAATGTATCAGATGAAGCAATCAACATAAACAGTGTGTATTTAATGTGCTGGTTAAAGGGGCTATATAAACACTAATATCTACATGTATATAATCGCTTAATTTCACCTACATTTAAATTAATTAGATGAAATTGTAATGGGCTTCATTATTCTTATAGTTTGCGATAGTTCACATACATGCAATTACTTTTATCAATACAGCCTTTTTAATTTGTCAAATTTCAGATCAGTATATTGAAGATTTATATAGTTACTGCAATAATAAAATGCAAATTAACAGTGTTTTAATTTCACACATTGATTTGTAATGCCTATATTTAAATCTTATAAATATTAAAACATATTTTTATTTGACAGAGCTTATTACGAGTTAATTAACTTTTTCAGAGTATGCAAGCCAATCACCAGCGAATAGGTTACTGCACTGATACTTTCAAAAAACTTGTGTCCTCAGCTAGGGAGAAATAAGCAGTAACCGTATTTAACTGCCAAGATTGTGGAAATAGATGTAAGGACCTGTTCCGTTGCATTGATTGCATACCATGGTCAGTTATTTGTGGGAATTGAGACACCAACATCCACGTTAACATGTTTTTGAAAAATGGATGAAAACATCATTTCCTTTTTTGTGATGACAGTAATTAAAACCATTTCAATACAACAAATAAAATTAAGAATTGAAACAGTGAATGTGTAGAGAGAAGAAACTGAAGAAGACGCAGGAGATAATGAGCCTGGGCCCAGCAGTGCTGAAGTCCCCGAGTCCGTGGACGAGGTAATTTTGCAGGAAGACGCCTCAGAATTTGATCTAGAATCTGCACAGGAGGGTGTCAGTCCTTCAGGAAGCAATACGCTGGAACTTGACGGTGTGTTTAACTCTGATTCAGATACCACAACAAGTGATCAGGAAGAAGTAGGAGATTCGCACATTGACGGTGTAGAGATAGTGAATTTATCCTTAATCACCATTCGATCGAGCAGGGACGGAGTATCGTCCGTCAGCAGAGAACACAATTTTGCCACCTCCATACACTATGATCCGAGGAATTTTGATTGGCGTGGTTTCATACGTCATATGGAAGATGAGCTTTGTGAACACGCGGAAGCATTGCGCAGAAGGGAAGTTGTGATTGAAACTGTAGACTAAATGACTTATTTTGTTTGTTATATATTGACGTTTTTTTTTTTTATGACTTTTTTTTTTGTATGGAACTCCAGAAATCATTTTTTTTTATATTTTACTTGTTCTTGTTTTGTATATGCAAGTATACGAAGATTTATCATGTTAAGGATCTGTTTTTCCGGATCTATTTTTGTTGTTGTTGAAGTTTTGGTACACTGAATGCCCTTTTTGGTGTGTCAATGTTGCTTAACATATATTTTGATTCTCATGGTACCTAGGTCCCTGTTAGTTGTCCTAAGTCCATATACATGCCATATATAGGTTTATTTCTAGTTGATAAGGATTGATTGATTGTTGATTGTTGGTTGCTTAACGTCCAGTGGCAAATATTTCATGCATATTCAGGACGAGAACAAATTAACAATAAATACAATAGGTAGGTTCTGTAATAGGGGCGTCCGGGATTAAGGTCGGAGAAATTTAGACTGCCACGGGAAATGAGGATATATTGGATAGGGACAGAAATTAAGCCTTGCAACAGGTCACCTACGGGCCCCTCAAAGAGTTGTTGCAAGGGTTCTTAACGTGCAAAGAGCGTGGCACTCTCTTTACACGAGGCATCGGATTTAACGTCCCCATTCTGACCGGACGTGGCTGCAAATTTGTACATCCCGCACAGCCAAACGGACGCCCCACTTTAGCACGGGTTTTACTGCCGGTCGGAGGAAGACCAATGGTGACCATACTTCTATTCCCCAGTCACCCTTGGGGGTTAGTTGATAAGGAGATTTATACCGTCCTGTGTTTTTTTTATATTGCTTTACTGTTTTATTTACATGTATACAAATAGTATAACATGAGAACTCATTCCATTTATTTTGTCGTGTTAAGAGGAACAGAATTATGTATTTTATATGGGTGCGTTAAGTATTACATTTTTTTTTATTATTATTATTCTGGTGCTAACTTATTCATCTTATAACGGTACCGTATTTTACATATCTCATTAATTTCATTTTTTTTTTGGAGATAAACATAATGCCAAAACGTGTTCCATACTAAATGTAGAAGTAATTTCTATTTGGAAGTTGTTTAGAGATAAATATTTTTGTTATAGTATCGTTATTATATAATGTTAAACGTGCCGATTGATTGATTATTGATTGCTTAACGTCCAGTGCCAAATATTTCATGCATATTCAGGACGAGAACAAATTAACAATAAATACAATAAGTAGGTTCTGTAAGAGGGGCGTCCGGGATTAAGGTCGGTGAAATTTAGACTGCCACGGGAAATGAGGGTATATTGGATAGGGACAGAAATTTAGCCTTGCAACAGGTCACCTACGGACCCCTCAAAGAGTTGTTGCAAGGGTTCTTAACGTGCAAAGAGCGTGGCTTTCTCCTAACACGAGGCATCGGATTTAACATCCCCATTCTGACCGGACGTGGCTGCAAATTTGTACATCCCGCACAGCCAAACGGACGCCCCACTTTAGCAAGGGTTTTACTGCCGGTCGGAGGAGGACCAATGGTGACCATACTTCTATTCCCCAGTCACCCTTGGGGGATTAAACGTGCCAAAATCATATGTTAATACTCGTTACTATAGCTATCTCACGTATTTTTTTTTATTATTATTATCAGGTATCATATTCATTTTAATAGTGTCATTTTTTCTTGCTGAACAGTGGAAGTTCAGGGCTAAGTGGGGGCTGTGTAATGAATATGGTATTTAGGTATTCTCTCCCTTTTCAAGATTTTATATGTATTTGTATGTATTTACAGTTATAGCAATAGTGTTATCATTTACTTTGCTCTTTTTAAGGTGGGGTTAACAGGTTTCATCATTCATACATAAGTTTAACAGTTATAATTAGTCAGCCCACTGTTTTTCAAGGTTGTTCTTTGTTTCATAACTGAAATTTAACTATCAATGACAGACATTTCCTGTTTTATTGACCTAGTTCGCAGAGCCCTACCAGCTCTACTACTGGAGCTGTAGCGCCCTACTAGTTTATGTGTCACTTTTTCATTGGTTAAGGGAGTTAAGTGTTTTATAATTATTCAGGTTAATGGGGGGAGTATAAATAGGGGGGGTAGGCATTATTTTAAGCAGTAAAAAGTCAAGAGTTTTGTAGTCTGTAGGGTGAATTTATTGTTATGCCGTCCGTTTACTATGCACTGTTAAATTGCGTATATTCTACATGTCTTTTTAATACAAGTTTGAACTTATCATTGACTTCGAGTATCTTTTAGTTATACACTACTCAAGGATCCATTTATAATTGATATGACCAGGAACATTCTCAGTACAACGCTACCTGATTTATGCACAATCACCATTAGTGTATCTAGTTTAAAAAATGTGTCCGATGACCAGGCCAACCAACAAAGATGGCCGACATGGCTAAAAATAGTACATAAGGTAAAATGCAGTTTTTGGCTCATATCTCTGAAACCAAAGCATTTAGAGCAAATCTGCAGCGGATAAAACTCTTCATTAGGTCAAGATATATCTGCCCTGAAATTTTCAGACCAATTGGGCAACATGTTGTTGGGTTGCTGCCCCTGAATTGGTAATTTCAATAAAATTTTGCAGCATTTGGTTATAATCTTGAAAAATATTATAGATAGACTGTATGTAGAGGCTGATGAGCATTCACTTTCTAACAGACGTTTAAAGCTTGGACTTAATATGCTGTCAATCTAAAAGCCTATTCAGATAATCCTGCCTACAGCTGTGTTTAATCCAATTAATGAAGATATTTTTGCAAATTTGAAAACAAAATTCCTCTGTTAGGTATACGTTTTAAACCACATTTAGCTACTTTTGATTTAAAATCTGTTGCACAAGTTGAAACTTGCAAATGCCCTCCATGGGAACTTCCCAAACCAAAAATGATATTTGATCTCCGTAAACACAATAAAAATGATACAAATCCTCTTTTAATTCAGCAACACTATGCTGAAATTATTGCCAATTATTCAGATTTTGTAACTGTCTATACTGACGGATCAACAGATGGTGACAGTTGCATCTGCTGCTGTCTCCAGGGACAGAGCTGCAACTCTGCTGCATCCATCGTTACTGCTGAAGCAGAATCAATAATTTTGGCTTTGAAATGTATTTCTTCTTCAGATAGATCCAAGTTTATTACATCTTCTGTTTCCCCTGTTTAACTAGTATTACATGGTGCTTTGTGACCCTAATAAATTATAGAGCCTGTAAGTTTGTATCGTTAGTCGTTAATTTGAATATACTAATGACAACAAAATTATTTCATTTACCTGTGTGTGGCCATGCTAATAAATCGATTCCACCAAATTTTAAAATTGTAAGTGCCTTTCGATTATAGAAATTTCCAGTATTCTACTTAACATCTAACATATTGCTTAATACATGTCGACATAATATGTAGGTACCTCTAGGCTAATGTCTTATTGTGAATTGTACTGTTGTCATAAATTTGAATGTACTACGACAACAAAAGTATTTCCATATTCCGGCGTGGCTAATTATGGTAACTTCAAATAGTCAACATTGAATCTCTTAATCCCACATTTAATCAAAGCATTGAAGTACTAGTATTGAACATCGGATGATCGCAAGTTCTTGTGGATGGTGCACTTTCTGCTACATCTTTATCATTAATACTGCTGACTAAACTTTCTTTTGAATAAGCTATATCTTAATCATCGTTTTTGTCAGCACGACCTTAACGAAGACAACAACATTTGTCAATCAAGACGCCCCGAGGAGCAGTACAATTACAGTTTAAATTAAAGTGTACAAATAATTGTGGTGATTTTTTTTCATTGAAATTACAATACATGACAATAAAACTAAAACTATATAAGAGAAGGGAGACAACAATACAAGAAAGTTTTGGAGAACCGAGATTTCTAAGTAAATTATTACACAAATAAACTGACAAAATTGCATTTTTTTGTCTGAAAAGGATAAAACTGCAACAATGAACATTGTGAAGAAAAATGTATTTTCAATGCCATACCTGTTTGACATATCGAAAAAGTATGAAAAAACAACAACAGTTAAGCCGATATTTTGGATCAGTTTTACATTTTGATTAATGACTTCAAGAAAGAAAATGTGTTTTTTTTTTTTTTTTGCTTATAGAATATATCTTGCGCCCTGTCTGAGTCTCAGTGCGAATTTCCACATAACCTGCCATCAAAATCATCATCTAAGGTTGCTAATGACTCTATTAAGTGTCTGAAAGGTTTGCGACTAAATTCGGTTATTGTCCTTTCCTAATCACCTATACAAAATGATTTTCCTCTGGATTGTAATTTAAGTTCAATGTACAGTTAATATCGACTGCTTTGACAGTTAGTATTTTTCATTTTCTAAAGTTAAACTTGTTCCTTTTGCATCATTGTACAAATATATATAGATCTATCTTTGAGGTAATTCTCAGTGATAACACTGTTTCTTTGTATTCAATTGTTCTTCTATAAATGATCCTCCTCATTCTTTGAACTCGACCGACTTTAAAGATTTTTTCTAACTAAAAATAAAAAAAAGCAGTCAGCAAACAGAGAAAGGCCACCTTCCACAGTTCAATATCCACCGGCCATCAGTTTAGGATTGTACCGTGTGGAATTAAAAAAAAAAGGGGGATTTTAATCCACCAGATACCATACTGGTTTTCAGACGATCTTGGCCAAGAAAATGCTAAAACACTATCTTGGAACAAGTAAAGTACAATTTCCGGTTCACCAAGGGTCAACAAAGTTTCTTTTTGGCAAAACAGGTACAACCAGGATTAGTTTTGTATCGCATTGTACAGGCAGACATACAAACATTATTTTAATGGTCCGTTTATATTGGGATTTCATTAGTTTCATTAAAGAAGTCACACTGCAGATTATAAATGATACTCAACCAATATAAAAAATCCATATAAGTGTGGCAACAGTTTGTCTACTACCAATAGAAAACTATAAAATAGTTTGCAGAACCAAACAAAAAATTTCTGGACCAAATACCAATATTAAGACTAGATTCCTGAATAGTTTGGCAGACAGGCAAGACTGAACGAAAAGTGTAAACTCAAGAGGATTAGTTTAAGACCTCGGCAATTTCATTGAGTTATATTGGTCATGAATGAGGAGAAGGGCGATTGTGATAAAGTTTTCCTGTATTTTTCCTTCGATCATCCTATGACTGTGATCCTTCTTTTGTCGCTCTTACATAGCTTTAAATATTTTTGGTATATCCACCAGCACTACTCAAACCTGGTCGGGACTTGAATCCTTCGTTACCTTTTTCATTCCTTTTCATCGCATGAAACTCTTATCTACAAAATCACCCCAGGGGTGACTGGGGAATAGAAATATGGTCACTTGGTCTTCTCCCGACCGGCAGTAAAACGCTTGCCGAAGTGGGGCTGTGCGAGATGGATCAAGTTCGCAGTCACGTCCGGTCAGAATGGGGACGTTAAATCCGATGCCTCGTGTAAAGAGAGTGCCACGCTTTTTGCAAGTGACGAACCCTTGCAACAACTCTTTGAGGGGTCCGTAGGTGGCCTGTTGCAAGGCACAATTTCTGTCTCTATCTATACCCTAATTTTCCAGTGGCAGTTCAAATTTCCCCGACCATCATCCCAGATGGCCTCTATTGTGACAAGACCTAACTATTGTATTTATTGTTTATTTGTTCTCGTCCTGAATATGCATGAAATATTTGCCACTGGACGTTAAGCAACCAACAATCAATCAATCAATCAATGAATATGCATGAAATATTTGCCACTGGACGTTGAGCAACGAACAATTAATCAATGAATCAATATCTACAAAATCTTATTCTTCAGCCTGCGAATCTATCATGATTTATTTGATACAACGTTGTATATGAAAATGTCTCAATATCCGAATGTCATGCCAAACCATTACACTTGAGCAAAAGGACCATCGTAGTTCGGCGTGAACCATCGCACTTCAGTGTCCCTATCGCACCTCCGGGTCCTACAAATATATATTACTTTTTTCAAATCCAGACAAAACAAAGGATTTAAGAAGCTGATTTTACACAACTTAATATACCGGCTCAAAGAAAGCCTAATGAAAATGAAGGAAATGAGAGTCCAGAAAATAATGCGTTGAATATTCCAGTTAACGATAAACGGGATACAAGATTGATGTAACAAACAACATGAAGTTCAGCATTCACAAATGCACTAAAACACTTCTGCCCAAATATTTTGATGGTATATATTCTTCTGATCTGACTACTCCTGTTACTCTTAGTAACTCTACAGAGTATACAAGATGCTTTCCATCCAAAAGTTCGTCAATGCAGCATCGATCTGCTCGAAGAAAGCTTGAATAAAATTAAAATCTCTAATTATCTGTTTATAGAGTATGATGAATTTCATTAAATTTTATATGAAAGACTAGAAGATGTGGTAAAGATATTTCGAAAAAAAAAGAATAGATAAAAGGAAAAAAGCAGACAGATGGTGCAATCACTAGCGATATGAAATGCACAGATAAGTTAATGTTTCATGATTTTTAGATCTTTTTTTAACACTATTTTAGATTATTATAAATTATGTCTTGTATGACCCAAATTGTTGTTCAACGTAAATGACAGTTGATTTGTTCAACTCTACCGCCATGTAGACTAGTCAAATCGGGTGTTTTGCGCTGTAAAATCTCAGAAAATACTGCTCTTCTAACTCGGTAATGAGAAACGAAATCCTCTTTAAAAAACTGGGGAATTATGTGTTCTGAATTATAGATATGTAAAGTTATATTCTTTAGTTTCAAAAGTGCAAGAAAGATTGCTGCGGAGGTCGTGTTGTGAGAATTAATCGGTTCACTGTCATCGTCGAGTCAAAGATCCAAGAAATATCAACAACATCGTAAGGTGAACTGGGTGGTGGCATACCTTTGAGACCCGAGAGTTCCAAATGAAGTCGGCAACTGATGGTTCCGATATGGGTAGAGTCTGTAGTTGTGTCTAAAATAAATACTTCCTGTTTGGCAAGTACTGTCACATCTCACTTTCCAATAATGTTAAAGTGGCTGAAATCTTCAGCAGTAGTGCACTCTGAGTGCATCTTTCCTTCGTTATTTGCAGTAAGTTAGATTCTTTTTTAACTGATGCTTATGTGGTAAAGGCAAACTTCTTATAGATATTTCACGCATGTCCTCTGAACTTCTAATGGCCGAATTTTATCAATTTCTTTTGTGGATAAATCGTCTTCAGGGTCTACAAGAAAACTTCTTTACAGCACCAATTTAATTACATATAAGCTAACCGTGAAACTCGTTACCCCCCCCCCCCCCCCCCTTTTTTTCTTCGAAAAAACTGTCCCGGGCAGACTCGGATTCACATATGTCCAATTCACAGAGAGAAAAAAAACTCTTTTTATACACACCTGCCCATAATTTCAAACCTTAATAGACATCATAAACTAATAATAAAAATTTCAAACCTTAATATACATCATAAATTAATAATAAAACTTCAAATGTATTTGTCTTCATTGTAATAAAATAGCAAAACCAAATGATAAAACACATCAAACGAATGGACAAGTGCCATACTCCTCACTTGGTACAGGCATTCTAAAATGTAGAAAATGGTGGATTGAACCTGGTTTTAAAGCGCTAAAACTCTCACTTGTAGGCAGTCACATCAAAGTCCTTTTTTTTACAATAATGCGTGAACTAAATATCACAAATAGGGGTACAGGAACAACACGAGCCCCATCAAAAACTGGGGGGGTTGACTTCAGGTGCTCCGGAAGAGTAAGCAGATCCTGCTTTACATGTAGCACCTGTCGTTTTGCTCATGTTATTACAAAGCCAATAAATAGTCTTAATTCGGTAGGTCACATTCGTGAAAAAGGAACGGGATTATAGTAACGCCAATGTGAATCCTGTTGTTGACCAACTTGATAAGTACTCCAAATATATGTTGAAAAATTTAGAATATTAATTGCATGCCTTATTTATAGGTTTATTCTAAGATATGCAAATACAAATATATATTGGCTCAAAAACAACTACAATAGTTGGGCCCATATTTCAGTACTTTATTGCAATGAATAAAGCATTATAAAATATTATGTATTATAGATTTCCCACGATTCTAGATCAAGACTTTTCTTAGGGACTGTATTAAATGAGACTTTAACACACGAAATTCACTATAAAGCTATATAAGCAGTCAAATTTACTCAAAAATCAAAATATATCTAAATGACAAATGATCCATTTCGACTGTTTAACATGTTATTTCCTTACTTAACAGACTTTAAACAATACAAAAACACATTTATTTTATCCAAAACAGGTTGCTGAACAGAATTTCTAATTTCTGTCAGTATTTCTCTGTCATTGCCACTTAAATACTATGTTATCAGTAACTTAATGAATTAAAAATTTGTTATTTTCATCCGTTTTTGTTTTCTATTTCTGCATCTTAATTACGTTCGTGAGGAAACATTTGAGTCATAACTTTTTTCTTCCAATTTATGAAACTCGCTATCTAGTGATCCTTCCGCAAGAATTTCTAAATTTACCCCGTTGAATCTGTCAAGATGGCTTGTTTAACTAATCCTGATCCAGCTATGCATGTTATCTTGCTTAAATATATCCTCAAACTCTCCTTTTAGAAGTTTTACGAACACCGGCTGTCTTTAGTGGACAGCCATGAAACCCAAAATGCTAGCAGCCGGTTAGATATTGAATATTGAATAACGACCGGCTGCTAACTTCACATACATCGTTTTCATTGCCGCTTACCTTTTAAATTGTTGAATTTTACAAAATGAAAAAAAAACCCAAGGGTGACTGGGGAATAGAAATATGGTCACCATTGGTCTTCCTCCGACCGGCGGTAAAACCCTCGCTAAAGTGGGGCGTCAGTTTGGCTGTGCGGGATGTACAAGTACGCAGCCACGTCCGGTCAGAATGGGGATGTTAAATCCGATGCCTCGTGTAGAGAGAATGCCACGCTCTCTGCACGTTAAGAACCCTTGCAACAACTCTTTGATGGGTCCGTAGGTGACCTGTTGCTAGGCAAAATTGATGTCCCTATCCAATTTACCCTCATTTTCCAGTGGCAGTTTAAATTTCCCCGACCTTCTTCCCGGATGGCGTACATTACAGAACCTACCTATTGTATTTATTGTTAATTTGTTTTCGTCCTGAATATGCATGAAATATTTGCCACTTGACGTTAAGCAACCAACAATCAATCAAAATGAAAAAAAAGTAAAATATGAAATGTGCGGCCAAACACCTAAACCATCTTTAATATTTCCGAAGTTTTCCCTTCCAACCTTGGCCAAAGATATAATCCGAAAAAGACGCATTTTCTCCCATTGGTTAATATAAATAACAAATAATAATTTGCGAAACGATCATTACATTACCTATCAAGTACGCTTTCCATGAGTTATAAGTAAAATACACGTTTCAACAGAGCAAATTAGTATGTTGTGCTTGTTGAAACTGTCTATAAAATGCAAACAACAGTTTTCAAAAGATGAAGGCTTTGCACGTTAAGAACCTTTGCAACAACTCTATGAGGGGGTCCGTAGGTTGCAAGGCAAAATTTCTGCACCTATCCAATATACTGTGGCAGTCCAAATACCCCCACCCCACACAAATGGCAGTCCAAATCCCCCCCCCCCCCCCCCCCCCATCCCTCAAAATGGCCTCTATTATGACAACACCTACCTATTTATTATTTCTTGTTAACTTGTTCTCGTCCTGATCATACATAAAATATTTGCCACTGAACGTTAAGCAACCAACAATCAATCATTCAGTTTTAATATATAAAAAAGAAATTTTTGATCAGAATATCTTGTGAAATTACACATTCATTATATTCACACTCATTTTATTGTTTTCTATTACATGCTTGAAAAGAAAAGGATCGGAAAGTTTTTTTAAGGGTCGTCAAAATCCTGAAAAATTGGTGTTTTCGTCGAATTCGGTTTCGGAATTATACTTTATTTATAGCAGTAGTATTGAGAAGAAATTGTCAAGCCCTGCTAACCATAATAGTCAAATTCCTGCATGTATTTACAAATTATAATGCATGATACCTTTGATAACCACTACTGATGGTAGAAATTGTTTGCACCAAAACATCATATCAGACTAATTTTATGACGGTATAATACTAAACCCCTAACAGGAGGGATTGTGCCTGATAATCATATGATGAAGACATAATCTTTCAATCGGTTTAATTGAGGTCTGGATTTCAATCAGTTTAATTGAGGTCTGGAGCTGGCATGTCAGTAACTGCTAGTAGTATGTTGTTATTTATGTATTATTGTCATTTTGTTTATTTTCTTTTGTTTCCTATTCTGACATCGGACTCGGACTTCTCTTAAACTGAGTTTTACTGTGCGTACTGTTGTACGTTTGTTTTTTCTACATTGGCTAGAGGTATAGGGGGAGGGTTGAGATCTCAAAAAACATGTTTAACCCCGCCGCATTTTTGCGCCTGTCCCAAGTCAGGAGCCTCTGGCCTTTGTTAGTCTTGTATCATTTTTAAATAATTTTAGTTTCTTGTGTATAATTTGGAGTTTAGTATGACGTCCATTATCACTGAACTAGTATAATAATCAATTTGCTTTAATCTAGAATTTTAGTTTATTGAAGGGCCTTTTGTCTGATTTTAAGAATATGCTTTAAATTGTAAAAAATATTCGAATTAGCTCTCGCCGCGATATAGCCTTGTTGTGCTAATGCGGCGTAAAGCAACCAACAATCAATCAATTAATCAATCCATTTTAACTTCCTTTCTTGTGATTTATCATAAGAATAAGAATAGAAATTACTGTATTATAGTTTCAGATTTGTAGTCAACAATTGTAATTGAACTCATTTGGACAGATCACAGAAACCTCTTAACTGACTTCCCTGACTTGAAAACTAAACTTATGACAGACTAACCAACTATTGAAGTCATTTTACATTGTCATACTTTTCAATACTATTGACCGAAGTTTTCTGTTAGTTTGAAAATTAACCAATTATTGTACAAGGATTGACTTTTAATTTTGTTTGAAGCTTACAGTTGTAATGAGTAGGTAATATTCAGATCTGATGTTCTGTCACCTCCTTTAATCCAATATTTGAAATTTCAGGTCCAGACAAATTTGATGAAACTGAAACACAATTGCTATATGTTTGTTTCCGTTCATCAATTTGACTTTGCCTCAACTGAATGTTGTAAAATTTTTACACAATGCTTATTACCACAAAATACAGATCAAAAGTGAAGTTTGGTGGTGTCACTTGGACAGTTCTTGATTTATGCCACTTTATAAATTTATAGAAAAATTGCTGAGCTTTGAGTTTTCATTCTCTTACTTAATTTTCCTTCAACTAAATGTGATGAACTTTACATATAATACTTATAACCACAAAACTGAAATGAAGTTCAAACTTGGGTAGGGTAACTTTTTCTGTTTTTCAGCCCCCAAGGGTGACTGGGGAATAGAAGTATGGTCACCATTGGTCTTCCTCCGACCGGCAGTAAAACCCTTGCTGAAGTGGGGCGTCCGTTTGGCTGTGCGGGATGTACAAATTTGCAGCCACGTCCGGTCAGAATGGGGACGTTAAATCCGATGCCTCGTGTAAAGAGAGTGCCACGCTCTTTGCACGTTAAGAACCCTTGTAACAACTCTTTGAGGGGTCCGTAGGTGACCTGTTGCAAGGCTAAATTTCTGTCCCTATCGAATATGCCCTCATTTCCCGTGGTAGTCTAAATTTCTCCGACCTTAATCCCGGACGCCCCTATTGCAGAACCTACCTATTGTATTTATTGTTAATTTGTTCTCGTCCTGAATATGCATGAAATATTTGCCACTGGACGTTAAGCAACCAACAATCAACCAATCTGTTCTTCAGTTATGTCCCATTTCAACTTATTATGATAATGCAAGCAGGGGCTTCATCTGTATTCATGATGGACACGTTCTCCTTTATTTCTATGATGTTTTATTAGTTGTATATTATATATATATCATATATATATCATTTGTAATATGAAGGTAAACCTTCTGAACTATTTCAGGGTTGTCTTTTAGAAAGCTACACATTTTAGGTGTGCCAATCTCGATGATGTTTTTGGTTGATCAACCCCCATCACACATGCCTCCACTCCAGTGTCTGCAAGTTATTTAATCTATATTAAAGATAAAAGCATTGACTTATTTTAAAATTTTCTTTCACAATAATTTTACAGAAATTTATGAATCATTAAATTAATACATCTGAATGCTTAAGGCATTGGATAATCATAAAACAATAAGGCGAGGCTCATGCTTCTAATTTTATATTGAAAAACAAATCATACTCAACGTATTGATAGTATTTTTTAGGAAAACTGATCTTTAAGCAATCCATTCAAAAAGAAACATTAACAAAAATGGAAATTAAGTTCAACTGGAATAAGGTAAATTGATCATTCTTCTTAGAGTACTAATCTTATAGTACCAGTAGACATGCTTTTGTGTACATTCATTAGATACAGGAAGATGCATGTAGTATGAGTGTCAATAAGACAACTCTCCATCAAAGTCACAATTTTTAAAATTTTTCAGCTTTTTTATTTTGTACAAAATGTTTACCTACCAAACTACAAATATTTTTTAACAGTTGTTTTGAATGACTCAGTTGTTCTGATGGTTCACTGTTCATTTCCTTTGCCTTTTCTTGAAATATCTTTTTTATCATTAAGGCCCAGTCTATTCCAACTAGTGTACCAGTTTTCCATTTTACCTAACTTCTCTGTAATACGAAACAAAACACACTTAAATAATCAGTTTGAAGTTTTATTCTTTCTAATGAACAGATCAATCCAATTATTTTGTGTTGGTATGTATGAAGACTAGTCACAGGTTAGTTTCATATCCACACTGATCAACTGATATTTGGTATTAAACTTGGAAATAGGAATGCTTTACCAAAATATCAGTTTTCAGTTGATCGACTCTTTGTAAACCAACTTTTGAAGTCATGTTACATTGTCATACTATTTTCTTCTTTTTTCTGCCAATAGTAATTTGGCCTAAGCAATATTCTCAGAATGCTTGTTTGATATTAAGTCATGACCTCTTATATGAGTCTCCTACCAAACATTCGAGTTTACATTTTCTTGACTATCTATAGTGTTGAGAAGTGGCGTTCATCATCAATCAATCAATCTTGACTTTTTCTGCTTGATTTATGCTTTAAACCTGGTGATTTCATTTTAAGTGTGAAGGATAAAAATGAAGAGTTACAGGTCAGGTTATGCCCTAGGGATCACTCTCGAACAAAAATTCAAAATGCCTGTAAACGACTGGAGAAATCGTAATGTTTTTTATTCTCGCATAACAAGCTTGAAATTATTGTTTTATATTTCAGCAATTTCTCTTGGGGAATTTTTATCGACATTTGAATTGTATTAATTTCAAGCACAAAAAATGTAAGAACATCAGTTGGACCGACGTGAGCACGTACGGTTACCTATAGTTGTTAATTTCTGTGTCATTTTGGTCTCTTGTGGAGAGTTGTCTCATTGTCAATCATACCACATCTTCTTTTTTTTTAAATCACTCAGCAGGTTAAGGCAAGTTGAATCGGCCCCCGGGCCTGCATATAAAAAGTCTTCAAAGTAGTGTTTAACACTATCTAATCCCGTTTTGTCCTTAGAGATACATTCTAGAAATGTACCTTGTTCATTGATGCATTACGGACTCATTATTCGGCAAATCCACTGAACTGTAAGACATGGTAGATGGTCCTGGTGCATTAGATGTTGGAATTTGCATCCGGGGCGGCACTACATCATGTTCTATTTGGGACGATGCAGCTGTCCTGTCATTCTCAGTAATACGTGCTTTTCTCCTTCTTTTAACTCCTTTTCCCCTCGCGACAGTTTTTCCTCCTAGGCATCACTAACCTTCCATTAAATGAACACAGTAGAAACAAAATAATAATATTTGTAAGCTTTATCCAAACTTACCGTGGCTGTAACTTTGACGTTGCTGGGCGAAGACGACGTTTGATTATCAGCAATGGCTTTTTGGAATGACAGATCCGGAACGAGGCTCTCTGTCGTCCTGAATTGTTCCTCCGCCAGTGGAGCACCACCGACGACCCCGAGGTACTACACTCCACCGACTTTATAAAAGAGGAGTGAATCAAGGGAGTAGGGGGGTCAATCCGGATGGCGATTACACTAGGGTGGATCAAAGGGTGTGGGGTACAATAAAAAATGGGGACCCCCGGTATCACAACCATGGAAATTAAACAACAAGCGGACCCCCGGTATCTCAACGACCATGGAACCCCTTAGACATTTTCCCCTGGATAATATATATATAACTCAATTTAAAACTGAAATTCATGCACAATTAGCAAACGGGCTCTTAATTTATTAACTGGTAGCCAACGGGCTCTAAAGTCAAAACTATTTACAAGGGAGAGATGTCTGCCTACGGGTTAATTCCGTACAGAAGATTCCGAAAATCTACTGTCATACTATTGTAAATTGTCTCTATGAAGAATCAGTTCACATCCAATTCACACAGTTATCGACACTCATTTTCATTGGGACAATTTCTTCCAGAGAATCTTGCTTGCCCTCATATATTTGGGAAGAACATAGGAAAGGTAAAATATCAGATTCGTAAATTAATATCTAACTTTTTTTTTCAAGTCGATGGACAGCTTGCCTATAAGGTGACTTGTTACGAAAGGACACGAGAATTCTACATACCATTGGGATCCATCCAAAAATAGCAGGGAACCAGGTGGGTCGACATTTGAAGGAATTAAAATAGAAGAACTCCAGGTAATTGTATTGCAATAAGGGAATGCGGATTGGATGCGAGTCAGGGGGAGAAATATTTGAGGGAGCAAGTTAAGGTTCTGCGGGTGCAGTTGGAGTTGGCCAGAGATAGTGATTTGCCTGTCGTGATCCATTGCAGAGGTGAGAACATCACTGCCAGGTGCTTGGACATTATGTCAGAGGTACTTGACAGGGAACATGGGGTCCACTGGCACTGTTTCTCACAGGATAAAAAAGAATATGAAAATATAAAACGGTGCTTTCCAAACACCAAATTTGGTACTAGTATTTCTCCCTTACTGTGAATGGAGGATAAATATCCAAAACTCAGATCACAGGTTTGCGAAATGAGCTTAGAGGACATCATCCTGGAGAGTGATGCGCCATAATTCAACCTAAGAACTATGAGGACAGTTCTCCTGTATTGATTAGGGCTATAATAAAGAAATTGTCCATCATGTTCACTGGCATCACAACTCGAAATGCTCAGCAGCTCTACAAGTTCGAATAGTTTTTTTAAGGGCAGAAGAAGAGAACGGCTATAGAGAAAGTAGGAGTCATACAATGACAAATTATTTTGCTATTATAGCTAGAAGTCGCTTAATGGAAGGGAAAAAAAGGTAATTTTATTTCTCACCTTAAAGAATAAGATGTGTTATGACTGATTGACAGTGAAACAAGTAAACTTATTTCAAGTGCCTTTTGAGTTGAACTTGAATGAAATGATTAAAACATGTAGATGTTTTTATATCAGAAACTCGTTAAATAGATTTTAAGATGAAAATTAAAAAAAATTATGAACTTTACTTAAACAGGATATTCCAAATATTTCTAACAAACAACCAATAATTTTGAAGTTATTTTTCTCAATCTTTTTTAAAATAAGGCATTGGTAATCATTCTGAATCTTTTAAATTAATCTATATTTTCCCGAGCTTATATGTTTATATATATATACGAAATGTAACATTGTATAACATCATTGTAAAATTCAAACGAGACATAATATATATCATTTGTATACATGTATATTATATTTGAAAATCATGTAAATAAATAATAAATGAAGTTCACTTAACATCCAAATCAGTGTTATGTTGGTTACTATGAACTGTAATACAGAATGGAAAACCTTACATGTATATATGTGACATTCAAGTGCATGTGTTTTACTTTATTTAAGACTATTTGCAACATAGCAAATAAAGGATATGGTGTATTGGGACAAAATATCACACAATGCATGGACAAAGAAAAAAATTATCAATGAACAGGGTTTTGATTCTTGTTCTTCATCTTGACAGATGATGAAGGGTCTTCAACAATTTATATATATATCAATTTAGACTTGTTTATATTTTTTCGTTTCGGCTTGTATTATATTTGCCTTCGGGTTTATATGATCCGTTCATCCTATTTTGACTCCTCAAAATTCAAGAGTCTATCCCAAATTGAGGTAAATTATGTGGCCTTCCAATAACCGTTTTGATTCCTAACATCACTGAAGAGACATTAATTGTCGAAATCCGGATATGGTGTACAAAAAATATTTGCACCTTTGTTTGCGGTATACCATCTTCGCCGCAAGTTTATTGTTTTCTGTTTTTATTAAATTTAAAGTTAAGATCCATTTATTACACCTTGTGATCCGTTTATTTGGCAATCGCCAATGGCAGTCAGCAGGGTTTAAGAACATTTGTTGTTCGACCTGTTAGTCAAATGCGTTTTGTTAAAATATGCTTTTTCACTTTTTTGATCTTTTGGAAAATGTTGTTTGTGCTGTATTTAGACCCCTCTAACAAGAAATTTGTTTTGCATGCACACGTATAAAAATTGCGGTTTTTATCCAACGCAATCATAGGTTTGAACGTTGTTATCAATTTAGACTTGTATATATATATATATATATATATATATATATATATATATATATATATATATATATATATATATATATATATATATATGGTGATCATGTAGAGTATATATATCCATTCCAATATAGTAGTTCCATTTACAAATATTGTTTCATTCTTAAAAGAAGTTGGAATATATTCTAAAATATAAAAATGTTATTATATTTAAAACGATTTTAAATTTTATCACCTTATCTTAATGTTCATTTTTATTTGTAAATAATCAATTTGTTTAATCTAGAATTTTAGTTTATTGAAGGGCCTTTTGTCTGATTTTAAGAATATGCTTTAAATTGTAAAAAATATTCGAATTAGCTCTCGCCGCGATATAGCCTTGTTGTAGTAATGCGGCGTAAAGCAACCAACAATCAATCAATCCAATATAGTAATTGCTTTGGGTCCCCAGAGCTCGGAACCTGGTGTCTTACTAAAAGAAGAAAGACAGCGCCAAAAAACCCTCACTATGCAGTTGGAGGACATACATATCTAAAGAAATTACCATTTCAACTCAGAACTTGGTACACATGTAAAAAAGATCACAAAGAATTATCTAAAATAAAGAAGCGTATTATTGTGTTTTTTTCTGATCTTCAAACTTAAGTTTTGTTTGATAATAAGTGCCTCTATTGTGGTCTTTTCTTCTTTCAATTGCTTTGGTATCTTCGTTTTTTTTAATATACTCACCACTCCTCAATCATGTCAACTTCATCAACTGCAATGCAGCACACCTTTTGCTGAAAGACTTTGCTGTGCAGTATTCTGCTCAAAACTGGAGTAAACATAGCCTCAGGATGGCTGTACAAAATCTCAATATCCCCACTTCTAATCATTTCCATACCTGTCATTGTTACCTACATTTGAAAATATTTATGGGTCAATTTGAGAGGATTTACTGAATTATTGATAAGACATTTTAATTGGTAAAACTAGAATATTTTATAATGCACAAATTAACGTTTATTTTAAACAAAAACACATAGAGGCCACTGTAACATTAATTTACTGTACAAAGTATGCTGTAAATTGGCCAGTTGAAACATAAATGATTGATTGATTGAAAATTGGTTGCTAAACATCCAGTGTTGAATATTTCATGCATGTTCAGGGTGTCAAAATAAATGACAAATATATACATGATGCATATCTGAAATGTTTTCAATTGCTAAATATAATGGATCACATAAAAATTAACAAACTTTTTTTCTCCTTAAAGGGGCATTAGCTACGAGATATATAAAAAAAACAAATGTATTATTTTTATTGCTCATTCATGAATGAAATGCAAATAGTAAAAAATAATTTGCTTTTAGCAACCAGTATAGTTCAATTTTGTTAAAATAAGCTAAAAAAACATTGATTATGAATTATTCACTTGCAAGTGAATAATTCGACCTCATTAAATCCGTATTCATGTGAACAAGATCCGTTATATTCAATTATGTAATGAAGTATCTACAGATGTCAGAACAACCTCTGAGTAAGCATCTTCTGGAATTCAGTCCATACATCTCACCATTTGTCAAAAGGATGGGCTTCAAAGAAGGATAAGAAAGCAGTTAGACTTTCCTCTAACTTAAAAGAGTTTTCTCACAGAATTGAAAAGAACCACGAGGAAAAGTAACAGCAAGTGATGCTGCTGTGAAAATACGACAGGCTAGTTTGCCATACATTATAAAAAGATATCACGTTAATGAATAACTTGATTCCTCTCAAGTAACATCAATTTTGGCCCCAAGGGTGACTGGGGAAACGACAAATGGTCACTTGGTCTTCTCCCGACCAGCAGTAAAACGCTTGCCAAAGAGGGGGCGTCCGATTGGCTGTGCGGGATGTATCAAGTTTGCAGACACGTCCAGTCAGAATGGGGACGTCAAATCCGATGTCTCGTGTATAGAGACTGCCATGCTCTTTGAACGTTAAGAAACCTTGCAACAACTCTGTGAGGGGTCCGTAGGTGGCCTGTTGCAAGGCATAATTTCTGTCCCTCTCCAATATACCTTCATTTGCCAGTAGCAGTCCAAATTTCTACGACCATCATCCCGGATGGCCTCTCATTACAGGACCTACCTAGTGTATTTATTATAAACATGTTCTCGTCCTGAATATGCATGAAATATTTGCCACTGGACGTTAAGCAACCAACAATCAATCAATAACAGGTAACATCGTTTTCCACAAGACTCACTTCACTGTATCGGGTAAAAGAACAGAAACAAGAACCTCTAAACTTGTTATAGACGTGGTAGATGATGAGAATTTAGAAGCTGTTGAGCTGAAATTGAAAACCAGGAGATTAGAAACCTAACTATATCTGATTGAATGATTAAGTACTATTTGGAGACAATATTTTTGAAAATGTGGTTTATGCATGTATTGATCTTACGGATCTGCATCTCATTCTATCTATCTTATCGCCAATATCTATTACCGATAGAATGGGTAGGATGTTTGTGAAATTTCACACAATTGTTTTACATAATGTTGATGTGCATACAGGTACATGTATTATATTCAATGGAATTTATTAATTATTTTTTGTTAAAAGTCAGTTTTTGTTAAACACGAGACTTTCTTCTTGTAAAAGAAAAATCATTAAAACTGCAGAGGTGTTGCATATTTTTTTTGGGGCAATGATGTTTTTTTTTTGAAATTAGTAAGTTTTGTTTATAATAAATCATCAACATTAAAGAAACAATTTTTGTGGTATGGCGTTATTGCAAAAATGATATTAAACTGATTATTGGCAAACATAAGTAGTTTTGATAAATGGGGTTACAAAGCTACAAAAAAATATTTAGTTTTGATAAATGGGGTAACAAAGCTACAAAAAAATATTTAAAGAAATTTCCTTATTAGTTTCTGAAATCTTGAGGAGAAACGCTGTCTTTTCAATAATATGCATTTACTCCAGGTTAACTGTGAATGAAATGAACTGTTTATCGGTGTTTTGCCTATGAAGACGTTGTTAATTTCCTTGACAACGGCAAGTGTTCCCTTAGTTTTAGCGATAATTTCAAATCACTTGAAATGAAATTATCAGTAATCAAGCCCCCCCAAGGGTGACTGGGGAATAGATTGATTGATTGATTGTTGGTTGCTTTACGCCGCATTAGCACAACAAGGCTATATCGCGGCGAGAGCTAATTCGAATATTTTTTACAATTTAAAGCATATTCTTAAAATCAGACAAAAGGTCCTTCAATAAACTAAAATTCTAGACTAAAGCAAATTGATTATTTACAAATAAAAATCAACACTAAGATAACGTGATAAAAATTAAAATCGTTTTAAATATAACATTTTTATATTTTATAATATATTCCAATTTCTTTTAAGAATGAAACAATATTTGTAAATGGAATATTATTAAATAAATCATACATATTATTGACATTGAAATGCTTCTTCCGAATATCAGCAAAGTCAATACAATTGATTAAAACATGTTTAATAGTATACTTTAGTATAGTAGTCATGATTTGTTAATAGACGGGCGAATGCTATCGAGTTTGCCAGCATTCTTATTTCGCTCACCCTGAGATTGTAATCTTTCGGGTGGCGGAACACTTTCGATTTCCATTTCTGATTCGTCGTTAAGTGTTGAAAATCTGTTGTGTGAGGAGAGTCGTCGATCTCCAGGACCACACGCGGCTGCTTTAACTCCACCTCGACCCCTACCCCGCGACCTCGAATCAGAAGACTTCTGAGAGGATGTATTTACTGGCTTCTTTTGGACATCCTTCTTTTCTGGAGAACGAAGAGGAGACGGGGCTCTAGTAGACTTTGTACTGGGTGTAGAAGATAACTTTTTAGATGCAGATGAAGGAAGACAATTTGAGATGGAAGAATCATCTATGTCACTGGGAAGATCCCAGACAGATTCACCGCCCCAACTGTCTGATTTAACTGCATCTTTTTTATCTGATTTCTTTTTTTCATTTTTTTTAGATGATGACATTGAGCTCTGTAAGGAAGATTGAGTTGACTGAGTACTGGTTTTAGAAGGCTTTGATTTTCTTGGAATAATTAATTTATCGGAAGTTTCTAATTGAACAGGCAACATTGTAAAAGTTTCAGCATCAATTGGCCACGTCATGCGAGTTTGTGTATTCTCATGACTGAATGAGCGGCCAACTTTGCTGGCGTACGATGGTTTGTTCGAAACTAGAGGATCACTCGAAACAGAAGCTATCTGTTTAGCTTCTGGGTAACTGATATTTCTTTCTGTTTTTATTTTAATAATATTTTTTTCTTTCAGGTAAACAGGGCAGTCCCTAGATGATGAAAAATGGGATTCACCACAGTTTACGCATTTTGAAGATTCAGAGCTACAGGTTGTTCCCTCGTGTCCTTCGCCAGAACACTTGAAACATCTCTGCGTACCACGACATTGTTTGGTTCCATGACCAAACTTTTGACAGGTGAAGCATCGAATTGGGTTAGGGATGAATCTGTCAACTCTGATTCCGAAGCAACCTAAAGTAATAGATGAGGGAGGAGTTGGAGTTTTAAAGGTCAAAAGATATGTATTTAATTTGGTTATATTTCCATTCTTTTTTATTTGAAATCTAACAACATCAGATACACCTTGGTTTGTTAATTCATCACTAATTTCTTCCACGGTAAGATCACCCAGATATTGACTTCTGTCTCGAATGATTCCTTTGCAACTGTTCAAACTATTGTGAGGAGAGACAGAAACAGAAAAGTCTGTAATTTTTGTCATGGTCAGCAAATTTGTTGATTGACTTTTGTTGGAACATTCAACCAACAAATTCCCTGATCTCATTTTTGAAACTTTTTTAACTGTACCAGCAATGCTTTGAATTTGTTTATGAATTACAAAAGGAGATATTTTTGAAACTGGTTTTTCATCTGTTCCTTTTATTACAATAAATCGGGGCCAACTATCATCTTCCTGACAGGGCGCAGAGTCATCACATTTTCTTTTTTTTGTTGAAGCTAATTGAGAAGTTTGGTTTTTGTTTGCCATATGAAAGGAGAAAGATTCACTATCCTTGTCATCCACCCACCTCGGAGTGCCTACAAGGGCGATGCTGTGTTTCCGTGGCGAGCCGGGGTCAAGCGCTAATGCTGAAAGCAAGCTGCAAGTATAATGCAGCCTGTCCCCAAAATTAGCACCCAAGATCCACTGCGGAAAGCACCAGATGTTCCAAGAATAGTATACTCAAGCAGAGCGTATCCATCAAGCGAAATAGAAAGCGTACCACTTGATTGACCCATGAGCCATCGCCTTCTTCAGTTATCCGAAATATAAATAGCTTAATTTAAATACATGTGTAAATAATGAAAATTGTTACAAGAAAGCTTATTGTTGAGGATTAACTGAAGGGCTCGACATGACCAGCCGATTGATCGAACCGGGTCCATCCGACCTCCCGTTTAGATGATATCAGAGCCAAAGCAGCTTATTGAACTATAGTCTCGTCCGTCCGGGTATTTTCTGACCGTAAGGAGTCTGACAACAGCCCTCATCCGCAAGGATCTCGTCAACCACCGACACGGGTAGCAACCCACGGCCAACGGGTTGGAGAGCCTATTTTATTCAAAACATCGGGCAACTCGTACGATGTTCGGATCACTTTAGTCTGGTCTCTACCCTTCGACCTGTCCAGCATGGGTAACCCTACCAGGAGACGAAGCTCCAGCTGGCATAGCTTTTGGGGTCACTGAGACACGCAAGCCCCCCGACCACGGCAAGGATAGCGATCCACCGGGGGGCTGGGGAATAGAAGTATGGTCACCATTGGTCTTCCTCCGACCGGCAGTAAAACCCGTGCTAAAGTGGGGCGTCCGTTTGGCTGTGCGGGATATACAAATTTGCAGCCACGTCCGGTCAGAATGGGGACGTTAAATCCGATGCCTCGTGTAAAGAGAGTGCCACGCTAAAGAGCGTTAAGAACCCTTGCAACAACTCTGTGAGGGGTCCGTAGGTGACCTGTTGCAAGGCTAAATTTCTGTCCCTATCCAATATACCCTCATTTCCCGTGGTAGTCTAAATTTCTCCGACCTTAATCCCGGACGCCCCTATTACAGAACCTACCTATTGTATTTATTGTTAATTTGTTCTCGTCCTGAATATGCATGAAATATTTGCCACTGGACGTTAAGCAACCAACAATCAATCAATCAATCAATCAGTAATCAATATCAAAGGAAATATTCGCAAAATGTTATTACTGCAGGCTAGACTTTGCCTTCTCATACTTCTAAATATATTATTGTTATATTATGTAAAAAGTGAAATCGCAAAAATACTGAACTTCCAAGGTGGTGTTTACCAATGTATTACTTGGTTTTATAAACGCATTTTTTTTAAAAATGTCATTTTCTTTTAACATAATAAATATTCATTTTTTGTTTTAAAGGATTTAAAAAACTCAGCTTAAATTCAATTTAATGTATATATAAGGTTAAAATCACATGTAAAGATGATTACCCAGTTTATTGTTATGACAACCTTACTTTTTCTTTATATTTGCATTTCAGGTATATTTTCTTACCAACAAAAATGTAGGATGGGATCGCAATCCCTGTAAGGATGTTATTTTCAAAGACACATCTTGGAAAATTAAAGAGGCAGTGTGAGAAAAGATGGTTGGAACTTAGGACAAAGGCGATCTTGAACTGTCAAAGTGTAGGGTGGAACTTTTCCAAGCTGAAAAGAGATTAACAACATCTGCAACTACAGCAGTGTCAAGTACAGATTTATGAAGGTATTTCTCGTATGAATTGTTTAATATTTCTGAAATCAAGTCTTACTGATTAAGTTTTTTTTCAATTTCAATCAGGAGCTCATGTCAAGAGTGCAAACACATTGTAACGTTACATTGTGTAATTTAAGTGTTTCTCTAGTCTAAATAAGGTCATAAAAATCCGATACTTTTAATACATAAATTGTATATTAACATTACATTATTAAATAATTCTGTATATGAACATTTTATCGTTTATAGTAAGCTAAGTTTTATTGACGGCATATTATATTTTTAAATAATTTTGTCGTTTATAATAAGTTTTGTTTTTGCTATAACAACAAGATTTAATTTTTACAGGCAGATAGTTCCGATCCTTTGAGTTTCGAATGGGAAAAAAACGTACCCCTAATAAAACATGAAGAACAAAAGAGCACATAACAAATAGCCAGAAATAAAGTAGATCGATTGATTGATTGCTTCACGTCCAGTGGCAAATATTTCATACATGTTAAGGACGAGAACAAATTAACAATAAGTACAATAGGTAGCTCTTCTCATAATAGAGGCCATTTGGGATGATGGTCGGGGAAATTTAGACTGCCACTGGAAAATTGGGGTACATTGGATAAGGACAGACATTTTGCCTTGCAACAGGCCACCTACGGACCCCTCAAAGAGTTGTTGCAAGGGTTCTTAACGTGCAAAGAGCGTGGCACTCTCTTTACACGAGGCATCGGATTTAACGTCCCCAATCTGACCAGACGTGACTGCGAACTTTATACATCCCGCACAGCGAAACGGACGCCCAACTTCGGCAAGCGTTTTACTGCCTGTCGGGAAAAGACCAAGTGACCATAGCTTAAAAAGAAAACTACTCACATCCAAAAAACATGTGAAAACGGACAAATTGATGAAACTTCTCACATGGGTTCAATGAAGAAAATATACTTAACACACAGAATTAGAAACAGTTTAAAGTTTGATTCAATTATTTATCAATTTACTTAAATATAGTAACAACGCAATGGAACCTTTGAAATGCAATTTAAAAGATGCTTGAAAACATGAAAAATGTATGCTTGAAGAAGCAGGCACAGCATTACACAATCTGGTTGCAAGTTCAAATAGTGAGGTGTCACTAATGATAAATTGTGTACGACTTGAATGCATGTTCAATATTTTTTTGTTGTTGCTATGAATTCACATCAAGCGGCATTTACAATAGAAAGGAAAGCACGGTGTAGGTATTACCGACCTGTCAGCAAACAAGAGCACGGGAATGTTAACGGTTAAACAGGATTTATGCGTCTGTAATATATAACAGTTATGCAATTTGCTAATTTAGACTAAAGGGAAATAATATTTAGGCTTCTCTCTAACTTTTTAGACGATTGTCTTTAAAACTGTACATATACCATAGGCTAGTAGGATAATGATTTAAATCATTTAAATGAAATTGAAGGAATTTAGATGCGGTTTACCTTCTTTTATTCGAAATAAAATAACAGAATAAAACCTTAAAAGTACAGTCCACTATACTAGAGGAACGGAAAGAAAAATCATAAAAAGCAATGCGGGGCAGTACATGTTGTCTGAACACACAGATTCAGAAGACTTATGATCGTTTATTGTCAGACTTCTGCCTTGTAGGCCCGGCAATTAAAATAAATTTGTAATAAGAAATAGAACTCTTCATTCTAAAATTTGTACACACGGTGGCTGCCTATAATTAGTTATAAGTAACATAATAGCCAGATAATAACAGTGGCGCATTATTTCATCAATTATTGGGTAGAACAGAAATCTAGGGTGATCGCATAAAGCTTAATAAATATGGTATACGGAAACAATATAAATCCGTCAAAACATAAAGTAAGCCCAACTCCCGCAATAGTTACACTAGTGAAATGTATCGAATTTCATATTTCCATTCTCCAACTCTTGTAATACACACGACAAAATTATTTTCATTTCCCCTGGTCAGGTAAGACGGGTGAGGACTACATTACTGATGGTAAAATTGCGTTTTAACAACAATCCTCTATCAAAGATAATCAAACAGAATAATTGTTTCATCGTTTTTAGAAACTTTATATTTTTATTTGTTTTCGTACTGGTTCCCAGAAACTACTTTCGAAATCACGACAAAACATGTATCATAAAACCTTTTTATAGGCTAATGATATGGTATCCCACAACACAATAGTTCAACTCTAGAAACAATTTCGAGAATTATCAAGGTAAAACTTATTAATTTGTAATTACATCACTCATGACTGCAAATTGGACTTGGTCACTATACGAAAGTAACCTAAATGGTGATCAATACATAAGAGAAGTTCTACGGCCAGTAGTTCAACCTCCTTTTGATAACCACTCATTAGCTGCAACAGCTGTGTTTATGGATGACAACGCTAGGCCGCATCGTTCAAGGGCGGATATCGCATTTCTTCAAAGCGAATCAGTAACTGCTCTTTCATAGCCTGCAATGAACCCGGATTTGAATCCGATAGAGCATATTTGGGACACGTTAGGCCGTCGATCAAGATTTCACCACCCGGTCCAATTATATTAGCTGCTACTATAAGGATTCTTTAGTGATGTTAGTCTGCTAGTAGCACTAACAAAGTCAGACTTTCATACTTAACAGTACAGATGTTACCGCAAGTAGCGCTAACAAAAGACAGACCAGTTCCGGAGATGTAAAACTCTTCCGTAGACGTCTCAAAACTTGCTCTTACAACGTACGACCTAATTTCAACGTGACAGGCGCTATTGCTATAGCTTTTTAGTCGACAATTTTTAACTTCTATTTTTGCTATGGATTTGATTCGTAAAAGAAAATTATCATGTCTGCTAGATTGAATTCGGGGAAACGTTCTAGAAAGGTCGTCTTCTAGTGGTGAAAGCTGGTGATAGAGAAGTTTTTGACCTTCAGCATCATTCACCGTTGCCGGCGCTGACGTTGGGTAAAACTTCTACTTCTGAATATTCTATCAACCCTGTCTTGCCTAGCCTCCCCAGCAATGGAAGATACGAGGAATGAAATCCAGCCTGATGCTGAAACCGGTAAATTAAAAGTCTAAAAGGGTATATTTATAATTTGGTTTATTAATTGCTTACTCATTGCTTCCATTCATAATGTTATAATGGATTAATGTCTCTTTTTCTTAATTATAAAGACCTAGTTTCAAAGCATTCCCTGGGATTGATTTTGTACAGGACCCATCTTAGAATTTTTTTGGTTAATGTGAATTTTCCCTTTTGTTGTTCTTTCTACATGTGCATGCCTTCAGTTTTATTCTTCAGATAGTATTCAAAGGCATAGATGGGTACAGGTGACCGGATGTTTTGTATGCTAGGTGACTGCTACAATAAGTTACCATGTAGATAATGTATGTAGTTATCAAAGGTACCAGGATTATAATTTAGTACGCCAGACGCGCGTTTCGTCTACATAAGACTCATCAGTGACGCTCGTATCAAAATATTTATAAAGCCAAACAAGTACAAAGTTGAAGAGCATTGAGGATCCAAAATTCCAAAAAGTTGTGCCAAATACGGCTAAGGTAATCTATTCCTGGGATAAGAAAATCCTTAGTTTTTCGAAAAATTCAAAGTTTTGTTAACAGGGAATACTCATGTCATCACCGAAGTGCTGACTACTGGGCTGGTGATACCCTCTGGGACGAAACGTCCACCAGGAGTGGCATCGACCCAGTGGTGTAAATAAACTCATCATAGATACAAGGATTAAAATTTTATATTTACGCCAGACGCGCGTTTCGTCTACCAAAGACTCATCAGTGAATCTCAATCAAAAAATGTTAACAAGGCCAAATAAAATCGAAGTTGAAGAGCATTGAGGACCAAAAATTCCTAAAAGTTTTGCCAAATACAGCTAAGGTTTTTCTTTTGCCAAATTAGGGACTTAGCTTTGAAAGTTTCGAAATATCAGTTTAACAGTTTAAGTTTTACTTTTAAATATGACGTTTTTTAATCAACAGTATTAACATAATTAATGACTTCAAATATGGATCTCAATTTTGGTTAATGCAATAGAAGTAAGATATGGTATGAGTGTCAATGAGACATAATGCTTTAACATCTAAAATGGACATCACTAGAACAAAAAGGAAAGAAGAGAGACTCACAAAGACTGAGCAACACGAACCCCACCAAAAAACTGGGGGTGTTCTCAGGTGCTCCGGAAGGGTTAGCAGATCCTGCTCAACATGTGGCACCCGTGGTGTTGCTCATGTTATTACAAACCCGGTAAATAGTATAATTTGGTAGGTCACATTCATGAAAAGGGAAAGGGATTGTAGTTACTACGTAAGAAACATATCCGATATCATCTGTGAAAGGGTTATTCAATAACGGTTAACCAACTCGTGATGGCGTGACAACAAAGTGGCCATGTCAAAGGATGGTCATCCAGTATGCGCACCATGTAAATTCATGGCAGTATAACCAGAAGAAGAGAAGAACATCAACCGGTCATCATTGAACCAAGAAGATCTAGTAAATTGGATTTTTATATACATAGTACCAGTCCTTCCACTCCTCAACACACATTAGTCTAGTTTTTTAACAAATGGGCCTGCACTAGAGAAGCCAAAAGGAATATTGAGCGTGGACCTCTAATTAGAAAACGTCAAACTATTATCCACAGAACATCAAGTCAGAATTGCTTTGTTTAAACGAAGTCTAGCAAATTTTAATTAAAACTAGAAAAAGAAAATTTGGATGCAACCAAAATTTGCACTGAAGCATGTTTTATTACTTATCAATTGTCACAACGCCTTATTGTTTACAACTTAGATTGATTGATTGATTGTTGGTTGCTTAACGTCCAGTGGCAAATATTTCATGCATATTCAGGACGAGAACAAATTAACAATAAATACAATAGGTAGGTTCTGTAATAGAGGCGTCAGGGATTAAGGCCAGAGAAATTAAGACTGCCACGGGAAATGAGGGTATATTTAGCCTTGCAACAGATCACCTACGGACCCCTCAAAGAATTGTTGCAAGGGTTCTTACCGTGCACAGAGCGTGGCACTCTCTATACACGAGAGAGCCCCCCCCCCCCCCCCCCCCAAGGGTGACTGGGGAATAGAAATATGGTCACCATTGGTCTTCCTCCGACCGGCAGTAAAACCCGTGCTAAAGTGGGGCGTCCGTTTGGCTGTGCGGGCTGTACAAATTTGCAGCCACGTCCGGTCAGAATGGGGACGTTTAATCCGATGCCTCGTGTAAAGAGAGTGCCACGCTCTTTGCACGTTAAGAACCCTTGCAACAACTCTTTGAGGGGTCCGTAGGTGACCCGTTGCAAGGCTAAATTTCTGGCCCTATCCAATATACCCTCATTTCCCGTGGCAGTCTAAATTTCTCCGACCTTAATCCCTTAATCTATTACAGAACCTACCTATTGTATTTATTGTGAACTTGTTCTCGTCCTGAATATGCATGAAATATTTGCCACTGGACGTTAAGCAACCAACAATCAATCAATCTATACACGAGACATCGGATTTAACGTCCCCATTCTGACCGGACGTGGCTGCAAATTTGTACATCCCGCACAGCCAAACGGACGCCCCACTTTGGCAAGGGTTCTACTGCCGGTCGGAGGAAGACCAATGGTGACCATACTTCTATTCCCCAGTCACCCTTGGGGGGTACAACTTAGATGCATAATACAGTTTCTCCAAAAGACTGGTTGTCTCAAAAAAGTTGAGGGTGGGAATATTCATTATGACTTTGTAAAAGATGCACGAATTGAAAACAAATTAAGACAAATTAGCTTTAGATGACAACGTATTTAACAGACAAATGGATCAGGCATCTTCGTGTACTAAACAGAAAAGACTAGCGGCTACTCAAATAAGAACCAAGACGAAAGGAAAAAGAATATAAAGTCTCTTCTGTGCATTTTCATAAACACTTAACACACAAGTTATTGACCGTAAACTACAAAAATGCTTGTTTTGGTCCTTTATCCCTAAACTGTGTGGACTAAAACCCAACTCATCCTTTTGTGGTATTGAACTTCTTGTAAAATGTCATGCAGATCTATTCACTTAAACTAAAGTAATTGTCCTGAAAACAAATATGTCTTTAGACGACGACGACAACATCATAGCATTATACGATATATGCGGTCGTTTAAACTTACCAAAAACTATCAAAAATGTGTGGAGTTGACTGTTCTAAAGATATTAAAGATAACCCTGAAGCAATGAAGATGGCACTTATTAGAAGTGATGACACCAAACTTGAACAACTCCTACAAATCAATTAAGAAATATGGTCCTTTTCTTGATCTAACAGGCGTAAAAGAGAAAAGAAGAAAAAACAAGCTCATTGGCGTGACTTATTGCAAGATTAAGGTAAAGTTTACTGATGTTTTTTGCATGTTGTGATTGAACTTAGGGATATGTCACAATCTTTTAAAAAACAACTTAATAGAATGACTTACCACTTGGTCAGTTACTAACAGTTATGAGTTGATGTCTTTGAACTTCAGACTCTTATGATATGTTAATTGCCTAGTTACAAGGGGGAGGGCCGGGTTTGTGATTTTTCTCACAAAGGTACTTTTATTTATATCATGTTTAATCAGCCTTAAGGCTATAATATATGAGGCCAATTTATTTAACATACTTTCTTTGAGACATGACCGTTTTATGTTCAATTTCATTTATTCCAACATTAAAATTTGGCAATCCCCTAGCAACTATCGGATTATGTTAATAGAAATAGGTGATTGATATTAGTTTCGTCAATTCTAAAAATGCATAAACTTTGTCATTATATTTGAATATATTGAATAATTTTTAAAGAAATGAAATTAAAAAGTCATTGAACGGCAATTGCTTTGTCTTCAATTTACAATTATTGTTATTTTATTTTGTATTTTATAATGGGTTCAAAATGAAAATCCCCCATTTTACTTAAAGCTTGATGATGCTGATTTTATTTATAGCTATATTTTTATAATTTTGCTTTTAGAGCAAAGACTTATCACATGTTTCAGACATGCTGATGGAGTCTTTGCTAAAAGATCTAAATGGTGAAGACGTCAACCTTGAGTCTCATAGGTGAGACTGTATCCATGTCAGTCGATGTGGATGATGATACAGCTGATATAACGCCTCTACAATGTTCTTCCACTCCTGCCCACTCAAGATTACAGCAACCAGAAATTCTGAAACCCCTTCCAAGGTATCCGTTTCAAGGCAGTGAACATCAAGCCTGCAGTCAATGTTACCGTTTGTTTGTAACTGTTGAGAATCTGAAAAAAAGGTTTTTTGAACAGAACAACATCTACTAGCTATACTCACGACTTTACTAGGCATACATGCATTTAAATTACATTTTGATTGGAAGATAACATTTGTGCAATATTGTTTTATATTTCTTCATTGATACTAAATGTCTCTAATAAGGGGGAGATGTTTACCAACAGGAAGAGAAAAGATAACGTTTATTTAAACAATTTTTTGCAATAGCAAGTGGTACATGTCTATACATTTATGTGATATAGTGGATAGGATTTGACAAAATGATTAAGATTTGGGACTTGACATAGCTTGACTAAACATATATTTTACAGATGGAACAATATCAATATTCCCAGAGCCATAATACAGAGTTAAAATGGTCAAAGCTACAATATCTCGCAGACCAATATTCAAACCAGTCTTTCACAGGCCAATGACTCACAGACTCAACTGAAAGGTCAAGGGTATAAACCTTCACTTGTATGTCATGCTCAAAGTTCTTAGCGATGAAGCCAGGTACCTGCCCTTGCTACCAAAGAGCAGCCAGGATTAATGTTTACCAGTACAATTTAATATATTTTCTTTTTCAGTCTAGTTGTCTTAACCTGACATCAAACAAGACAGAAGCCCACAGACTAGTGGTTGTTGAAAGTGTAAACGAATCAATCAACAACTGTTATATTATAGGAGAAGGAGTGAAGGTAGAGGTGGGACAGAACATGAAGGATGCCATTTTAGTACTGATCTTTTGTTATTCTGTTTGAGATCTATCTTATCCCAAGCAATATCAACTATCAAGACACTAGCTCTTGACTCTCCAAAACAAGACAACTTTCACTTGAGTGCAAACTTTACAAAGTTCCGTAAACAAATAAACGACGTATATGTGAAGAAAAACAATTCAAATGCAGTAAAATAAGTTTCGTCATTTGTTTGGATGAAATAAGAAAACATTTAAGAAGTAATGAATTTAAGATGATAGATTTGATACGTTTTTCCAAAGCTATGGGATTGATGATGATTATTTTTTAGAAAGGACAATTTATTGTTTAAATTATTTTTGCCTATAATATGGTAAATACTAAAATTTAGGGAAGATATTTTTAGAAACCTTGTGTTATAGGTTAGGCAGTGAGAGACGCTACCAGTCTAGCCCTGTATTTTTTTTTACAGTTGTTCTTTGTCGTAACATTGTTCCTCCTTTTAAATATGGAGGGGGCGTAGTGTTATTGCCCTGCATATCTACTAAGGAGTTTTCCCAACCTGGAACATTGCTACTGGTAGAGACCCCAGAGACCTGCGCAGGTAGGTTAAGGATTGATTGATTGTTGGTTGCTTAACGTCCAGTGGCAAATATTTCATGCATATTCAGGACGAGAACAAGTTCACAATAAATACAATAGGTAGGTTCTGTAATATATTAAGGGAATAAGGTAGGAGAAATTTAGACTGCCACGGGAAACAGGTTAGGTGAAGCTTAAGAACTCACAAACATGTTCAATCCCCTGTCCAATGTCTGTATTCAGTATGAGAGATGCAAGAGATACCTAAGGACATTCAAACTCTAGATTTGAAAATAAACTGATAACGCTATGGATAAACGACAAAAAGAAAAACCAGAGTACAAAAAAACACAACATAGAAAACTACAGACTGAGCAATAGAACCCCACTAAAACTGAGGGTGATCTTGTTATTGTAATTGTTTTCTGTTTTTTAATTTGAGCATTAATTATTCATTGGGTTTTTATTTTGAATTGTTTTAAATTTTGTTGTGCCATGGCCTTTTATATCATATTATAATACCTGAAAAAAATGCTCATTGTTGAAGGTTATGTTTCAGCAATGTCCCTCTGTATCAGATAATAGTTGGCAAAAGTTAATACTTTTACAATGACCTGTATCTGCAAAGTATGTTATAGTTCCCTAAAACTTTGGTATATATTAAACGGATTGAGTCGGGATATATATATTTGGAATAAACATCAGTGTGTGTTCAGTATAAAAAAATACAACTGATGAGAACTAATGTTTTATTTATAAAATTATGCTCATGTTCAGAGAAGATGAGAATATATATAAATTAAACTATGAACATCAACATACAGTCAGATAACATGAGAATATTCAAATAAAACTATGAAAATCAACATACATATATATATATTAATATTACTACATTGTATATAGCACATAAATCAATTCACTGCAATTCCTCTTGAAAAGCACATTCACACATATGTAAAATAAATGTTAAAAAATACCTGACTCAAAGTATTTAACCATCTAAAAACATTAAAATTCAAATGTCTATCCATTTCTGTTGCAAGACGGTTACAAACAAAGTTAATACAACAAATATATATAAATATACCGTACAACACACAATTCAATTTTTTACTTTTTTACACAATACTTGCAAAGCACATTCGCACCTTAAAACTTAAATAGTATTTGCAACAACAAAAACATATTATAATTGTCTAATAATTGTCTAAATGTAGCAAACCATCTTAAAATCAAGTTTCTTACTAATATTAAAAACTCTTAATTGTTTATCCAGTTTAACTGCAAGGAGGTCCAAAACAAAATCAAAACAAGCTTTTGGATACAATTTGAATTATCAGTGCTTTAAATATGTACAGTTTTAGAGGTTGAGATCAGAGAGATCAAAGGATTTCCTCAAATGCTGATGAAAGTTCAAATTTGCTTTGTCAATTGCTCTCACAACAGCTACACCAGTTCTTCTCGACAAGTGATGGTAACGATGGATAATGAGTCTGACAGGCTAAGCGAATCGCATTGATCTTCACAGTTGATATCTGACCCTTCAAAGAAGCTTTCCCTTGAAACACTTTCCCTTTTACATTTTTGTTAATTACATCTTCTACTGAGCAAATATTTCTAAAGAAGTTGACGGCAAATCGTCTACTAGAATCACCTGCGGATATTTTGGCATCTTGAAGATGGTTGTCAGGGATCTGGTTGTATGGTGAGATCGTAGGTGCTGCTTGAAACAAGTGCAAGTTGGTTTTAACAGAAGAAGGTTTGTTTTGTAGAATTGTTGTCAAACTCAAAGATAAAAACTGTGGGTGAATCACTGGTGTTCTAATGTTGAGAGCAATTGGGGTTCTTTATCTGGAATGTTGCTCTGGCAGTTCAGTTCAGCTAAGATGTCTCTGGCTGATGATGTTGACAATATGTTGCTACTTGTAGCTGATGGTTTTGGATTTCTTACTTGAGTGATAGTTGAAGGCAGAGTTGAACTTGGTATTGCTGTTGTATATCTGGGTAATGACTCTGGAACTCTCAACTGAAGATTGTACTGAAGGAATTACTTGATTTGTCTCTGTTGATGTTGGAGCACTGAATGACTGAGGATGGATAGAATCTGTGTTACTTGTCATAACGTCAACGACCTGAATTTGTACAGGATTGATTGATGGTTGATTAACGTCCAGTGGCAAATATTTCATGCATGTTCAGGACGAGAACAAGTTAACAATAAATACAATAGGTAGGTCCAGTAATAGATGCCGTCAGGGATGAAGGTCGGGGAAATTTGGACTGCCACGGGAAAAATGAGGGCATATTGGATAAGGACAGAAATTTAGCCTTGCAACAGGCCACCTACGGACCCCTCAAAGAGTTGTTGCAAGGGTTCTTAACGTGCAAAGAGCGTGGCACTCTCTTTACACAAGGCATCGGATTTAACGTCCCCATTCTGACCGGACGTGACTGCGAACTTATACATCCCGCACAGCCACACGGACGCCCCACTTTAGCGAGGGTTTTACCGCCGGTCGGAGGAAGACCAATGGTGACCATATTTCTATTCCCCAGTCACCCTTGGGGGGAACAGGATTAAGAGACTGCATTGATATCAAAACTGTAAGAACTTCAGTCATTGTCTTCTCCATTCTGTCAAGGCAACTGCAGTGGTGTACCATTTGGCAGGATGGTGTTGTATTTATGTTGTCCTTCATAATACTCTGTAGAAGACGTGCTGATTCTGGGCTTGCAATAATATGCTGAACATTGCTGTTAGATAGAATGTCAGAAGAATCATTTGGATCATCTGTGAAACTTGTTCCTTGTCTTGCAGATGACATGGATGATTAAGTAGAATTCTCTGAAGTGGAAGAAAACATTGGTACAAGTGGTTCTTTAACAAATATCTGCTGAGTAGGGAATGTTGGTGACTGTATAGATCCTGGATTGATTGATTGATTGATTGTTGGTTGCTTTACGCCGCATTAGCACAACAAGGCTATATCGTGGCGAGAGCTAATTCGAATATTTTTTACAATTTAAAGCATATTCTTAAAATCAGACAAAAGGCCCTTCAATAAACTAAAATTCTAGATTAAAGCAAATTGATTATTCACAAATAAAAATGAACATTAAGATAACGTGATAAAATTTAAAATCGTTTTAAATATAATAACATTTTTATATTTTAGAATATATTCCAACTTCTTTTAAGAATGAAACAATATTTGTAAATGGAACATTATTAAATAAATCATACATATTATTGACATTGAAATGCTTCTTATGAATAACAGCAAAGTCAATACAATTGATTAAAACATGTTTAATAGTATACTTGCAGTTACAAGGTATACACTGTGGTTCTACTTCATTTTTTAAAAGATATTCGTGTGTTATTCTAGTATGACCAATACGACATCTAGAAATAACACACTGATCTTTTCTGCACATAAAATTATTGAAAGGTTTACCTAAATTAGGTTTAATTTCATGTAATTTATTATCATCTTTTTTACTCCATTCATTTTTCAATATATTAAAAACATATTCTCTAATATTAGATTTAAAATCGGTATATGGTATATCACAGTTAGATAAAGGGTCACCCAGGGCATTCTTTGCCTCAAGGTCTACAGCTGTGTTTTCAAGGATTCCAACATGACTCGGCACCCATAGAAATAATATTTCTTTAAGAAGAATTTTTAAATTCCTCATTACATATAAAATTTTGAGAATTGTTGGGTTTTTAATTTTAGTATTTTGTATAGCTGGTAATCATGAAAGTGAATCAGAACATATAATAAATTTGGATTTATCTGAAGAAGCAATAAATTTCAAAGCCAAAATTATTGCTTCTGCTTCAGCAGTAAAGATCGATGCATCAGATGGCAAACGGAGAGTTGCAGCTCTGTCCCTGAAGACAGCAGCAGATGCAACTCTGTCACCATCTTTTGATCCATCAGTATAGACAGTTAAAAATCTGAATAATTGGCTTTGATTTCAGCATAGTGTTGCTGAAATAAAAGAGGATTTGTTTTATTTTTATTGTGTTCACGGAGATCAAATATCATTTTTGGTTTGGGAAGTTCCCATGGAGGACATTTGCAAGTTTCAACTTAAGCAACAGATTTTAAATCAAAAGAAGCTAAATGTGGTTTTAAACGTATACCTAACGGAGGAATTTTATTTTCATGTTTTGCGAAAATATCTTCATAAATTGGATTAAAAACACAGCTGTAGGCAGGATTATCTGAGTAGGCTTTTAGTTTGACAGCATATTGAAGTTCAAGCTTCAAATGTCTGTTAGAGAGTGAGTGCTCATCAGCTTCTACATACAGACTCTCAACTGGTGAGGTTTTAAATGCGCCAAGACAGAGACGCAAACCCTGATGATGCACAGCATCGAGAATCTGTATGTAGGACTTCCTTGCAGAGCCATACACTATAGAGCCATAATCTAGTTTAGATCTAACTAGAGATCTATCTAGAGATCTATATAAATTAAGTAAAATGTTGCGATCAGCACCCCAGTCGGTGCTGCCGACAACTTTTAAAATATCTAATGCTTTTAAACATTTCGATTTTAACATTTTGATATGGGGTAGAAAGGTTAACTTTTTATCGAAAATTAACCCAAGAAATTTGGTTTCATCAACCATTTTAATTGGGTTGCCGTACAAAGTGAGTTCTGGATCAAGATGCAATTTCCTTTTGTTACAAAAATGCATCCCGACCGTTTTTGAAGTGGAAAATTTTAACCCATTTTCCGAGGCCCATTTTTCAATTCTTCCAAGACATAACTGTAATTGTCTTTCTATGTTATTCATATTTTTGCCTCTATAACTAATTAAAAAGTCATCAACATACAATGAACCTTCAATATTACTTTTTAAATCTTCAACAAGGCTGTTGATTTTAAGACTAAATAATGTAACAGATAAAATACTGCCCTGAGGAACACCCATCTCTTGATCATACAGATCAGACATATTTGAATTTACTCTAACATTAAATTGTCTGTTAGATAGAAAATTCGAAATAAAATTTGGCATATTGCCTTTCAACCCCATATCAAAGAGATCTTTTAAAATACCATACTTCCATGCAGTATCATAGGCTTTTTCTAGATCGAAAAAGACCGACACTACATGTTCATTTTTCGCAAAACCATTACGGACAAGATGGTCAAGAGTACTGCGACCTTGGCGGAATCCACACTGGATATTGGCTTAAAGCCCATTAGATTCCAGGAACCAAACAAGGCGATCATTGACCATCCGTTCTAGTGTTTTACAGACACAACTGGTAAGAGCAATTGGCCGATAATTAATAGGATCCGTGTGATCTTTACTTGGTTTTGGAATAGGCACAACGGTTGCAAGCTTCCAGATTGATGGTAAATCACCAGATTCCCAGATGTTATTCATAAGCTGCAAAAGAGCTTCCAGCGAGGAATCTGGCAAGTGTTTTAACAGTTGGTAGTGAATATTATCAGGCCCACAAGCTGAATCATAGGCTTTTGACAGAGATGTTTTAAGTTCTTCAAGAGAAAAGAGTTAATTATAATTTTCACCATTTTTTTATTTAAAGTAAAGTTTAATTTAATTTTTTCTTTTTGTTTTTTAACTTTTTTTAAAATCTTCCCTGTAGTTGTTAGAAGAAGAAGATTTCGCAAAAGTTTCACCAAGCTTGTTGGCAATTCTTTTCAGATGTTAATAAATCATTGCCATTTTTTAAATGTTTAACTGTGGCTTTAGAATTTTTACCTTTTATCTATTGTATCATGTTCCATACTTTTGTCATCGGAGTGCGAGATGTTATCTCCGAGACAAATTTTTTCCAAGACGTTCGTCGTGCTTGCCTGCAAGTCCGCCGTGCCTTAGCGCGAAAAACACGGAAATTACTCAAGTTTTCCGTCGTTGGAGAATGGAATGTAGTTGACTGACTGTGAAATGTAGACTTTGTCAGATATTGGGTTGATCAGTGATTGTGGAATATGTTAATCATTATCAAAATGTATCAGCTAAAAAGTAATATTCAAAGCAATTCAGGTATACATTTTCGATATTGCTTTATAGCTAATTTTTAAAGCTATCGTCTGAACGTTAGCGTTTTCTAAAACGTTTTGACTAAAACGCATTATGTGTAAATATAGCATCATTGTCTTTGCAGAGAGTGAAGACGACCAGACTGCACCGAGGGAAAACAGTGCTGTTGAATCTTTGAAAATGGAAAGTAACACCGATGGTGAGTTCAATGTGAACCAAAGTTGCCCTAAATAAACCATGAAACAGAAACATCAGAAGCGCAAGAACAGAGGAAACTCATTAACAGGTCTCTAAATATGATAGTGAATCTGAAGAGGAATTCGAAGAACCCCAAGATTTAAAGGAAGATGATAACTTTTTGTCTAGCCAACCTGTAAATCCTGCAACAACCTCTTCAAAGGCAGTAACAACAAGAAGTGGAAGAACTGTCACGAGTTTCTGTAAAATTGCAATAAGACCGAAAACAGTTTAAATTTATAAGTTTATTAAGTTTTAAAAAAAGTTATAAATATATACATGACTCTTGTATAAGTCGAACAAGACATAAGTAGTATAAGTCACCTTTGTTTATATGTATAGGAAGATGTGGTATGAGTGCCAATGAGACAACTCTCCATCCAAATAACAATTTATGAAAGTAAACAATTATAGGTAAAGGTACAGCCTACAACACGGAGCCTTGGCTCACACCGAACAACAAGCTATAAAGGTCCCCAAATGTAAAACCATTCAAACGGGAAAACCAACGGTCTAATCTATATAAAAAAAAACCAATCTTAATTCATCTCTGGTAATTAAGGCGAAAATCAAAGCACAAAGATGACAAGTAATGGTCAAACATATAAACATACCATGGGGTGTATCATTACAAGGCAAACAGTACAGATAAAAAAACAACTTTAAAATCAAACCAATCATTTAATCAGTGGCTTCTTCATCATGTGGGTATGGACGAAATAAGCATGCATTGGCATGTTAAATAATGCTAGTTGCACTGGTCTTGGAAACATTATTCGTGGTTATCACACTCTTTCTCGATACAAAGTACTTGGACAATCAACATTCAAAAACTTTGAAATATCTCAAGGAAATCCATGAACAAAGTCAAAAAGTGCAAAACCAAGACAACATGCAGACAGCATGCATATAGGACAAACAGTATGCACAATACACTTTAAATACTTACAATTCATGTTCAAAACTGGAATGAAGATCAAAGAACTCGTGTGTTTAGAAAGGGTGCACATTTACATCCGCCGTTTTGTTATAAAAGTTCCCATATTCAATCAGAATAATCAAAATTCCTTTACAGATCTTAAAATTTTTTAATATGGTTTTTAAATGTTATTGAAATTTTAACACCACTGTCATCTGTTATCAAGTAAAAATTGGTGTTAACTGTTATCAGCATTTTATTTTTGTTGTTAACTGTTTTCGCTAAAGTTGAGGTGTTGTTAACATGTTAACCCCATATTGCCCCCCCCCCCCCCCCCCATCAATGCAACTGGGTCAAGAATCTATAGAAAAAAGATTAAATTTGATTTTGAGCAAACACCGTGACAGCGGGCAAAGTTCTTGGTAGTGTTCCAAACTCTGAGCAAGTGGCTCCGAGAAGTTTTTCAAGTTCAATAGACATGCATGATGACACATTTTCAATTTTTCTGATTTACATAATTAACAATATTACGATGTATTTATATCTCAAATAAAACGACCTCTTAATGCACAAGATGGTGTATACTTATCATTGTATCGGTTACTAGGCCCATTGAAGTACATATAATTTTCCTTACTCAACCAAAAAAAAGTAAAATCACAAAAATACTGAACTCCGAGGAAAATTCAATCGGAAAGTCCCTAATCACATGGCAAAATCAAATGACAAAACACATCAAACGAATGGACAACAACTGTCATATTCCTGACTTGGTATAGGCATTTTCAAATGTAGAAAATGGTGGATTGAACCTGGTTTTATAGCGCTAAACCTCTCACTTGTACGACAGTCTTATCAAATTCCGATATATTTACAACGATGCGTGAACAAAACAGACATTATAAATAAAATAGTCAAAATATGGGTACAGCAGTCATCACTGTGTTACAATATCAAAACAAACAATTATTTACAAAAAAAGCATAAAAGCATCTATCAAATTAAAAACCACATTCATTGCTTCGCGTGTCTGACGTCAGAAAATGTAAACGTCACATATGAAAAAAGTTTGTCATTCAATGTTTATTCAAAACAATTTTATAATTTCACATGGGGAATGTTGGTATACAGGGTTAAAAAATCAAAAGTTATGTTAGAATTAATTTCAGAAATAGACCGGGATTTAAAATTGTCCAGAAGTTCTTTAGAATTTTAAAGAATCCACATATGGTAAATACCACTACGCGAGTAAAATAAATTTGTCGTTTGTCGTTCAAAGTATTTTCAAATTTATAATAGAACAATAACATAATGACATATAATAGAACAATAACATAATGACATATAATAGAACAATAACAAAATGACTGTACGGCGGCGAGGTTCACGTCAACTCGAGTAGAGAGTCGCGTGTTTGACGTCACTTGCACGTTACATACGACAAGACATTATAATAGAATAAAATATATAGTGGGATGTAAAAAGTAAAAAACTACGTCACATGTATAAAAAAATATACAAAAAGTAGCACGTATAATACTCACCAGCAAAAATTAAAAATATATTATAAACACATTGATATATAATAATTTTGAAGTTCAAAGTATTTAAAATTATAATAACACTTTAAGATGATTGCCGGGATGATTAATTGATTGATTGTTGGTTGCTTAACGTCCAGTGGCAAATATTTCATGCATATTCAGGACGAGAACAAATTAACAATAAATACAATATGCAAGTTCTGTAGGAGGGGCGTCCGGGATAAAGGTTGGAGAAATTTAGACTGCCACGGGAAATGAGGGTATATTGGATAGGGACAGAAATTTAGCCTTGCAACAGGCCACCTACGGACCCCTCAAAGAGTTGTTGCAAGGGTTCTTAACGTGCAAAGAACGTAGCCCTCTCTTTACACGAGGCATCGAATTTAACGTCCCCATTCTGACCGGACGTGACTGCGACCTTGTACATCCCGCACAGCCAAACGGACGCCCCACTTAAGCGAGGGTTTTACCGCCAGTTGGAGGAAGACCAATGGTGACCATATTTCTATTCCCCAGTCACCCTTGGGGGGTACAACGGGATGATTAAACGTAAAGAGCCACGTCATATGAACCAAAGACACACGAAAAGTCGCACGTACAAAGCACACCAGCAAATACTGAAAGATAATTCAAATCACGTCAAATGGGTATTACCGATAATAGGCCAAACAATAAAAGTAATATCACAAATAGAACAATATAACCCGTTATTTAGATGATAAACAGTGTCAGTACACGAAATCTATACAACACTTTTTACATTTGCTCGAATCTGACCAATAGTTTTACATACCATGCTCAACTCGGCTTCTTATATCTTTTTAATTCTCAAAATACCCGATCGTCTAATTTAAGAAGAATTGTAATTGAACAAATTAAGATGAACCCAATCATTTGGTAATTAACACTTATAAGCAGCTATTTTCCTTGAAAAAAATATTGTAATTCGAGAATCGGAAGTCGTAGTGACTTGAGACATACACCGTTCACAGCATATACTATTCTTGTATGCTTATTTATGTTTCTGGACTTCCGTTTTGTAATAGCTGATTGTTATAAATAAATTAATTCACTTGGTTAACTTAATTTGGTTACACCGTAACACATCACTTATTGTTCTTGTAAGATTTGAAAATAAAAAGTGTTATTACTCATGTTACTGAAGATGTAAAGTTATCGTTCTCAACATAGCAGGTCTGAATTCTGTACAGAAATTCAATCAGAATAATCAAAATTCCTTTACAGATCTTAAAATTTTTTAATATGGTTTTTAAATGTTATTGAAATTTTAACACCACTGTCATCTGTTATCAAGTAAAAATTGGTGTTAACTGTTATCAGCATTTTATTTTTGTTGTTAACTGTTTTCGCTAAAGTTGAGGTGTTGTTAACATGTTAACCCCATATTGCCCCCCCCCCCCCCCCCCCCCCCCCCCCCCCCCCCCATCAATGCAACTGGGTCAAGAATCTATAGAAAAAAGATTAAATTTGATTTTGAGCAAACACCGTGACAGCGGGCAAAGTTCTTGGTAGTGTTCCAAACTCTGAGCAAGTGGCTCCGAGAAGTTTTTCAAGTTCAATAGACATGCATGATGACACATTTTCAATTTTTCTGATTTACATAATTAACAATATTACGATGTATTTATATCTCAAATAAAACGACCTCTTAATGCACAAGATGGTGTATACTTATCATTGTATCGGTTACTAGGCCCATTGAAGTACATATAATTTTCCTTACTCAACCAAAAAAAAGTAAAATCACAAAAATACTGAACTCCGAGGAAAATTCAATCGGAAAGTCCCTAATCACATGGCAAAATCAAATGACAAAACACATCAAACGAATGGACAACAACTGTCATATTCCTGACTTGGTATAGGCATTTTCAAATGTAGAAAATGGTGGATTGAACCTGGTTTTATAGCGCTAAACCTCTCACTTGTACGACAGTCTTATCAAATTCCGTTATATTTACAACGATGCGTGAACAAAACAGACATTATAAATAAAATAGTCAAAATATGGGTACAGCAGTCATCACTGTGTTACAATATCAAAACAAACAATTATTTACAAAAAAAGCATAAAAGCATCTATCAAATTAAAAACCACATTCATTGCTTCGCGTGTCTGACGTCAGAAAATGTAAACGTCACATATGAAAAAAGTTTGTCATTCAATGTTTATTCAAAACAATTTTATAATTTCACATGGGGAATGTTGGTATACAGGGTTAAAAAATCAAAAGTTATGTTAGAATTAATTTCAGAAATAGACCGGGATTTAAAATTGTCCAGAAGTTCTTTAGAATTTTAAAGAATCCACATATGGTAAATACCACTACGCGAGTAAAATAAATTTGTCGTTTGTCGTTCAAAGTATTTTCAAATTTATAATAGAACAATAACATAATGACATATAATAGAACAATAACATAATGACATATAATAGAACAATAACAAAATGACTGTACGGCGGCGAGGTTCACGTCAACTCGAGTAGAGAGTCGCGTGTTTGACGTCACTTGCACGTTACATACGACAAGACATTATAATAGAATAAAATATATAGTGGGATGTAAAAAGTAAAAAACTACGTCACATGTATAAAAAAATATACAAAAAGTAGCACGTATAATACTCACCAGCAAAAATTAAAAATATATTATAAACACATTGATATATAATAATTTTGAAGTTCAAAGTATTTAAAATTATAATAACACTTTAAGATGATTGCCGGGATGATTAATTGATTGATTGTTGGTTGCTTAACGTCCAGTGGCAAATATTTCATGCATATTCAGGACGAGAACAAATTAACAATAAATACAATATGCAAGTTCTGTAGGAGGGGCGTCCGGGATAAAGGTTGGAGAAATTTAGACTGCCACGGGAAATGAGGGTATATTGGATAGGGACAGAAATTTAGCCTTGCAACAGGCCACCTACGGACCCCTCAAAGAGTTGTTGCAAGGGTTCTTAACGTGCAAAGAACGTAGCCCTCTCTTTACACGAGGCATCGAATTTAACGTCCCCATTCTGACCGGACGTGACTGCGACCTTGTACATCCCGCACAGCCAAACGGACGCCCCACTTAAGCGAGGGTTTTACCGCCAGTTGGAGGAAGACCAATGGTGACCATATTTCTATTCCCCAGTCACCCTTGGGGGGTACAACGGGATGATTAAACGTAAAGAGCCACGTCATATGAACCAAAGACACACGAAAAGTCGCACGTACAAAGCACACCAGCAAATACTGAAAGATAATTCAAATCACGTCAAATGGGTATTACCGATAATAGGCCAAACAATAAAAGTAATATCACAAATAGAACAATATAACCCGTTATTTAGATGATAAACAGTGTCAGTACACGAAATCTATACAACACTTTTTACATTTGCTCGAATCTGACCAATAGTTTTACATACCATGCTCAACTCGGCTTCTTATATCTTTTTAATTCTCAAAATACCCGATCGTCTAATTTAAGAAGAATTGTAATTGAACAAATTAAGATGAACCCAATCATTTGGTAATTAACACTTATAAGCAGCTATTTTCCTTGAAAAAAATATTGTAATTCGAGAATCGGAAGTCGTAGTGACTTGAGACATACACCGTTCACAGCATATACTATTCTTGTATGCTTATTTATGTTTCTGGACTTCCGTTTTGTAATAGCTGATTGTTATAAATAAATTAATTCACTTGGTTAACTTAATTTGGTTACACCGTAACACATCACTTATTGTTCTTGTAAGATTTGAAAATAAAAAGTGTTATTACTCATGTTACTGAAGATGTAAAGTTATCGTTCTCAACATAGCAGGTCTGAATTCTGTACAGAAATTCCTTTTCATGAAGGATAGCCCTTCTTGTTTCTCGGAGGGTTTTGCAAGCCTCCCCAATTCCTCCCATATCAATGCACTGACTTGTCTTTACAGCTTGTCTACCATTTAGCACACCCCTTTTCAGATTTCTCATTTAAAACAGTAATAAATCTGAATAAATCTAGGTGTAATGCCATCATTGATATTCCCCTATAAATCTTTGTTATATTTGTACTGATAAAAAAAAAATCGTGCATTATTTATCTTGATTTCCAAATTTAGAAATACTTGGCATTAGCAAAGTTCTGGACATAGAAATAATGCAGTATTAGTTTCATCTTGATGAATACTTTCATTATTATTAGGGCAGGCGTCTCCTAGAGTATCATTTCTGTCATTTTTAGCAGCTGTTTTGATCTTTCCGGTTGATGTTGAAGGCACTTTAAATACTTCATGAACAGTGCATCCTGATCTGTCTTCTATAGATTGATCAAAATATCAATGAATAATCAAAATCCCTTAAAAAATGTTCAAAAATGATATTATATTTTGTAGTGAAAAGGTTTAATTCAACCCAAGCGTTGCAAGAAATGCTGTTATGCCAGCAACGTCGTTCTATAACGTTAACAGATTGATTGATTGTTGGTTGCTTAACGTCCAGTGGCAAATATTTCATGCATATTCAGGACGAGAACAAGTTCACAATAAATACAATAGGTAGGTTCTGTAATAGATTAAGGAATTATGGTCGGAGAAATTTAGACTGCCACGGGAAATGAGGGTATATTGGATAGGGACAGAAATTTAGCCTTACACCAGGTCACCTACGGACCCCTCTAAGAGTTGTTGCAAGGGTTCTTAACGTGCAAAGAGCGTGGCACTCTCTTTACACGAGGCATCGGATTTAACGTCCCCATTCTGACCGGACGTGGCTGCAAATTTGTACATCCCGCACAGCCAAACGGACGCCCCACTTTAGCACGGGTTTTACTGCCGGTCGGAGGAAGACCAATGGTGACCATACTTCTATTCCCCAGTCACCCTTGGGGGCAAAAACGTTAACAGAAAAGGTTATAGTTCCCGCCAAAATTCAATAATAAGATTATTTCCGTTTCAGCGGATTTAAAACATCGGTGACCCCCCTTTTTCATTTATGCTTTTAAAATCTTCCCTGAAGCTGCAACTTATGCAGAAGTTTGAAGGGAAAAACATTAGTAGATTTTTTTTAATTTCAAGAAAAATCTATTATAAATAGCAATTAAAAATGGCGGGAAATGTTCAAAGGCCTTCAAAAATAAGGAAACCGAGACAAATAAATGTTCATAAGGTACAAGTTACATTTGACTGTTTTTGTTATTCCAGTTAAACATCGTTTTTCAATAAATTTGTCTTTTTTTAACAATTTAGAGCGCGATTTCTATATTTCGTTATAACGCGATTCTTTAAGTTTTGATGACGTCATATCTCGAAAACAACATTGGTGACCCCAATTTTTTTTTCGCCTAAAATATCTTAATAAGTATAATCTGTCTACATGCAAAATTTCAATGAATTATTATTAGTAGTATAAATAGTGTGATTTCCCTTTAAAGCTGCTAAAGTCTTGAAATTGAATATGCACAAACCTTCAATATTTAAAAGTAAAGTTTGACCTTCTGTGGTGATCATTGAATATGCACAAACCTTCAATATTGAAAGGGAAAGTTTGACCTTCTGTGGTGATCATTTGTTTGTGGTAACATCATTTATATTTCAGAAAGCCTCGATAACCAAGTGTTCTAAGTAGTCAAGTTGACTAATACTAGCAAGTCAACACTCTTATCTCATTTCACAAGGATTGTCAACTTTCCTACCTAAAGTTGGTGGTTCTCTCTGAGCACTCTGGCCACCCTCCACCAATAAAACAAATAACAGTATTGGTTTTAATGGATCCTTGCAAGGTCAATTGTTTCCGACCGTGCAAGGACAGTATAGCCAGTCAAGGTCGTAAAACACTTCCATTTGATGTTGCAAGGTTCCCCCCCAACCCCTCTTTGAATTTTCTAGTACAATTATTATCTCTTTATGGAATTATTGTCCTCTATAAATGATTTATCGAGTATACCGAAAATAGGCTTTTGTTGAGGAGGCAGGAAAGCAAAACGCGAGGGTGTTTAGAGCCTCTAGTTATAATTATCAGGGCTGGACATTTTTTTATTGAACAATTCTATATTTAATATTTTTTTTTTATTTGTAGAGAAAAGATATAAGAAATGCAGAAATTGTAACTCAAATGAAAGAAGATTTGAATCAACAGGTATGCATTCATAATGACTATTTATTTTCTATTCAAAACAGATATAAGTATGGTTTATCCGTGTTTCCTTAAAATAAATCATGAAAAGTAACCATTTAGTTAAAGCTGCTAAAGTCTTGAAATTGAATATGCACAAACCTTCAATATTTAAAAGTAAAGTTTGACCTTCTGTGGTGATCATTGAATATGCACAAACCTTCAATATTTAAAGGTAAAGTTTGACCTTCTGTGGTGATCATTTATGTTTGTGGTAACATCATTTATATTTCAGAAAGCCTCGATAACCCAGTGTTCTAAGTAGTAAAGTTGACTGTAATATTAGCAAGTCAACACTCTTATCTCATTTCACAAGGATTGTCAACTTTCCTACCTAAAGTTGGTGGTTCTCTCTGAGCACTCTGGCCACCCTCCACCAATAAAACAAATAACAGTATTGGTTTTAATGGATCCTTGCAAGGTCAATTGTTTCCGACCGTGCAAGGACTGTATAGCCAGTCAAGGTCGTAAAACACTTCCATTTGTTGTTGCAAGGTTCCCCCCCAACCCCTCTTTGAATTTTCTAGTACAATTATTATCTCTTTATGGAATTATTGTCCTCTATAAATGATTTATCGAGTATACCGAAAATAGGCTTTTGTTGAGGAGGCAGGAAAGCAAAACGCGAGGGTGTTTAGAGCCTCTAGTTATAATTATCAGGGCTGGACATTTTTTATTGAACAATTCTATATTTAATTTTTTTTTTTTTATTTGTAGAGAAAAAGATATAAGAAATGCAGAAATTGTAACTCAAATGAAAGAAGATTTGAATCAACAGGTATGCATTCATAATGACTATTTATTTATTTTTTCAAAACAGATATAAGTATGGTTTATCCGTGTTTCCTTAAAATAAATCATGAAAAGTAACCATTTAGTTAAAGCTGCTAAAGTCTTGAAATTGAATATGCACAAACCTTTAATATTTAAAAGTAAAGTTTGACCTTCTGTGGTGATCATTGAATATGCACAAACCTTCAATATTTAAAGGTAAAGTTTGACCTTCTGTGGTGATCATTTATGTTTGTGGTAACATCATTTATATTTCAGAAAGCCTCGATAACCCAGTGTTCTAAGTAGTAAAGTTGACTGTAATACTAGCAAGTCAACACTCTTATCTCATTTCACAAGGATTGTCAACTTTCCTACCTAAAGTTGGTGGTTCTCTCTGAGCACTCTGGCCACCCTCCACCAATAAAATGATGTTCAGTGGTTGTCGTTTGTTTATGTGGTTAATAAGGGTTTCTCGTTTTTATATAGATTAGACCGTTGGTTTTCCCATTGAATGGTTTTACACCAGTATTTGTTGGGCCATTTATAGCTTGTTGTTCGATGTGAGCCAAAGCTCCTTGTTGAAGGCCGTACCTTGACCTATAATGGTTTACTTTTAACAAATGTTACTGTATTGACAATTTGTTTCAGTATATTACAAACCAAATAGCCCAGCAGCTATGTCCAATATTTTGGCACAAATGATTACTTTATTATGGTAAAAGCATGAAACTTTGCACATTGTTAGAGAAAAATACAAACCATCAACCGGACCAGAAGAAGACAAAGACAAACCATCAATCGGACCAGAAGAAGACAAAGACAAACCATCAAAAGAAGCAGTAGCAGATACAGCAAAATAAACTTTAAAGAAGTTGGCTCCAACTTGGATTGAGGAATTCATACCCGATATCCATCAGGAGAATGAGAGACGGCAGGAGTGCTTGGAATTTAGCATTCACTCATTTATTTCAAGTATACAAATATAAAAGCTTTTTAACACAAAGTAGTGCCGAATTTGGTAATAGCCACAGGTTCCACCAGCTGTTGTATCTGCCCTTGGAGAGGTGGGGACGGACTTCATAGTTCAGGAAAAATTACATGCTCGCCTGATCTCGACCTTTCGTTTCAATCAGCCTGTGGTACTGCACGTGGCTACAGACTAGAAAGTGGTCACAAAAGAATGGCAGTGTCCAGAGGACAATTTGTTAATGTAAGATTTCAAAAAAAAACAAACTGGGCTGCCAAAGTGATCACACGATGGTGATTAGGAATAGTTGATCATTACTGAGGAAAGGAGGAAATAGTTAATATAATTAGATAATTTTAATACAAATTATTTTGATATTTATGTTGCATATTTTTTTTGGATTTATTTTTTAGAGCAAAATCATAAAAATCAAATCATAGTCATTGTAACAAATCATAGTTCTTTAGTTATTCATGAATCAGTTGTGACCACCAGGGTTATTTCATGTTGACAATCTGCCGCCCTCCCCTTCCCAAAAAACATTCCATGCCTTCCTACCCTAATTTTGAAAAGTTTGATTGAGTGATTGATTGGTCTTTAGGCAAAAGGGCTATATCGCGGCAAGTGCCAATTCACATATTTTTACAATTCATAGTATATTTTTGAAATCAAACAAAAGGTCCTCCAATATTCTAAAACTTCCTAGTCTAAAGCAAATTGTTTATTTACAAAAAAAATGCTACACCAAGATACGTGAAATAACATGTTTATAATATATTCCAACTTCTTTTAAAAATGAAAAGAGACTATTTGTAATTAGAAAACTATTAAAAAAATAATACATATTATTGACCTTTAAAAGGGTGTAACCGGAAACACATATTTTTGTTAGGTCTAAGCGTAACCGTCGTTTAACTATTATATGAAAAAACGTTAAAAAGCAAGGTTCAAAATAGAAATAGGGTATACAAGAAGTGGATGTTTGTGATTTGATCGCGTATAGGAAAACACCTCGCATGTTAAATTATCAGGTACACAATGTAGCTATGAAAATAAAAGATAAAATATGATTTCGTAATGAAATATTTCTTATACAGACGTGAAAATATATCATGCCCAGAACCCGACAATCCAGAGCGAAAGCAGTTCAATACTTAAGTTTGAGTTGGATGTCATGACTTAACGATATTATCAAACTTGTATGTAATGGAAATAACGATATTGTCAAACTTACATGTAAAGGAAATTTAAAGAAAGCTGTCAAAACTTATATCAAAATAAGGAAATGAGATAAAATCAAGACAAATTATATGATAAAAGAGATGATTTTTCATTTCCTATCGTTAATTATCCATTTTTAGATGGTGACGTTCCCTTGTCACCATCTTACGGTGTTTATATATCTCAGCTTGTACGATTCGCTCGTGTATGTAACAATGTTTTAGATTTTAACGAGAGAAATTTATGTATAACTGAAAAATTATTACACCAGGGTTTTCGATATCACAAACTAGTCAAAACATTTACTAAATTTTATCATCGGTATAAGGAAATCATTCGTAAATATAGCTCAACATGCAGACTTCTTATACGTTCAGGTATTTCACATCCAATTTTTTATGGAAATATTCTTTATAAAGCACAAAAATGTCAGTATTCACCTCTGAAGCTAACAAAACCTTTAAATAGACTTATTAAGAAGGGATATAGTTACGATACTGTTGTCAGGTCATTAAAGATTGCATATTTTGGCGTTAATATTGATTCACTTATAGGGTCTTTGCATCGGCACTAAACACATTTATTTAAAAACCAGTTGTTGGTATGACACGGGTTATGTTCTTCTCATATATGTTATGATGGTATGATACTAAACCCCTAACGGGAAGGATTGTGCCTGATATTCATATGATGAAGACATAATCTTTCAATCAGTTTAATTGAAGTCTGGAGCTGGCATGTCAGTTAACTGCTAGTAGTCTGTCGTTATTTATGTATTATTGTCATTTTGTTTATTTTCTTTGGTTACACCTTCTGACATCAGACTCGGACTTCTCTTGAACTGAATTTTAATGTGCGTATTGTTATGCGTTTACTTTTCTACATTGGCTAGAGGTATAGGGGGAGGGTTGAGATCTCATAAACATGTTTAACCCCGCCGCATTTTTGCGCCTGTCCCAAGTCAGGAGCCTCTAGCCTTTGTTAGTCTTGTATTATTTTTAATTTAGTTTCTTGTGTACAATTTGGAGTTTAGTATGGCGTTCATTATCACTGAACTAGTATATATATTTGTTTAGGGACCAGCTGAAGGACGCCTCCGGGTGCGGGAATTTCTCGCTGCATTGAAGACCTGTTGGTGACCTTCTGCTGTTGTCTGTTCTATGGTCGGGTTGTTGTCTCTTTGACACATTCCCCATTTCCATTCTCAATTTTAAATTGGTAGCTGTGATCAAGAAGAGGTTATTTGTTTACGCTAAAAGACCCGAAACGCATCTTAGATTATCTGAAATTAATATTGAGACTTCTGATTTGAAAACACTAGCTTATGAATTAAAAACAGAGAACCCGGTGTTGTGGTCACTGATGTCTTCTGCTTCATCAAATGGACAACATGTAAATAGTGATAATAGGCTAGTTACTGTCATGTCCTTTATATCTAAGAGCAGATTACCAACCAAGAATGCACTGCAACGCTTTCTAGGAATCATCTTGTACAACATTAATTTACAAGAAGATGCGTTTCATCGTTGTAAATATAACGAAATTTGATAAGACTGTCGTACAAGTGAGAGGTTTAGCGCTATAAAACCAGGTTCAATCCACCATTTTCTACATTTGAAAATGCCTGTACCAAGTCAGGAATATGACAGTTGTTGTCCATTCGTTTGATGTGTTTTGTCATTTGATTTTGCCATGTGATTAGGGACTTTCCGATTGAATTTTCCTCGGAGTTCAGTATTTTTGTGATTTTACTTTTTTTTTCATTTTCTTTCGAAATTTTGAATATCTTGATGGGATTTTGCTGGTCAAGCAGTTCAGCTTATAAAAAGGCACTTGTAGAAAATAGGTGTTACAGTAGAACCAAACGATCCATCATGCACAAAACTTGAAAATGATGGTCCTGGGAAAATAAATGGTCATTCTATTCCAAGACCACATGAAAACACGACTCCTGCCTATAAATTAAGTATTGATGATTTGCACCTTAAAGTAAAGGACACGACTCAAGACCATCAGAATATACTCAATTAATGGATTTAAAGAATCGAGTCAACTGTAAGCATCTGCCCTACACATTTCAAATAGGGAATCTGGAGGATGTTTTCAATATTGTATTTTTAATGTAGAGGAAACGGGAAGACATTACTGATGTTACAGCTTTTTTGTTGGTCTTTCCATGGAAAACTTATTGACGGAACAATGAGCCAACAAACATCAATTATATATAGATGCCCATGATATTTTCCTTACATAAATATATTCATGATATTGTTTTAGGTCGGTTTCAACTTTATGAAATTATCATTCTTTGATTATCAATTGTAAACCTACACAAAGACCGTGTTGATCAAAACACTTTTGAAGATTCAAGAATGATCTGTGAAAAAGATTTTTTTCTACAACAAAAGTTATTACTCATCTAACTAAACAGCCCACAAACACAAAGGTAAGGATCAGTTGAGTAAATATCGTAGCTTTAATTGAATATTATAGGCGCCTCCGTGATAAAATGTCTGCAAAAAAACCCCAATAACTGCATAATGATAACGAAAAAGAATTATAAAAAATGTTTATAAATCTGAAAGAGGGAATCAATGGTATCAATGAAACGGCCAATAACCCAACGTGTTTTAAAGGAATCATGTCATCACTTTTGACAATCTTTACACCGTATTCAACATGTAGAGGAGGATCAACGTACTAATAGCCTTTTCCCAAAACAATATACTTGCAAGTGAAAAGACTACAGACAAGACGGATAATTCAAATCAAGTATACTTCTGCTTCATTAGTCTATTGTCACCCATGCAAAATTGCGTCTAATAGGCGACTTATAAAATCAGAATGTCACTTAGAAGCATTACAACAGTTTAATCTAGACACATTGTCCACAGACATAGTACTTGCTATGGACAAACAGATCGTTGATGTTAGAGAAAAAAGATGTGACCTATGACAATTTTGATGATCATATTGGGCCATTTCAGAATGGGTCACATGACAAATTTTCCTTTTACCTTCAAGAGTAATTTGTCTTCATTAGTATGTTTAAATTCCTATACATCGATATGATTCAATAATTTTAACAATAGTTGCCTCAAAAAGATTGATTGATTGTTGGTTGCTTAACGTCCAGTGGCAAATATTTCATGCATATTCAGGACGAGAACAAGTTCACAATAAATACAATAGGTAGGTCTGGTCACAATATTTATTAAGTTAAAAATGAAAAAATCCAAAATTAATAAATATTTTCACTCTATTGAATGTCAGGAGAATTTTGGTACATCAATATAACATAATCCAGTCATCAACATCAGGTTTAATAAATATTGATTTTTAAAGAAGATTGAATTATAAAATTTATGAAAATTTACAGTACCAAAGTGTCAGTCCTGTGGTAATTTCTTTGAATGAATTAATCCGAAAAGTTCATAAAAAAAATCATATCTAAACAATTTTTTTATGAACTTTTTGATTCATACCTATAATATGATAATGGAAAAGACCAGCTTTTAGCCTTTACAAAATTTGCGATAATTAAACCTTGATGATTCAGATATGCATTCTGTAGTGGTCACTATTTGAAACAAATTCTAATTTAAAAGACCTACATGTATAGTAATTTGATATTGGTGAATTCTATATATAATTTACAAATTCTAAAATATGTGATATAAGAATCGATTTGTTACCACTCTTATTTAAGAAATTGCACACAGTATTTAGAAATTATGTAGATAAATCTGTTTATTGCAGCATTGTGTTAATGTAAATGAAATTTTTAATTGTTATTCTAGAAATCAGTTTTATAATATGAAGCAATATTAAATAAAATTATATCTTTTCAAATGACAAATGATATTGGAAAATTTTAAAACCAGCATTTATATAACTCTATAAAAATATTTTGGTATCTTTTAACTTTTGGTGTAACAAATTCATTATGGATACAAAACATAATTTGCAGAATAGGATTCAACCCTCTGGCGCACTATGGAAAGTAAGTCACTGGCGTAGATGGAATAAGCTCGTAAACTTGACCTGCATGCTAATCAAATCTTGCTTATACATGAAGTATATGTATTGTTATAAACTATTATTCATATGTCATTTGATAAGGTACATCGTATATATTCTATGTTTATTTTATGTTTTAAAAACATATTTGCCTAAACCTTAAGTCATTCATGGTTTATTGACTTGGTTAAAATTTATAGGTTAGTGTAAGGGAAACCAATAATGTCAAGTCAATGATTGATTGATTGATTGTTGGTTGCTTAATGTCCAGTTGCAAATATTTCATGCATGTTCAGGACGAGAACAAGTTAACAATAAATACAATAGGTAGGTCTTGTCATAATAGAGGCCATTCGGGATGATGGTCGGGGAAATTTGGACTGCCACAGGAAAATGAGGGTGTAATGGATAGGGACAGAAATTTTGCTTGCAACAGGCCACCTACTGACCCCTCAAAGAGTTGTTGCCAGGGTTCTTAACGTGCAAAGAGCTCGGCACTCTCTTTACACGAGGCATCGGATTTTACGTCCCCATTCTGACCGGACGTGACTGCGAACTTGATACATCCCGCACAGCCAAACGGACGCCCCACTTCGGCTAGCGTTTTACTGCCGGTCGGGAGAAGACCAAGTGACCATATTTCGTTTCCCCAGTCACCCTTGGGGGGTCAAGTCAATGATATTTGGAATGTAGTTGATTTATAGTATCCATTCAAGTAAAAGGCCTAACATATTTAGTAATGGGTCATTGACTTCCAACATTTTCATAGTTTGGATTAGGCACCATCAGCTGCTCCAGAGAGTAAGAATGTCTTGCTTCTTGTCAGACAAACCCACAATGGCCATATTCTGGAATGGGAGCAAGGAATATAGATATATGACAAGTGCACTGTTGTCATTCAGTACATTATTACAACGGTTATTAGCTGGAAGAATCCTTATATTTCCAATTGGTCATAAGGTTTCCCTGAAATGATTGAAATTAAACTTGAGAGATGACTAGGAAAATCATGATTTTGAGTTCTGCAGGTAAACAGTAAAATCACAATTTCTATATCAATAGATGTTTCACTGGAAAAATTGTTTTTGGATGATACTGTAAATTTAGAAATTATTGCATGCATTATTATTGCAATTCTAGACCAAAAATCCCACTTTATTCATATAAAAAATTCCAAAATGCAAGTTTAAATTATTGCGAATACAACACTAGAGCATTGCTTGCAATAACAAAAACACATCACAACAAATTCTGAATCTAAATTGATTTTGAGGTCAAAGGGCAAGATTATGATATATACAAATAAACTGTTCACTGTAAATATGGCTTCTGTGTAATAACTTACATTTCTTAGGTTTTTGATGATATTCATGGATATGCTACATATGGTTTTAGAGGCAATGAAGTACCTACAGCACTGTTCTTCTTTTTTTAAATTTAAAGTTGGATTTATAGTGTAGGATACTGTGTCTATAAATGGTATTCTTAAATAATTTTGTGTTAAGTTTCATCAAACATGTGCAGTGGTGTAAGATGAGTTGTGATTAAAATATTAATGACAGATGGACGGACGGACGGACAAAAGTATATACGGTATTAAGGTGTTGCCATGGTAACCAAACATTTTTTTGTTGAATTATTTTTTATGTAACTTGAACAAGAACTTGTATGGTACAAGGAATTAATGTTCATGTCTATTTGATTTTTGCAGGTTCAATCCAAGCCATTTCCATGGCAACAATGATAATGCATTTTTTTATAAATATTTTTTTTTTTTAATTTTCAAACACCGAGAATGGTTTCTTTATTCAAACAGCAAGTCAGCAAAGTATGACTAAGCTAGCTAAAGCGGCACAGGAGTTAATTGAGGAGTACAATTAAAAAACTCAAAAGCTATAAAGAATTTCTGGCTAGGAAGCCAACTTTAGCTAAGCCAAAAGAAAAGTTTAAAAAAAAGATTTTAGTGTAATAAAGCAGGATTTTAAATATGAACTTTAAATATTCCCTGGAACGAAAACTTACAGTAACACGTTTTAAGTACTTCATACCACAGTAAAATCGGACTTCATATGTGAACTTTATCACTTGATTGATTTTTGCGTTTCGATTATTTTATTTGATAGTTTATCTTTATAGAATAGGTATAGGAAGATGTGGTATGAGTTCCAATGAGACAACTCTCCATCCAAGTCACAATTTATAAAAGTATACCATTATAGGTCAAGGTACGGTCTTCAACACGGAGCCTTGGCTCACACCGAACAGCAAGCAATGTTATTATTATAATTAAATAGTAACTATTGCCATTTGTTTTTCATCCGTTGACCATTCATAAATCCGGGGCATAACAGATAATTGTAATTTTAAAAATAAATTATATAAATAATTTCAAATTACGACATTTTTATGAACTCTTTTGGAAAGTGGTGACCAAGTTTTAGCAGACCTTGGTTTTTCATATAACTTTTATGTTTTGATTGCAGGTAGCAACAGTAATGGTGAAAAAGAGGCTACTTACACTAATGAAAAACCACTTCATTCATATCACAAATCAGCTATGCCAAAAACTTAAATTTTTCATATTGGAATTAACAACTTAAAATCTCAGCCCGCTGAAGAAGTTTTTACCCATTTCGTAGAACTAATAAATCAGGCACATCAAAAGTGTGTTAGGATAGTTATATCAGTACCTAATCCATCAAGAGCAAGATATATAAACAAGTCAAAAGTCTGAATAATCTCACAATAACTTAACTGAAAAGATCTGAAAAATATATTTTGCTACAACAGTAATTTCTCCCTAAATATATGTTATTCATATCTGATCTGCCTTTAGAAATTAGAAGCTTACATATACAGTGAAACTTCTCAAAACCGGCCGCCCGTCGGACAGGTAAACACTAGTCGTTCGCCATGCAGGTGTTCTAATTGACCGGCTTAATGTGTTTGTTTACATAACAATAATATTTATGGATTGATGATTTCAAGTGACAAGGCCGGTTTGATAAGGTAATATTTTATTGATCTTGATTACACAAATACCGGTCGGTATTCGGCTTAAAGGGGTGGCCTGTTTATAAGGTAATCTAACCTTTTATTTACGTACACGCCGGCCGGGACTTCTTGATTTGTCCGGTATGAAGGGAGAACCGGTTAAGAGAAATGTCACTGTATCATTCCTGACAGTACAAATGTAGCCTTATCTTTTGCAGCAATAAAAACATAGGGCCCTGTGGCATTTAGAGGCATTCTCCGTTTATCATTGATTAGTTCCACATATCTTCTGCTGCCCCGGCCTTCACCGTATCTGTAATCTTATGCCTGACATGCGACTTAAACACGTTGGTAACCGAATGTGTCTGTTTGGATTTTACAACATCAAGGGTCTTCTCCACATCTTCACAAAGAAATGCATCGTCGCTTTGCTAAGGTGTTCGGATCTTATTATTTGTGAATTTAAGCCGTTTGCTTCCATTTTATTTCAAGTAACAAATCACTGTGGGTAATAAACCACTGGCTAAAGCAATTATTCAACGGTGCTATCCATTGGTTAACTATGCGATGCGCTATCTATGACAAAGTTGTAAAACGTCAAACAAAATGCGCTAAGCCATTGTTATACGATCCAACACGTAATGTCCTCATTATGATAAAAAAAAGTCTTACTAGGGATTTCATCATAAATTTTATTTAAAATCTAGACCGAATATGTTCTGCAATATATCAATCGAAGCTGCATGACGACACCTCATCATCAGATCAAAACTTTTCTCCAGGAACATCAGTAAACTCAACACTCTTAACAACATTATCCCCAGATCTAAACTCCTCTACAGATTCGTTTAAATAATACCACCAGATGCAATAAGAAAAAAGGAATGGACAGCCAAAGCCAGTCCTGCCTACCAAGCCTTAGAGAACGTGATCACCAACAAACTGATCCTGCGAGATATTCGTCACTTAGATCGATTTTGCCATACTGGATAGTTAGAGACATCTCACTCTATGATGCTAAAATACTGCCCAAAGCGCATGGAATTTGACTACCCATCCATGGTTGCCAGTACTCAGCTAGCTGTTGTAGACAACAATGTAAATATCGGAAGGAGGTAAAAGACTGGCGCCAATGGTATGATGTCCTTCACGACTCACTGTCCAAAAAGCACTGGCAGATGGACAGCTCGTAAAGTGTATGAAAAAAAGGAATATATAGATATACGAAGATGTGGTATGAGTGCCAATGAGACAACTCTCCATCCAAGTCAAAATTTATAAAAGTAAACCATTATAGGTCACAGTACGGTCTTCAACACGGAGCCTTGGCTCACACCGAACAGTAAGCTATAAAGGGCCCCAAAAAATTACTAGTGTAAAACCATTCAAAGGGGAAAACCAACGGTCTAATCTATATAAAAAACGAGAAACGAGAAACACTTATGAACCACATCAACAAACGACAACTACTGAACATCAGATTCCTGACTTAGGACAGGTGTAAACAAATGCAGCGGGTTTAATCGTTTTAATGATACCAAACATTCACCCTTTTTCTGAAACAATAGTGTAACATCACAACATAGAAAGACACACTATAAAATATCAACTGAAATAGCTTAACTCAATCAAAGGACATATTAACACCATTGAACATACACTAAACAAATAAATTTGACCTATGACACAATGAAAATACAAAATAAATAAACTAAGGGTAGAATAATAAAAGTAACATGTTATATCGGTAAGAAAGGTTAAACAATAAAAGAAAAACAATATGCTCGAACAAAAATATCAGCCATTTGCAATAACTTTAAACACAGGTAAATGAAAATAATTTTGTTGTTAGGTATACGTGTACAGTACCAATAGAGAAAGGAAAAAAATAAATAATTTTGATGTTCATAGTACGAAGTGAAAATTTATAGTTATATCAAACACTTATCAAAGCTGGTATATAGACCAGATTAACTCGAATAATTCTGCGCCCTCTAGCGGCCTATAGCCTATCGAGGGCTTGAAGGCATACAGTGCAAATATCTCGTCAGTCGTTCCCTGTAAGAGGGAACCAATCAGTGAACTCAACCTTTCGATTTTGCGCGCTTACAACTTCCTGTAACTTTTAATGCGGGTATTTCAAAACAAACATGGATGCTGACCAATCACTTCAAATAATACAAGATAGATACGACTTTATATTCAAAGAAAAACAACTAGATTCTGTCAAATCCATCCTGAAAAACAAGGATTGCTTCATTGTATTGCCAACTGGATATGGAAAATCCCGCATTTACTTCCATTTACCAGAGCTATTTGAGATGACAACAACGAAGAAATCGTCAATTCTGGTTATATCACCGTTACAAGCCCTCATGTTAGATCAGATGAAAAAGCTTCAAGACATGGGTATAACAGCCACAGTTGTAGGAGAATGTCAAAAAGATAAAGGTTAATATATTGTAATTTCGATTTACTGAGAGGGTTGGCCTTAATTAGTTAGAGAATCCGTCATTAAAAAAAGGGGGAAGGTTGATGTTTTTTTTTATCTCATAAATTAGTCATAATATTTACTAGAATGATATTATATTTAAAAAAATTATGTTGAAATTTTATCATGAATATTGAAACTGAACTTCCAAGTTAACTGATATGCATAATAATTAATATAAATACCTCAATTGGTAAACAAAAGCTCATCATTATTACCAAGACTGGCAAGACTGTCTTTCTCTTTCATATCAGAGTGTTTAAACACAGGGACTCGGTTAGCAGATTAAAATTTTGTTAATCAATGTTTTTTATATTTTTTTTTAGTATTTCCTGTCTATTTGTATTACTTTATTAACATATTTGACGATGACATCGATATTTCTTTATTTTCTAGCAATGTGCAGTTTTCTATCCATATCCGTATACAGAAAAATCTATCGATATTTCTTTGTTTTCTAGCAATGTGCAGTTTTCTATCCATATCTGTATACTGAAAAATCCTAATCTGCTAACCGAGTCCCTGTGTGTTTAAATATATTTATAAAAGATAGTTTTATAAAGCAATATAATAATCTGTAACTTTTCATTCATGTCAATTACTATTTATTTATTTTAATATTTGCAACAGGTCTCAACCATTTCTTGTTAATGATTATAAAAAGATGAGGTATGATTACCAATGAGACAACTCTCGACAAGAGACCAAATGATACAGAAATTAACAACTAGGTCACCATACTGCCTTCAACAATGAGCAAAGCCCATACCGAATAGTCAGCTATAAAAGACCCGAAAATGACAATGTAAAACAATTCAAACGAGAAAACTAACGGCCTAATTAATGTACAAAAAATGAGTTTGTGCAAATAAGATATATTATATAATATGTATTTTTATTGTGTTATTTTTTCATTCTGAAATTTTTTATTTCCCTTATGTGTTGTATGTACTTTTTTTGGCTAAAGTTCAAATTTTTTGTTTTACAGGTGTGGCTGATAGAATATCTGCAGGAGATTACTCTATAGTTTTTTCATCCCCTGAGGCTGCACTCCTGCCAGGTTTATGGAGAAGAAGTCTTACAAGTGGAAATTTCAACACTGCTGTAAAAGCTGTAATCATAGATGAGGCCCACTGTATAACTGAATGGTGAGGACAGTTTCTAGTTGCATGTATACACAGTGACACCAGAATTTAATATTTTCAGAATTATTTTCCTCTATTGTTTTTGTCATTTAATTTGAATTGGGGCCATCTTAAAAGTATTAAGGTCCTTAAAAGGCTATTTCAGTACTATTCAAATAAAATCATAGATACATGTACCAGGATTGAAATTTTATATTTACACCAGACGCGCTTTTCGTCTACAAAAGACTCATCAGTGATGCTCGAATCAAAAAATGTTTAAAAAGCCAAATAAAGTACTAGAGATTAACTTTTTTACATCAAATTCTTCAAACAAAAAAAGCTGAAAAGGATTTCTGTGTATTTGAATAAAATGGGATATACAGCTAACTGCCGTTTATTTACTTTCAACTTACTTTTATTTTCTTTTTATCTTAACAATTTTTTATTTCACTATCTATATTTATTGATAATGTTGCCATAACAACCATTATTGTAACATTTACTTCCGTCTTTTGTGGCGGCATAAAAATGAGTTTTATTAATCTTGGCAGGTTAGTAAAAATTGTAAAGATATAGTTTTTATTTACCTTTATACTTTTTTTTGTGATATGTCATGATCAGAAGTCAGTAGATAATATTTGTAATTGTCCTTTCAGGGGTGCTGAATTCAGACAAGAATATTCCATGCTAGACGAGTTGAGATCTATTTTTCCTGAGAAAACACCATTTGTTGCTCTAACAGCAACTGCAACCAAAGAAATGAAACTTGAAATTCTGAAAAAACTCAACATGGACCAAGACAGGACAGATACAATATGGATGCTTCCTGAAAGACCTAATTTAACGTACGTTGTTAAGAAAACCACTAAGCAAATGAGCGACTTGCAATGGATATTGGATGATATAAAGGTGAAAGAAGGAAAGGCTAAAAAGACCATTGTCTATTGTCGTAACATAAGTTCATGTGCAGCATTATATGAATACTTTTTCTATGAACTTTCAGAAAGTGCAGATGATGTTCACAGTAGACGCATTGCCATGTTTCATCGTTCTACAGCTGAAACAAACAAAGTGCATGTTATGTCTGAATTTCCCAAGATAGATAGCAAAGTACGTGTTGTGTTTGCAACAATTGCATTTGGAATGGGTGTTGACATTGCAGATGTTGAGCAGATTATCCACTGGGGTGCTCCTCGTGGACTAGAACAATTCACTCAGGAGAGTGGTCGAGCAGGTCGAGACGGAAGACATGCATTGTCAGTTGTTTATTATTCAAGTTTTGACATTTCCAAAGGCAGGTGTAAAGAAAGTGTAGTTGATTTTTGCAAGAAAGTGAAATGTTGCAAAGAAATTTTGAGTGACTACTTTAGTCTAGACAATAAGCCACACCGCAGCACAACAAAGACTTGTAAATGTTGCTCATTCTGCAAAGCAAACTGTGAATGTGGGTCTTGTGATAGATTAGACTTTATTCATAATATTGCCTCGACACAGCAACAATATAAATTACAAGATGAAGATGCTGATCTACACAGACATATCAGTGACAATGAAAGCATTCTCCTGAAAGAGAACTTGCTCGATTTTTTGAGTATACTTGAAGATGAGGATGCACCAGGCTGCACATATCTCAACGACTCAGCAATCAATGAAATCGTTCGTAACGCGCCTTATCTTTACTGTGAAGAAGACATAATTTCACTTGGTGTTGGTGATATTGAACTTGCCAGAGAAATACTTTTGTTGATTGAAGAAATTGTCTAATAAAATTTATTAAATATTCCACAATCTCCATTCAATAATGTATGTCATTATATAAAAATAAGGTATGACTGCCAATGATTAGACTCTCCACCCGACACCAAATAACATAGAAGTAAACAACTAGAGATCGCTGTAGGGTCTTCAACAATGTGCAAAACCTATACTCCATAGTAAGCTTTTACGGCCCCATAATGACAAATGTAAAACAATACAAACTATAAATTCAGAAAACCTAGCTGCCCGATTTGTATACAACAGAATGAATGAAATTAAAACAAGTTTATATTCAACAACAAACCACAACCACTGAAACTGCCAGCCTTTCCAAAGCAAGAAGTAGAGCTCGGTCATATTCTTCAATGATCTTTTGTTAATACATGTATGTTCTATTGTCTCTGGACCATTAAAAATCCATTAACGAGATCCTGATGCATTGATTTTTGTTTGCTTTATAATGTCCAGTAGCAATATATAGTGTTGCATATTCATGACAATTAATCCCATTTGAGTAATTTTTGTCGAGACTGCGACTTTTGTCGCAGAAAGCTCGACATAGGGATAGTGATCCGGCCGCAGCGTTAGCTTACTTCTTAAAAGCTTAATATTTTAGAAGGTGGAAGATCTGGATGCTTCATGTTACGAAGTTTCCGTCAGTCACATGTCCAATGTCCTTGACATATCATGGTTCAGTGACTACTTGAAAAAAAAGTTAAGATCTCTTATTATAAGTAATAGGATAACTATATTTGGTATGTGCGTACCTTGCAAGGTCCTTATGCCCGTCAGACAGTTTTCACTTGACCTCGACCTCATTTCATGGATCAGTGAACAAGGTTAAGTTTTGGTGGTCAAGTCCATATCTCAGATACTATAAGCAATAGGTCTAGTATATTCGGTATATGGAAGGACTGTAAGGTGTACATGTCCAACTGGCAGGTGTCATCTGACCTTGACCTCATTTTCATGGTTCAGTGGTTATAGTTAAGTTTTTGTGTTTTGGTCTGTTTTTCTTATACTGTATGTAATAGGTCTACTATATTTGGTGTATGGAATGATTGTAAGGTGTACATGTCTAGCTGGCAGGTGTCATCTGACCTTGACCTCATTTTCATGGTTCAGTGGTCAAAGTTAAGTTTTTGAGTTTTGGTCTTTTTTTCTAATACTATATGCAATAGTTCAACTATATTTGGTGTATGGAAATATTTTATGATCTATATGTCAGTCACACAGGTTTTTTTTACCTTGACCTCATTTCCAAGGTTCATTGCTCAGTGTTAAGTTTTTGTGTTTCGGTCTGTTTTTCTTAAACTATAAGCAATAGGTCAACTATATTTGTTATATGGAAGAATTGTTAGCTGTCCATGCCTGCCTAGCATGGTTCATCTGACCTTGACCTCATTTTCATGGTTCATTGGTCAATGTTGAGTTTACTTGGTTAATGTTAAGTTTATGTGACAGTTGTAATAAAGCTTTATATTTAGGACTATCAACATAATATCAATGATAAGTAAAGAAGATGAGACATTTCAGCGTGTGCACTCTTGTTATACTTTCTACCTATACCAGCATACTGTTCAGGGGCAACTATTTCATGCATACTTAGGTCAAGTTTAAATTTATAGCATTATTCTTTGTTTCTTGATTTTCTTTGAAATTTCTTGGTGAAACTATATATACAATATTGATTCAGACTTATTTGTCCAGTTAAGTTATCCAATGAGTGCACATGTACATTTACTGGTTCCAGTTTCATTCAATTGGCATGATTGGGACTTTCACGGATTCTGAAACAATTATTTGAATGTGATAAACAGTACGTTATGGAGTGTGTAGTATTTTGGTAGCATATAGGACGAAAATTAAATCTTATTTCATTGAGAATTATTCAATAATTTCTTTTCATTTTTGTAACTGTTCTCAATTTTTACTACTAAAAGTAGAGCAATATAGAATGTAGGACAATATAAATATGGTATACTATATTGATGTATGAATGTATAGCATATTTATATTTAAATAAATTGGTTTTTTATTGTTGTACAGTGCAGGTGACATGTTTTTGTTCAAATCCTTGGTCTTTAGACAATAAAGTTGTCTTATTGGAAATCCACACATTCATTCACGTTACTTTTTAATGACTCTCATGTTTTTGGTTTGGTTGTATTGGTAAGTTGCTGTTTCTGTTGTTACACACTCAATAAAACTGATAGACCTGGTATATAAATTTAATACAAGGAAAATTTTTAAAACACAACACACATGAAAATTCACAAGTTAGTTTCAATATTATATAAAAAAGCACTGAAAATGAAATTATATACATGTAGCTACTTTCTGTACAATAAAAATTTATATAATCACAACATTAAAGTACTTTGACAAGTATCAATATTATATAAAACAGCACTGAAAATGATTTTAGATACTTTCTTGAAATTGGTAATTTAATATTTTTGAGCTGGATCAAATTTTTAGAGGTATTAAGTTCACGTGTATATACATGTATGTCATCAGATGAAATTATATCTTCCAAAAAAAAAAAGCACTGCAAGCAAGAAACCATTAAAAGCACTAAATAAATAAGTATTATTAACACAGGTAAAAAATCAACTATATACATTGCCACTTATATTGGAAATAAAATATTTTAAACTAGGCGGCCAAAACTCATCACCATTGAAGTAAATGGATTTGTAATATAAACACTGATTCATATTTTATATTACTTGACTCTGGTGAAAAATACTTCTGTGTGTCAATTAAAACAATCTATAAAAAAATGTACATATATATAAAAATCTATAGTAAATTATAGGTCAAAATAGCCAGTGGAACTTCTTTTTTGGCAAGCATCGAAAATGGACTACTTCATTCATTGTTTATAAGAATCAACAAAAATGTTTAAACAATAATCTATTTGAAATGTCCATTTGTTCTCTATAAATTATGCTTTATTTCTGAATTGAAAAACAAAAAACAAAAATTGCAGCATTGCCTTATTAACTTGTGTGTTAGAGCAAGATGATACAGAAGATGTGAAAAATTTGTTACATCAACACAGCACTAATCATTGCTGTATATACATGAGAGTCTGAAAGGGGTACATGTATACATAATAGGAGAAAGAATGTGCAGAATGAAGGGCTAAATAAATACAAAAATTGAGAAAAAAACAAAATAGAGAATAATGGGATGCTTAAATATAAAGACTAGAGATTTTCATGCCAAATTAATAAAGAATAGAGAAAATGGCTATAAAAATTTAAGAATACAGAACAGAAGGAGCCCTCCCCCATCCACACCCTCATATATACAAAACGTCATTCTGAGCTTTAGTTTAGCAACAGAACTACATGTAATTGGAACACTGTACATTTCTATTTGGACTCGAATTCAGTGTGAAAATAGAAATTTGTTAAACATATTCAATAAAAAATGACTTTTGCAACAACAGTTGCAAAAAGCATACATGTAAGGTAAAGGTATAAATATCACAATATGAAAATAAACTATTGCGCTATTTGTAATGTCATCACAGCACTATATACGGTATGAGCGATTTCTCTGCTGACGAGCACATTCTTCTTTCTTCCCTGTCAACCAACTGAAAAAATTCTTTCCATTAAGTCTACTATTTGGGTCATACTCCATGGTCATGAAGGATCTATGGCTGCGACCGGGTATTCTTTCAAACAGCTTTTCAACTTTAAGACTGTCCACAAGCTTATTTATGTCTTTCTGGATAGAAGGCTTTGAGTTTGCTGGCTTTCCAAAAAACTGTTGCAATCCTTTGGTGTAGCCATCAATAAGGTAGTTGCATCCTTGCAAGCTTCGACCACAACGCTGTATAGCAGTAGATGTAAGGTTACCTCTTAAACCGGTTAAGCCGTCTTTCGCCCTCATATTCATGAATTCTAATGCTAGATCACAAGGAATGTTTCCTCCTGGTCCACCATGAATATTCACAGTACGATTATACTTCAGTTCATGGGCCATTTTTGGTGGCAATATAGCAAGAAGCTGAGCTTGCAGTTTAAAAGCTAACAGCCTGTACTTTGTATGGTTGGTGTACGAAAACCTTAGCATGTCGAAACGCCACATTCTAACAAGTCTATCTCCGTCATTTTCTTTGGCTGCATCTTCTCGGCACCAATCCATCAGCCCTTCTCGCAACAAACAACAAGAATAATTAAATTTTTTGTCTTCCAGCTTGGTAGTTTTAGTGTCTATATCTGTTTCTTTCTCTTCATTAATATTTTCGATTTGACCAACATTTCCTAAAATTTCCAAATTTTGGTACTGGCATGTTTCTCTGTGTCTCTGGCGGCAACGTCCATCAATGGAAAATGTCTTGTTGAAGGCCGTACAGTGACCTATAGTTGTTAATTTCTGTGTCATTTGGTCTCTTGTGGAGAGTTATCTCATTGGCAATCATATCACATCTTCTGATACTTGAGACAGCACCCATCAAATTTTGTTTACCCAATTGTCAAAATAATGATTGAAAAAGAATTCTTGCCCTTAATATGATATATTTATATATACATGTATGTGTAAAGGGTTTACTAAACATGTGTAAGTTGTTCAAAGCAAACAGTTCTTCCCAAAGTAAATAAATGAAATTTCTTAATACCTGCAAAGAAATAACATGTCCATGCCAGTCTTCTGATTTCCACGTAAAACCTTCAAGTCTGTCTTCTTCAGTAATTGCATCCATTCTTGCCCGACTTGCTGCCTCACCACGCTCAACGCTTAAGGCATCCCCTCCTAACAGTATTGGTATAAATTTTCCGTCATTGGTTTTTGGAACATATTGTTGTAAATGCTGCACAACTTCTATCATCTGCTCTGTGATATTCTCATCCTTTTCTAAGATCCCCAAAGGTACCTTGAATAAAAAAAACTTGATTTTAATAAATTTCAACAAGAGATATAAATATTACATGGGGAAGCAAATGATTCAAGCTAAACCAATTTTAAATCGATAAAGTTTCATGTACTTAATAAAGGAGAAGATATGTTTCATTCTTTTAAAAATGTGTAAGATTAATTAAAACCTAAATTTATATTGACATTTAACCAGTAAGATAGAGAAATTATTGTTGAAGGGGTTATATGAATCATTAAAGTTGGGGTATATTACACAAGTTTCAGATTTTTTACAATAACAAATACTTCATTTGATTTGTACTATACCACACAAATTTGTTTGTCAAATTGATAGTTAAAAAAAAAACAACCAACAAATAGTATTAGTCTTCCTTAGAAAAGGTCTGTTTAGTACTTATATATATACATGTATGTGTTAATTTGTTTTGTAACCGTCCAATATATTCAATTTTCACTTCATCTTCTATTTTTAAAATTCTGGAGTTATCTCATTTCTTCAAAAAATAATTTGTGTACCGTTTGAACATTGATTGATTACGTAAAAAACATGATTGATTTCAATTTTAAAAAAAAACAACAAAAAAAAAACAACTGAATAAATTTACTTACTATATCACTTTTTTTCTCTGAAGCCTTGGAGTACTGATGTTCAATGTGAAATGTGACAAGGTCTCTAAAATCTTTAAGTTCTGGTATATAGGTGACTAAAGCCCTCTGAATTAATATTTGAAAATCTGCATATAAATCATCATGGTCTGTCTGGTTTGGAACGAAAGCTTCATTCGGTATCGACAAAATGTCTGCCTGTGGCAAAAGTGACTCCAAGTCTGTCGTTACTCTGTGTTGTATTCCAATTGAATGCACCAGATTATGTACCTTGTTTGAGGTATCCAGTGTCTTGTGCCTGGTTTTCTGGTGCAGATTTAAATTATCCATCACAATCTGAAAGGGTCCAGATTCTGATGATGCTTCTACCGGTATAGTTGTTGTGAATGGTGAATCCATATCAATTGCTGGAATAAAAAAGTTCATTGTTATCTGTGTGCTACATGTATATGAAATTTTAGGGGAGCTAATGACTGTTCATAATTGAATGTTAAGCAATCATTCCATATCTTTTTTATAACTCTAAGCAGGGAAATAATGCCTTGTTTTAATCAGACAAAATGATGCCCATATATTTACACTGAAAATAAAAGTTTAAAATTATAATATATTATTACGAACTAGTTATACATGTATGTTAAGGCCATAGAGTCGCATAGACAATACAATTATCAAGTATGATGTTGAAAATGTAATATATTCAGATGAATATATCATATTAAATATCAAAAGAAGTGAACCCCCCTCTTTCAGTTTCCATTTTTTTCATGACAACCCGACCCCCCATTTGGAGATAAAAATCAATAATGACAAGTACCTGCTCCCTTAAAAAGTAAATAAAGCCATCACTTACACAAGTCTATCTTGCAGGCTGGTGTTTGAAGTAACTCCTCTGACTCATAGCTTCCACATTTTATTGGTGTAGGTAAATGTAAATTTTCTTGACTCAAATCAGGATTTCCTGATGTGTCAAGTCTGGAATGGTCAATTGGAGATTCAAACAAAGGTTCAGCAGTGTATATACATGTATCCTCCATCTTGGTTTCAGTTTCTATATCTATTGGGATAGCATAACTATGATCATCTGCAAAGAAAGACACAAGTTAATCTTTATTCAAAATTGTAGTTTTCATGCATAAGGCCTACACAATTTTTTGCTAATTATGATCACACCCACCAATATATCTAAAGTTTATTGATCCTATAACTCTAGCTAATGAACTATGGAAGTCATCACTACAACATATTTTATGTGAAAACTTTTTTGTCCCAAACCCTATTCATTTTAGTAAACATAATTTTAAATTGTACATATATTAAACTGTAGCTTCAATTTTCTACGTGTAGTAAAAAAAATGTACCATTGCATCGTAAATAAAAAATATTCAAAATGATAAGGTATTCATTGAACACAATTATATTATAACTACATGTATACTAGGCATATACAAGTACATGTATTTCATTTTAAAATTTGTACATGTATATTACTATTCATTAAATATGTTATAAAACTGTATAATTTTTATATAAATGATTAAGTTTATTATTTCAAACAAATACAACATGGACATACTAGTACATGTACACTTAAAAACTTAAATTGACTAAATTTATTTAGATAAAAAGATTAATACTGAGGCTCGTAGAAATTTATATAATTCACAAGACCAGCATATTTTGTTTAATATTTTGAAAAAAGTTACAAGACATGTACCTAAGCTTGAGTCCTTCGTATTACTATTTTCTTTGTTATGCATCTCTGCAACCTTATTAGCCCATTTCTTCACTGGCAGGTCAAAACTCTCACATATTCTGTCAATAGTGGACAATGTTGATTTGTATGATGTACACAGTCCTGCACGGTTGAATGTAGTGTAAACCTGAAATCAAATTCCATCTAAATTTAGAGCATTTCAGATCAATACATACTAATTCATCGAAACAATTATACTACGAAAGCAAGGAGATATGGTATTTCCTAGACACCAAAAAGTAAAAATTGTATGAATGGTTGCATATTTGAGAACAAAAAAACTACCAGTGTACTCTACACACTACATGTACATTTTAGCCAACTTTATTTTTCTTAATAGGGAAGCGAAACACCACTAATTTTTTTACAAGTTTTACACATGTAAATACATCCTTTTTAAAATTCAGATAAAAATAAAATTATATATGCCCCTTGACTCACATGACTAACTAATTAATATAAATTTGGGTAAGCATTCTTAAGTTAATTGTTACTTGTACATTAACTGTACTACTGACCAAATACAAATCTCCTGACCATTTACACTATTATTTACCAAATTCATACATGTACATGTAATAATTATATTTAATATGCCAGTCTGAAAATTTGAAATTCATATTATTCCACTCTAACTCAAGTCCACAAGTTAAAATTTTCACTTAACCAAATACTAATCTTGCTATCTTTTATATATTTACCTTAGTTCTTACATGACCCCTGAACATTAGTACACTGTTTATTGCTTGAAAAGTGTTGATCTGTTGGTTTCTTGAAAAAAGTAGGATGGCAAGACTTGATACAACTCTTGGTACATTATTCTCTTTTTTGCCAGCAAGAAGTCTGAGGAGGTCAACTGTAGTGGGGCATGTGTTCAGCAATTGCTTATGTACTGTCTTCCATGAAAATCTAGCTATATTTGATGATCTCAACACAGAGTTCTTATCTGAACATACTTTGTTTACTTCCTGGTTTATAGTTTTCTTAACAGTGTTAACTAGTTCTTTCTTGACTTCGTCAATTTGAAGTAGATGGTTCAGTGCAGTCTTGTATTGTTTCATTACAAGAGCCCTACAGGCCAGCTTAGTAGGTCCTTGTAAATTAGTTTTTCTTTTACTATGGCGGTAATCAATTTGCACCTGGAAAAAAAGTAAGAAATGTACATTACGTGTTATGATTTTGTTACTTATCATGTTTATAAATAAGAAAGAAAATAAATTGCTTACAAAAGCTTACAGAACTGGCTACATGTATAATGAACATGTACAATAGCAAAACTTGTTGCATTCCTTAATACCAGTAAACTGAGATACATGCATATTTCAAATAAGTTACACAAATGCTGCATTACATGTATGTTGAGTTGATTTTTTTCTAAATCAAGAAGTGGGAGATACAATTGCAAAGTTAAAAAATCATGGCTTAAGTCAGGGTATTTGTAATTTACATGTAAAAAAGGTTCAATGATCATTAGTTTAAGAATTTAATGTTATCTTATATATATATATATATATATACCTTGACTTTGGGGCCAGGGGACTGATTCTGTGAGTGTGACTGTGTTTGAGTTCTTGGAATGGGTGTAGAGAACTGCAGTCTCCTTCTATTGCCTTTAGGAGTTGATCCTCTGGGTGGACTCAATTTCTTTCCTTTTGGTGTACATCCAGTCTTAGAAGGGGTTAAACAGTCCCTGTTTCGCTTTACACTATTGTTGCCACGGACATATTCTAACTTGATGGTGAGATTCTTAAAGTTATTAGAAACTTTTTCTTTGAGAGTGTCAGTCAACTGTTTGCATTTTTTCTGGCTGTTGTATATGGTTTTAAGAGATTTAAAACATGCATCACATACATAAGTGTCTTCATTTTCTTCAACATACTTTCTCAACAGATTTTCCTCCAACTGGTAACAATTTGCAATAGTTTCAATTAGATCAACATCACTATGTTTCATAAGTTTACGTCTTCGCTCCGTTTTTAAATTGTTCACATCAAAATAATGTTGACAATGCAAACACGTGTTGTCAAATTCCATTGTTATGAAGGTGTTTACTTTTAATCATGCTCCGCCTTCTTTTCCAGCTATTTGCGAACAGGTAAATAGGTAATATAACCTAAGGAGGTTACTAATCGTATCATCTGTTTATGCTCCGCCTTTTTCTCCCGCCTAATCTGTTATTGTAAACAATTGCCCATAATTCACCGCGTCAATCAATTTCCGCTTTGACGCGTTCTAACTGTGTATGCATTCAGGCGTTAATGTAGCAATCGGAGATTAGACGGAGATCGGCGGAATATAACGACTGACATTATTCGGGTTAAGACCAGATATAACCCTGAATAACATTAAATAACAAAAAAGCAATATAATTAGTATCAACAGGTAAAAAAAACCCAAGAAAGTACGATTTGAGAGTACTCGCAGTTACTGACAGCTACATGTAGTTAAAAGCCAAAACAATTAATAATAAAAAATCATGCATCAGAGACTAAGATCAACTAAAACACATCCCAGGGATTTAGTATATTAACGTCATGGACAGTCAAAGAAGACATGACTAGTGCAATGCCAAAGATAAATGTATCGACAGACAGTAGGATAGTTAGGAGTTTAACCTCTTTATAGATCTAAACGAACGTGGGTGTGTCTTTATACATTCCCCTTGAAAAAAATACAAATTCAATTATGTTTTAATTTGCTGATGACAAAATCGATATTAGTGCCAATGTAAACTATATTCAAAGATCCAATTACAACATTGGTAAGATAACCTTTACTAATAAGTTTGTTTAAAGGTTCGATGAGTTTACTTGGATCATATAGTGATTTCCGCGCTTTAAGTACAATATTACCGTAATATTTAGGATGTGAAATACCGTTTTTAATCAGTTTTCTACAAGTACAGCCAAATTTACTAATCAAATCTTTGTATCTATGAAAGAACTTAGCAAACGTTTTACGTAATTTATGGTAACGAAATCCTTGATTTAATAATTTACCAGTGATGCATTGATTACGTTCGTTAAAATCTATGACATCACTACACACACGGGCATAACGAACGAGTTAGGATATATAAACACCGTATGATGGAGCCAAAGGAACATCGCCGTCTAAAAAAGGAAAATAAACAATAGGGAATGAAAAATCGTCTCTTTTGTCGTACATTTTCGTATGGACTTCAAAACAGATATCATGCAAGCTGCCATCACTAACCAGCAGGAAGGAACTAAGAAGAAAACGCTACACCAACTCAAGTCACTCACACTGCCGAGAAACATTAGCAAGGACCTTATACAATCACTGCATGAAAACGAACCTTTTGATCATATTTTTCAGAAGCCAAAATGTGCACAAAAGGTGATCCGTTTTGGAAGTTTACATTTTTTTACCTTTCGTAGAACAAAAGGTGGTCTTTCATCTTTTGTCATAGGAAAAATGTCTAAAAATGTCATCTTGCTACTTTTGATGCTACAAAAGGTAAAAGAAATGTCGCCTTTCACCCTTTGTTGTTGAAAAAAAGATTTTTAAATATCACCTTCCACCTTTTTCTAACTTTTGAAAATATGCAAAAGGTTGTCTTTCATCTTTTCATACATTTTGTAAAGTTGTTTATGTTACCCTTCACCTTTTACACCTTTCCATATCTTTATTTAAATGTTTTAACTGGATTTTCAGAGATTATTTAAATATTTCTTTTGTAGCAGCAGACAATTTAATTCCTGCAGCATTCAATTACCCTTCATTGATACACTCGACCAAAACATGTGATGCTAATCTAAAAACCTACTAAAAATATTAAATAAGAAAATAATATGGGAAAGGACAGAATCATAGCATTAACCTATAAATGAGTTAAGTTTGAACTTTTGTTTTGCTGTAACACCACTGTTCCAGATTAGGGAGAGGGTTGACTGCTCACAAACATGTTTAACCCGCCACATGCTTTATATATGTGCCTGTTCCAAGTCAGGAGCCTGTTTTTCGTAATTGTTTTGTTATATATTGGACTTTTAGTTTTCTCAATTGAATTGATTCACATTTATCATATCAGAGCCTTTTAAAGACGACTACCTGGTATGGGTTTTCTAATTGATGGAGGCTGTACCTTTGTCTATAATTGCTTACATCCACTTCATTTGAACTTTGTTTGATAGTTGTCTCATTGGCAAACATACCACATCTTCACATTTTATATCCTTCTTCATTGAATGGTTGATTTATTGTTAGATGTTTAAAATCCAATACCTTGTTCATTGATCTCTGGTTGATATAATTGATATATTTCCATATATTTAAATGGACTGATTTTATATATATATATATATATAATTAAATAAACTATTATTGATTTCTGAATTTACTGTCACTATTCATAATTGAATTGGTCTTCATATAATCTAAAACAATAATCTAAAACAAATTAAAAAAGGATCCAGCTTAATTAATCGTTTATACAGTTCTTTTAATTAAATCATTAAATTGGTTTCTCCGTTGAATTATTTAAATTTGTCACGGCAGGGCCTTCTATAGCTAGCAATACTTGGTTGTGGGTTTTGCTCATTGTTGATGGTCTTACATGATTTACATTTGTTAATATTTTTGTCATTTCGTCCCTATTGAAAAGAGGTCTCATTGGCATTCATACCACATCTTCCAAATTCATAAGATGTTTTCAATAATACATGGAAGATAAATGTGTTAAAAATAAGAACAATTAGAGTTACACTGAGTATTCCTTTAATTTCATCTACACTTATTTTGATAAGGTGTTCATTGTCATATTTGATTATAACATTTTTATTTAAGTTTTTAATGACAGCTGTTTCTGGTCATGTGAACATACAAATGTAATATAATACAACTCTTCTTTCTTTATACATGTAAATAAAATTATTCACTTAAGTCTTAACATTGCTTTACACACTGTAATATACCCCCCAAGGGTGACTGGGGAATAGAAATATGGTCACCATTGGTCTTCCTCCGACCGGCGGTAAAACCTTCGCTAAAGTGGGGCGTCCGTTTGGCTGTGCGGGATGTACAAGTACGCAGCCACGTCCGGTCAGAATGGGGACGTTAAATCCGATGCCTCGTGTAGAGAGAATGCCACGCTCTCTGCACGTTAAGAACCCTTGCAACAACTCTTTGAGGGGTCCGTAGGTGACCTGTTGCAAGGCGAAATTGCTGTCCCTATCCAATTTACCCTCATTTTCCAGTGGCAGTCTAAATTTCCACGACCTTCTTCCCGGATGGCCTACATTACAGAACCTACCTATTGTATTTATTGTTAATTTGTTCTCGTCCTGAATATGCATGAAATATTTGACACTGGACGTTAAGCAACCAACAATCAATCAATCAATCACACTGTAATATAAGATCAATATTCGACAAAAAATGCCTATTTACATTCCTAATTTAAGTTGACATGCATTGACCAATAATTTTGCACAAACCTTTGATGGTCGTGATTTTGCACAAACTTTTCATATTACTTTAAGATGGATCATCACTTAATCTGTTCTCTGACAGAATTTTCTAATACTTTGCCAAAATGTAAATTTCATATAATTTACAAAAAAATATTCAGTAATGCTTGAAATTTTCTAAATGATACAAGGAATTTATTTTTTTTTATTTAAGAACAAATGTCTTGCAAATAAATTGTGTACTACTATATTAAAATCCTAGATGGTGATATATTCAGTAATGCTTAAATTTTCTAAATGATACAATGAATAACTTTTTTTTGTTTAAGAACAAATGTCTTGCAAATAAATTGTGTACTTCTATATTAAAATCCTAGGTGGTGATATATACATTTATTTTGTGATGATCTACCTTAAAACTATTATTAGCATTAAGTTGGTAAAAGTTAGCATTGCTAAACATCTATTGCTTACTATTTTTTCATTTAACAAACATACAAAAAAGAGTTACACATTCTAAATAAACGCATCATATTCCGTTCAAATGTTTACAGATAGGATTAATGCAAATAACATTTATTGAAAACACTTTCTTTACCAAGCCTAATACTGTTTCATTTAATCTTGTTTGACCGCATATACAATAAAGAATATTCATAAATTTTCTAAATAAGTAAATAAATGTAACATTATGTTATCAAATATAACGCTCTCTAGGTGAAATAACCAAAACATCTTTGTTAAACAAATTTGTCTTAACAAACACAAATCTGCATTTAATTCTATGAACAGGAATAAACGATGCAGAACCATTGTGTATGTACAAATTCGAAGACCAAACTTCTACTGGCTTCTTATCTAATTGGATCTTCCAACTTCTGGAACCAACGTACTTTTACCAAGAAATGAGTTTTTATTGTACCATTTAGAATAATAGAGTGTATAAGAAACTTTTCAATTTGTCCAGGAGAAGGATTAAAATCATTATTCTCAAGTACAATGCTACCATTATCACCACACCAAAATCCCATTATATAAGAAGACCTTGCACTTCTACTATATTGAGATCCTAAAATAGAACCATGGAAAAAAGGCTTCCTTAGCCTTTTGGTATGATCTACAAATTTCAAATTCAGAAGTATACAAAGTACTATAAAAATCAGATAAAATTCTTGCATCCTCGTCACACAATGACTCGGATTTAGGTTTTTGTACAAAAATACCTTCAGATAAATCCCAAGGTACATCTGCTATATTACAACTAAGAGATGACCTTTCTATAAGACTTGCTTGCTGCAAGCAATTTACTTCAGCTAAGGTTCCCCTTTCCCTAACTGTGCCAGACAGTTCTTCAAACAGCGGTGCACAATTTGGACTTATGACATCGTCTTTAACTCTTGCTCTGGATTCAGCAAGAAATCTCTTCATTATCTGCACTTCAACATTTTTTTTATTGGTTTTATACGATCCTAAAATTTCATTTTGCCTTTCAAAACTGAATAACCAAAATGAATATACTGGTCCATAATCTAAAATACAATCAAGAAGATGACCATGAAGATGCATGTTTGGTGTAACAAATTGGTCACCATAAAGGCTTTCAAAAATTCTACAAAAATCCAACAATAGCCGATCTGCAACCTTGGCGTTTCCAACAGATAAATATCTTGAACACAATTTCTTACATGCTGGTACAAATTTCCTGCAGCATTCTAAGTGTTCGTCAGGTAAAATTCCTTTCAAAGCATAAACTGAAAGCAAAATTGTCCAGTTCTTAAGCTGATCAGCATTAAAAGATCCCATTGAAGAAGATATCTTTTTAGGCAGCTTTCCAACATCTGATGGGCAAATAAAACGCAAGATATTATTCTCAATCATTTTGCATTTTTCATCATCCAAGAGTCCTTTTGTTTTCTAAATCTTAAACATATGCTTTGCGGTACCAAGAAATAAGTTGTGCATTGGATCTATGGGAGTCATACACACAGGATCAAAATATGGCAGTTCTAGAAGGCATGAATATCTTGTACCAAATTGTTTTTCTAACTTCAATTTGTCTCCCTTCTTAGTACTTTCTAGAATGAGTTTGCATTCTTCCCTGTGAGTTTGATTTTTTCTTTCTGGCCATAACGATCTTTCAAATCCGAAATAGTTTTTTTTCTCCGACCATTCCTGGAAATTCTTTTTTACATTTATTGCATCCCATGGTTGCTGAATGACCGAGAAATCCACAAAGTTTTCTGCTAGCTGGCACATCACATCCAACACAGAGAAGTGCAAGCTTAAAGCATTTCAAGTTTTCTGGTGATTTAAAGAAAAACAAAAAAAATCCTGTTGACCAAGCTGTTTTCAGTTCTTTAACTAAAGGAAGCAAAAAAGTATTTGTTGGAGGTTCAGATTTCATATCAGGAATCACACCTACTAAAATCATATTTTCCCTTTTGAACCTTTCTTCCCTAGGTAAATTTTAAAAAATCAAGTATATTGCACCGATAGAATAATTTGTGTATTTATAGGGTTGCCACCAGTCAACATTCAACATTAATCCCAAAATTTCCTTCTTCACAGAAAACATTAAACTTATTCCCATTAAAGTCTTCCCATATTCTGCCATCATATACATCTTGTAAAATGTTTATCTCTCTGCTTTCTGAACCTCCATCTTTCACAAACTTCTTCAAAATCAGGACGTAGAACAATTTTTTGAAGACTAGCCTTCAAAGATTTGTAACAAAAAATCTTATATGGAATGAGCTTTATGGAAGGTCCTCTCTCAACCTGCACGAGAAGAGCCTGATTACAAACAGTTCTCCTATGTAACATTCTTTGGTTTGGAAATTCTTTATGAGAACAATGTTTGGTAACAACTAAACCTTCAAGGATATGAGAACACTCTCCATAGTCATATAATGTAAAACATTTTACACATACAACAAATTTTGTAAAATTCTCAGTGTATTTACTAAGCATTTTTGACATCATGTACATATTTTTTGGAAAAGTTATACACACCCTTTTCAACTGTTCAGAAGTTACAGAAAACAGACGAAGTTTAGGTTCTGGACTGTTTTACATCTCCTTGAAGGTTGTTATTCAATTGGTCTACCACTAAAACTACAAAATGTACCCATCAAAACCATAACAAATATTATAAACATCTCGAAATATAAAAGTAAACAATAATAATCAATATGAAACCTGTAAATGAAACGCAATGGATCGTGGGATATGCCAGACAAAGAATTTAAACATCCGCACACATGGTTGCCACCAAAGTCAGCTATGGATGATCTAGCTGACCTTGTTCAACTGCAGCTAGATTAGATGATACTGTCTGCATGTTGAAAATCGGGTAAACATATTCTGAATGCAGTGTCGCATACCTTGTTGTGTTAAATTTTATTATACAAGTATCAATCCGGATTTATTCCAGGATACTCAACTTCGCATCAGTTGATAGAAATTGTATAACAAAATTTTGAGTGCACTAAATGAAAGGCTTTTAACAAGCATTACATTTGCTGATATAAGCAAAGCATTTGATACTGTTTGGATTAAGGCTTTATTACATAAACTTGAAAAATATGGTATAAAAGGAGATTTGCTATGTTGGTTTAAAAGTTACTTGTCTAGACGATCTCAGAGAGTTGTCATAAAAGATTCATTATCAAACATTGGAAAACTTAACGCTGGTGTGCCCCAGGTGTCCGTATTAGGACCCTTGTTGTTTTTAATATACATTAATGATATAGCTGATGGTATGTCTGGATTCGGAAGTCTTTTTGAAGATGATACTTCAAAAGGTTATACTGCACCTGATGAATCCACTTTAATAAATTCGATCAGTAGAGATATTGATTATTTAAGTAAGTGGTCAGAAAAATGGCTATTCAAGTTTAATCCTAATAAAACTGATATTATGATATTCAGTTTGAAAAATATATACAGTGATATAACTTTTGATTTTGGTGGTGCTACATTGAAACCAGTTAGTGCGCACAAACATCTAGGTGTCATATTTAGTAATGATTGTAAATGGAATAAGCATGTTGATAAACTGATTGAGAAAACTACGAAGCAGCTTAATGTTTTACGCATACTAAAATATCGATTAAAAAGGGAATATTTGGAAAAAATTTATATGATTTATATTCGTCCGATACTTGAGTTTCATCAAGAAGTTTGGGATAATTGTGGGAACATAAATTCTGATCGGATAGAAAATATTCAAATCGAGGCTGCTCGCATAGTTACTGGATTACCAAGTTATGCTAGCCGAAACGCTATTTACAGGGAGACGGGATGGGAAAAATTAAGCTTAAGGCGGGAGGTAAAAAAGTTGGCCATGTTTTATAAAATTATTAACAATCAGGCTCCAGATTATCTACAGGAATTTGTATCTGATATTAGTAATTACAATTTACGAAACAGACACAATATCACTATTCCAGTGAATCGTTTGTCGGTTTATCAACATTCTTATTTCCCAGCATCCATAACATTGTGGAACACTTTAGATATTATTATAAGACAGATTCCTACATTTTCATTATTTAAAAGCAAATTGCATATGTTATACTATACGAATGAAAAACCTCCGAGACATTTTTACTCTGGAGACCGCTTACTATCTGTATTACATGCAAGGTTGCGAAAAAATTGTAGCACTCTTCAATCAGATTTGTTTAATGCAAACTTAGTACATGATGCCAATTGTTTATGTGGCTTCATCAATGAAGATGCTAAACATTATTTATTATATTGTAACAATTTTTCATCACAAAGGCTTGTAATGATAAATGAAATCAATGTTTTTGCTGTCAATATTACAATTGAGTCATTGCTCTCTGGTGATGAGTCTTTGAGTTCTGAAGAAAATTATAGTGTTTTTCTATCTGTACAAAAGTATATAAAAAGTGCCAAGCGTTTTTCTCAACTTTGACAACCTTATTCTGTAACAGATCTTACTAGAACATGATCAATATATGCTCTTAGGGGTACGATAATCGAATGATCTTTATGATTGCCTTTTGAATTCTGAAACGTTTCAATGGATTTAAGTAAAAAACAAAATTGATACTTACAATTACGTGTAGATTTATTCCGTTTTCCTGTTAATTCGTAACTATAAACTATGAGTGTGTAATTTACATTTAAACAAATTCACTCACATGCATTGTCATGTACACTAACATAAATTATTTTACACAGCTCGGTGTGTTAGTATTTACTTCTTCTGAAAATAGGCGCATTCGATTGATTCTAAAATAAGAATTGGTTAAAGTCAAATTTATGTAATGTTCATTCATGTGTATATTTATGTATATATTGGAGAAGACGTTACTAAGTTGAAAAACTTGTGTCTAATCCATTTGTCATTTTTGAACAATAAAATATGTTAAAACTTTAACCACTACTAAAGAGGTAAAAAAGTATAAAAAAAATCTTTAACAATGAGGTACATGAATATATTTATTTTCAACAACCACTAGACATATACGTACAACTATGAAACTTAATATTTGGACTCTAGATAAAACTCAAATACAATTTGTATTTCATCTTACACACTATTTAGCATTTGCAGTTGGAATTTTATATTACAATACTTTTGTATTCCATCTAGCCAAATTGCATTTAGTCGAAGCCTAAAGCTGGCTAGGAGGCAAACAGTCCCAATTAAAAGGATTGATTGTTGGTTGCTTAACGTCCAGTGGCATATATTTCATGCATATTCAAGACGAGAACAAATTAACAATAAATACAAAAGGTAGGTTCTGTAATAGGGGCTTCCGGGATTAAGGTCGGATAAATTTAGACTGCCACGGGAAATGAGGGTATATTGGATAGGGACAGAAATTTAGCCTTGCAACAGGTCACCTACGGACCCCTCAAAGAGTTGTTGCGAGGGTTCTTAACGTGCAAAGAGCGTAGCACTCTCTTTACAAGAGGCATCGGATTTAACGTCCCCATTCTGACCGGACGTGGGTGCAAATTTGTACATCCCGCACAGCCAAACGGACGCCCCACTTTAGCAAGGGTTTTACTGCCGGTCGGAGGAAGACCAATGGTGACCATACTTCTATTCCCCAGTCACAATTAAAAGGAACCTACCTTGTGAGTGTGTTACAGACAGATGGTTCTTGAAAGAAAAAGCAATGATTTTAAAGAATGAGTGGGCCTCATATACTAATTAAACTCTAATTTTAGAAACGATTTTTAAATTTAGTGAATCCAATAAGAATTATCAACACATAAGTTAAACCAATGAAAGCTACTATTAAAAACTTGTTATGTCTCGATTTAGAAAAATGCACTGAGAAAGATCTCCGAACACACCAAATTATTAAATCTAGAGAAACAATTTCGGAACTCCTCTAAATAAAAAGCACGGCTATTTTTCAAGGAAAATTTAAGTTACTTTATAACAAATTTATAAGGTTAAGACAATGTTCAAAGTTTAAAGAAGGTTTCCCAAGCGTATATTTTATAATTTAAAAAGATCATGTATGTGTTTATATGAAGGGTAGATAGCTTATACAAAGAAAACAACTGAAGACATATACAAAGAAAATGAGAATCATTTTTTTTGTAACTGAGCTCCTGTGGAGTAATATAAAATCACTATAGCTTTATTTACAAACTTCGACTAATACTTGAGGAACTCATTCCCTTTTATTACTTGCAAAAAGGACACACTAAAGTATGTCTTGTCTATTCCAACTGTCAGAAATGGGATCATCTGTACGAATAATTCACCCATATAAACCAGATCAAAATCAAATGACTAACTTTAATGCAATGTTAACGCTGTCGCTTCTAAAACCATACGCTGTTGCTCCATAGTCAAGACAAATAGTAGTTAATTTTTAAAACGACTATCTTCTTATATCTATATAATAAAATTCAATATATGCTTCTTTGTTTTAATGCTTAACAGACTTTTGATACATTTCTTCCAACAACTGAGCCCCCCGGTGGATCGCTATCCTTGCCGTGGTCGGGGGGCTTGCGTGTCTCAGTGACCCCAAGAGCTATGCAAGTTGGAGCTTCGTCTCCTGGTAGGGTTACCCATGCTGGACAGGTCGAAGGGTAGAGACCAGACTAAAGTGATCCGAACATCGTATGAGTTGCCCGATGTTTTAAATAAAATAGGCTCTCCAACCCGTTGGCCGTGGGTTGCTACCCGTGTCGGTGGTTGACGAGATCCTTGCGGATGAGGGCTGTAGCCAGACTTCTTACGGTCAGAAAAATACCCGGACGGACGAGACTATAGTTCAATAAGCTGCTTTGGCTCCAATATCATCTAAACGGGAGGTCGGATGGACCCGGTTCGATCAATCGGCTGGTCATGTCGAGCCCTTCAGTTAATCCTCAACTATAAGCTTTCTTGTAACAATTTTCATTATATACACATGTGTTTTAAATTAAGCTATTTATATTTCGGATAACTGAAGAAGGCGATGGCTCATGGGTCAATCAAGTGGTACGCTTTCTATTTCGCTTGATGGATACGCTCTGCTTGAGTATACTATTCTTGGAACATCTGGTGCTTTCCGCAGTGGATCTTGGGTGCTAATTTTGGGGACCAGCTACGTTATACATGTTATACTTGGAGCTCGTTTTCAGCATTAGCACTTGACCCCGGCTCGCCACGGAAACACAGCATCGCCCTTGTAGGCACTCCGAGGTGGGTGGATGACAAGAATGGTGAATCTTTCTCATTTCCTATGGCACAACAAAACCAACCCTCTAAATCAGCTTTAATACATAAAAAAAGAAAATGTGATGATTCAGTGCCCTGTCAGGAAGATGACAGTTGGCCCAGATTTATTGTAATAAAAGGAACAGATGAAAAACCAATTTCCAAAATATCTCCCTTTGTGATTCACAAACAAATTCAAAGCGTTGCTGGTACTGTAAAAAAAGTTTCAAAAATGAGATCAGGCAATTTGTTGGTTGAATGTTCCAACAAAAGTCAGTCAACAAATTTGCTTACACTGACAACAATTACAAACTTTCCTGTTTCTGCCTCTCCTCACAACAGTTTGAACAGCTGTAAGGGGATCATTCGAGACAGAAGTCAATACCTTGGTGACCTTACCGTGGAAGAAATCTGTGAGGAACTTTCAAGCCAAGGTGTAACTGATGTTGTTAGATTTCAAATAAAAAAGAATGGAAATATAATCAAATTAAATACATATCTTTTGACATTTAGAACTCCAACTCCTCCTCCATCTATTACTTTAGGTTGCTTCGGAATCAGAGTTGACAGGTTTATCCCTAACCCAATTCGATGCTTCACTTGTCAAAAGTTTGGTCATGGAAGCAAACAATGTCGTGGTACGCAGAGATGCTTCAAGTGTTCTGACGAAGGACACGAGGGAACAACCTGTAGCTCTGAATCTTCTAAATGCGTAAACTGTGGTGAATCCCATTTTTCATCATCTAGGGACTGCCCTGTTTACCTTAAAGAAAAAAATATTATCAAAATTAAAACAGAAAGAAACATCAGTTACCCAGAAGCTAAACAGATAGCTTCTGTTTCGAATGATCTCCTTGTTTCGAACAGACCATCGTACGCCAGCAAAGTTGTCCGCTCATTCAGTCACGAGCATACACAAACTCGCATGACCTGGCCAATTGATGCTGAGACATTTACAATGCTGCCTGTTGAAACAGAACCTAACGATAAAATATTAGTTCCAAGAAAACCAACACCTTCTAAAACCAGTACTCAGTCAACTCAATCTTCCTTACAGAGCTCAATGTCATCATCTAAAAATAATGAAAAAAAGAAATCAAATAAAAAAGATACAGTTAAATCAGACAGTTGGGGCGGTGAATCTGTCTGGGATCTTCCCAGTGACATAGATGATTCTTCCATCTCCAATAGTCCTCCTTCATCTGCATCTAATAAAACTAGTTTATCTTCTGCATCTAGTACAAAGTCTTCTAAAGCCCCGTCTCCTCTTCGTTCTCCAGAACAGAAGGATGTCCCAAAGAAGCCAGCAAATACATCCTCTCAGAAGTCTTCTGATTCGAGGTCGCGGGGTAGGGGTCGAGGCGGAGTTAAACCAGCTGCGCATGGTCCTGGAGATCGACGACTCTCCTCACACAACAGATTTTCAACACTTAACGACGAATCAGAAATGGAAATCGAAAGTGTTCCGCCACCCGAAAGTTTACAAACTCAGGGTGAGCGAAATAAGAATGCTGGCAAACTCGATAGCATTCGCCCGTCTTTTAACAAATCATGACTAATATCATCCAATGGAATTGCCGAGGTCTTAAAATAAATCTTCTCGAGTTAACGCTTCTAGTTCAGTTATTTTTACCTACTGCATTTTGTCTTCAAGAAACTCATTTAAAAGAAAGTGACAATGTATCTTTAAAAGGATACAACATGTATAGCACATTTTCTAAGGTAGATGAACGTGCTGCAGGCGGATCATCCATTTTTGTGAAGGACAACGTCATTCATAGCACAGTCCAACTCACCACGGATCTGCAGGCAGTTGCAATTCGTTTATCATTAGATAAAACAATTACATTATGTTCTATATATATTCCACCCAATTCAATTATAGATAAAGCTAAACTCAAAAACCTCACTGATCAATTACCCTCACCATTTATACTTATGGGCGACTTCAATGCACACAACCCCTTGTGGGGAAGCAAGTCTCATAATATCAAAGGTAAGATCATTGAGGACTTTGTCTCTCAAGAAGGATTATGCATTTTTAATAATGGATCTAATACTTATCTTCATCCTGGAAACGGGTCTTATTCTGCTATTGATATCACTATTTGCGATCCCTCTCTTCTTCTGGATTATTCATGGCGTGTTCATGATGATCTATGTGGAAGTGATCACTTTCCAATAGTACTTGAACATCTTTTTACTTCTGCCCAACAGAGAGTACCACGTTTGAAACTTGACAAGGCGGATTGGTCCTTGTTTGAGAATCTCTGTCAAGCGGAACTTCAGTCAAAGATGTTTGAGACTGTACAAGATCCAATTTTAACTTTTAATACAGTTTTAACGTCAATTGCTGACAGAACTATTCCTAAGACCTCGGCAAATCCGAAACATCCCAGCAAACCATGGTTTGATGATGCTTGAGTCAAGCAATAGGTGACCGTAAAAAATCTGAAAGACGGTTCAACCAACAACCAACGACAGAAAACTTGAGTAATTTCCGTGTTTTTCGCGCTAAGGCACGGCGGACTTGCAGGCAAGCACGACGAACGTCTTGGAAGAAATTTGTCTCGGAGATAACATCTCGCACTCCGATGACAAAAGTATGGAACATGATACAAAAGATAAAAGGTAAAAATTCTAAAGCCACAGTTAAACATTTAAAAAATGGCAATAATTTATTAACATCTGAAAAGGATATTGCCAACAAGCTTGGTGAAACTTTTGCGAAATCTTCTTCTTCTAACAACTACAGGGAAGATTTTAAAAAAGTTAAAAAAACAAAAAGAAAAAATTAAATTAAACTTTAAATCAAAAAATGGTGAAAATTATAATAAACTCTTTTCTCTTGAAGAACTTAAAACATCTCTATCAAAAGCCCATGATACAGCTTGTGGGCCTGATAATATTCATTACCAACTGTTAAAACACTTGCCAGATTCCTCGCTGGAAGCTCTTTTGCAGCTTATGAATAACATCTGGGAATCTGGTGATTTACCATCAATCTGGAAGCTTGCAACCGTCGTGCCTATTCCAAAACCAAGTAAAGATCACACGGATCCTATTAATTATCGGCCAATTGCTCTTGCCAGTTGTGTCTGTAAAACACTAGAACGGATGGTTAATGATCGCCTTGTTTGGTTCCTGGAATCCAATGGGCTTTTAGCCAATATCCAGTGTGGATTCCGCCAAGGTCGCAGTACTCTTGACCATCTTGTTCGATTCGAATCATTTGTCCGTAATGGTTTTGCGAAAAATGAACATGTAGTGTCGGTCTTTTTCGATCTAGAAAAAGCCTATGATACTACATGGAAGTATGGTATTTTAAAAGATCTGTTTGATATGGGGTTGAAAGGCAATATGCCAAATTTTATTTCGAATTTTTTATCTAACAGACAATTTGATGTTAGAGTAAATTCAACCATGTCTGATCTGTATGATCAAGAGATGGGTGTCCCTCAGGGCAGTATTTTATCTGTTACATTATTTAGTCTTAAAATCAACAGCCTTGTTGAAGTTTTAAAAAGTAATATTGAAGGTTCATTGTATGTTGATGACTTTTTAATATGTTATAGAGGCAAAAATATGAATAACATAGAAAGACAATTACAGTTATGTCTTGGAAGAATTGAAAAATGGGCCTCGGAAAATGGGTTTAAATTTTCCATTTCAAAAACGGTCGGGATGCATTTTTGTAACAAAAGGAAATTGCATCTTGATCCAGAACTCACTTTGTACGGCAACCCAATTAAAATGGTTGATGAAACCAAATTTCTTGGGTTAATTTTCGATAAAAAGTTAACCTTTCTACCCCATATCAAAATGTTAAAATCGAAATGTTTAAAAGCATTAGATATTTTAAAAGTTGTCGGCAACACCGACTGGGGTGCTGATCGCAACATTTTACTTAATTTATATAGATCTCTAGTTAGATCTAAACTAGATTATGGCTCTATAGTGTATGGCTCTGCAAGGAAGTCCTACATACAGATTCTCGATGCTGTGCATCATCAGGGTTTGCGTCTCTGTCTTGGCGCATTTAAAACCTCACCAGTTGAGAGTCTGTATGTAGAGGCTGATGAGCACTCACTCTCTAACAGACGTTTGAAGCTTGGACTTCAATATGCTGTCAAACTAAAAGCCTACTCAGATAATCCTGCCTACAGCTGTGTTTTTAATCCAATTTATGAAGATATTTTTGCAAAACATGAAAATAAAATTCCTCCGTTAGGTATACGTTTAAAACCACATTTAGCTTCTTTTGATTTAAAATCTGTTGCTCAAGTTGAAACTTGCAAATGTCCTCCATGGGAACTTCCCAAACCAAAAATGATATTTGATCTCCGTGAACACAATAAAAATAAAACAAATCCTCTTTTAATTCAGCAACACTATGCTGAAATCAAAGCCAATTATTCAGATTTTTCAACTGTCTATACTGATGGATCAAAAGATGGTGACAGAGTTGCATCTGCTGCTGTCTTCAGGGACAGAGCTGCAACTCTCCGTTTGCCATCTGATGCATCGATCTTTACTGCTGAAGCAGAAGCAATAATTTTGGCTTTGAAATTTATTGCTTCTTCAGATAAATCCAAATTTATTATATGTTCTGATTCACTTTCATGCTTACAAGCTATACAAAATACTAAAATTAAAAACCCAACAATTCTCAAAATTGTATATGTAATGAGGAATTTAAAAATTCTTCTTAAAGAAATATTATTTCTATGGGTGCCGAGTCATGTTGGAATCCTTGGAAACACAGCTGTAGACCTTGAGGCAAAGAATGCCCTGGGTGACCCTTTATCTAACTGTGATATACCATATACCGATTTTAAATCTAATATTAGAGAATATGTTTTTAATATATTGAAAAATGAATGGAGTAAAAAAGATGGTAATAAATTACATGAAATTAAACCTAATTTATGTAAACCTTTCAATAATTTTATGTGCAGAAAAGATCAGTGTGTTATTTCTAGATGTCGTATTGGTCATACTAGAATAACACACGAATATCTTTTAAAAAATGAAGTAGAACCACAATGTATACCTTGTAACTGCAAGTATACTATTAAACATGTTTTAATCAATTGTATTGACTTTGCTGATATTCGAAAGAAGCATTTCAATGTCAATAATATGTATGATTTATTTAATAATATTCCATTTACAAATATTGTTTCATTCTTAAAAGAAATTGGAATATATTATAAAATATAAAAATGTTGTTATATTTAAAACGATTTTAATTTTTATCACGTTATCTTAGTGTTGATTTTTATTTGTAAATAATCAATTTGCTTTAGTCTAGAATTTTAGTTTATTGAAAGACCTTTTGTCTGATTTTAAAAATATACCTTAAATTGTTATAATATTCGAATTAGCTCTCGCCGCGATATAGCCTTTCTGTGCTTATGCGGCGTAAAGCAAACAACAATCAATCAATCAATCCAACAACTGAGTCAATCAATTCTTCTAATATGAGAAGATTTGTTGTTGGATTTATTTTTTTGTCCTTTTTTCTATTTTTTAATTTCTGAATCATAAATAACGTGTTGTGAGGAGGTATCATCATTAGATGTACCTACTAAAGACCTCATATATAGTTAAATCTTATGTTTTCTGCAAGGCTGGTAAAGTTTACCAAATCATAACTCAACTTTACTCGACCATTGGCACTAAAGTGACCTCATAGATGATTGTTCCCCATCAGATATTCTTTCTCTCTGATTAATTGCCGTAAAGGCATAACCTCCTCATATCTTACATAATGTCTTGCATTGTGAACTGGATTCCACAACTACATTATTATCAGTTTCATGTAGATATGGAAACTCTATGACCGAGCTGGTTTGCATGTCAATGTGTGAGGGTACTAGCTGACATTCTGCGGCCAAGTTCTGATCATACTATTTTGTTGGTGAACTTACTCTGAATTGTGATTGTTTATAGTAGTTGAGATACTCTGATAGTTTTCTTTGAAACTTGTTGATATTGGAATTGTACCATAAGGTGATTCTGAATTATCACTCTGCATCAAATTGCTATCCCTGGATTCTGATTTTTGATTTGAATTGCTTGAATTCCCATCTACTAAATTTAACAAAAACATTTCACTTCTTATATGCCGCTGCTGTTTAGATCTATTAAGATTAAGATAACATCTATACGTCTTTTTATGCGTTTGTTGAGCGTTTGTTTTACTTTTACTGAAACATGATGTTAGAATGAATAAAGAGCTACATCGAGTGCAGCATGATACGACCACAGAGGTTGGGTAAGAGTAGGTCAAGCAAGCATGGACATCAATGGCGTTATAGGATATTTGAAAGCGGAGGCGTAGAATAAGATGTTTCGCCAAATAATTTTTGGACCTTTTTTTTTTTTGCTAAAAAACATAAAATAATTATGAAATGAATTAACGGTTCCTGACTTGGAGTATGTAAATTTTATATTAAGTGTCAGGGTTTGACATTTTTTAAGTCTCTCAATTAATTGTCTAGAATACTTATAACAGAAGGATTCTTTACAGAAACATTCACTAATTCAAACAGTAGATCTGGACATCTGAAGTAAATAAAAAATTTTACAGCTTTCAAATGTACTTTGACAGGAATCGTTTTTTTTTTTTTTTTGCAATAATTGCATTTGACATATACTTTGTACACATTTCAATTGAAATAACAATGAAACAAGATTGAAGGTTATATAAGTCACAGAATTAATGTGACGAAGTAAATTTGTTTTAACATAATTCAACAAGATTTGTAGACGACAAATACATATTACACTAATGTTGATAGGGGCTCGTATCATGGAAAATTTATCTTTAAAAATTATAAGGCAATTGTACCCTTACAAAAAGACGAAGTCTAGACTTATAGTTTTAGCGGAAATGTATATGATTCGTGTTTGAATAATGGAATATCTTGCACTTCTTTCTTATACATATTTTACGCAAAGTCTTAAAATAACTACATGTATCATTTGTCCTTTAACAGCCGAGTCTAAAACATGTATCATTGTACTTGCTTTCCACACAGACGGAAAATAACGAAAGAGGGGCAACATGCATAAACTACCGTTATTGTTAAATCGCATTGATAAGGTTTTAAAACTCTAAATATGTTGAAATATTAAAGAATATATTCCAATAAAAAAATAAAACAAAAAAGGTGACAAACCCCTGTGTCTATATATATAGCTAGGCATATTTCTGATTTTACAATCTTTAACTCGCATCATGCTTATCGTTGAAGCTGTTTATTAGTAAAATATATACTAAATTTAAACAACAAGAATATTTGAACTTTAATGTTCCAAAATACCTTAGAAAAAAACTCACTTAATTAAGAATAAGTTCACACTCATTAGCAATAGAAACTGGTAGGTATGCAAGACCAAAAATACCCTCTAATGAGAGATTTTGTAAATTTTGCACAGGAAAAATTAAAAATGAGATACATTTCTTGATTGAATGTCCTCAATATAACAAAATTAGATCTAAATATAAAATCAATGATATTAATTCAAATAATTTTGATGAAAATTTTACCAAAATGTTAAATCCTATGTCTGAAAAAGAACTTAAATCTATTTGTATGTATATTGAAGAAGCTTTTGATTTGAGAGACCACCATACTGTTTCATCAGATAATAATCCTTTACAGTAGTTCGTGCATATACACATATATCTTATATGTTTTAAGTAAAATTATGAAAATTTAGAATAATCCTGATGTATGAGTTTATGGTATCAATATGAGTTTAGAATGTAATGGTATTCATAGAATATACTTCCAATGTTATGGTATCCATAGAATTTACTTATGACTTGTTGTTACATGCATCTTTATTTCATTTATATGTTGTTTTAATATTATAATTGTATGTATTTGGATCACGCCTCTATTGTGCTCTTTCCAATAAATATTGAATTGAATTGAAAAATATACTAGCATAGAACTGTTTAATGTATTTGCAAAAGTAATCTCCTATCCAATTCATACAGTTATTGATACACACTTTCATGGGTATTGATTATTTCTGAAAGTCTGGCTTACCATCTCCTACCCACCACTGTTACTGCAGAATGTGATCAATCCATTCTTGATATGTTATAATTACAAAAAGAAATAAAAAACAACCTACAGACAATGTTCATTTACCCTCATTACATTATCATTACTGCCAAAATGAAAGGATAATGTCAACAAAGCGGCATGAGAATTTTATATCAAAAAATGGAAAGAAATACTAGTGAAATGTTTCTTCAAATTAAAAATCAAATGTGTATAAAAACCACATCTACCACATTCCTACCCCTCAGAATAAATAAGATTTGATGATAATCTGTTCTGAATGCATTAATTTAGAATTTAACGGTAAAAAAGCACCAGTAACAATTGTAAAACATATCAAAATATAGTAATGCATGTAAACAAATAGTATCAAAGTATGGCACCGTATATGTAAATAGAAAGTATCCAAATATGGCAATGCATGAAACAAGTTAGAAAACAATTATATATTAAACAAAATAGAATTTAAATAACAAAACTGCACCACCCCCGTTTCACTGTCCTGAAAAGTTCATTATTAAAAAAAACTTTACCACCTCTTCACTACTTTGACTGCAGTAATATTATTGTTAAAGTCTACGTAATGTCCCCGACAAAATTGCAATGATCCTGACGGTTGTTTAAGCACCGGTAGATTTTGTTGTTTAATATAATCTTGCCCTGCCTTCCTGGCCGCGTCCCTGGCTTCAATATTGACTTTTTGTACTTTTCTATATAGATTTGCTCCTGGATCTACGAAATGCATATTCTGCTCTTTGCATGACGGCACATTAATGGAAGAAACCATTTCCATACTATAATTATGGCCCAATTTCAAGTGCCTATTAATCTTCCACTTTTCAACGTACTTTTGTTTACACTCTGCATGTGGACAGGAGAAGATATTTATAACTCTGACATGCTTTAATTTCCAGTGGGCTGAAAACTTGGCATGTGTTTTGAGGATAGGACTTGTGCAGCCTATTACCTCACAATACATGCCCTCTGACGGCCAAATGTCTCTCAAGTCATTAGATGGTGTTGCATTAACATTCACACACGAAGCAATCTGTATTTCTTTACTACTAGACATTCTGTAAAAAAGGTATCCTTTGATTAAATGTTCAAGACAAATTTATATATTTGTATATTTGAAAAAAACGAATAATTTTACATATTTTTAAATCGAGGCAAAACACTTCTAGGATTTATGTACTTTATATTTAATTTAGTTTGTCTGATAGCATCAGGCAATGCCTTTTTAGCTTATTTATCATCTAGCTTGTGCGGCTTTTTCCAATGTTTTACAGTTACTGTTAAAACTCTTTTGTTCAATTAGTACATTGGAAAAATCTGAATTTCTTTTCTATGATATTTTTTTTCCAATGTTTAATATAACTGTTGTAGGAAGAGTATATGTAATCCGAACAATCTTGTACATCACACGACATGCCATGGTAATCTTAAGTCTTCGTATAAACTCATCATTTCATGATTGTCTACATCTATAATTATTGTGTCAATTTTGGCCACAATAAAGTGAATCTACAGAGAGAAAACAAATAGTCATTTTTCTCTTTCTTTAAATGCTGGTACTTAAATTCCCAAACATTTATTCCGATCATATATATGTATTTTTCTTCTACACTAGTCAAATGCACTGAACACATTTGAATGGTTTGTAATTTTGATGTTTGTTTACATGTCCATTAAAGAGTTGTTTACTGGTAAACGTTTTACAAATTACCTAGTACTTTCTTCATGTTATATGCAAGACCTGGTCTACTCCTAAAGGTCTTCGAACAAAGACTGCAAATCAAACTATATCCGTGTTTAATTTTCTAGTGATCTCGTAACAGAGATTCGCCCTGGAATTGTGAGGGCATGAATCAAAACAGAAAAGGTCCACATCCCATACATGTGAGGTCCTCACTGAAGTTGGTGACGGTGTTGTGCTTGATTCATAACCGTTAATTAGTTTTGGAAGTGTTAGAATTGCTTTCCATCCCAACCAGGAGGAAAATCTGTTAAAACATAACTAAATACTAATGACTTGACTGTGAAATTTAAACAAAATTAGGGAATACACAAATAATAAAAAAATACTATAATCAAATAATAGCCTGGTTTGCTTTGTGAAAAGAGGTGTAATACCACCATTAATTTCCCCCTATTAGTTTTTGTTAAATTTGCACTTTTCAAGAAAATGTAGAAAATTTATGTTTGTTTCAAATTAAGAAATACTTGATATGTGTAAAGATTTATCAATTCGTCTACCTATGAAAAAAATCACTTAATGTTTCATTGCAAATAAGAAAATCACTGGAAGTTAACCAACTGTTCACCCTTTTTCTTCCTGTGTACAAAGTTTAGTTATCATGTAGCCTCTAGTTTCCAAAATATTCGATATAATCACCAAATAAAAAAAAATGGTGATTTGAAACATCTACGGTATATGCCTTTTTTCACTACACGAAATCCTGGATTTGAAGAGGTATGCAAATGTTATGTAAATGTATTCAGAGACCGACATTTACATATATTTACAAACCGCTGCAGTTAGTTTATCTTGTCTTTACATGTAGTAAATATCAACATTTCTTGTGCTATACCCTCTTATGGGCGGTTATGAGAGACCGCGGTTTATTAAATATATTAACACCTAATCAATCCATTTTAAAGTTTAGAATTTGCATATATTTATGACCATCTCAAAACTTTCGCAAACTTATGTATTTGTATACCTCTGCAAATGGAAATCTTTGTCATGTATTTTTTTATGATGTAAATTTATCCGCAAATGTGTTTCTTTGTCTAGGTAGCAAAGCATCATCATTCAAATAATGTTATAGGGGTTATAAAGTGTAAGGTGCATCTTCATTTGCCTGGTATGTAAACCAATTCAAAATTTACAATTCAAAACGAGAACTTTATAGAGGGGTGTAAAGCATCATTTCCTTTAATCTGCAGAGACCTGTCAAATGTATTGTAAAGGAATATTTTTGTTAGTGTTTATAGTCGGCTGAAATGTATGTCAAATCAGAACATATCAAAAGCCTTTGAACATATTCCTAAATGTATGGTAAATACATAGATTTGCAGACAATTTGTTAAATAAGGAAACAATAAGAAAAAAACGCAGCCGATCTACGGTTACGTCCTTTGCAATTATTTATGAAATATGGTCAAATTAAGGTTACATCTGATGCAAATATCGAGAAGAAATGACCGATTTAGGACCACATCTTATACAACTATTAATAAACAAATCATGGAAAATGTAATAGAATTATCAATGAAAAAAATAGCCATCAGAAGGTGGCCGATTTAAGTTATCTAATACAAATATTTAGAAAAAGTGGTCGAACTATTGTAAAATATAAAATAATCATAAATAAAAAAAGTGACCGATTTCAGGTTAAATCTAATACAATGACCTATAAAAAATGTCAATGAAAGATTACACCTAAAAGGTTATCTAGAAAAAGTGGTCGAATGTTGAAAAATGATGAAAATTATCAATAAAGAAAGTGGTCGATTTAAGGTAACATATATTAACAAGAAAAAGTTATCGAATTTGTAGTAAAATTAAGTAAAATAATAATAAATGGAAATGACCGATTTGAGGTTACATCTAGGAAAATTGGTCCAATGTTGTAAAATGTGTAGAATAAACAAAGTTGTCGATTTAAGGTTACATCCATTACAACATCTAGGAAATATGGTCATTTTTTTTTTTATAAAAATAGAGTAAAGTAATAAAAAATATAGAAGAAAGCGAAAGATTTAAAGTAACATTTAATACAGTTTTCTAGAAAAAGTTGTCGCGTATTCTCAATACTTCATGTTCAGAGATAGAGGGTGAAATTGATGTGGTTTTTCACCAACTGCCACTTAAAACTGAAAAGGAAGAAAACACCATAACATGTGCAAATGAGGGATGCACACTGTGTTTTTCTTCTGTTCATGAGCTGTCAAGCCATTTAATGTTCGGCAAGTGTGAGTTTGAATTTAGTTGCCAGTTTAGTAATGGATGTGACATTAATAAGAAGACTTACATTACAAAGATGTCTAAGACTTTTTCAACCAACTTTCAAGTTTCATCAGCAGGACTGACATTTGGAATTGATGACAACTCGGATTTAGAACTTGGCTGGGCATTGAAAGAAGAAAGGAAGAACAAACGATTCAATGTAAACCAAAAAGAATATCTTACTGAAAAGTTTAATAAAGGTCTGAAAACTGGAAGAAAAGAAGATCATTTTTTGGTATGAGAGGAAATGCTGACTGAGAGAAAAGAAGATGGAAATAGAAGATTTTCATATGATGAAATCCTTTCTGTACAGCAAATCACAAGTTTCTTTTCTAGAATGAGCAGGAAGAACAAATCGTTTGATGATTCTGTTGATGCATCAAGGGAAGAAACTATAACAACTATCAGGAGAGAACTAACTGCAGATGAACTTAATTAAATTTCGTTTACCAACTTTATGTAGAAAACTAAAAATATTTTATGTACTTATAATATGGTATGATTGTCAATGACACAACTCTCCATAAATGACACAGAAATTAACAACTATAGGTCATTGTACAGTCTTCAACAATGAGCAAAGCCCATACCGCATAATCAGCTTTAAAAGGCCACAAAATGACAAATTTAAATAGGTAAAAGTGAAATTGCGAAAACTATTTGAGCCAATTTGTCTTTCTAAAAAAAACACCAATGAGACATCAGATTACTATTTAGATAGTTATATATATATATATATGATTTAAATGACTGGCATTAGCAACTTTTCATGCTGCACTTACGATAGAAAGGGGAATTATGTTTTCTGGTCTGTGCATCTCTCTGTCCCACTTCAGGTTGAAGTTTTTGGTCAAGGTAACTTTTGATAAAGTTGAAGTCCAATCAACTTGAAACTTCCCTATGATATGATCTTTCTGATTAAATTGCCAAATTATATTTTTGACTCCACATTTATGGTCCATTGAACATAGAAAATGATGGTGATAGTTTCTGGTTTTCTAGTTTTTGGTAAAAGTTTTTGATCAATGTAGTTTTTGATGAAATTGAACTCCAATCAACTTGAAACTTAGTACACATGTTCCCTATGATATGATCTTTCTAATTTAACATGTCTAAATGCCTAATTAGATTTTTGACCCCAATTTCAGTCAACTGAACATAGAATATGATAGTGCGCATGGGGCATATGTGTACTATTGACACATTCTTGTTCTTGCTTAAATTAATAGTGAGAATTGGATTTCCTATGATATTTCCAACCAAAGACAGAGAATGACTTGTGTTTTGTTTGCACAGTGTTTTAACATCAGGGTCATATAAATGGTTACTATGGTTACCACAATCTTAAACTGACATGTATCTCTTCAAATAGTGTTAAATTAGTATTTAGAACCATTTGAACTTGTTAGTTCTAGTTCTTTACACCTTCTATCTATATATTTGCTGATTTTAACAACATCCTCAACTTAAGGTAGTAACTTACGTTTATTGTATTTGTTCATTTGTAATGTTCTTAATGCTTTTGCAGATATGGCTTTTGTCCACCCTAGGCCACATAACTTTAAAAAAGTTTCTGCAATTTCTTCTCCTTCTGAGTCCTGTTTTCAATTTCTGACAAAGAATATCATCTGCAGTATTCTTGAGAGATTGGCCAACTTTACAGGCCAGGGATGGAATTCCAAAAGTATTTGAATTTGCTCAAATTGACACAGTTCTTGCACTGAACTGATAAGAGTATCCCAATTAGAATTGCCAATTGCTTCATATATAGATGAAATGCCATGTTTTCTTATTTCAATAAGTAATCTTCCAAGTTCCCTCATTTTGTTAGATATATAATCATGCCGATGAGTCTGATTCCCATGATCAACATACATTTTCATTCCCAACAATGTCAGGATCTGATAAAACAGCTGCTTTCACCTGATCATCACGCATATTGTCAAGTATATTATCACTGAATACTTGTGAACTGCAACTTGTCGGCATAAGTTTTTTTTCCACTGGCTACGGGGCCAATTTTCAAAGCTGAACTTTCATTACCTTCTTTACTCTCGGTTTTGTTTTCTGATTCACCACACTTTTTGTAATGTCTCCATAGTTCGCTTTTGCGGTACATACCATGACAAAATCAACAAGGTATTAGTTTGACATCATCTTCTATGGAGGATCGGTATTTTGGAATAACTTCCCCTTTCCCTGATTCATAAACGTCATAATTATGTGCAAAGTCCCCTTCTCCCGTTGCTTTCTTCTTTCAGCTGACTTTTTTTTGGTAGTGCTAAGATTTTCCCAACTTTAATTTCTTTGCCATGTTTTCTTTCCAAATGTCTAGCAATATTTGGATACATTTTGTTGCAATACACACAACAATGCTTCTTGTTCTCTCGAGTTCCTTTTATAGTTTTATTTTCTATTGTTTGAAAAGGTATTCTTATTTTAGGTAGATTAAGTGCAGGATATTCTTGATCAGGATAATCTCTTTCATCAACAGATGGCTCTACTCTATCTGTCAACAATAAGATTTATATATTAATCAAAATAGGTTGTAAATGTCATATTATAAAGAGACATAACTCAAGAACGGTAAAAGTGACACTACCCAAAATTGTACTTGATCAGAGTTTTCCGGTAATAGGCATTGTGTATAAGTTTCATAACATTTAGTTTAGGCAAACGTTTATATTATTACTACCACTGGATCGATGCCTCTGCTGGTGGACTGATAGTCCCCGAGGGTATCACCAGCCCAGTACTTCGGTACTGGCATGAATTTACGGATTTAGTGTTATTGAAATTTTCTGTTATAAAATGTTTGAAATTATTTAAAATTAAGGAATGTATCTCCTTCACGCAAAGCTCTGATTCCCTGCAGTCCCCAAGGGTGACTGGGGAATAGAAGTATGGTCACCATTGGTCTTCCTCCGACCGGCGGTAAAACCCTCGTCAAAGTGGGGCGTCCGTTTGGCTGTGCGGGATGTACAAATTTGCAGCCACGTCCGGTCAGAATGGGGACGTTAAATCCGATGCCTCGTGTAAAGAGAGTGCCACGCTCTTTGCACGTTAAGAACCCTTGCAACAACTCTTTGAGGGGTCCGTAGGTGACCTGTTGCAAGGCTAAATTTCTGTCCCTATCCAATATACCCTCATTTCCCGTGGCAGTCTAAATTTCTCCAACCTCAACCCCATACGCCTCTATTACAGAACCTACCTATTGTATTTATTGTTAATTTGTTCTCGTCCTGAATATGCATGAAATATTTGCCACTGGACGTTAAGCAACCAACAATCAATCTGATTCCCTGCCCGGCTTTGTCTATACTTTTTTGTCCATTTTTGCTTATAGCCATCTTTTTAATAAGCTTTGGATTTTCAAATATTTTGACTTTGAGCATCACTGAAGAGACATTGATTGTCGAAATGCGCATCTGGTGCAGAAAAATTGGTACCGTTTATGTTATTATGTAAGAGAACAGAAACAATAAAATCAGCAATTTTTACATTTGTAAAGGGGCATAACTCTAGAGCAGTAGACGTGACGCCACCGAAATTCAAACTCAATCTGTGCTTTGTGGTAATAAGCATTGTGTATAAGTTTCATAACATTTGGTTAAGGCAAACTAAAGTTAGAGAACAGAAAAGAAAATATATAATATTAGCACGCGCAAACCCGTTATCTTTGTCCTATTTCTTATAACCTCGTTTGGTCAAAAATCCGCGGAGTCCCTGCAACCGTTTAATGACAGCCTCCTCAGAGGAGCAAATCCGCTTTACTCTGACAGTTTGACTTTACGGGATGTACAGTGTTTGCGGTGACAGATTTGGGGAGAAAGGTACTGATGTTTACCTGTAGGTTTACAGTAGAGGTCTGTTGATATGACACCGTCCTCAATAGATGTAGTTGTGTTTAAGAAAGATATTTTGGAGTGTGAAATTTCGTATGTATATTTTAATGGACTGGTGGGCTTTGTTTGCATGTCTCATTAAATCATTCAATTTTTGTTGAGATTCAATCCATTTCATGTCTACATCATCGATGAAACGGAACCAAGACAAAGGTTTGGTTAAAGATGTTGAAATAATGTTTTTCTCTAATTTGCCCATGAAAATATTGGCTTAAGACGGTGTCATTTTCGTTCCCATCGCTGTCCCGTTTATCTGAAGGTAATATTCCCCATTAAAGGTGAAATTGTTGCATATCAAAACCAAAGTAAGCAGCTGGACTAAACATTCGGTAGGTGTGGCTAAAGTGTTCCGCGAGTCCAATATTTCGTTTAAAGATTGTATTCCGTCAGCATAAGGTATGTTGGTATACAATGATGTGACATCTAAAGTGTCAAGGAGGGTTCATGAATTCCATTTAACGAAGATAATCTGTAGTGTCTTGAATGTTAGAAGGAAGATTTTCTACATGATATCTTAAATGAAGTCTACGAATTCTGAGATTTTCTCAGTATGGTGGCCGTTTGCGGATACATTGGGTCTACCAGGGTTGTTAACCTTGTGTATTTTGGGAAGAAGATACAATCGACCAGACTTGGCGTTCTCTTGTTTGAAATATCCGATTTTATCCTCATTTATGTGACCGTCATCATGCATGGTTTGTATCGCAGTAATAATTTTGGAACTGAACTCGGAAGTAGGGTCATAGTCAAGCTTCTTCTAAAATCTCTCATCAGAGAGCTGACGTTCTGCTTCCGCGATGTAATTATTGTCCATTAATGGGACTTCCCTTGTCTGCTGGTTTTATCACAATATCATCTTGGTTTTTCAGCGTTTGTATGGCTTTTTTCTCATCAGAAGAGGTGTTATAAAACGACGAGTACTTGTTGTTAGCTAGATGAACGACATCCGATTTGATTTTGTCGATAATATCTTCCAGTATAGCAGATTTGCTAGGTTTTGGAATCCTTGAAACCTTCTTTTTAAAATGCGGAATTCTGATTTCTTCCTTAGAGTCAGACGTGTTTGAGTCTCCCTCATTTTCCCTGTTGCCGAATATTCTTTAATTGCGAGGGTTCTTGCAAAGGTATTGAGGTCATCTTCCAGTTTCATATTATCTATGTTACTGGGAGTAGGGCAAAAATTCAAACCCTAAGATAAAACTTTAAGTTCATCCTAACTTAAGGAGACTGTTAACAAATTGACCACAGTGTTATTCGGATTGACCGGAATTTGACTTATTCTTATAGGTCTACGGTCGCGAGGCTTTTAAGTTGAATTTTTTTAAGGTCTGTTTAAAGGGTGGTTAATTTGCACACCATATCGTTTAAATTTGTTTATCTGCTTGACGTGATTCAATACATTATCACTTAGGCGCACTTTAATTTCTTCAAGTTTAAGATCAGACAATTTGTCACGAGATGGGTAGTGCAAGTTAGCAGCACTAAGTTTGTATAAAAAATTAACTTGATGAATTGCATCTTGTCGTAAAAGATCTATCATACTAAAGTAACTGTTGTTTATAGAATATTATTCCATCTATGAAAAAATCTGATTTATATATATATATATATAAATATCTGTTCCTTCACACAAGTTTTTTTTCTTCAATTTCACACTGGGGTTGTTTTACTTCAGTAAGGTGTACAAAAGAAAAAAACCCATAAATATTGATATTATTCTAAAGCTTGAAATTATGATCAATTTGTTCTATTTAAAGATCAGAAATAGAGCACGTTCATAATAAAGAACTCTACGACATGGTTCTAAAAAAGACGGTAGAATCGTTCTTAAAAAGTTTACCCTCTAAAATATTATTGAAACTCTAAAGTTATACAAAATTCACATTTGAAAATAATGACAATATGAATTACCATGTAACCGACCAATATGTGGTTTCGAGTTCCTATCAGCAATCATACCATATCTTATATCTCCTTAAGGATAGTACTTAAGTTTTTAAAAGCCATTGCAAGTTTCTTGCTAGATTGTGTTTACTAGAAAACAGCATCAATTAATGATCGCTTTACAAATGCATTTTACGAGGGTCTGGATGCAGTTTAAGAGGATAGACGAATAGACATAACGGGCAAAACCAATAAAGAAAACATAAAAGTGGTCAAAAATAATTAAAAAAATAAGAGAGTGAATGTGTGCTTAAACATAAAGAATAGATAATTACCAAATATAATAGGTCTAAAAAATACAAAATAAAGAAAAATAGGACCCCCTTATATGTATGTTTGCATATTGAAATGAGAAAGTCCCCCATAGATCATACTCTATTTCAGCCAACTTGTTGTTCATAAGAATGCAGACAAACTAAACCAAAACAGATTTTTTCCAATGTACTAGAAAGCATTATTCTACTCTCGACACAATTCTACACTAGCTATATAGAAAATTGTGAAACACAGGGATATTAATAATTCATTGGTTAATCGTAGTTATAAAGTAGTCAAGGTTTGTTGTTTTTTTTTTGAGATAAGGTTACAATTTGTCCATATACATTACTTACAGCATTTATAATCTTCCCATTCTTCACAATCAAATCAACAGTTCTAGACTCGAATGCTTGTTCTTGAAATATTATGACATCCTGGTTGATAGGGAATTCTCCTTCTGGAGTGAGCACCAGTTTTCTAAAATATTAAATTTGTATAAGAAAATAGACATTTTTACAAGCGTAGATTATTGATCATTATGTGTGCTTGATTTTTAAATTTTTGAATTGACATTCTAAGGGGAGGTAATCTGAAGAAAAAAACGTACGGTGAAACCATCTTTTCTTTTGATATTTTGAAGCATTTTCCTAAAGCCTGGCATTTTGTCACATCTTGTAGCTGGAGAAAATACTCGATGACCTACCATTTGAATTATATTTTTGAACATCACAATGTATGCTAAGTTTTGGTAAAGTATAATCAAATTCTTTCAAGTTAAAGTCCCATACCACCTGAATTACAATTTGTAGATGAACTGGTTACTAGTATTAGGTTGAGAAATCTATTTATATACTACATGTTACTTACTCTGCGAAATCGACACCCTCGATGGTTACCCCTCGAAGATGTAGTTCTTCTTGTAATTTCTGAAATTAATAAACGTGAATAAGATGAATATTGAATTTTTATTGCTTACGAAAAGGGGTATTTTACGACAATTCGTTTAGTGGAAAAAAACCATTTAAGCACAAAAATGTAACATGCGTACACTTTATATTTGTTTTTTTATTTATGAAAAATCATAATTGGAATATTTTAAATATTTTACAATCAAATGTTGCAAAGAGGACGATACATTTCCAGTAGGTCATGATTTTGAATGCGAATATGGTATTTGGAGAGTACATTAAACAGATACGAGTAGCATCCGCGTGTGTTTAATATTACGCCTGCCTGTTGGCTATACCTTATACATTGGACCCTAACTTTCGTTAACAGTATTTATAGTTCATGTCAAATACATACCTTTATGCTGGTGTCTACTGTGACATTGAATTGGATGGCCCCCTGCCACAGTTCCACCTCCATTGAACTTCTGGAATAGGTGGTAAACCTCTCCAGTCCAGTGACCACATCTTATTGGTTACCGGCCAAGAATTCCACCTTGAAATTCTGGCCGGTAATCTTTTTTTCGTCAGTCATAGTTATGATTTGTAAAGACGTCTTGTCTGTGGTTGTTCTCGGAGCGGCCTGAAAGTATATAAAGATCCGACATCAGATTGTTATTTTATGTTAAATAACGAGGTACGATTTAGGCCAGATTGGCTCTCAACTAGATTGTATAAAAATTTTCTTAATAAAGTGTAGTCTTTACTTTCATGAAACATTTGGTTTTAAATGAAAATATGTACCATTGATTGGTTATATAGGTATGAAAAGACAGAAAATATAATGAAATGGCGAATTTACTTAAGACGAGGCTGACAAATATTTTAGAACACAAGCGTTGTTCAAAAAGATATTATAAGAATAAGGAGATAAGATATGAGAAGTATCTAAAGATGAAATGAATTGGATGTAAGCAATTCAAGGCAACCGTACGTCCTTCAACAGTCAGAAACCGTTACTGTATAGTCCGTTATTAAAGGCCTGACATTAAAAATATGAAACAAATCAATTAAGAAAATTATCGCCTTCATCTATAACAAAACTATTTAAGAAAAACAAATATGACAGACGAACTACAACCATCGAACTACATGTTCCTGGCCTTGAACAGGTACATAACGAATGTGGCACAGTTGAACATGTTTGTGAGAGCTCAACCTCCCAGATCCTCCCACAGCCGATACAGAGGTGAAACAGCACAACAAAAGTGTTATAGAAACAATTGAGAAATACTTAATTCATCAGATCGATACAAAGGAAAACAAACAAAAAAGGAACGAACGTGGCAGGGTATTTCTCCACTCATAATCCCCAACAAAGTAGACACTACGTACAGGTCTACGGAGTACACGCAGTTACTAAACCAGTCGCAATCAATAACTATTAATTAAAAATTCATGTGTTTAAGATAAAATATCAGTAAGTATACATCGAACATTAAAAAACGAATCGTTTATTGTTGGTTTATTAACTATTATCAAATTTATTACGATACTTACTTTTACCAATGACCAAAGTCATAAATCGATTGAGAGAAAACCAAACACTTACCATCGCAATAAAAGGAAATCCTTTTCACATTATATGCAAAATAAAGGTCCGGTTTTCTAGCGGCGAGCTGCATGTGGTCTATCAAATGTGTTCACGGAGTCGCCCTGGCAAAAGACCATCGAGGGCCCTTCCCATGATGCCAAACAAATAAAAAGGAAAAGAGGGGGAACGAAGACATTTCTGCAAGTTGGCAGGATATTAGGAAATAGCATTAGTAGGACAGTGAAACAAAACTCGTGAACTGTTCGTCATGCATACGATACTTTACAGTCACCGGTAGGATGATTCAATAACAGAATAAGATAGATAATGAAAAGTCTAAGTGCCACCAAAACTCTCTGGCAAATCAACACGCAGCATTACAACCCCAGCATATAATTCTTTACTATCTGTTAACTAAAGAAGAAATTAATTTCTTTTTCATATCTTCTTCATTTAGTGTGTGGCCAATTTACATGGTTGTAAATGAGCTTCCACCTCATATTAGGTAAGTTTAGAATGTAACTTTGTTAAATATATAATTTTTTAACCAATTCTAAAAAAAAATGAGTTTACAAAACATGTAATATATATTATTTGTTTTCTCCTACTGAAGTCAAGATTTTTTGTATTGTTGATTTATCTTAGTAAGAGGAATAAAATCACTATATATGGTATACGTGTACTTTGCAAGATCCTCGTACCCCTCAGACAGTTTTCACTTGACCTTGACCTCATTTCATGGATCAGTGAAGAAGGTAAAGTTTTGGTGGTTAAGTCCATATCTTGGTTACTATAAGCAATTGGTCTAGTATATTTGGTGTATGGATGGATTGTAAGGTGTACATGTCCACCTGGCAGGTGTCATCTGACTTTGACTTCATTTTCATGATTCAATGGTTATAGTTATGTTTTTATACGCCTGTTTACTATGGTATGCTATTCTCTGTCCCTCCGTCGCCAAACATGTTGGACATTAACTCAAAAACACTTTAAACAATTTGAATAAAATATAAATGTTCATATATCTTTTGATGTGCGTTTTTTTTAGATTTAGCTTTTACGTTTCCGAGTTCTGGGGATTTATTCATCAAAAAAAGGGGGGATTTTCCAGTTTTTGGACAATAACTCAAAAATGCTTTCAGCAGTTCACATGAAACTCTGGTGAATAGTTTATATCTATTGACATAAGCTCCCTTTCGTTTTCTCTAAATTTTAGATTTTACGTTTCCGAGTTATGGGGTATGGAAATATTTTATGATGTACATGTCAGTGTTGCAGGTTTCATTTGTCCTTGACCTCAATTTCTCTGTTCATTGCTCAGTGTTAAGTTTTTGTGTTTTGGTCTGTTTTTCTTAAACAATAAGCAATAGGTCAAGTATATATTTGTTGTATGGAAGGATTGTATGCTTGACATGGTTCATTTGACCTTGACCTCATTTTGTTAGTTCATTGATCAATGTTTAGTTTTCTTGCTTAAGTCTGTTTTGTTAGAAACTATTTGCTCAACTAACGGCCATTTTGTTCTTTAAAGGCTGATAATTAAATTAGGGAACAAATTAATTCATTTATTTTCCAAATTTTCGTTCTTAGATTTTTTCATAATTAGAAACATCTATCAAATAATAAATTTAGACATCATTGATTGATTGTTGGTTGTTTAACGTCCAGTGGCAAATATTTCATGCATGTGCAGGACGAGAATAAGTTAAGAATAAATACAATAGGTAGGTCCTGTAATAGAGGCCGTCCGGGATGAAGGTCGGGGAAATTTGGACTGCCACGGGAAAATGAGGGTATATTGGATAAGGACAGAAATTTAGCCTTGCAACAGGCCACCTACGGACCCCTCAAAGAGTTGTTACATCCCGCACAGCCAAACGGACGCCCCACTTTAGCGAGGGTTTTACCGCCGGTCGGAGGAAGTCCAATGGTGACCATATTTCTATTCCCCAGTCACCCTTGGGGGTTAATTTAGGCATCAAGAAGAGCAGTTATTTTTATAGAAAAGTTGTCCTGAAAAAGTAAAGGCCGCACAAGTTAATCCTATACTCTATACTGTTTGTTTAATTTCAGATTTAGAAGAGAAAACAGAATACTCTGTGGATAATGGTTTGGTAAAGAAAAACCTAATTTTCCAACATTTTTCAAATTATTTACCGAATTGTTATGGAAGCTATACACAGATGGTTAGTTAATTTATATGGTTATGACTGAAGTAAGGGATTTAAGTTAATGATTTTAGAAGAAGTTTAAAATAATGTAAAGATGTATTCCTAAAGAAAAAAAAGTTTCATGCAAGTTTGGTAAGGATAAAGTAAAGTAAAGTAAGGTAAAGTTAAGTAAAGTAAAGTTACTGTAATATATACTTGTGTAATTAAAATCAAATATAAATAAGGTGATGTGGTACAAACAAATGTATTATTGCCAATGAGACAACTCTATAAGGTCACAGTACCATATTCAGCTATTAAAGACCTCAAAATGACAAATGTAAAAACAATTCAGACGAGAAAACTAACAGCCTCACAATGTTTATTGCTCTTCTTTTGTAGGTTTTGTAGTAAAAGATGACAATGGTGATGATCAAAAGTGCAAAGCAATGTTACTCCAAATGACTTGTGATTCTCCGGCTAAATACATTTTTCAAGATTTTATTCAATATAATGGTTATTATGGTTGTCCATACTGTCTTCATTCTGGAACATATGACAAAACTGGTCACTGCCAAACATATCCATATTTAGAGAATAATACATGGCAAAATCTGTATCATATGCCGTATCATCCCCATTTACCATTTACCAATATCAGCCTGAGGGCCTTTAGGGATGATATGTCAACGGAAGGGTGATACGGCATGTGATACGGATTTTGCCATGTTTTATACGCTTTATCATATATTTAAACATGAAAGTATATATGAACTGCATTCTGATCCCTAGCACCTGAGTAACCTTTAGATTTACTTTGGTCTTGTTTTAAAAGCTTTGAAAGAAATGCTTAATTACTCAAACTAAGCATCTCAGCTACCTTACAATTTGCGTCCTGTTGTTCATAGAAATATTTTGTTTATTGTACATTTTTGTGTTTTGCATGGTATTTCATTGAGTTCTTTTTTTATAGTTGCATTTCGTGTGCCATAAATCTGATGTCTGTCACAGCATTCCATAAATGACGTCACACCCTAATGACCGTTTCATTTAGGACCCATTGAGGAAACTCTTTTTGAGAAGTTTGCATAAATTAAAGCATGGACTTATGTAAATTTAGTCGGAATCACTACTGTCATAAATAAGAAATTTGAGTAGGGGTGTTATAAAGGGTGCGCATCAAAGTTGAAACATTTTCAGATTTAAGTTGGAACCTGGCAATGAATGTACATGTTCTTGTCTTAAACATGTCATAGAATATGATTAAACCAGTGAAAATAAAATAATATTTAAGCAAAATATCAGAATCCTTAGCGTGGCCTTGTAACTGCTAGTACTCTTTCGAGGTCAGTAACCAACCATGCTTCTGAAACCGCTTTAAAAGCTATTGAAAATCGAACTGAGCCATCAATGGCATTTATGCCGGTAAGGTCATTCACAAAATTCTCCTTAAATGGTTTTCTCGCCATTATCACTTACTCCAAAGAAGAGGTAGCATGGCCTCGGTGCAGAGAAAAAGGATAGCAGCCATCTTGTTCTACCAGATAAGAAGACTGCTGAGGAGGGCAAGAGATGGCAACGCTTTCTTGCTTCTCCCAGACTTTTCAGTAAAGACAAGATGGCTGAAACAGTCGGAACTGTTAGAAAAGGTGCAATAATTAGTCCCACCTATGTTGGTTTTGTCATACCCTTAGCACATGGTTTTGTTAGAAAGGAAGAGAGGGTAATCTTTCCGACTGGAAAGTATATTCTCTTGCTGCTTCTTGGCGACATAACAAGACAGTTATGCAACCAAAGCACATATTATAGACACCTAACTTGTGATAATGCACAAGGTCATGATTTTCTCAAACGCTCAACTACTTACCTTTTATAGTAGTATCACAATTTCCTGTTTGTGTTACAAATTTGTACAAATCAATTATATTTTAAATATATCTTTGAAATATTGCAGAGTTTACAGAAATATTTTCATATTCGGGTTTATGACAGCAGTGGGAAATAGAATACTGTCAGTGCATGAAAGAGCCTTAAAGTGTCTTAAGGTGACATCATATACAGATAAAAATCTATGGCTTATATATCTCTGTGACATTGCATACTAGTATTTAATATTCAGCATTATGCATATCTCTAGAAACATATATCTGCGATCTAGTGACAGTTTGAAGTCACTGAATAAGTATGAAGTCATAGTAAAGAAGTTCGATGAAGGACTTGACTGGTTTGCAGAATGCCTTTGCTGCATTATGCACATAATGACAGATCAACATCTAACAAATGAGGTTCCTTTTCCGTCCTTATCTTGGTTGCAAGTCCTGATTTGGACCCATGCATCACATTGCAGGAGTCCATCAAAACAGACATAATATTTGTCCATGGTATTCTGCTATCTTCCACCAGTGTTACCAATTTTAAAAAACAGTGATTCACTATTTACTGTAATTCATGTTACTGGTTTAAAGTGATGAATGACAACGTCATTTTTCACCGAACAGAAATAGCTTATTAGTACAAGAATTGTCAGAATTTCTGAAAATGTTAACCTGTGGATTCATTCATGTTTAAAGAAATCTGAGTTGACTTCATTTCATATGTCAATATCTTGAAACATTTTCCTACACCAAACCTAGTTGTCTTGCTCACATTCAACGAGTCTAATGCATTTTTATCCCTGGCCAAAGTTATTGAACGGTCTTTCAGTCCAGGAACAAGTGAAAAGTACAATGAGTTCTCTTCCACAAATGACAGAACCATTGCTTCTGAATTTACTACTATGTCATAGCTACTGGTGCAGGTTCTTGGATTTTGGCATTGTTTTAAACATGGAATAGGTACCATGTGGTACTTGTTTCATCTCTTGAGCTTTTCTACATGCACCTATAACAAAACGTATTCATGTCAATGTAACAATGAAAAAATGATTATAAAACAAGCATTCTGAGAGTATTACATGACAATACATAGTCCCCTACCGGTTTAAATCAATTGTACTGGAACATGCTAACTTGATCTATAACTTGTCATGGTGTAAACTGTGCTTCAAATATCAAGTCAACATCTTCAAGCATGACGAAAAAAAGTGTGGAAAACTGAGTATTATCTATACTACATATGCCTATAAAGAAAACAACACAAACGCAAATATCAATTTGCCGACAGCCCGCCGTATTTGATGGACGCCGGATGTAATTTTATAATAACAAATACAATATTGTTTCTATTAAACAACAAATAACAAACATGTTGTAATTCAATGCTTCTATACATTATAAATGAACATTCTCTCTTAAATATTTCCAAAATATTTCCCTCACGGATAGTCGAGGCCGTCCAGGAAAAATCATATTTTGTTAAGTGGAAACCTGTATCCGACGACAATGCACAAGCCTATCTCAGGAAAAAGGTAGTCGGACCTCACCTTCTATAACGAGAGAGATGACAAAAAACAAAACTTCTTGAAATGAATACATATATATATATATGACTTATTATAAGTTTAAGTCATGCACGTACGAACGGCGGCTAGAAAGTGACAAACAAATCAAACATACCTACATACCCGGATCTAAATCAACCCCTCTGATTGGACCATACGCATATTACCCATAACGTCAATACAATATTTTCCCGCATTACTTCGAACCGCGAGAAAATATTAGTATTATCTATACTACATATGCCTATAAAGAAAACAACACAAACGCAAATATCAATTTGCCGACAGCCCGCCGTATTTGATAGAAATTACACAAAGAACGGGGGCCAGAATAAATAAGAGCTAAACAAATATCATAAACCCAATTCCTTCGAGACCTGTAAACGTTTCTCTGTGGAGTCAACAATGTAACGATCTTTGCTAGAGTCTGACTTCCACCGGCCGTGTTTTTTCAAACACCTCTCGTTTACGTTTGCATTTGCAGCAGCCGTTGCACCACCGGCTCTGAAAGAATGTAGGCCTATATTACAATTTGGTGAAACTAACCTAACTCTACCTAATAAAGCCTCCCTAGCCGCCGTATAGCTTAGCTTTTTATCTTTATCTATAAGTTTACAATTTTTGCCCGATCTGCAAATCTGCCTAAATAAATATTTATTGGAGTCAAATTCGAAATTGGCCAATTCTAAATATCTTATGAACATAACGTATGGACAAGCTATGGATAAACCTTTCGAAATGAGAATTTCGTTTCCTTGACGATACTGATCGGTTTTACTTTTGTTAATATACAAAATCAAATAATTGTCATGTATAACGACATCTTTAAATCTTAACGAACTAATTTCATCATATCTCAGAAAACCAGAAAAACTTAGTAATATCATTGTCAAATCTCTAATAATGAGTAAATCATCTGAATCTTTAAAGTGCGTACATAGTTCAATTGATATCTCTGCTGAAACCGGATATTTTTTGTTGGAGGTTTTAGTTGTGGTTCGTTTGGAGGCTTCAACTATGGAAGTAACGAAAGAGTTTAAAGTAGGATCTGGTAACCCACTCACTTCATGGGCCCATTTTATACCGTATAAAACATTGGAAACGGGATGACTAGTAGATCCATTGTTCAATAAATTTGTCAAATATAAAGCAACGTGTACCGGTTGTGCAGGTAAAGCATCTTGTCCATGTTCTGTAATGAATTTTTCCCACCTTCTAAAAGCGTAGAAATACCTCTTCCTCGTTTAGTGAGGCTCTCACCTTGAAAAAACCTGTAATCTCTTATGAAAGATTTAAAATGACCTACTTGGTCAACTAACATTGGCCAATAAGCGGCAGATGTCCACTCAGGAACAATCAAAGTATGACTACCTTTATCCTGTATCATTTTGTTAATGGTCTGTGGGACCAAACGAGGTGGTGGAACTAACCAATTATTCTCGCCATCCCATGACACAGAAAAAGCATTAATGCCTGATGTACCTGTGCACCAGAATTTCGAATTGAATTTGTTGCATTTTGCATTGTAATCCTGTGCAAAGCGATCAAAAGTATATGGACCCCATAACTTATTCAGATACGTAAAAATCCAATCGTCGATTTCCCAATCATCACAATCTGATTTTCTACTTAGACTGTCTGCTTTATCATTATGCTCGCGTGGTATCCATACTAAATTTAGTTTGATCTTGTTCTCTTGACAAATTTCATGAACAGACATAACGCTTCTGTGTAATTCTTTTTTCTTACTACCGACTTTCATAATGTGTGGTACATTTTTATTGTCTGTGTAAACTCTAATTGTCATACCATGCAATTTGATTACAAGATTTCTTAAAACCCTTTTTCCCCCCGGTGGATCGCTATCCTTGCCGTGGTCGGGGGGCTTGCGTGTCTCAGTGACCCCAAGAGCTATGCCAGTTGGAGCTTCGTCTCCTGGTAGGGTTACCCATGCTGGACAGGTCGAAGGGTAGAGACCAGACTAAAGTGATCCGAACATCGTACGAGTTGCCCGATGTTTTGAATAAAATAGGCTCTCCAACCCGTTGGCCGTGGGTTGCTACCCGTGTCGGTGGTTGACGAGATCCTTGCGGATGAGGGCTGTAGCCAGACTCCTTACGGTCAGAAAATACCCGGACGGACAAGACTATAGTTCAATAAGCTGCTTTGGCTCCAATATCATCTAAACGGGAGGTCGGATGGACCCGGTTCGATCAATCGGCTGGTCATGTCGAGCCCTTCAGTTAATCCTCAACAATAAGCTTTCTTGTAACAATTTTCATGATATACACATGTGTTTTAAATAAAGCTATTTATATTTCGGATAACTGAAGAAGGCGATGGCTCATGGGTCAATCAAGTGGTACGCTTTCTATTTCGCTTGATGGATACGCTCTGCTTGAGTATACCATTCTTGGAACATCTGGTGCTTTCCGCAGTGGATCTTGGGTGCTAATTTTGGGGACCAGCTACGTTATACATGTTATACTTGGAGCTCGTTTTCAGCATTAGCACTTGACCCCGGCTCGCCACGGAAACACAGCATCGCCCTTGTAGGCACTCCGAGGTGGGTGGATGACAAAAATGGTGAATCTTTCTCATTTCCTATGGCACAACAAAACCAACCCTCTAAATCAGCTTTAATACATAAAAAAAGAAAATGTGATGATTCAGTGCCCTGTCAGGAAGATGACAGTTGGCCCAGATTTATTGTAATAAAAGGAACAGATGAAAAACCAATTTCCAAAATATCTCCTTTTGTGATTCACAAACAAATTCAAAGCGTTGCTGGTACTGTAAAAAAAGTTTCAAAAATGAGATCAGGCAATTTGTTGGTTGAATGTTCCAACAAAAGTCAATCAACAAATTTGCTTACACTGACAACAATTACAAACTTTCCTGTTTCTGCCTCTCCTCACAACAGTTTGAACAGCTGTAAGGGGATCATTCGAGACAGAAGTCAATACCTTGGTGACCTTACCGTGGAAGAAATCTGTGAGGAACTTTCAAGCCAAGGTGTAACTGATGTTGTTAGATTTCAAATAAAAAAGAATGGAAATATAATCAAATTAAATACATATCTTTTGACATTTAGAACTCCAACTCCTCCTCCATCTATTACTTTAGGTTGCTTCGGAATCAGAGTTGACAGGTTTATCCCTAACCCAATTCGATGCTTCACTTGTCAAAAGTTTGGTCATGGAAGCAAACAATGTCGTGGTACGCAGAGATGCTTCAAGTGTTCTGACGAAGGACACGAGGGAACAACTTGTAGCTCTGAATCTTCTAAATGCGTAAACTGTGGTGAATCCCATTTTTCATCATCTAGGGACTGCCCTGTTTACCTTAAAGAAAAAAATATTATCAAAATTAAAACAGAAAGAAACATCAGTTACCCAGAAGCTAAACAGATAGCTTCTGTTTCGAATGATCTCCTTGTTTCGAACAGACCATCGTACGCCAGCAAAGTTGTCCGCTCATTCAGTCACGAGCATACACAAACTCGCATGACCTGGCCAATTGATGCTGAGACATTTACAATGCTGCCTGTTGAAACAGAACCTAACGATAAAATATTAATTCCAAGAAAACCAACACCTTCTAAAACCAGTACTCAGTCAACTCAATCTTCCTTACAGAGCTCAATGTCATCATCTAAAAAAAATGAGAAAAAGAAATCAAATAAAAAAGATACAGTTAAATCAGACAGTTGGGGCGGTGAATCTGTCTGGGATCTTCCCAGTGACATTGATGATTCTTCCATCTCCAATAGTCCTCCTTCATCTGCATCTAATAAAACTAGTTTATCTTCTGCATCTAGTACAAAGTCTTCTAAAGCCCCGTCTCCTCTTCGTTCTCCAGAACAGAAGGATGTCCCAAAGAAGCCAGCAAATGCATCCTCTCAGAAGTCTTCTGATTCGAGGTCGCGGGGTAGGGGTCGAGGCGGAGTAAAACCAGCTGCGCATGGTCCTGGAGATCGACGACTCTCCTCACACAACAGATTTTCAACACTTAACGACGAATCAGAAATGGAAATCGAAAGTGTTCCGCCACCCGAAAGATTACAATCTCAGGGTGAGCGAAATAAGAATGCTGGCAAACTCGATAGCATTCGCCCGTCTATTAACAAAACATGACTAATATCATCCAATGGAATTGCCGAGGTCTTAAAATAAATCTTCTCGAGTTGACGCTTCTAGTTCAGTCTTTTTTACCTACTGCATTTTGTCTTCAAGAAATTCATATTAAAGAAAGTGGCAATGTATCTTTAAAAGGATACAACATGTATAGCACATTTTCTAAGGTAGATGAACGTGCTGCAGGCGGATCATCCATTTTTGTGAAGAACAACGTCATTCATAGCACAGTCCAACTCACCACGGATCTGCAGGCAGTTGCAATTCGTTAATCATTAGATAAAACAATTACATTATGTTCTATATATATTCCACCCAATTCAATTATCGATAAAGCTAAACTCAAAAACCTCACTGATCAATTACCCTCACCATTTATACTTATGGGCGACTTCAATGCACACAACCCCTTGTGGGGAAGCAAGTCTCATAATATCAAAGGTAAGATCATTGAGGACTTTGTCTCTCAAGAAGGATTATGCATTTTTAATGATGGATCTAATACTTATCTTCATCCTGGAAACGGGTCTTATTCTGCTATTGATATCACTATTTGCGATCCCTCTCTTCTTCTGGATTATTCATGGCGTGTTCATGATGATCTATGTGGAAGTGATCACTTTCCAATAGTACTTGAACATCTTTTTACTTCTGCCCAACAGAGAGTACAACGTTGGAAACTTGACAAGGCGGACTGGTCCTTGTTTGAGAATCTCTGTCAAGCGGAACTTCAGTCAAAGATGTTTGAGACTGTACAAGATCCAATTTTATTTGAATTTGATTGATTGTTGGTTGCTTAACGTCCAGTGGCAAATATTTCATGCATATTCAGGACGAGAACAAATTAACAGTAAATACAATAGGTAGGTTCTGTAACAGGGGCGTCCGGGATTAAGGTCTGAGAAATTTAGACTGCCACGGGAAATGAGGGTATATTAAATATGGACAGAAATTTAGCCTTGCAACAGGTCACCTACGGACCCCTCAAAGAGTTGTTGCATGGGTTCTTAACGTGCAAAGAGCGTAGCACTCTCTTTACACGAGGCATCGGATTTAACGTCCCCATTCTGACCGGACGTGGTTGCAAATTTGTACATCCCGCACAACCAAACGGACGCCCCACTTTAGCAAGGGTTTTACTGCCGGTCGGAGGAAGACCAATGGTGACCATACTTCTATTCCCCAGTTACCCTTGGGGGTACGAGGACGTTATAGTCCTAGCTTACATAATATATTATGGTTTAAGCAATTTGGTTGATTTTCATAATTTAATTTGAAGCATAATAAGAATAAAATTGTTAGAGTGATATAAATATATGATTAATGCATATTAAATCATATTACGAATATTGTACCAATCATATTTTGAAGTTAAATGGTTCCCTAGGTAAAACGTAAAAAACGAATAAAATGAAACTTTAAAGTTTGAAGTGCGTCACAACGTTTTTCATCCTTATTGATTGTGAAAGAGTAGCTGCGGAACCGTAGCTCGTAGGTCCTTATGTTATATCTATGGTCCGCAAAAAGTAACAAAGTAACATAAGGACCTATGAGCTATGGCATCGCAGCTAGTGATAGAGATGCTCTTATCACTTTTTTTCGCACTTACACTGAAGAGATACACGTTGCACAACTCAGGTTTATAATTCTGTTTGGGAGAGAAGACGCTACTAAATATCGTGAAGCAAATCTTGTGTTCCATAACAGTAATGTATGCCTCTGTTGTTTTATTCTACGATTGAGAGATTTAAACCGTTGATAAACAGATATGGCCACATGCTAATTTCGGTCGATTTTTGATGTTCCAGAAATATTGGTAATGGAATATTCACGATATACATTTTGACTTTGATCTTTCTTTGAAAGCATGTCGTGTATTCTCCTTCTTCAGTTGCTGGATTAGTGTGGTCTCTTTCTCTAGTTGCTGTATTGGTGAACTCTCTTTTCCTAGCTGTCGTCGTGTTGTCTTTTCTGTTTGTACTGGCAATTCTATATTTTCTGCCATGTTTTGGGAGTAAAATTGTTTGGCCTCTTTTTCATCTAAGTGTGCATCTGTGCACGATTTTATCATATTTTACGCAAATATATCGTATAATCATCATTTTTTTTTCTCTCTGTCTGTTCTGATTTAACAAATATGGCAGCTCATTAAATGCCGTGTTTTGACTCCGAAGTTTACCGATGGTCACCTTATAGTAAACATTCAACAAAAAAGCATGGATATTGAGCACGTGTTTAACATGTACAATCAGATATTTGTTTATTTTAATGACAGATCGATGTGTATTGCGATCACTGGATTTTTACGAGTAGGTTCACGCTAAGGTCACTTTGCATACGGAAAATATATCGGCGAATTGCTTCCTGGAAGCAAGCAATTAAAAAAAAGTAAACTTCTTTTAAATGTGGACAAATTAGAGATTTTTCTTCAGAAAAAAGTATATGTACATTATACTATCCATTTTGTTATAAAAAAACATATGCATCATTTTTTTTAATTTGAGGTTTCATATGACCTTAAAAGCATGCTTCCCGCGTGTATTATTTCCTTCAAACATTTTTGAAATTGATAATGTGTTTCTTCAATCTAAAATTGATTACATAACAAGAATATGTGTCCAAAAGACACCAAGCCCCGCTCGCATTATAACAACCACAGACGAACGACAGACGCCAACAGCAGGGTTTCAGCTGTCGGTCGCATTTTGCGAGAAAAATAAAATTGTGGCGAAAAAAAAATCATCATTTGCGAAAAACTTTGTCGAAAGAATTATAAAACGGTTTAATATCGTCCATCTTGTTTATTTTTTCAGGCTTCTCTGACTTTTTCTCTTATCAGTCAACACTCTGCTTGTTACCTTGGAATTGTCACGCGATACGATTTTGACAGAAAATCGATAATCAGCTGATTGTAAAAAAAGTACAAGCATTTGATAGCTATTGGCAATAAACTAATTATATGTTAGACAATACTTGGTCATGTTTTATGAAGATTTAAGCCCAAGGCGATAATTATATGGTTTTATAAAATTGTGTGGTGGAATGGCTTCATATGTCACATAAGTGAGTTGTTTTTACAACTATTATAAAAATTATTGTCAAGAAGTGAATTACTTCACAATAATTTAGCGCTCCTGTTTTAAGCATAGTTACGTTTTAACTTTATATTTTAACGATGGTCCGAAAATTAAGGCTTTTTTCAGTAGTGCTAAACAAGTTGTACATCATTTTCCTGAGTGTAATATAAATAATTTTGATCGTGATGAAAATGTCAGACCAAATAGTAACATGTTCACATGTTGTGAAAACAGCTTATTTACATTGTTCAAATAGTATAAATGTCAACAGAGACATATGTCTCTGATGTCAAGTAGCAATTAAACACAAAGATGTTTATTCATTTGTATACAAGAGGCTCTCAAGAGCCTGAATCTCTCACCTTTAATTTTTTGCATCAATCTATCATCAATGATTTTTTTTTGCTTTTCAATGTATATTAAAAAGTGCTTAAAAATGACAATTAAATGCTCTTTGTATCTGTCATTTTTTTTTTCAAAAGCAAAAAAAATGCATTTTACCCCGATTTTTATTTCAGACAGAGGGGCCATGTTTCTTGACTTACAAGGAAACAAAATACAAAATTTATACTAGATACTCTGAAACACATTCATCCTAAGTTTGGCTGAAATTGATTTAGCAGTTTCAAAGAAAAAGATTTCTTTAAGTTGGCAAACATGATGAACAAATTGTGTAAAATTGTCTTTAAAGGGCAATAACTCTTTAAGGGGTCAATTGTCAATTTTGGTCATATTGACTTTATTGTAGATCTTACTTTGTTAAACATATTTGCTGTTTACAGTTTATCTTTATCTATAATAATATTCAAGTTAATAACTAAAAACTGCAAAATTTCCTTAAAATATCAATTCAGGGACAATAACTAAGAAATAGTAACCCAATTCGGCTGAAAATTTTGGGGCATGTAGACCATGACTTAATGAATACTTTAACTACTTGTCTGATTTGCTCTTAATGCTTTAGTTTTTGAGAAATAAGCGAAATACTGCAATTTACCTTATGTTCTATTTTTAGCCATGGTGGCCATGTTTTTTTTAGAAAACATAAAATAAAACACAAATTTTATACTACATACCCTAATGATCATTCAGCTTAAGTTTGGTTGAAATTGGTACAGTAGTTTCAGAAAAGATTTTTTTTTAACTGGAAAACATGATGAAAAAATTGTGTAAAATTGTCATTAAAGGGCAACAACTCCTTAAGGGGTCAATTGACAATTTTGGTCATATCAACTTATTTGTAGATCTTACTGTGCTGAACATTTTTGCTGTTTATAGTTTATCGTTATCTATAATAATATTCAAGATAATGACCAAAAACTGCAAAACTTCCTAAAAATTACCAATGAAGTGGCAGCAACCCAACAATGGGTTGTTTGATTCAATTGAAAAATTCAGGACTGATAGATCTTGATCTAATGAACGTTTCCACCTCATGTCAGATTAGCTCTTAACGCTTTAGTTTTTGAGATATAAGCCATGGCAGAATGTTTTTGACGAAACAAAATAAAACACAAACTTTATATTAGGTACCCTAAGGATCAATCAGCTGAAGTTTGTCCTGAATTGGTTCAGTAGTTTCAGAGGAGCATTCAGCTGAAGTTTGTCCTGAATTGGTTCAGTAGTTTCAGAGGAGAAAATCTTTGAAATAGTTTACACCGGACAGACAGACGGACGGACGACGACGGACGATGACAACGGACACCAAGTGATGGCAAAAGCTCACATTTTCTTTAAGGAAAGGTGAGCTAATAACACAGCAGAAAAGTTTCTAAATGTACCTCAGCTTCACCTATTGAGTGTGAAAGAGGATTTAGCAGGCAACACATTATCAAAAGTAAGCTGAGAAATACTCAATACAGACTCATTGTTTCATCACATGATGATTTTTTTAGAAGGGACTTCTTTAGATTTTTTAAAAATAAGAGCCTTTAAAAGATGAGCAGATAAGAAAAATCACCGAATATGTACTGTTTTTAAAGGATTATACATGTATGTTTTAAAGTTTTTCATGATACTGGATCATTTTACTTAAAGCACCTTTTAAATCTTTTTTGTTTTTAGAAGTCAAATATGATGATTGTTTTTGCCTTGAAATGTAATTTAACTGTATCTATACAAGCAGATAAATAAAAACTATTAAGTCTAATTTAGTGTCCATTTATTAAAATATAGATTATGAAAGAAAGATGAGTGGTAAATGTACATAGACAAATATGCTGCAAATTGAAATTTATTCTGTTTGTAAAAAGGAAAATAAGTTGGCGAAAAAAAATGAAAGTGGCGAAAGAGGTGGCGAAATAAAATATTGACCCAGGGGAAACCCTGGCCAACAGACAAACGACAGACGCCAAGTGACCGTGAAAATTTCCAATCATAATGACTATGTATGCATAGTTACAAGTTGATGCAACTATAACTTCATCATAAACTAATCAACATTCGATTTTAACATCCAACATTCGTTTTTCAACATTCAACATTCGATTTAAACTTTCAAGATTCGATTTATACATAAATATTAACATTTAACATTCGTAAAGAAACTTCAACTTTAACATTCGTTTTCAGCAATCAACTTTCGATTTCAACCTGCAGCATTCGTTTTCAAAATTCATCACAAAATATTTTTTTTTCAACATTCGTTTTCGACAAGTAACATTCGAATGCATCTGTAGGTATCGGTTATTATTTGATGGTTTCACATTTATGGAAAATGTAACAACATGTGAACATTGAGCACAGCAGTTCAGAATAATGAAAATAAATATAGCGATGAATATTAAACCTGTTTATCTGTAACTTATTTCGGTTTTTTTAACAAAGAACAGACTAAATTCGTGAGATCATTCGCTGTCATGTTGAATTGTAAACGAAACTGCCTTTAAAACAATGATGCCCAAAGGGGTGCAACAAGGAGTGTTCAATGAGGAGGAATTCACCGTGTCCCAACAAAGGGTCAAGGTGAAAACCTGAAAAGTAAGTATACTGTAATATATTTTAAATGTAATGTGCTTTATGCTTGGTCCAAATGTTCAGTTACCCCATTTAAGCATTTGAGTTTTTTAAATTTCAGTTTGAAAATGACGGTTTTATGGCATGAACAAAAAACAGTTCTAGATATATCGATTTTTTTCATAAATTATTCTGTACAGCACACATTTTATTCAATTAATATGTTTTTGTTTCAGGTAGCCATTAAAGCCTTCTCTGTGAGATGGTTCATATACATTGACTTGTAAGCAAGTAACGCTACAAGAACGACCATGATGTATCATACAGATTTTATTATTATGACAGTGAACATTTCCGTTAAATATATGTTTTTCTACAACGATGCATTAAGAAAATCTTGAAGCTTGTCTGTTTGACAGTTGCATTTTAACATTAATTTATCCCACTCTTTGTGTGCACGATTCATTAAACTTTGTGACAATAAGGGTCTACATATTTTCCAACTTATTTATATAGTTATAGTTTATATTGATTGATTGATTGATTGATTGTTGGTTGCTTAACGTCCAGTGGCAAATATTTCATGCATATTCAGGACGAGAACAAGTTCACAATAGGTAGGTTCTGTAATAGATTAAGGGATTAAGGTCGGAGAAATTTAGACTGCCACGGGAAATGAGGGTATATTGGATAGGGACAGAAATTTAGCCTTGCAACAGGTCACCTACGGACCCCTCAAAGAGTTGTTGCAAGTGTTCTTAACGTGCAAAGAACGTGGCACTTTCTTTACACGAGGCATCGGATTTATCGTCCCCATTCTGACCGGACGTGGCTGCAAATTTGTACATCCCGCACAGCCAAACGGACGCCCCACTTTAGCACGGGTTTTACTGCCGGTCGGAGGAAGACCAATGGTGACCATACTTCTATTCCCCAGTCACCCTTGGGGGGGGGGGGGTTATAGTTTATAGTTAAAAGGCATCTAAAGCATATTGTTATACGTAATTAGATGTAGTCTATTGATCTCTTTTTCTTTACTAGCATGCTTCGATATGAATCACTTTCATCGATACAGAACAAGTATTAGATTACAATTTGTTTGAACTTTTTAAAACAAAAATAACTTAAATGAATATTGTAGACTGAGTCTGAAATGCATCAATTTAGATGGGAATATGCTGAGTGTCATCTTGTTTCTTGATATGGACTGCAGGGGGTTCTTACATAATATTTAGGCTTTTGTTTATTCTATTTCTTATTTAAAACGAGGGAATTCTTAAAGTTGCTTCAACCATTTTACTAACAGAGTGGTAAACTTCGGAAACAATTAATCTAAGAAGCATTGAGATCAAAAAGAACGTACCTCAACACAGGGACTTGAATGGTTACATAGAAATTTAAGACTCTAAAGATCGGTCAGCTTGATATTCATGGTTAGGGACGTGCGACCTTACATCCTATGACGGAAATTGCATATCATCGATGTCTGAGGAACAAGCAAATCAGAACACTGCTTTTTATCATTGAACTTTTTCGAAACTTCAGATTATAAGCTCACCTTATTGCAACTCCCACCATACTCCATATATCCTTGGAATAAATAATAACAAACACCACGAACTGATACATCAAACTTATTAAACAATACTCAGAAATTAACAAGCATTCTGTGTTTATCATAATCTCTAATATAATATAATTCAGTGAGCAAAATGTATACGAGGATGAAATATATATATATGTAACACTCCCAAACGTGTCCATCCCCCCAAACGTGTCCGATGCCCCCATACGTGTCTATTTCGCCCAAACTTGTCCTTAAAATCCCAAATCGCCCATACATGTCCAATTTCGCATCCCCAAACGTGTCCGATAATTGTTATTCGCCAAAACGTGTCCACTTTGGGACGCCTGAACGTCTCAAAACGTTTAGCGCTATTATGTTCTCAGTGACGTTAATAACGTCTACGGCAATTAATTTCTCGGGGACACGATTTAACATGTCGGGTTTCGATTAGATCCCGCTATAAAAGAGATTAAAGCCGTATTCAAAAGACATAAATGCTGAAGTATTTTGGCACAATTACTGGAAGTTAAAAAAGGAACAGAGTTTAAAGAAGAAAATCCTAAATTTGTTAGCATTTGTTTGTTCAACGCCGGCTGTTTATATTAGTATAATTGCAAGTTTGATTTGCAACATATGAATTTACTCTTCATTGTTGATTGCTTATAGTCCAGTTACAAATATTTCATGCATATTCAGAACGACAACATAAATAAATACATAAGGTAGATCTATCTCTTCCTACACGAGGGACATGACTGCGTACTTTTACATCCCACACAGCCAAATGGACGCCCAACTTGGGCAAGGATTTTACTGTCGGTTGAAAGAAGAACTAATTAACCATGTTTCTATTCTCCATTCACGCTTGGAGGTAGGACAATAGATGAAAGAGTAAATTAAAAGGAGTATACGTCAATAGAAGAACAATAATCAAAATTTGTTATTAAACAAAATTATAAATTTTAATATTGGTGGACATGTAATTGTTACTTGAAGGTCAAAAATTAAATTAATTGCATGGGCATTTCAAAATATGGACAAGATTGAGCTTTCATAAAAGGAAACGTTTTGACTTGATATGGACACGTTTGTGCGTTCATAATACTGACACGTTTCGGCGCCCTTTTGCAACTGGACATGTTTTGAATTCAGCGACGTCATATGGACACGTTTGGGGGGATGGACACGTTTCTGAGTGTTACATATATATTCTACAATTGGTTTAAATAATAGGGACAATTTAGCTTGTTGCTGTAGAAAAGACAATATTTCATTGATTATTTGCTGATAGTTGTTGTCCATTCGTTTGATGTTATAATATGATTTTGCAATTTGACTAGGGACTTTCCGTTTTGAACTTCCCTCGGAGTTCAGTATTTTTGTGATTTTACTTTTTTCAGAAATTTAAGTTAAATTAAAATGATTTAACTTTAGTTGATTAATGTAGGTCAGTAAATTTTGTGATGAAAATGAGAATTTTTCAGATTACTAATCATTATTTTACTCCAATTCAGAGAGCTGCAAATACAAATGTAACATGTACCTGTGGATGGCAGGACTTTTTGTATCAATTAAGTAAACATATCATGGTCAAGAATTCAAAAAAAAAACCCAACCTAGGACCGATCAGCCAGTGAAAATAAAATATTACAGATTGTAACCAGCATATTCTTTCCAAGGGAAAATGTATGCAGGGGATAATAGAATCGATGGATTTATAATTTGGTAGCTATAAGGGGATCGCAATAACAGATATTGGTGCAACTTTAAGATTTAAAATAAAACATTTTATCTTCTGTCAAAGGAAAAGGTTATAATTTTAAACAACCTCCAATAACGGCCCTGATCAAGTAATTAGAAGATTTGTTTGATACAATAGCTCCTGGTCTAGGTAACATTCTGTTAGATGCTAACAGCAATGACAAAAAAGTACAGCGAAAAACTCATCATCGGAGGACATTACCAGTACAATTGTTCATCTCTTCCAAGAATCAACAGATACAGGATATTAGGTGAAAATCCTCTCAATTTTTGCAAACAAACATTCCAAAAGTACTCTTCGGGATTTAAGGGTAATTGCTCCCAGGGAGGATTCAAAAAGTTTGGGGGTTCCAATTTTTTTAAGGGATTCATTTTTTTTCAAAATTTCTCAAATTTCAAAGTTTTGAAAAGTTTCAAGAAGAAGTTTTTAATTGCGCATATAGGTTTCTGACACAAACCAAATGTCAAGATCTTACAAATCTATTACGCAATGTAATAGATTTGTAAGATTTTGACATTTGTTTTGTGTCAGAAACCTATGTTAAGTCAAAAATTTGTATTTTCGTTAATTTAGTAGCAGCTAGTGGTTTATGGCAAAGTTAAATTACCTTTTAAAATAGATGGTGTTTCATTTGAACATGACTTTGTTGTTGTAGAACTAGATAACATGTCAGGAATATTAGGCATAAACTTGTTAAATACATCTGAAGCTCAATTAAACATTTCAAAAGCCTTACTCAATATGCCAGATGAAACTGTGATAAAATTAAAGAAAATACAAAGCAATAGTTGCGCTTTAATTAGATTAAAAGAAAGAATGTTAGTACCCGCTAATACTGAAACAGCTTTTAAAATTACAGTTCCAACTCATATGAGGGAAAATAACATGTTAATAGAACCTAATGCACATCTAGCAAAGCAAGGAATTTCAATATCCAATGCATTAGTAAATGCCAAAGATAATAAAGTTGTCATTTCTGCCCTTAATTGTACAGATAGAGATATAACACTGAAGAAACTAAAAGTTGTAGGAAATATTCAGTCTGTTAGTAAAATTTCCGAGTGTTTAGGGCTTGACAAATCAGATACTGAAGAGTTACCTGAACATTTAAAATGTATGCTTGAAAAAGTGTTCTCTAAACTTTCAAAAGAACAAAAAAATAAAATAACTAGAGGCTCTCAAGAGCCTGTGTCGCTCACCTGACTCTACTTTGGTTTTAGAAATCATGTAAAGATAGATAAAAATCATAACAGATACCCAAATAATGATTGAGGCCAAATTTTGATTAAAATTGGTCCCGTTATTTAATAAACTATCCTGGTGGCCATCTTGAACAGTAAATCGGCAACAAAGTAGCAACACTTGGTCAGCACTTCATAAGGAACATTCATGCCATGTTTGGTTTCATTCCATTCAGTGGTTCTCTAAAAGAAGACAATTGTATGTATTTCCCATAGGGTCCTATGTTAAACTAAGTCCCCCGCTGTCGGCCATCTTGGATGATGGATCGGCTGCAAAGTAACAACACTTGGTCAACATCTCATAAGGAACATTCATGCCATGTTTGGTTCCATTCCATTTATTGGTTCTCTAAAAGAAGACATTTTTATGTATTTCCCAAAGGGTCCTATGTAAAACTAAGTCCCCCGCTGGCGGCCATCTTGGATGATGGATCGGCTACAAAGTAACAACCCTTGGTCAGCATCTCATAAGGAAGATTCATGCAATGTTTGGTTTCATTCCATTCAGTGGATCTCTAAAAGAAGACATTTGTATGTATTTCCCATAGGTCCTTTGTTAAAATAAGTCCCCTGCTGTCGGCCATCTTGGATGATGGACCTACTGCAAAGTAACAACACTTGGTCAGCACCTCATAAGGAACATTCATGCCATGTTTGGTTTCATTCCATTCAGTGGTTCTCTAAAAGAAGACATTTGTATGTATTTCCCATAGGGTCCTATGTTAAACTAAGTCCCCCGCTGGCGGCCATCTTGGGAGATGGATCGGCTACAAAGTAACAACACTTGGTCAGAACCTCATAAGGAACATTCATGCCATGTTTGGTTTCATTCCATTCAGTGGTTCTCTAAAAGAAGACATTTGTATGTATTTCCCATAGGGTCCTATGTTAAACTAAGTCCCCCGCTGGCGGCCATCTTGGATGATGGACCTACTGCAAAGTAACAACACTTGGTCAGCATCTCATAAGGAACATTCATGCCATGTTTGGTTCTATTCCATTCAGTGGTTCTCTAAAAGAAGACATTTTTATGTATTTCCCATAGGGTCCTATGTTAAACTAAGTCCCCCGCTGGCGGCCATCTTGGATGATGGATCGGCTACAAAGTAACAACACTTAGTCAGCACCTCATAAGGAACATTCATGCCATGTTTGGTTTCATTCCATTCAGTGGTTCTCTAAAAGAAGGCATTTGTATGTATTTCCCATAGGGTCCTATGTTAAACTAAGTTCCCTGATGGCGGCCATCTTGGATGATGGATCGGCTACAAAATAACAACACATGGTCAGCACCTCATAAGGAACATTCATGCCATGTTTGGGTTTATTCCATTCAGTGGTTCTCTAAAAGAAGTCATTTGTATGCATTTCCCATAGGGTCCTAGTTAAACTAAGTCCCCCGCTGGCGGCCATCTTGAATGATGGATCGGCTACAAAGTAACAACACTTGGTGAGCACCTCATAAGGAACATTCATGCCATGTTTGGTTTCATTCCATTCAGTGATTCTCTAAAAGAAGTCATTTGTATGCATTTCCCATAGGGTCCTATGTTAAACTAAGTCCCCCGCTGGCGGCCATCTTGGATGATGGATCGGCTACAAAGTAACAACACTTGGTCAGCACCTCATAAGGAACATTCATGCCATGTTTGGTTTCATTCCATTCAGTGGTTCTCTAGAAGAAGTTCAAAATGTAAAAAGTTAACGCCGACGACGGACGACGACGGACGACGGACGCCAAGTGACGAGAAAAGCTCACTTGGCCCTTCGGGCCAGGTGAGCTAAAAAGGCTAATGTTTAACTTTCAAAATATTTTCTTGGGACCCGAAGGGAAATTAGGTCGCACTGACATTGTTAAACATACTATAGACACTGGTGATGCCAGGCCCATTAGAATTCCTCCGAGGAGAGTTGCTCTTGCTCAGAAAGACATAATTAGTCAAGAAATTGACAAAATGTTAAAAGATGACATAATAGAGCCCAGTAATAGTCCCTGGAGTTCCCCAGTCTTACTCTGTAGGAAAAAGGACCAGACTTGGAGATTCTGTATAGATTATCCTTTTGACCCGCAAAGATGTCTACCCTTTGCCCCGTATTGATACTTCTTTAGATTCATTGGGAGGGAATAAATGGTTTAGCACGATCGACCGAGCTTCCGGTTATTAGCAATGTTTAGTTGATGAAAAAGATAGACCAAAAACAGCCTTTTCTTGTCATCGTGGATTATTTCAATTTAAAGTAATGCCTTTTGGCCTGTGCAATGCACCTAGCTGTTTTGAGAGACCTATGGAAATTGTATTACAAGGCCATCAGTGGGAAAGATGTCTGTGTTATTTAGACGATGTTATCATTTTTGGACCTACTTGTGAAAAAGCACTTGAAAATGTAGAATTTGTTTTTGAAAGATTTAGGCAAGCAAATTTAAAAATAAAACCCAAAAAGTGTTCTTTATTTCAACATCAATTTTGTACTTGTTTGGCTTTATAACTTTTTTGATCTGAGCGTCACTGATGAGTCTTATGTAGACGAAACGCGCGTCTGGCGTATTAAATTATAATCCTGGTACCTTTGATAACCTTTTATTTTTGGGACATTTCAGTACCATTAATTTATGGTTCATTGAACATGAAAATGGGATTGTGTGAAACAGCTTTTTTTTCCAGGTTAAAGTTTTTGGTTGAGGTAGTTTATGATGAAGTTATAGTTGCATCCACTTGTAACTTTACATACATAGTCATTATGATTGGGACTTTCTAAAAAGTATGGCAAATTTTGGTTTTGGTCCGAATTTTATGGTTCATTGAACATGAAAATGGGATTGTGTGAAACGGCTTTTTTTCAAGGCTAAAGTTTTTGGTCGAGGTAGTTTATGATGAAGTTATAGTTGCATCCACTTGTAACTTTGCATACATAGTCATTATGATTGGGACTTTCTAAAACATTATGGCAAATTTTGGTTTTGGTCCAAATTTTACTGTTCATTGAACATGAAAATGGGATTGTGTGAAACAGCTTCTTTTTAGTCGAGGTAGAATAAAGAATGATGAAAACGATTGTTGAATGTTGATTACGAATGTTGAATGTTTATATCAAATGTAAAAATAGAATTTGAAAACGGACATTGTTGAAAAAAAAATGCTGAATGTTAAATTAGAATCAATTGTTGAATTCGAAGGTTGAATGTTGAATATAAAATATTAAAAAAAAATGAATTTTGAAATCGAATGTTGAAATTGAAGGTTGAATGTTGAAAACGAATGTTAAATGTTGAAATCAATTATTGAAAAAAATAAATAATTTTGAATGTTGAAAACGAATGTGGCTGTTTATCTAAGCACCTCATTTTATTCACATGCGCTCGGTCATGTTTGTTTGTTCTAGAAACAAATCTTCTTAAAGTCCTCAATCATTCTTTTCCTTTTTTAGCTCAACTGGCCCGAAGGGCCAAGTGAGCTTTTCTCATCACTTGGCGTCCGTCGTCCGTCGTCGTTAACTTTTACAAAAATCTTCTCGTCTGAAACTACAAGGCCAAATTTAACCAAACTTGGCCACAATCATCATTGGGGTATCTAGTTTAAAAAATGTGTCCGGTGACCCGGCCAACCGACCAAGATGGCCGCCATGGCTAAAAATAGAACATAGGGGTAAAATGTAGATTTTGGCTTATAACTCTGAAACCAAAGCATTCAGAGCACATCTGACATGAGGTAAAATTGTTTATCAAGTCAAGATCTATCTGCCCTGAAATTTTCGGATGATTCAGACAACCGGTTGTTGGGTTGCTACCCCTGAATTGGTAATTTTAAGGAAATTTTGCTGTTTTTGGTTATTCTCTTGAATATTATTATAGATAGAGATAAACTGTAATCAGCAAAGTAAGATCTACAAATACGTCAACATGACCAAAATGGTCAGTTGACCCCTTAAGGAGTTATTGCCCTTTATAGTCAATTTTGAACAATTTTCATTAATTTGGTAAATTTTTGTAAATTTCTACAAAATATTTTCCTCTGTAACGAAAGGGCCAAGTTTATTATAGATAAGAGAAAATTGTAAGTAGCAAGAATGTTCAGTAAAGTAAGATCTACAAACACATCACCATCACCATAACACAATTTTATGTAATTTGTTTAATATGCACATAGACCAAGGTGAGCGACACAGGCTCTAAAGAACCTCTAGTTTAACACCATGTTATACACCATCATGTATACAGCTTCCTTGTCGATTGAATTAGTTTGTTCAAACGATCATCTTGTTTGGCCACCACATTCGCCAGATCGTAAAAACAGCAGGACTGGTACACAGAGTTCAAAAGAGTGGTTTTTGTTCAGCATTCATATTCAAGGCTGAGGTTATCCTCCTTCTTGCTTTTTCTATAAACATCATCCTGATGCGACGGCGTCAGGAAATGGATGATACTGGACATTACCCTCCAATGCTGGGCTTCTGATGTCACACACCGGCTGAATCTTGAACCAAGTCTGTAGTATCTCGAGTAATAAACGGCCCAAACAAATCAACAATACGATAATAAAACGCAGGTGAATGCTGTAGTCTTTCAATTGGCAACATTCCCAGTTGCTGTCTAATAAAATGTTTAATTATTTTTTTAAAGTACCTTATATCTATCTGATCAACATTATCAGCAATCTTGCGAAGTTGGCATTTACTGTAATTGCTAGAATTCTTGAAATCTATGCCTTCTGACATTCCAATAATAATTACAGTTAGGTTACCATTGAGCAGGTCAAAATATGGTACCTGCTAACGCTTTTTATGATCTTTAATTGCTGAAAAAAAGCAATGAACATAAGTTCATTAACAAAATATATCTATGCATGAAATATCAAGAGATAAAATTTGGAAGTGTAAGAAAAAAAATACAGGTTATACACTGTTTACACTAGGGACTTTTTTTGGTACACAATGAAAACTTTTGACCCAAAGATGAACCCAGGATTGTTCTTTATTTTGCTAATTTCCCCGATGAAGTCAGATAATTCTGTGAAGGGTTAAAAGGAAAGTTCATATTTAGACTTGTATCTTGAAGCCCTTGTTTTTCACTTTTCTTGAAGTCCGTATGGCAAATTTTTAACAATGGGATTTATCCCGGACAAAGAGTCAAAATATGCAAGCAAACATCCCAGCTTGGAATTTTCTTTGTGATACTCTATTTCTAATATCAGAATATCAGACAAGTCATAAAGACGTGCACTATCTTTGTTCGTCAAGGTAGGGAAGTTGACGAGTTTACTTGTGAGAGAGGCCTCCAACATTTCTAGAGCACCATATCGCTCATCCAGTCTCTGCCATAATCTTTACTGGACCGAGCCACTTGATCAGTAAATCAATCTGTTCCGAGTCAGAAACTTGTAACTCGTCTGTCACATTTTTAAAGCTTGCTTTTCATGTAGGATTCTGCCCGATAGTTATAGTTTGTTAATCGGGATAAAAGCAGGTCCTTTCGCAAAAGAAATCAAGTTATCTCCGATGTAGGGTTGATTTGTTGCTGGTGTACAACATGGATCTCTTCTTTAACCCCCGGTTTTTGGTGTTCAGCAGGGATTTCATCTGAAAGGCTTAGTTTTTGCATGCCAGCTACTATTCCCAGATCTGGGATTAAGGTAACTTCCGGTGACTAAGTATCGGATTGCAAGACAGCAGATGTCTGTGACGGCAAGTTCAGTGCTACAGATGACGCGAACGCTGGTGCTTCATGACTCAGCTCAATCTTAAGAGGAATTTGTTTTGTCTTTTGTGGTTCTGTTACATCTTGTACGGCAGTTGGTACAGGATGTCTGTTTACGACACGTTGGAGTCACAGGAAGATCGTCTAACGCTTGACTGTCGTCATATTCTAGGATGCGAGCCTCGGCTTCTGCGGCTGCAACCTCTTTGCGTGCTTCTAGAAGGTTTAACTTGGCTTTCAGCTCGACTTTTTCTCGGCTTACACGTGCAGCCTCTTGTTTGATTTGTGCTTTTCTGCGTGTGGCCTCTTGTTTTGCCTCATGTTTTATTTTACCTTTTGAATGCGCGGCTTCTTGTTCCATTTCGGCCTTTTTATGTGTGGCTTCTTGCGCTATTTCAGCCTTTTTGCGTGCGGCTTCCTGTTCCATTTCAGTTTGCCTGAACAGGGCTTGTTCCTCTAACATTGCCTCACGTTGTAGGATAAGTGAATGTTGTTCGACAAAGGCTTTTTTTTATTTAGCGGCCTCTGCTTTAGGACGCTTCCTCCGTGCTAGGCTTGACATGTCAGACACGTTCGAGCTACCGATATGTGAGGTTCTATTACTCTTTTAAGGTCTTTGTTATTGTAGATTTAGCCTTTGTCAGGTCGAGACGATGTTCGTGCAATGTTGCTAGGACATGTTCCACTCTGGACAGACGAATATCTAATGTGAGATTGCATGCGTCTATGTCTTTTTGACTGTCCAATGTTCTGGTCTTTTTCAGAAAGTCCAGGTACTCATCTGTGAGCCTACGATAATTCGTTCAGACTTTAACAAGGTTGTCCTGGGCTGTCAAGATTTGCTGGATCTTGTTAGGAGGCGTGGTGACTTCCGATAACTGGGATTCTACATCTGACCGGCGGGCCTCTAGTTCCTTACAGTACTTGTCACGTTTTACTGTGAAAGCTTCTTTACCTTTTTTCCGTAAGGTCGCGCACTCGCCTAGTCTCGGGATTTCCATCTAAATGTTTGGTATTAGACGGATTCTCTGTTTGTTATTCAGATTTGTCAACTGTCTGTACTGATGGATCAAAAGATGGTAACAGAGTTGCATCTGCTGCTGTCTTCAGAGACAGAGCTGTAACTCTCCGTTTGTCATCTGATGCATCCATCTTTACTGCTGAAGCAGAAGCAATAATTTTGGCTTTGAAATTTATTGCTTCTTCAGATAAATCCAAATTTATTATATGTTCGGATTCACTTTCATGCTTACAAGCTATACAAAATACTAAAATTAAAAACCCAACAATTCTTAAAATTTTATATCTAATGAGGAATTTAAAAATTCTTCTTAAAGAAATAATATTTCTATGGGTGCTGAGTCATGATGGAATCCTTGGAAACACAGCTGTAGACCTCGAGGCAAAGAATGCCCTGGGTGACCCTTTATCTAACTGTGATATACCATATACCGATTTTAAATCTAATATTAGAGAATATGTTTTTAATATATTGAAAAATGATGATTGATTGTTGGTTTCTTAACGTCCAGTGGCAAATATTTCATGCATATTCAGGACGAGAACAAATTAACAATAAATACAATAGGTAGGTTCTGCAATAGGGGCGTCCGGGATTAAGGTCGGAGAAATTTAGATTGCCACGGGAAATGAGGGTATATTGGATAGGGACAGAAATTTAGCCTTGCAACAGGTCACCTACGGACCCCTCAAAGAGTTGTTCTTAACGTGCAAAGAGCGTGGCACTTTCTTTACACAAGACATCGGATTTAACGTCCCCATTCTGACCGGACGTGGCTGCAAATTTGTACATCCCGCACAGCCAAACGGACGCCCCACTTTAGCAAGGGTTTTACTGCCGGTCGGAGGAAGACCAATGGTGACCATACTTCTATTCCCCAGTCACCCTTGGGGGCTATTGAAAAATGAATGGAGTAAAAAAGATGATAATAAATTACATGAAATTAAACCTTATTAAGGTAAACCTTTCAATAATTTTATGTGCAGAAAAGAACAGTGTGTTATTTCTAAGTATCTTTTAAAAAAATGAAGTAGAACCACAATGTATACCTTGTAACTGCATGTTTTAATTAATTGTATTGATTTTGCTGATATTTGTAGGAAGCATTTCAATGTTTATAATATGTATGACTTATTTAATAATGTTCAATTTACAAATATTGTTTCATTCTTAAAAGAAGTTGGAATATATTATAAAATGTAAAAATGTTATAATATTTAAAACGATTTTAATTTTTATCACGTTATCTTACTGTTCATTTTTATTTGTAACTAATCAATTTGCTTTAATCTAGAATTTTAGTTTATTGAAGGACCTTTTGTCTGATTTTAAGAATATGCTTTAAATTGTAAAAAAAATATTCGAATTAGCTCTCGCCGCGATATAGCCTTGTTGTGCTAATGCGGCGTAAAGCAACCAAAAATCAATCAATCATATGAGTTTCTGCAAGATTACGTTTGTACTTGTAAGTGGAAATCTGTTTTCAAAGGGTTGCATTTGCTTCGAACAAAATCCATCATGTACAGATTTATGCCTATGTCAGGCAAATGACATATGTCAAAATGTAAATACTCGTCTGGTTGCAGTTGGAAACATTGATGACGAAGAAGATCACGATATATAAGATTTCATTTTTCTGTTTGTACCTTATGAATCATTATTAGCTATCGAATGAAAACTAAGCAGTCCATAATATTTTCTAAACAATAAATAAAACAACTACGCAATTTTGAAATCGTGGGAAATATAGTAAAAATCTATCTAGTGGGGAAATATATGTAAAAAAACAACACAACAAAAAAACCTGCCATATGGTCTCGGACCTTGACGTGGTTGGTGGGCTTAAACTATAAGAGACCATAGAACGTAGTAGGATATACTAGCATCGATCATAATTTTCTATTTGCATTTGGTTTTTTTTTCGTGTTTTTGCCATGTTATTGTCAGCTTGTCTTCATTTTATAAGCTTTTAATGTCCCTTTGGTTTCTCACGCCTTTTTTGTTAGCAATTGTTTGTAAAATACATCGGTGCTGTACATAACCCTCTCCCTTATTATTATTTTGGAATACTTGTAAACATTATAGCCAATTGTTGCTCATTTAGTCATCTGTATATGTAGGATTGGGTGTTTTATCTGTTTCTAATAGACGTTTTGTTTTCATAACTTTAACCCCCCCCCCCCCCCCCCCCCCTTTCTCCGTTTGCAGTAATTTTTACTTCTGTAAAGCAAAGCTGTACACAGAGCTTTATATTCAACCAAGTTCGACGTTAATGTTACACAAATTTCGAAACAAATCATTTATACATACTCTTTCACACCCAATAACAGAAATTTGATATTTACCTAGAAATTGACGAACACCTTACTATCAAAAGAGGCATCCCCAAGGGTGACTGGGGAATAGAAGTATGGTCACCATTGGTCTTCCTCCGACCGGCGGTAAAACCCTCGTCAAAGTGGGGCGTCCGTTTGGCTGTGCGGGATGTAAAAATTTGCAGCCAAGTCCGGTCAGAATGGGGACGTTAAATCCGATGCCTCGTGTAAGAGAGTGCCACGCTCTTTGCACGTTAAGAACCCTTGCAACAACTCTTTGAGGGGTCCGTAAGTGACCTGTTGCAAGGCTAAATTTCTGTCCCTATCCAATATACCCTCATTTCCCGTGGCAGTCTAAATTTCTCCGACCTTAATCCCTTAATCTATTTCAAAACCTACCTATTGTATTTATTGTGAACTTGTTCTGGTCCTGAATATGCATGAAATATTTGCCACTGGACGTTAAGCAACCAACAATCAATCAATCAAAAGGGGCGAAAAACACATTTTGTTTTCGACAAATTATTAAAGTTAAGATCTAAAAAATATCTTTAGATCCTACTTGTAATGAATTGAATACAAAAATTTCAAATTTATAAATATTTTGCTCCAAACGCATACATGTAGGAGAAACAAGGTATTTAAATTTGACTTCATTTTTTTGAAATTTTTGCTTTAACCTTTGACCCTGATTTAAAAAAAAACGTGACCACGGCAGACGACGACGACACCGGTATTTCGATGAGGCTTGTTCTCCTCTTTCCAATGATATAAATTATAGCCGTGTGTTATTCCGTTAAGGCAAATCGATCAAATTCGTTGATTGGGCACCCTACTAAATAAACATATTTTTTACTTTCTCTTCTTCGTGTACTTCGAATTGTACATATTTGGGTCCCTAACCAACTTTAATGAGTTCATACTTTTCTACACTGTTGGGACTCTTTCAGTGTTTTATTTGAGAAGCAAGCACATGGGACCATGTCCTCTCATTGCATTGTTTCTTTTTTTTCCATTAACTAGTCTTGACTGTGATGTGTTGGACCCAGTTGATAATCTTGTTGGTTGAAATAAAATATTTTATCAAAAAGATGATCAATTTTTTTTTATATGTTTTGTATTTTCACACGGTGTTGCAAACATTTTTATACCTTCAACATTATATAAGGTATCTTTAATTTTATTGATGCATCAGAAAGATTTTTTTTTATATTCGGAAACCGTTTAAATAGCTAAGGAAAAGATTACCTTAGCTGTAGTTGGCCAAACGTTTTGGAAATTCAGTCGTCAATGCTCTTCAACTTTGTACTATTAGGTCTTTTTAACTGTTTTGGATTCGAGCGTCACTGGTGAGTCTTTTGTAGACGAAACGCGCGTCTGGCGTAAATATACAATTTTAATCCTGGTATCTATGATGAGTTTATTATAATGTATTTATAAAAAAAAAACGGACTGTCATTATTATTAAAGTCCGATATTTATTTAACAGAGACTAAAATCACAAATTTACAAAATTGACAGCACGATCAATTTGACACAGAAAAGCATCAAATTCTGTTTTTTTACAAAGAGATCTATCAAGGAGATGAACCTTGTGTGTGGATAGGCCAAAATATGCCATAATAAACCTATGTAGACATACATTCTGAATGGAATGTGCCCCTCAAGTAGAAGCCCGAGTCAACCATGTCCAATTTGTAGACAGGATATTCAGGATGTGAAACAATTTTTCGGTTGAAACGTTTTTTTTTTTTTGGTATTTTTCCTGATTTATATAAAACAGTTCATGCATTACATTTAGCCAATTCCAAAGTCAAATTGAACTTCTGTTATTAGATATTTTTAGCTGTATTATTTACCTGTTACTTAAGAAATAATTCATGGAAGCCATAGATTTGTTGGAAATGTACAAATAGCCTTGGCCGTGATATTTGAATTTTATCCTGAGCGTTAGCGAGAGATAAAATTAACGAATATCCAACCCAGGCCATGTGTAAATTTACAACAAATCTATGGCTTCCATGAATTATTTCGATTCTAATAGGACAAATACGGTCATTAAAAAACTGAAGCGAGGGTGAGTATGCCGTGTGTGTGGCTGTTCTGTTTTACTCCCTGTCAAATGAAGCTCAAACATTCTAATGAATTGCTGCTTGCATGGATTATATCCTGAATAACCGCTAGAAAAAATCTGTTTAATTCTTTTAATTCTCAAACCCAACATTAGCCATTTTTAAATTACATGTTTTTCTTGTAAGCTACCGTCAAATCCAAAGTTGACATCTCGTAACTATGAAGGAGCCGCGATGTTGACTTTCAGAAATCAGTAAATATGCGAATAGTGCAATAGATTGAAAAATAAAACAAAACCTACCTCAAAAATCTATTTTAATACAATAATATATGAATTTCGATGGTTCACGTAACGGAAAACCTTCAACTCTAGCGGTTTGATTTGTATGACGTCATGTTTTGAATTGACTTCAATGCGCCAAAAATATTAACTGACTTTCGCGGAATTTTTATTATTTTTTTTTTATTTTATTGATTTCTCCGAGCTCTTGTGCATTAATTCTTTTTTTTTATTATGCATCCGAATAAGAATAAAAGATCTTAGTCTTTTTTTAACAGCAAATTTAAAACATTAAATTCGGCAAAGCGATTGTGAATAGGTTCCAATACATGTGGATTTACGTGGGAGGTACATTGTAACATCCGTTATTATGTGTATCTCTGAGTCTGCGCTAAGTATAGATATATCGAGAATTTAATCACGGTGTTGTTTTCAAAGCGAAGAAGCACGTCATATTAGAATAGCTGATATTTTTAGCATACATCTAAGCAGTTTAGATAAATCTGTCTTCCATTTCTTTACTAAATTCATTGAATCAAAAATAGTTTTATATTTTGCTTTGCATAATACCTCCATAACAATATTATATTTTTCTTTATAGTTTCAATGTAAAAGAACTGTAAGAAAGTTGTATTATTTCAGCTATTAAAGCGTCACATCAGATGGGTAAAAGAAATCCCTTTGAATATGCAGATAGAAATAAGAAAAAAACATAGATACATTTGTAGATCAAACTAAACGCTATTCATTAAAAAAAATATACAGAAACAATGGGTGGCACTCTATAGGTGGTTATGAAGTATGAAGGTGCTTTCCCGTGGTACCCCCCCCCCCCCCCCCCCCCCAAGGGTGACTGGGGAATAGAAGTATGGTCACCATTGGTCTTCCTCCGACCGGCAGTAAAACCCGTGCTAAAGTGGGGCGTCCGTTTGGCTGTGCGGGATGTACAAATTTGCAGCCACGTCCGGTCAGAATGGGGACGTTACATCCGATGTCTCGTGTAAAGAAAGTGCCACGTTCTTTGCACGTTAAGAACCCTTGCAACAACTCTTTGAGGGGTCCGTAGGTGACCTGTTGCAAGGCTAAATTTCTGTCCCTATCCAATATACCCTCATTTCCCGTGGCAGTCTAAATTTCTCCGACCTGAATCCCTTAATCTATTACAGAACCTACCTATTGTATTTATTGTGAACTTGTTCTCGTCCTGAATATGCATGAAATATTTGCCACTGGACGTTAAGCAACCAACAATCAATCAATCAATCCCGTGGTACCATATGTATTTAAGGTAGCACAATACAAATATTTTATACATCCAATTCCCAAATTTTAAAATGCTGTAACTTTGTTTATAATGCTTGAAAATGTTTAAAAGTGGTATTTATGGATAGCTTATTGATTACTCTTTCAAATTAATGCAATGTTAGTATTATACAATAATTATGTAATCAATTATAATGTTAACTGTGTCTACAAACTTTTACAAGAAATTTCACTTTTCAATTGAAATTAGCTTCTTCATGGATATCCCGAGAGGGTTGATTTTATTATATGTTGTTCCTAGAGCCATTATCTACAAAAAGGTGTCTCGGATTTTGGATTGAATGTATAGATCAAATTTTACACCTAATCAAATATTATCTACTTTTATGTGGTAAGAATGTTTACACTAATTAGAGATTTATGAGAGAATGGAATACGATAGCGATAATTTGAGACACTCTTTTGTAGCTCCTGCTGTGTTGATTAAGATTTCGTAAAAATTTCCTGTATAGTTGTAGAGATGAAAGAGCTAAATCCATTCAAGTGAACTGACCAAGATTTTGCCATTAATTGCATAATAATTGATTACATAATGATTGCATAACAAAAATAATGCATTCATTTAAAAGATTAATCTTTTATCTATCTATATATACCTCTTTTATTAATTTATATGCAGTCTTAAGAAAGTAACAGCATTTTAAAGGTTGGAAATTGGAAGTAAAAAAATCTTTGTCTTGTGCTACCTTAAATGAAACAAATTTCTATATTTTACTTCAAATAAGCATTAACATGTCAACAATGAACCCTGTTGGACAAAGCAGACAGTGAAATTTAATAAAATATAGACTATAGACTGCCAATAGCTTTATATAATATCAGGATTATAGTTAAGTTACTTATTTTTATGAAAAGAGCATATGTGCTTCATTTTAAACTGGAATAAAATCGTCCACCAGAATAAAAATGTTACAAAATACAGCTACACAAATAACGAGTAATACAAACCTAAACATGTCATTGAATCTTTTCTTCAAAATGGCAGTTTGGTGATTAACTTGAGTAGGTTTTCCCTTCAAATTGCAGCATTGTTGATTATGTTGATAAGAAGATAGTGCAAATTGTTGAAGATTTGTCTAAAATGTAAAATTCATTCTGTCAAGACTTCATCATCTACATTTTGAACAACTGCTTATGAGAGACAACAACGAACTGATAGTAAGAATATAGTCGGTCTTGATAGACGTTCTCTGTGCATATAAAGAACTGGTAGGTCAACGCCTCGTCCGTCATTAGGTTTGAAGGTGAACTGGGACAGAACGGTGGTCTGACAAAGGTTTTGTTTTCTGCCTTTTGGGATGCGGCTTTCAAGACCGATTTTGTTGTTGAAAGATGCTGTCTACCTTACTTGCCTAATAATCGATTTTCTGAATCTAGAATCTACCCTATACTTGGCAGAATCCTGATGCACAAAACAGCACTAACAGTTGATTTCCCGGTATCACTCTGCCGATCGTCCCTATCTTGATATATGCACGGTACACCATGCGACGATGAAGAAATAATGCTTTGCGACCTATTAATGTATCTGACAGATTTTGGGTGACAGGTGACAAAAACTGCTTTCGAAGACATAAATAAGCTAAAGCCGTGTTCACATCAAGTGTAAATCAAGTTTTGTCTACATGCAGTTGATAGTCGATGTAGGCCTTGTGTGGGTTAAGTGTACACAACACTAAGTGTTAAGTACATAAATTTTACTGTGTATTCGTAAAGAATAAACGTTTTTTGAATAAAATTGATATTAATAAAATATATATTTATGACGTTCTGTAAAAAGCATCATTATTGTCAAAAACATAATTCGCCTGAATAGACTGGTCGTACACAAATATTTGCCAATGGTCTTTACTCTATTAACGATTCACTCATTTTCTTGAATTATGACTCTACTATGAATATTCAGTTGACAGAACAAGCCATACTTCGTGTTTTGGGAAGATTTCTCCTTTTTCTTATTTTCTTAAGAAATACTTTAATAAATATATAAGACGGACACAAAATTATTTTTAATGGTAATATGATGGTGGCTACAGCAACTATTCTGTCTGGTGAAACATCTCCAAGAATATCTCACTTTGCCGAAATCATTTCACTAAAGTTCATTGGATCAACTCAATTTTACAGTTTACGGAAAGACGTTGCCATCCCGGCCATTGGCCGCTTTTTCACAACGCTACTCGACGTCATTCTCAACAATGACATGGTGTAAACAGCTCATCCTTGGTGAGGATGGACGCTGCGAGAGTCCGCGCTGTTCAGCCAAGTATTGTACTTATACGTTCAAGGACACAGCCACCAGCGTCATACCAGACTTCAGTTTAGTTCAAGTCTCCGAAACCACATCATCAAACAAGATTAAACTAATAGGATTTCAGCGGTCCCTTGCTCGTTTGAAGCAAAAGATCTCACCGTAGGAATCTTATTTACAAACAAACATGCTCTGATTGCCTCAAGGAAGATCTTAGCCATAAAGCCAAAGAAGCTACTGAATGAATGAGGTTAAGTCATGGATCCTTCCATCTGAAATCGCATTTGGTAGTGCTCCCGACAAGCCCAGAGGGGTCCGGATAAGCTAGAAGAGACATGGAGAAGCCTGTTGTTGAACATTTCAAACAGGTACACCTTTCCGGGAAAGACTGCCACAATGCGGACTACCCATCCAAATGAGCCCTGATGATATTAGGAAAAGGAAATGGCTAAACAAAGAAGACCAAACATATGCAGCTTTAGAGGTTATCTCAGACAAGCTTAATCTGCGTGACATACGTCAACTAGATCTTTTTAGCCACAGAGAAGCATTAAAAACGTACCAATCAATGATGCTGAAAAACAGTGCCAAGCGACTCGAGTTTAAATATGCATCCATACCATTAAATTGAGAATGGAAATGGGGAATGTGTCAAAGAGACAATCATCCGATCATTGAGCAGACAACAGCCCAAGGCCACCAATGGGTCTTCAATGCAGCTAGAAATTCCCCCATCCGGAGGCGTCCTTCAGCTGGCCCCTAAACAAATAGGTATACTAGTTCAGTGATAATGAACATCATACTTAGCTCCGAATTATACACAATGATTCATGGTTGCCTGTACTCAGTTGGCAGTGGTAGACTTAAAGAGATTTTTATTTTCTTTTGTAGGATTTAAGGATTTAACAGAATTAAATAAAGAGGTCTTACAGTCAATTAGTGTCACTGAATGTTAATGACTGTTTCCAAAGTCAATTATTAGTTGCATGACATCATTCAGATAACTTGTGGAGTTTCGGTTGACGTATCATTAAATGCAGATTGTTTTTTCATTGATAAACAAACTCTAAAATTATCAACAATGTCAGTGGAAAAACTACATACATTATTTTTTTATTTGATAAAACTAGAATTATATCAAGACTTGCAGAAGGTTACTATTTAAAAAGGCTTAATTAATGTGAGAGCCCATTGTTTGACTTTTCATTTTTTTCAAAACTTGGCAGCGCTAACATCTCTGGTTATTTCAAACACCCATATTATTGATGATGAGTTGAAATGTTTTTGAAATCTCTCAAAGACAAGATCTGATTGATTGATTGTTCGTAAGCATATTTTCGGCAACATGCCTTTAAAAGCTGTGGATGCTTGCCAAGTAAAATTCAGTTTCGTGATGTTCAACGAGTGTTTTTATGCCCCACCTACGATGTTTTCTGGTCTCAGCGTCCGTCCGTGTGTCCGTCCGTCTGTCCCGCTTCAGGTTAAAGTTTTTGGTCAAGGTAGTTTTTGATGATTGATTGATTGATTGTTGGTTGCTTAACGTCCAGTGGCAAATATTTCATGCATATTCAGGACGAGAACAAGTTCACAATAAATACAATAGGTAGGTTCTGTAATAGATTAAGGGGTTAAGGTCGGAGAAATTTAGACTGCCACGGGAAATGAGGGTATATTGGATAGGGACAGAAATTTAGCCTTCCAACAGGTCACCTACGGACCCCTCAAAGAGTTGTTGCAAGGGTTCTTAACGTGCAAAGAGCGTGGCACTCTCTTTACACGAGGCATCGGATTTAACGTCCCCATTCTGACCGGACGTGGCTGCAAATTTGTACATCCCGCACAGCCAAACGGACGCCCCACTTTAGCACGGGTTTTACTGCCGGTCGGAGGAAGACCAATGGTGACCATACTTCTATTCCCCAGTCACCCTTGGGGGGAGTTTTTGATGAAGCTGAAGACCAATCAACTTGAAACTTAGTACACATGTTGCTTATGATATGATCTTTCTAATTTTAAAGCTAAATTAGACTTTTGACCCCAATGTCACGGTCCACTGAACATAGAAAATGAAAGTGCGAGTTTCAGGTTAAAGTTTTTGGTCAAGATAGTTTTTGATGAAGTTGAAGTCCAATCAACTTGAAACTTAGTACACTTGTTCCCTATGGTATGATCTTTCTAATGTTAATGCTAAATTATATTTTTTTACCAAATTTCAGGGTCCATTGAACATGGAAAATGATAGTGCGAGTGGGGCATCCGTGTACTGGGGACACATTCTTGTTTGTAAATGCTCTACATTATATTACATTCATACTTCCTTTATTTCAAAGGAAGATGAGTCAAATGCTAATTCTTTTATTGACAGGTTAAAAAATTTCAAGATAAGATTTGTTTTGGTTAATACAGTTGTTGTCGGTATTATTAAACAATGTAGGAGTTCTACGCAGACAAGATGGAAAGGTTTCATTAATTGCTTGATCATTATAAACAAGATTTAGACCAAGGTTTGGATAAATGATATAAAGAAATAATGCAGTAGTTCATAGTTTAAAATGAAAGGGAGCCTGTACGAACTGTCGTTGAGTCAATGTGTTTCAGCTGTCAGTTTGATCCACGTGACTTTGAGCATGCTGGACGAGTGAAGGTTCTTATATGAATCGTCATTAAATGTGAAAAAGCTAGTATTTAAATAGCGGAATTTAAAAGTTTTAAATTGTTTTTGGCATCAAAACCTTCCGATCGGGATCGATGTTTTGACAAAAACAATGCACTTAAACTATCAAAGCCGATATTTACCTTTTCTCGTCCTTGGCGTTAGACATTAGCCATCATGATAAGTATCGATTATTTTATATTCTATCACATGTTTATTGTTCAATCAAACCATTATCACTTGTCAATTATCCGACGGCTCGGTCAAAATATCAACTTGTTCTCGCAAATTGGATTCGTTCCATTCACTCGGGCTTTTAGTTATTGAATAATAAAGTTGTAAATACTAAACATAGCGCGGGAAAATGTTCATTCATGAAATATTCATGAATGAAACGCTGTCTCGCGTAGATTTCTTTTGAAATAGTGTTTGTGATACTCATTTTGAAAATGAAGTAAAATTCACCTAAATTGTCGGTGAACATACATTTCTTTTTTTAATTCAAGTTGTAATCTTTTCAAGAGGACTAAAATTACAAAAGGATCTTCCTAGAATCATTATTCAAACGCTAGTACTACATTATCTTGGAGCAGAACATTTGAGATGGTCTGTCACTTCTGGTTTGAGGCCGACGTCTAAGGAAAGTTTTGCCATAGCAAACTTCCCAAAAAGTTGTTGTTCGAGATGTTAACGGAAAAGAACTGACGAGAGGCTCTGTAATGAAGTCTAAACATGTGAGAGCAAAGAAAAAGGAGGGTCTGAATCCAGACAAAACAAAACACTCTGAAGGTTAATTTATTAAATTTTAAAGTTCATATAAGTTTGTAGTAAAAAGTATTGTTTTGCATCCAGAAAAAAAATGAGCAGCCAGTTGAAAAAATGAACACATAGGTTCGAAAGATGTGTTCACATTAGTTGTTTTAACAACACTTGAATTTTTACTCGACCAATTTATCACTACAATTTAATGGAAATGGATATGGATAACTTGAAAGATAAAATTCTGTTTTCATGCCAAGTTTTTCTGCAAGCCTACCTGGCCATTGAGGTACAATCAATAATCAAAATATAAATTCTCTGATATCGTTATACTACATATGAGATCTAACAACTACCCTAAACTCTTTTATTTTTGTGACCTTTTATTACGTAATATTTTAACCCAAAAGTATTTATATTGACCAATCAGAATCGTCCGTATAAAAGACACCTCGGGATCTTTTAAAGGAGGCTACGCAGAAATAAAAGACGAATTCGAAAACAGAAATGTTGCCTCAGTACACAGTTAAAGAACTTAAATGTGAGAAGACAAATTTTGCGATATATTTAAGAGCACAAGGATTGTATGGTCATGCTTCCAACGGGTTGTGGATAGGGTTTATCGTACCAGTGCTTCATGTGGCCGTGTTGCAAGAAAGATGAAAGGACAATTTCAGTATAAAATCTTCCATTGACATTAATGTTAGTCTATGACTTGAATTAAATTTATACCTGAAATACATTTATATTCCTATACAGGAAAACAACATTGATCAGGTCAGACATATCTCTATGATATTTTTGTATTTTTATTTTTTATTCCGAAGTACAGATGCAGTTGCCTTAAAGTTTTAAAACATGTGTCGGTTGTGCAGACCGGGAGGTCGATACAATTTTGTCACCATTCATTCACTCTCTCTCTGTTTTGTTTGTGCACAGCACCTTTTCGTAAATGAGGAGAGGTGTCCGATGTGCAGAGGACCTATTGATGAAGTTAACGAAATACACAATGGATAACTTTCTTTAAGTTCATTTTGAAAGAAGGTTAGAGAACCTCTATTTTGACCTTTGGATATCCAGAACAGATGTCATGAAACTAAATGTCTGAGATTGTTTATGTGCAGTGGACATTATCCCGGTTGACAATTTAGTGTATTTAACCTTTCCGACAGCTGATGCTGATCCTAGCACGCTAGGAAATTGCTGTGAATTTGTTTTCTTTCCAGATTCGACAAGTTGTTCACATGGACAAATTCAACCCTTTCAATTGAAGGCGGTAATCGGCGATTTTCGCCGTCTTCTTGAAGGAAATCCGCCGCCTACTTTGCTTAAAAGTATAAAATTAAAAAAAACAATAACAAGAATGTGTCCCCAGTAAACAGATGCCCCATCCGCACTATCATTTTCTATGTTCAGTGGACCGTGAAAATGGGGGAAAATCTCTATTTTTGCATTACAATTGGAAAGATCATATCATAGGGAACATATGAACTAAGTTTCAAGTTGATTGGACTTCAAATTCATCAAACACTACCTCGATCAAAAACTTAAACCTGATGCGGGACGGACGAACGAACGAACAGACGGACGCACAGACCAGAAAGCATAATGCCCATAAATGGGGCATAAAAATGACTGAAGGGGAAATTTACGCTGTTGACACAACAAAAGGGGATTTCCGAAAAAGCGTGGTTTATATTTATAACCTTTCCCTATCTACGTGAAATGATCAGAGTAGTCACGAACGCCTCGGTTGGGATTGCTGTCAACAAGAGCAAGGCAAACCTACTGAAAGTAGAAACCAGCAGAAGGCACCCGAACACCGTTCGTAAAGAGATTCCTGATTTGTCGATTTACAACCGGTTTTTTAAACGACCTACGATTGGTGTAATTAAAAGGCGTGAATGAAAAGGAAACGTAAACAAAGTGACATCAGTCATTGGATAAGGAAAATACAAAAAAAGGTGCTTTATAAATATTGAATGGAATTACAACTTATTTGAAGAAGAACACTGTTTATTATCACAATGTTCAAATAAATAAAAAAATTAAAAAAAAACAAAAAAAAACACGCCGATAACAATGTACAGCCACTGACCCATGTGTTCGCAAGGACATCGATCCCACGTTTGTGTCAGATTTCAATCCTATTACATACAATAACTAAATGGACATTTTCGTTTAATGATTTAGAGACATTCAGAGCTTCAGAGAGAAAGATATCATCAGACTTTAATAAATACTTATAATATCTAAACATATTTAAAATTACTTCAAGAAATAAGGGATATCTTCCCATTTCACCCAATACAGCTATATTTGTAGATTTTTTTACCTAAACCCAAAGAAAATTTACAGAATTTGACAAGAATACTTTCTTGTTTCATGTCCTTGCATAGTTTCAATAGATTATGTTCATTTTTATTTAGTTTATTTATTACTGAAGCTTCCCATATTTCACTCCCATTTAACAACACAGGTTTCACAGTATGATCAAATATATGTGAAAGTGTGTTAATTTTAGGTTAATAAAAGTTAAAACTTTTTTTATATTCAAATGAAGCTTTCAATCCCCTTTTATATGAATCTTCTTTAGCCTCTGTAAAGCTTCCACTTGCACTTACATAAATTCCTAAATATTTAAAACCCCTAGCCCTTTCAATAGGGACATTATTAACATTAAATATTTTTTCATAGTTTCCCTGTTCTATTAAATACTACTGATTTAGTTTTCTTTATCTTTATTTGGAGCCCCCATTTATCACAGTAATTGTATAGTTTATCAATACACTTCTGTAAACCATCAGCTGTTTCTGACATCAATACTAAGTCATCTGCATACAATAAGCAATTAAGCTGTAAGGAATTTAAAATAGCAGGTTTACAGGTCTCATCAAATGAGTCAAGAATATCATTTATAAAAATTTTAAATAAAGTGGGTCTTAAGTTATCCCCTTGTTTGACTCCTATGTTCGATGTAAAGTGTTCAGTCATAGAATATTTGTCTACCTTTACACAAAGTTCAATATTATTATACATATCTTTAAGAGTGTTATAGAATAAATCACTGACTCCAATATTTCTCAGTTTATAAAAAAGTCCATCATGACTAACAGTGTCAAAGGCTCTTCGTAAGTCAACAAAGCATGCAAATTTTTTATCGCCTTGAAACTTAACACGAGATTTAAATTCATGACCACTTTAAATTGTATGTAATTCAAGATTCCGAATTTTAAAACCGGTTCTTTGATTTCGAAAAACTACGGTATTGCAGTAGTTGAAAATTTATCATGTTTCCCATTAACTTGAAATAGGAGCAAGTTGATTGATCAGATGTGTCTGTAAAATTCTACGAATACCACTATTTACATTCATTTATTGTTTTCACATGGTCAGCCTGTTAATTGTATTGATATGTCAATTGTGAACTTGCACTTGTTAGTTGAATTCCTCAATCTTAAGGATTATGTACCCTTGTGTTGATTCAATGCCAGACATATGGTAATTTTATAGAAAATCCAAAGCCTTTCCCCTTGTACTCTCATATTTGGCAAATTCGATGCGTGATAGATAAAGGATTATTGCATGCAGTGCTAGCAATGGTTTCCTTAAAACAAATTTATAAATTTAGATATTGGTTAAAACTAATGTAAATATGGACCTATTCAAGTACACCTTCTAGTGTGTGCTAGACTTTAGTGGCTCAGCACGAGGTATCATAGGACTTTTTGTAAACAACAAACGCTAGCTGTTCATAGAAGAAGTGAGTAATCTATGTATAAAAATTTTCCCAAAAATCTCTATTCAAATCTGTGGATTTTCTACAAAAATCTTGGTTTTAATTTAACCAAATTCTCTTTTTCTACTAAATGCAATTAATTTATAAATAGTAATGCTTTTCACAAAGTTTCCCTTTGATATATGTACTAAATGGTCCATATCTATTATTCATTATCTTTGCTGATTTTGTATTATTGCAGTATGAACATTTCGTAATTGACAGGCCGCAAAAAGGATCATTAATCTTAATTATATGTATGATACTCTAAAGCTCAACACGAGATTTTAAATTCGTGTCCACTATAAAATGTATGTTATTCAAGATTCCGATTTCTAAAAACGGTTCTTTCACTTCGTGAAATTAACATAGTGCAGTGGATATAGACAATAATAGTGCATTGACTTGACATGTCAACGATATAAGGATGAGGCTTAGAAACGGGGAAATGCGAGGCTCTGCAATGCACTATTATCGTCTTTATACTGCAATCTAAACTAAAAATATTTTCATTTGTGGTTTATTGTGGTAATGTTATTATCTGATTTAAATATTGGGAAACTTCCCCATTATATAAAAAAGGCCTCATATCATGCAGGTGGAGATATATACAACACAATGAAATGTACATTACCTGTTGAAACCCTCAATCGATGGTGAACGAATTTGTTTGAGATTTGAGAATGGATTAAAAAAATATCAACAATAAGCATAAAGCATTGTTTTATATATATTATGAATTATAGTTTGCAATAATAATAATTTCGGCAATTTCTATTTAAATATTCATGAGGAAAAGTGATATCGAGTTAGTGACTGTATATGACATATAAATATACGGTCAACGCATTTTGACTGCTCAAATAGAACGAGTGCAATATAAATTAATTTATCATTTCTTACATGAACTTAAAACCGGACCAAGTCATTGAGTTTTTTTTCACTTGATCAGCCTGTTTATTGCATTGAGTAGTGAATTGTGTACAAGCACTGGTTAGTTGATTTCCTCAATCTTAAATCCCCAAGGATGACTGGGGAATGGAAGTATGGTCACTTAGTCTTTTTCGGACCGGCAGCAACACGCTTGTCAAAGTCGAGCGTCATTTTGGCTGTGCTAGTGTGCAGCCACGTCTGGTCAGAATTGGGACGTTAAATCCGATGTCTCGTTTAGCACCACACTCTCGTGTTGGAACACTTTGCTACAACTCTTTTCTGACCCCATCGAATAGACCCTCAGTTTCCAGTGGCAGTCCAATTTTCCTCATCAACATTATAAAAAACGAATCGTGTATAGGTGGTTTATGAACTACAGATGTATAAAATTTAGTACGATACTTGCTTTTACCAATGATCCTGAAATAGTCACCAATTGGTCTTGTGAAAAGATGCCAACTTTGGCAGTATCCCCCAAATTGATGGGATTAGAGCAGTAAGTGCCTCAATGCGCATCTCATCGACCTCAAACGGCGAGATTTCCATAATCTGGAAATTGATTAAAAATATAAGATGTATACGCAAGATCAGCTATATATAGTCATATGGATATCAATAATTCATAGAATTTGTTTTGTTATATTTGATTTGTGCATTCAAAACTTAAGTCCGAATGTTTCAAAAAATCAAATTATATTTATTGTCATAACGATATGTCACAGTTGAAAGGATTGGCAATTCTTTCTTGGAATGGTGTTCTGTTGTATAAGAGTTTGGCGACCAATTGATTCATTTCAAACAGACTCGTTTACGTAAATACAAGCAAATTGTAAGGCTTTTAACATTTTCTAAATCAGAGGTTCTATAAATTTTTACTGAAAATCCTTTTCTCAATATTTACATAATTAACTTTAGAGGAGACCTAGACAAAATTGTGTACACCAGATGTGCGTTTCGTTTATGTATACAAAAGCCCGCCAATGACGCTCGAATAAATAAAAATAAATGCCAAATAAAGTACGTAGTAACTTAAAAATATAAGTATATATACAGCTGATATTTATGAGAGGAGGAGGGGTCCGTAGGTGGCCTGTTGTAAGGCAAAATTTCCCCGACCTTCATCCCGAATGGCCATTATGACACGACCTACCTATTGTATTTATTGTTAACTTGTTCTCGTCCTGAACATGCATGAAATATTTGCCACTGGACGTTAAGCAACCAGCAATCAATCAATCTGAATTAATAAATCTATTTTGATAGTCTATAGTATGGCTCTGTAGTCTGAATAATTTGAAATAAAAAATATTTTTCTTTCACAGGGAGCTATTAAAGCTCATTGTTAAAGAAAACACAAGTGTTGCCAATTGGCCAATGGCAGTTGGACGTGTGTAAAGAGAGGCAACTCTCTTTACTCTGATCTCCTTATAAAAGAATTGTAAAATAAAATATCTGTATGAAAATCTAATTACAAACCACACCGAATCGAATATAATAAGGGGGATATTGATCAAGTACTTTCATTATTTCATTGTCATCCCCATCTGTAATATAAATAGTTGGGCTATTATTTTATTTTCTTATTTTTTGACCCCCAAGTGACTGTGGAATAGAAATATGGTCACTTGGTCTTCTCCCGACCGGCAGTAAAGCGCTTGCTGAAGTGGGGCGTCCGTTTGGCTGTGCGGGATGTATCAAGTTCACAGTCACGTTCGTTCAGAATGGGGACGTTAAATCAGATGTCTCGTGTAGAGAGAGTGCGACGCTCTTTGCACTTTAAGAACCCTTGCAACAACTCTTTGAGGGGTCCGTAGGTGGCCTGTTGCAAGGCAAATTATCTGTCCCTTTTCAATATACCCTTATTTTCCAGTGGCAATCCAAATGTCCCCGACCATCATTCCAGATGGCCTCTATTGTGACCAGACCTACCTATTGTATTTATTGTGAACTTGCTCTCGTCCTGAATATGCATGAAATATTTGCCACTGGACGTTAAGCAACTAACAATCAATTAATCTTATTTTTGAGGCAACTATTGTTAAAATTATTGAATCATATCGATGTATAGGAATTTAAACATACTAATGAAGACAAATTACTCTTGAAGGTAAAAGGAAAATTTGTCATGTGGCCCAATATGATCATCAAAATTGTCATAGGTCACATCTTTTTTCTCTAACATCAACGATCTGTTTGACCATAGCAAGTACTATGTCTGTGGACAATGTGTCTAGATTAAACTGTTGTAATGCGTCTAAGTGACATTCTGATTTTATAAGTCGCCTATTAGATGCAATTTTGCATGGGTGACAATAGACTAATGAAGCAGAATAAAATTGAGAATGGAAATGGGGAATGTGTCAAAGAGACAACAACCCGACCATAGAGCAGACAACAGCCGAAGGCCACCAATGGGTCTTCAATGCAGCGAGAAACTCCCGCACCCGGAGGCGTCCTTCAGCTAGCACCTAAACAAATATGTATACTAGTTCAGTGATAATGGACGTCATACTAAACTCCACATTATACACAAGAAACTAAAATTAAAAATGATACAAGACTAACAAAGGCCAGAGGCTCCTGACTTGGGACAGGCGCAAAAATGCGGCGGGGTTAAACATGTTTTTTGAGATCTCAACCCTCCCCCTATACCTCTAGCCAATGTAGAAAAAACAAACGTACAACAGTACGCACAGTAAAACTCAGTTTAAGAGAAGTCTGAGTCCGATGTCAGAATAGGAAACAAAAGAAAATAAACAAAATGACAATAATACATAAATAACAACAGACTACTAGCAGTTACTGACATGCCAGCTCCAGACCTCAATTAAACTGATTGAAAGATTATGTCTTCATCATATGAATATCAGACTCCTGTTAGGGGTTTAGTATTATACCGTCATAAAATATATGAGAAGAACATAACCCGTGTCATGCCAACAACTGGTTTTAGAATAAATATGTTTAATTCCGATGCAAAGACCCTATAAGTGAATCAATATTAAAGCCAAAATATGCAATCTTTAATGACCTGACAACAGTATCGTAACTATATCCCTTCTTAATAAGTCTGTTTAAAGGTTTTGTTAGCTTTTGAGGTGAATACTGACATTTTTGTGCTTTGTAAAGAATATTACCATAAAAGATTGGATGTGAAATACCAGAACGTATAAGATGTCTGCATGTTGAGTTATATTTACGAATGATGTCCTTATACCGATGATAAAATTTAGTAAATGTTTTGACTAGTTTATGATATCGAAAACCCTGGTGTAATAATTTTTCAGTAATATATAAATTTCGCTCGCTAAAATCTAATACGTTGTTACATACACGAGCGAATCGTACAAGTTGAGATATATAAACACCATAAGATGGTGACAAGGGAACGTCACCATCTAAAAATGGATAATTAACGATAGGAAATGAAAAATCATCTCTTTTATCATAATTTTTTGTATTAAGCTTCCCGTTAATGATATAGATATCGACATCGAGGAAAGGACAGTGGTCATTGTTAGTATTAGCTTTATTTAAAGTAAGTTCAACAGGATAAATTTCTTTAGTATACATACTGAAGTTGTCATTATTGAGAGCCAATATATCATCCAAATATCTAAAAGTATTGTTAAATTTTTGTATCAGATGTTGTTTCGATGGGTCTTTGCTGATTTTAGTCATAAATTGTAACTCATAACCATACAAAAACAGGTCTGCAATAAGTGGTGCACAGTTATTCCCCATTGGAATTCCGATAACTTGACGATATACGGAATCTCCAAAGCGAACAAAATTGTTATCAAGTAAAAATTCAAGGGCAGATATAGTATCAAAGCATGTCCAATTGACATAGCTCTTTTGTTTGTTGCTACTAAACAATGACCTAAAAGAGTTTGAACATATGTTTTCGCATTCCGACTTTTTAAATGCCCATTTAATTAGGTGTGTGAATTTTTTCTTAATAAGAATATGAGGCAAAGTGGTATATAGGGTAGAAAAATCAAAACTTTGAACAGATTCAAAATCACCAATATATGCATGCGATTTATCAAGTACTTCCAACGAGTTTTTGACACTCCAAAAGTAGTTAATTCCACTATTTTCAAAGGCCTTATTTGAACAATTTATTATCAGGTTTTTGATTGTACCAAGTGTACTAGTAAGAAGAATAGACAATTTAGTAGTGGAACAATGACTTGAAGACGAAATAAATCTATATTTGTAAGGTGATTTGTGTAGCTTCGGAAGCCAGTACATAGTTGGGACTTTCATTGTATTTGGTTCTGCTTGTAAAGAAGTAGCTAATAGTTTATGTTTGTTACAGATATCGTTTTCTGAAAATGAAGTCAGTTGGAATGTTGGTGAATTCGTGATTTCCTTTTGCAGAACCTCAATGTAAAATTTACGTCAAACTATAATGATATTATTAGCAGCTTTATCAGCCGGGACAAAAACAAATTCCTTGGCTAGTTCTTTTAGTTTATGTTTGATACGAGAGATAGCATTTTTATGGTTGTTTTTAAGAGTAAAATGTTCTTTAAAATGATGTATACGTATATCAACTATCTTCATTACTGAATTAAAAAAAGAGTTCAAAGATTTTTTGTCAGCTTTTTCCCGTTTTATCCATTTCATACAGTAAGCACGAAGTGAGTCGTGGATGATATTACGACACTCATTTCAATTATTAATTAACGGGGGGCGATATTTAGGTCCTTTACTGAGGAATGATCAGAAGTATACTTGATTTGAATTATCGGTCTTGTCTGCAGTCTTTTCACTTGCAAGTATATTGTTTTGGGAAAAGGCTATAAGTACGTTGATCCTCCTCTACATGTTGAATACGGTGTAAAGATTGTCAAAAGTGATGACATGATTCCTTTAAAGCAAGTTGGGTTATTGGCCGTTTCATTGATACCATTGATTCCCTCTTTCAGATTTATAAACATCTTTGATAATTCTTTTTCGTTATCAATATGCAGTTATTGGGGTTTTTTTGCAGACATTTTATCACGGAGGCACCTATAATATCCAATTAAAGCTACGATATTTTTACTCAACTGATCCTTACCTTTGTGTTTGTGGGCTGTTTAGTTAGATGAGTAATAACTTTTGTTGTAGAAAAAAATCTTTTTCACAGATCATTCTTGAATCTTCAAAAGTGTTTTGATCAACACGGTCTTTGTGTAGGTTTACAATTGATAATCAGAGAATGATAATTTCATAAAGTTGAAACCGACCTAAAACAATATCATGAATATATATATGTAAGGAAAATATCTTGGGCATCTATATATAGTTGATGTTTGTTGGCTCATTGTTCCGTCAATAAGTTTTCCATGGAAAGACCCAACAAAAAAGCTGTAACATCAGTAATGTCTTCCCGTTTCCTCTACATTAAAAATACAATATTGAAAACATCCTCCAGATTCCCTATTTGAAATGAGTTGGGCAGATGCTTACAGTTGACTCGATTCTTTAAATCCATTAATTGAGTATATTCTGATGGTCTTGAGTCGTGTCATTTACTTTAAGGTGCAAATCATCAATACTTAATTTATAGGCAGGAGTCGTGTTGTCATGTGGTCTTGGAATAGAATGACCATTTATTTTCCTAGGACCATCATTTTCAAGTTTTGTGCACGAATGATCGTTTGGTTCTACTGTAACACCTATTTTCTACAAGTGCCTTTTTATAAGCTGAACTGCTTGACCAGCAAAATCCCATCAAGATATTCAAAATTTCGAAAGAATATAAAAGAAATAAATTAATGTTGTACAAGATGATTCCTAGAAAGTGTTGCAGTGCATTCTTAGTTGGTAATCTGCTCTTAGATATAAAGGACATGACAGTAACTAGCCTATTATCACTATTTACATGTTGTCCATTTGATGAAGCAGAAGACATCAGTGACCACAACACCGGGTTCTCTGTTTTTAATTCATAAGCTAGTGTTTTCAAATCAGAAGTCTCAATATTAATTTCAGATAATCTAAGATGCGTTTCGGGTCTTTTAGCGTAAACAAATAACCTCTTCTTGATCACAGCTACCAATTTGTCTTGATTTTATCTCATTTCCTTATTTTGATATAAGTTTTGACAGCTTTCTTTATATTTCCTTTACATGTAAGTTTGACAATATCGTTATTTCCATTACATACAAGTTTGATAATATCGTTAAGTCATGACTTCCAACTCAAACTTAAGTATTGAACTGCTTTCGCTCTGGATTGTCGGGTTCTGGGCATGATGTATTTTCACTTCTGTATAAGAAATATTTCATTACGAAATCATATTTAATCTTTTATTTTCATAGCTACATTGTGTACCTGATAATTTAACATGCGAGGTGTTTTCCTATACGCGGTCAAATCACAAACATCCACTTCTTGTATACCCACCCCCAAGAATGACTGGGGAATAGAAGTATGGTCACCATTGGTCTTCCTCCGACCGGCAGTAAAACCCTTGCTAAAGTGGGGCGTCCGTTTGGCTGTGCGGGATGTACAAATTTGCAGCCACGTCCGGTCAGAATGGGGACGTTAAATCCGATGCCTCGTGTAAAGAGAGTGCCACGCTCTTTGCACGTTAAGAACCCTTGCAACAACTCTTTGAGGGGTCCGTAGGTGACCTGTTGCAAGGCTAAATTTCTGTCCCTATCCAATATACCCTCATTTCCTGTGGCAGTCTAAATTTCTCCGACCTAAATCCCGGAAGCCCCATTAAAGAACCTACCTATTGTATTTATTGTTAACTTGTTCTCGTCCTGAATATGCATAAAATATTTGGCACTGGACGTTAAGCAACCAACAATCAATCAATCAATCTTGTATATCCTATTTCTATTTTGAACCTTGCTTTTTAACGTTTTTTTTTTGTACCCCAAGGGTGACTGGGGAATAGAAGTATGGTCACCATTGGTCTTCCTCCGACCAGCAGTAAAACCCGTGCTAAAGTGGGGCGTCCGTTTGGCTGTGCGGGATGTACAAATTTGCAGCCACGTCCGGTCAGAATGGGGACGTTAAATCCGATGCCTCGTGTAAAGAGAGTGCCACGCTCTTTGCACGTTAAGAACCCGTGCAACAACTCTTTGAGGGGTCCGTAGGTGACCTGTTGCAAGGCTAAATTTCTGTCCCTATCCAATATACCCTCATTTCCCGTGGCAGTCTAAATTTCTCCGACCTTAATCCCTTAATCTATTACAGAACCTACCTATTGAATTTATTGTGAACTTGTTCTCGTCCTGAATATGCATGAAATATTTGCCACTGAACGTTAAGCAACTAACAATTAATCAATTTTAACGTTTTTTCATATCATAGTTAAAAGACGGTTACGCTTAGACCTAACAAAAATATGTGTTTCCGGTTACACCCTTTTAAAGGTCAATAATATGTATTATTTTTTTAACAGTTTTCTAATTACAAATAGTCTCTTTTCATTTTTAAAAGAAGTTGGAATATATTATAACCATGTTATATCACGTATCTTGGTGTAGCATTTTTTTTTGTAAATAGACAATTTGCTTTAGACTAGGAAGTTTTAGAATATTGGAGGACCTTTTTTTTGATTTCAAAAATATACTATGAATTGTAAAAATATGTGAATTGGCACTTGCCGCGATATAGCTAGCCCTTTTGCCTAAAGACCAATCAATCACTCAATCAATCAATCAAACTTTTCAAAATTAGGGTAGGAAGGCATGGAATGTGTTTTGGGAAGGGAGAGGGCGGCAGATTGTCAACATGAAATAACCCTGGTGGTCACAAGTGATTCATGAATAACTAAAGAACTATGATTTGTTACAATGACTATGATTTGATTTCTATGATTTTGTTCTAAAAAAAATAAATATGCAACATAAATGTCAAAATAATTTGTTTTAAAATTATCTAATTATATTAACTATTGCCTCCTTTCCTCAGTAATGATCAACTATTCCTAATCACCATCGTGTGATCACTTTGGCAGCCCAGTTTTTTTTTTTGAAATCTTACATTAACAAATTGTCCTCTGGACACTGCCATTCTATTGTGACCACTTTCTAGTCTGTAGCCACGTGCAGTACCACAGGCTGATTGAAACGAAAGGTCGAGATCAGGCGAGCATGTAATTTTTCCTGAACTATGAAGTCCGTCCCCACCTCTCCAAGGGCAGATACAACAGCTGGTAGAACCGGTGGCTATTACCAAATTCGGCACAACTTTGTGTTAAAAAGCTTTTATATTTGTATACTTGAAATAAATGAGTGAATGCTAAATTCCTGGCACTCCTGCCGTCTCTCATTCTCCTGATGGATATCGGGTATGAATTCCTCAATCCAAGTTGGAGCCAACTTCTTCTTTTAAGTTTATTTTGCTGTATCTGCTACTGCTGCTTTTGATGGTTTGTCTTTGTCTTCTTCTGGTCCGGTTGATGGTTTGTATTTTTCTGTAACAATGTGCAAAGTTTCATGCTTTTACCATAATAAAGTAATCATTTGTGCCAAAATATTGGACATAGCTGCTGGGCTATTTGGTTTGTAATATACTGAAACAAATTGCCAATACAGTAACATTTGTTAAAAGTAAACCATTATAGGTCAAAGTACGGCCTTCAACAAGGAACTTTGGCTCACATCGAGCAACAAGCTATAAATGGCCCAAAAAATACTGGTGTAAAACCATTCAATGGGAAAACCAACGGTCTAATCTATATAAAAACGAGAAACCCTTATTAACCACATAAACAAACGACAACCACTGAACATCAGATTCCATCGTGAGGATTTTTAACACCGAGAAGTTGCATCACAGAAGGCTTTTCAGGGTGTGTTAAAATAGACATGTTGACCTAGCAACAACAAATGGAAGTGCTTTGCGACCTTGACTGGCTATACAGTCCTTGCACGGTCGGAAACAATTGACCTTGCAAGGATCCATTAAAACCAATACTGTTATTTGTTTCATTGGTGGAGGGTGGCCAGAGTGCTCAGAGAGAACCACCAACTTTAGGTAGGAAAGTTGACAATCCTTGTGAAATGAGATAAGGGTGTTGACCTGCTAGTATTACAGTCAACTTGACTACTTAGAACACTGGTTTATCGAGGCTTTCTGAAATATAAATGATGTTACCACAAACATAACTGATCACCACAGAAGGTCAAACTTTACCTTTGAATATTGAAGGTTTGTGCATATTCAATGATCACCACCCCCCCCCCCCCCCCCCCCAAGGGTGACTGGGGTATAGAAGTATGGTCACCATTGGTCTTCCTCCGACCGGCAGTAAAACCCGTGCTAAAGTGGGGCGTTCGTTTGGCTGTGCGGGATGTACAAATTTGCAGCCACGTCCGGTCAGAATGGGGACGTTAAATCCGATGCCTCGTGTAAAGAGAGTGCCACGCTCTTTGCACGTTAAGAACCCTTGCAACAACTCTTTGAGGGGTCCGTAGGTGACCTGTTGCAAGGCTAAATGTCTGTCCCTATCCAATATACCCTCATTTCCCGTGGCAGTCTAAATTTCTCCGACCTTAATCCCTTAATCTATTACAGAACCTACCTATTGTATTTATTGTGAACTTGTTCTCGTCCTGAATATGCATGAAATATTTGCCACTGGACGTTAAGCAACCAACAATCAATGATCACCACAGAAGGTCAAACTTTACTTTTAAATATTGAAGGTTTGTGCATATTCAATTTCAAGACTTTAGCAGCTTTAACTAAATGGTTACTTTTCATGATTTATTTTAAGGAAATACGGATAAACCATACTTATATCTGTTTTGAATGAAAAATAAATAGTCATTATGAATGCATACCTGTTGATTCAAATCTTCTGTCATTTGAGTTACAATTTCTGCATTTCTTATATCTTTTTCTCTACAAATTAAAAAAAAATATTAGATATAGAATTGTTCAATAAAAATTGTCCAGCCCTGATAATTATAACTAGAGGCTCTAAACACCCTCGCGTTTTGCTTTCCTGCCTCCTCAACAAAAGCCTATTTTCGGTATACTCGATAAATCATTTATAGAGGACAATAATTCCATAAAGAGATAATAATTTTACTAGAAAATTCAAAGAGGGGTTGGGAAAAGTGGGGGGGGGGGGGGACCTGATCCCCAAATCCCGAATTTAAATACATTTAAATCCTGACATCTGACAGAGTTCCCTGATACTGAAAGGATCAATCCCAAAATCCAGGGCTTAAAAAACATCCGATCCCAACGTCCCGAAAAAGGCCCTGCCCCCCCTCCTTCATAGGATTATATTTTCTATACCATTTCTTAATGATATTTTCAATGTAAATGGTAGAATGGAGATTGTCAAAAAAAAAAGAGATTGTCTGCATGATTTTCAAAACTAGAGGCTCTTAAGAGCCTGTGTCGCTCACCTTGGTCTATGTTCATGTTAAACAAAGGAAACAGATGGATTCATGACAAAATTGTGTTTTGGTGATGGTGATGTGTTTGTAGATCTTACTTTACTGAACATTCCTGCTACTTACAATTTTCTCTATCTATAATAAACTTGGCCCTTTAGTTACAGAGGAAAATATTTTGTAAAAATTTACAAAAATTTACCAAATTAATGAGAACTGTTAAAAATTGACTATAAAGGGCAATAACTCCTTGAGGTGTAATACCACCAATGATTTTCCCCTATTAGTCTTTGTTAAATTTGCACTTTTCAAAGAAATATGCAGAATTTATCTTTGTTTCAAATACATAAATGATCGGCATGAGTAAAGTTTTATCCTGTCCAGTACTATAGAAAAAATTTCACATAACATTTCATTGCATATAATAAAATAACCATCACTCGAAGTTAACCAATCAAATTTTCCCCCTTTTTTAACCTGTGTACAAGCTTTAGTAACCATGTAACCTCAAGTTTCCAAAATATTCTATAGAAACCCCAAATAAAAAAATAATGGTGCTTTGAAATACCAAAGATATATGTTTATGACCCAGAAATGTTTTACTGCAATGAAATGTAGGATCAATTACCTACAACTGTCAAATTCAAGGGAATATTTTTTTTCGACCTATTTTCGTATGCAACCGGATGTGACGTACTATCATTTGGTGGTATTACACCTTGAGGGGTCAACTGACCATTTTGGTCATTTTTGACTTATTTGTAGATCTTACTTTGCTGAACATTATTGCTGTTTACAGTTTATCTCTATCTATAATAGTATTCAAGATAATAACCAAAAAAAAGCAAAATTTCTTTAAAAATTACCAATTGGGGGCAGCAACCCAATAACTAGTTGTCCAGTTCATCTGAAAATTTCAGGGCAGATAGATATTGACTTGATAAACAATTAATCCCTGGTCAGATTTGCTCTAAGTGCTTTGGTTTTAGAGATAAAAGCTAAAATCTACATTTTACCCCTATGTTCTATTTTTAGCCATGGCGGCCATCTTGATTGGTTGGCTGGGTCACCGCACACATTTTTTTAACTAGATAAACTATTTATGATTGTGGCTAAGTTTGGTTTAATTTTGCCAAGTAGTTTCAGAGGAGAAGATTTTTGTAAAAGATTACAAAAATTTACGAAAAATTATTAAAAAATGGCTATAAAGGGCAATAACTCCTTAAGGGTCAACTGACCATTTTGGTCATGTTGACTCATTTGTGGATCTTACTTTGCTGAACATTATTGATGTTTACAATTTATCTCTATCTATAATAATATTCAAGATAATAACCAAAAACGGCAAAATTTTTTTAAAATTACCAATTCAGGGGCAGCAACCCAACAACCGGTTGTCCGATTCATCTGAAAATTGCAGGGCAGATAGATCTTGACTTGATAAATATCTTCACATCGTCAGATTTGCTCTAAATGCTTTGGTTTCAGAGTTATAAGCCAAAATCTACATTTTACCCCTATGTTCTTTTTTTAGACATGGCGGCCATCTTGGTTGGTTGGCCGGGTCATTTTTAAAACTAGATACCCCAATGATGATGGTGGCCAAGTTTGGTTAAATTTGGCCCAGCAGTTTCAGAGGAGAAGATTTTTGTAAAAGTTAACGACGACGGACGCCGGACGCCAAGTGATGAGAAAAGCTCACTTGGCCCAAAGTGAGCTAAAAATAATATCAACCAACAGCATCCACAAGACTCTGCCAGTGAGTAAATATCTGCATTCTGTTTATCTGTTTTATGATTGTTGAAGTAAGGGACCTAACCCTAAATATAATAGATAATACAATTTAGATCAGAATAATAACAATAATTACTTACTTTAGTGATGTCTGGAAGAGGCTTTTATTCATTTCCTTAAAAGAGAAAATTTTCAGTCATAAACTTCATCTTGAAAGTCTTGATCAATTGATAAACTTTGGAATATATACATGAATTAAGGATGTATTCTTCTGACATTTCAGTCTCTTTGAAATCTTGTTCTGGAATTATTTTCAAAACATGTGATACAAGTGAAAATTAGTTAGGAAATTAAATAAATATCATAATCAAACTTAACTCTGTGAACAATTTGAGGATTTATAATATGCAGTTTTTTAAGAATAAAATTTTATTACCAATCAAGTCGGTATTTTCAGTCAAAATTTGAGACAAGAGTGCACACGCTGAAATGTCTCGCCTTCTTTACTAATCATTTATATTATGTTGATAGTCCTAAATATAAAGCTTTATTACAACTGTCACATAAACTTAACATTAACCAAGTAAACTAAACATTGACCAATGAACCATGAAAATGAGGTCAAGGTCAGATGAACCATGCAAGGCAGGCATGTACAGCTAACAATTCTTCCATACAACAAATATAGTTGACCTATTGTTTATAGTTTAAGAAAAACAGACCAAAACACAAAATCTTAACACTGAGCAATGAACCTTGAAAATGAGGTCAAGGTCAAATAAAACCTGCCTGACTGACATATAGATCATAAAATATTTCCATACACCAAATATAGTTGAACTATTGCATATAGTATTAGAAAAAAAGACCAAAACTCAAAAACTTAACTTTGACCACTGATCCATGAAAATGAGGTCAAGGTCAGATGACACCTGCCAGCTAGACATGTACACCTTACAATCATTTCATACACCAAATATAGTAGACCTATTGCATACAGTATAAGAAAAACAGACCAAAACACAAAAACTTAACACTGAACAATGAACCTTGAAAATGAGGTCAAGGTCAAATAAAACCTGCGTGACTGACATATAGATCATAAAATATTTCCATACACCAAATATAGTTGAACTATTACATATAGTATTAGAAAAAAAGACCAAAACTCAAAAACTTAACTTTGACTACTGAACCATGGAAATGAGGTCAAGGTCAGATGACACCTGCCAGCTAGACATGTACACCTTACAATCATTCCATACACCATTTATAGTTGACCTATTGCATACAGTAATAGAAAAAAAGACCAAAACTCAAAAACTTAACTTTGACCACTGAACCATGAAAATGAGGTCAAGGTCAGATGACACCTACCAGTTGGACATGTACACCTTACAATCATTCCATATACCAAATATAGTAGACCTACTGCTTATAGTATCTGATATATGGACTTGACCACGAAAACTTAACCTGGTTCACTGATCCATGAAATGAGGTCGAGGTCAAATGAAAATTGTCTGACGGGCATGAGGACCTTGCAAGGTACGCACATACTAAAGATAGTTATCCTATTACTCATAATAAGAAAGAAATTAACATTACAAAAAATGTTGACTTTTTTTTCAAGTAGTCACTGAACCATGAAAATGAGGTCAAGGACATTGGACATATGACAGACGGAAACTTCGTAACATAAGGCATCTATATACAAAGTATGAAGCATCCAGGTCTTCTAGCTTCTAAAATATAAAGCTTTTAAGAAGTTAGCTAACGCCGCCGCCGCCGGATCACTATCCCTATGTCGAGCTTTCTGCGACAGAAGTCGCAGGCTCGACAAAAATTGGTGAAGGATACAAGAATTGATTTTACTAGAAAAATGTACATTCTATATTATTATTTTGATTTCAAATTTCTTAGATATGTATTTTCTTTAATCAATTAAAACAAAGGAGTTGAAGTAATATGCATTTTTTTTTTCATAAATGTTATATTTGACACGAAAAAGCATTTAAATATAAATCTTTCTTATATTAACACCCACCAATAGTTTTTATGTTTAATTTATTCAAATTGGTCCACTTCATCTTAATTGGAAGTATGAAGTATGTAAAATTGTAAACTGATTTTTTTCCCCACTAATAGCCCAAAAATGGGTAAAAATTTATGCGAATGGAAAATCATCAAAATTGGATACCTTTGAAGGGCTATAGCAACTAGAGGCTCTAAAGAGCCTGTGTCGCTCACCTTGGTCTATGTGCATATTAAACAAAGGACTCCGATGGATTCAATACAAAAAAATGTGTTTTGGTGTTAGTAATGTGTTTGTAGATCTTACTTTACTAAACATTCTTGCTGCTTACAATTATCTCTATCTATAATGAACTTGGCCCAGTAGTTACAGTGAAACATATTTTGTAAAAATTTACCAAATTTATGAGAATTGATAAAAATTGACTATAAAGGGCAATAACTCCTTAAAGGGTCAATTGTCCATTTTGGTCATGTTGATTAATTTGTCCGTTTATCTTTGCTATATACAGTTTATCTCTATCTATAATAATATTCAAAATTATAATTAAAAGCTGCAAAATTTTCTTAAAATTACCAATTAGGGGCAGCAACCCAACAACAGGTTGCCTGATTGGGTTGAAATTTTCAGGACAGATAGATCTTGACCTACTGAACAATTTTTGCGCTAAATGCTTTGATATCAGAGGTATGAGCCAAAAACTGCATTTTACCCTATGTACTATTTTTAGCCATGTCGGCCATCTTGTATCGCGAGTGGGGTCATTAGACACATTTTTAAACTAGATACCCTAATGATGGTTGTGGACAATTTTGGTTAAATTTGTCTTAGTAGTTTTAGAGAAGATTTCTGTAAAAGATAAAAAAAAATTACGAAAAATTGTTAAAAATTTACTATAAAGTGCAATGACTCATAAAGGGATCAACTGTCCACTTCGATCATGTTGATTTATTTGTAGATCTTACTTTACTGAACATTATTGCTGTTTAAAGTTTATCTCTTTCTATAATAATATTCAAGATAATAACCAAAATACGGCAAAATTTCCTTAAAATTACCAATTTAGGGGCAGCAACCTAACAACGGGTTATCCGATTCATTTAAAAATTTCAGGGTAGATAGATCTTGACCTGATAAACAATTTTATCCCATGTCAGATTTGCTCTAAATGCTTTGGTTTCAGAGGTATAAGCCAAAATCTACATTTGACCCAAATATTCTATTTTTAGCCATGGCAGCCATCTTGGTTGGTTGACCGCGTCACCGGACACATTTTTCAAACTAAATACTCCGATTATGTACTGGGCCAAGTTTGGTTAAATTTGGCCCAGTAGGTTTGGACGAGAAGATTTTTGTAAAAGTTAACGACGGACGACGGCCGCCAAGTGATGAGAAAAACTCACTTGGCCCTGTGGGCCAGGTGAGCTAAAACAAATTTAATCAGTCAGCCTTAGTTTATCAATAAAATTACATATCTTGTTTTGTAAGTTAAACAGTTAATAACAGTGCATGTAACATGGACAGTAATATAAACAAAGACGGGAAAAAAAGTTGGAAATATTCACAAGGGCCACTTAATTATTTGAAATTTCTGATTTTACACGTCTCAGATCTTGCAAGTTTGGCGGCGGTCTTGGTCAGTTGGTCCCTCTATATAACTACCAAGTGAATTAACGTTTCTGTGGCCTGTTACACTCATGATTGACAACAGATCAACCCAAGCCTTCTTCAGCCCAGTGGCAACTGTGGCCTTGATACAATGGTTAATGTACCGTTTTGATAACCCAGCTGCCTTTGAAATGCGTGACATCATACCAGCTAATTTTGGTTTTCCCATTGGCTATGCGGCATGCCAGCAGGCTTGTTTTGGATATTGTAACGTCTGTTTAAACAACGCGTCACACTTCGGGCTTAGATTTGTTAGGTGTAGATCTAGGCTTATCTAGGCTTGTCCCTGTTATTGCCATACATTCGTTGGTCTTGCTCATTTTCCCTATTATCAATTCCATGATGCGTTTTATTACTCTCGTTATAGGTCATTTCATTTAGCTACTTTTGATTTAAAATCTGTTGCTCAAGTTGAAACTTGCAAATGTCCTCCATGGGAACTTCCCAAACCAAAAATGATATTTGATCTCCGTAAACACAATAAAAATGAAACAAATCCTCTTTTAATTCAGCAACACTATGCTGAAATTAAAGCCAATTATTCAGATTTTTCGACTGTCTATACTGATGGATCAAAAGATGGTGACAGAGTTGCATCTGCTGCTGTCTTCAGGGACAGAGCTGCAACTCTCCGTTTGCCATCTGCTGCATCCATCTTTACTGCTGAAGCAGAAGCAGTAATTTTGGCTTTGAAATTTATTGCTTCTTCAGATAAGTCCAAGTTTATTATATGTTCTGATTCACTTTCATGCTTGCAAGCTATACAAAACACTAAAATTAAAAACCCAACAATTCTCAAAATTTTATATGTAATGAGGAATTTAAAAATTCTTCTTAAAGAAATAATATTTCTATGGGTGCCGAGTCATGTTGGAATCCATGGAAACACAGCTGTAGACCTTGAGGCAAAGAATGCCCTGGGTGACACTTTATCTAACTGTGATATACCATATACCGATTTTAAATCTAATATTAGAGAATATGTTTTTAATATTTTGAAAAATGAATGGAGTAAGAGAGATGGTAACAAATTACATGAAATTAAACTTAATTTAGGTAAACCTTTTAATAACTTAATGTGCAGAAAAGATCAGTGTGTTATTTCTAGATGCCGAATTGGTCATACTAGAGTGACACACGAGTATCTTTTAAAAAATGAAGATGAACCACAATGTGTACCTTGCAACTGCAAGTATACTATTAAACATGTTTTAATTCATTGTATTGACTTTGCTGATATTCGGAAGAAGCATTTCAATGTCAATAATATGTATGATTTATTTAATAATGTTCCATTTACAAATATTGTTTCATTCTTAAAAGAAATTGGAATATATCATAAAATATAAAAAAATATTGTTATATTTAAAACGATTTTAATTTTTATCACGTTATCTTAGTGTTGATTTTTATTTGTAAATAATCAATTTGCTTTAGTCTAGAATTTTAGTTTATTGAAAGACCTTTTGTCTGATTTTAAAAATATACCTTAAATTGTTATAATATTCGAATTAGCTGTCGCCGCGATATAGCCTTTCTGTGCTAATGCGGCGTAAAGCAAACAACAATCAATCAATCAATCATTTCATAAAATGACCTGCCGACATCATCAGTAAACTTGGCATAGGAGGATTATTTTAGAGCATGTAGACCTTCCTGACCCCTACGATAAAAGATCAACATTACATCTCAAAACACCTTATTTTGAAGTGTTTCAGGACTGTCTAAGTAAAAGACCTCACTTGAGTAAAGTTTCTCAATTGTATCCTCTGAGACAGCCCTCTTATGTATCGTAACATCCCTTCCTTCCCTTTTTGCTCACCTGGCCCCAAGGGCCAAGTGAGCTTTTCTCATCACTTGACGTCCGTCGTCATCATTGGGATATCTAGTTTAAAAAATGTGTCCGGTGACCCCGCCAACCAACCAAGAGTGCCGCTGTGGCTAAAAATAGAACATAGGGGTAAAATGTAGATTTTGGCTTATATCTCTGAAACCAAAGCATTTAGAGCAAATCTGACTAGGTAAAATTGTTTATCAGGTCAAGATCTATCTGCTCTGAAATTTTCAGATGAATCGAACAACCCGTTGTTTGGTTGCTCCCCTGAATTGGTAATTTTAAGGAAATTTTGCCGTTTTTGGTTATTATCTTGAATGTTATTATAGATAGAGATAAACTGTAAACAGCAATAATGTTCAGCAAATGAAGATCTACAAATAAGTCAACATGACCAAAATGGTCAGTTGACCCCTTAAGGAGTTATTGTCCTTTATAGTCAATTTTAACAATTTTTGTTATCTTTTACAAAAATCTTCTCCTCTGAAAATACTAAGACAAATTTAACCAAACTTGTCGCCAATCATCATTAGGGTATCTAGTTTAAAAAATGTGTCCAATGACTTGGCCCGCGAACTAAGATGGCTGCCATGGCGAAAATAGTGAATATGGTAAAATGCCGTTTTGGGTTCATATCTCTAAAACGGAAGCAGTTAGAGCAAATCTGACTAGGTAATTGTTTATCAGGTCAAGATCTATCTGCTCTGAAATTTTCAGATGAATCGAACAACCCGTTGTTGGATTGCTGCCCCTGAATTTGTAATTTTAAGAAAATTTTGCAGCTTTTGGTTATTATCTTGAATTTAATTATAGATAGAGATAAACTGTACACAGCAATAATATACAGCAAAATAAGATCTAAAATTAAGTCAACATGAACAAAATGGTCAATTGACCCCTTAAGGAGTATAGCCCTTTATAGTCAATTTTTATACGCCCGTCAAATTTTTGACGGGACGTATTATGTTATACAAATGTCCGGCATCCGTCCGTCTGTCTGTCTGTCCGTCCGTCTGTCCGGCGTCAACATGTCGCACCGAAACTTGAGAATGACTTATCCAAATTTCATGAAACTTAACATAGTTGTTTCTAATGATGGTCAAACGATCTGTATACTTTTTTGTGAAAATAAGATTAATACTTTTTGAGTTACGGGACTTAGTAACTAAAACAGGTGTGTGTTTTTTTCACATGTCGCGCCGTATCTCAACACAATTTATGATTATTGCTTAAAACTTTACACACTTCTTAGTTATATTAATCTTGAGATCTGTATACTTTTTGGTGATGATTCAAAATTTTATTTTAGAGATATTGAGTATTTTGTTAAAAAACGGGGAGGGGTTTTTCACATGTCGCGCCGTATCTCAAAAACAGTTTATGATTATTGCTTAAAACTTTACAACCCCAAGGGTGACTGGGGAATAGAAGTATGGTCACCATTGGTCTTCCTCCGACCGGCAGTAAAACCCTTGCTAAAGTGGGGCGTCTGTTTGGCTGTGCGGGATGTACAAATTTGCAGCCACGTCCGGTCAGAATGGGGACGTTAAATCCGATGCCTCGTATAAAGAGAGTGCCACGCTCTTTGTTCGTTAAGAACCCTTGCAACAACTCTTTGAGGGGTCCGTAGGTGACCTGTGCAAGGCTAAATTTCTGTCCCTATCCAATATACCCTCATTTCCCGTGGCAGTCTAAATTTCTCCGACCCTAATCCCGGAAGCCCCTATTACAGAACCTACCTATTGTATCTGTTCTCGTCCTGAATATGCATGAAATATTTGCCACTGGACGTTAAACAACCAACAATCAATCAATTAAAACTTTACACACTTCTTAGTTATATTAACCTTAAGATCTGTATACTTTTTGGTGATTCAAAATTTTATTTTTGAGTTATTGAGTATTTTGTAAAAAAAAAGGGGGAGGGGTTTTTCAGATGTCGTGCCGTATCTCTAAAACGATTTATGATTATTGCTTAAAATTTTACACACTTCTTAGTTTTATTAATCTAAAGATCTGTATACTTTTTGGTTTTGATTCAAAATTTTATTTTAGAGATATTGAGTTTTTTGTAAAAAAAAAGGGGGGGTTTTCGCATGTCACGCCATATGTCAGAAACTATTTATGCTTATTGCATAAAAATTCACACACAAGACGAAGGGCGTATCATGCGCTCATGGCGCAGCTGTTGATTAACAATTTTCATAAATTTTGTAAATTTTTGCAAAATATTTTCCACTGTAACTACTGGAACAAGTTCATTATAGATAAAGATAATTGTAAGCAGCAAGAATGTTCAGTAAAGTAAGATCTACAAACACATTACCATCACCAAAACACAATTTTGTCAAAAAAACATATATATGTGTCCTTAGTTTGATATGCACATAGACCAAGGTGAGCGACACAGGCTCTTTAGAGCCTCTAGTTAATATTTTCACGACATGATTTGATGTCATAAACTCTCTATCCTTCATTAAGCTAATTTCCCGTTTGTTTGGTGGACTAGTCAGATGTCGAGATATTGCAGCCCTTAAACCGATTAATGCTGATTTGGAATATTCCGTACCCTTTTTAGTTTGAAGACTTGCATATCAGATTTTGAGTCGCTCATTTAATGTAAAGACATCGGTCATTTCAAAGTCTGTCTGCATGTTGTTTTCATTCAGCCATTCTGACATTAAAATTATATTAATTTTATAACAGTCATGGAGTCGTATATGTATCGCATGCATATAGTAGGATAGTCCATTTGTTTTATATATATATACATGATATGCGTTTAACCCTGCCGCATTTTTGCGCCTGTCCCAAGTCATGAGCCTCAGGCCTTTGTTAGTCTTGTATGATTTTTAAATTTAGTTTCTTGTGTATAATTCGGAGTTTAGTATGACGTCCATTATCACTGAACTAGTATACATATTTGTTAAGAGTCAGCTGAAGGACGCTTCCGGATGCGGGAGTTTCTCGCTGCATTGAAGACCCATTGGTGGCCTTCGGTTGTTGTCTACTCTATGGTCGGGTTGTTGTCTCTTTTGACACATTCCAAATTACCATTCTCTATTTTATTACATGTAAATTTTTGACATTTTTTTATTATTTTAAAAATGCGTTTCATGTACTTTTGTACATTTACATGTACATTTTAGTTTAATTGGTATACATAAAATAATAATTTTAAAAAAGGTACAGTTAACGTTGTACACGTATGTTAATCACATGTGTATACATGTATATTGAGAACTAAATGTATCCACATTGTACCAAAATGTATGCATATGTTCTGTTACATTTATACTGTTACCAGCATGTTAGTTTAAAGTTTTAAAGGCCATGTGTACATTTCCACCATCACGGCACCAGATTAAATTTATAAAACATACACAGTGAATATATGCAATGATATATTTTGCAGGTCATACCTTCAATTGCATCTATTTCTCTGTTGTCATAAACAATATTGGTTTCCATTTACATTCCAATCTTTGATTCATCCCAAAGCTTCTCTTATAGTAGTTTGGCTTTCTGTAGCGGTGATGATAGACGCAACAATGGAATGGCCCACGTTGGATTTGACACAAATGAAAAAAAGTGGTGAGCTATAATTGGAGGTTTTGTAAGTTGCATCCTTGAAAGATATGTCATTTCCATATAAAATTAGTCTCTTCTGCTAGCTTGCTTGTATAAATAAAACATCAGTACTGTTGGCATGTTTTGATCATATCTACAAAAAAAAAAGGAAGGTAAAATTAAAATATAGCCACTTGAGCATGCATAACCGTCAGTTTAAGCTTTTTTCACACTAAGGTTATTGAGATGACACATAATTGACAACAACCATAACATAGTGATACTTGCTTTAACTGTTTTCAGTTGTGAATATTATTATGAATTAATATGATTCACAAAATTAACATTTACTATGAATAGTAAGTCAAACAGTACATATATTCTAAGAAGATATTGTTTTATTTATTAATCATATCAGTGTATATTTAGTTCTTTTTTCAGATTACAGAAAACCTGGTGCATGACAGGGCTCTGTCTATGTGATTTGTAATGTCCCTGTCATGGGGTTGAATCTTCTATTCCACGGGTCTATCTGCTCACCTGGACAGACAATTCTGATAACAAACATTTTACTTAGAATGTCATTACTCAATTGTCAGTCGTTTCATTTTCAAATGATTTTACTGTCAACAAGCTGTAACGAAAGGTTCTTCATTATAAAGTATACAAAATGTGTTCTTTTTACACACATGCCTGCTCGGAATTAGAACTGCCAAGAAGAATGAATACATCAAGATAGAATCCAAATGTAAAGGACTTACAAAAAGCATGTACGAGTGTACAAGCTCATTATTCGATAAAAGTAACAGTGTTATTCGAGGAGGAAGTCAGGTGCACTTTATAAAAACAATCCAAATAGACGGTGATTCCACTCTAAATATTTAATAAAAAAACATACCAAATCTGAGGAGACTTTTTGCTAAAATAGGGAACTGTCCTGTTACTAGTTAATTTAACATGAAAAAACTTGCAAAGATGAATTAATCTTGGAGGCAAGAAAGCGCAATCATCCGATTGACGGAACTGTTGTAATTTTAAACAGAATTACAAAGCATCTTCAAGATCGCGAAATGAAGTATAAGCAAAGACGAATAGAGCCAGACACAATTGATATCCCGAATTTCCCTCCGTCATTTGTATGTACATCAAATGCCGAAATGCTCATTGTAGCATCTGACATGAATAGACCGCTAAATATTGATTGATTGTTAGTTGCTTAACGTCCAGTGGCAAATATTTCATGGATATTCAGACCGAGAACAAGTTCACAATAAATACAATAGGTAGTTCTTGTCATAATAGAGACCATTTGGGATAATGGTCGGGGAAATTTGGACTGCTACTGGAAAATGAGGGTATATTGGATAGGGACAGAAATTTTGCCTTGCAACAGGCCACCTACGGGCCCTCAAAGAGTTGTTGCAAGGGTTCTTAACGTGCAAAGAGCGTGGCACTCACTTTACACGAGACATCGAATTTAACGTCCCCATTCTGACCGGACGTGACTGCGAACGTAATACAACCCAACCCGCACTGCCAAAAGGACCCCTACTTCGGCAAGCGTGTTACTGCCGGTCGGGAGAAGACCAAGTGACCATATTTCGATTCCCCAGTCACCCTTGGGGGGACAGCTAAATACCGTGACCCTTAACTCAGATGGCGTTATTCTACATGGGACGGTGAATTGTATAACAAATTACCCCGAAAATGATAGAGAAATAATTGCCATCGCATTATTGGGGAATCAAGGATATGTAGGGAACAAAGGAAACCATGGAGGTTTATTGGAATTTAACCTGGAAACTTGTTCAACAATTATTAAACTTCTAATAACACTCAAGAATGTGATTCATGTTCAAGTGTTGCTATTTGTGGTGAAAATGTAGTTTTCATTGATTCAGGGACCAACCAAGTAAAAGAGATTGTTTATTCTTCGGTAAGGGTTATTGCGATCTCCGGGCAAATTGGTAACAACGACGGACCTTGTGAAACGTCTTCCTTTTCACAGATTATTTCTATCTGTTCTGAAATGAGAAACATTTTCGTATGGGTGTGTTAAGGTGATCTCAGATATGAATGGTGCAGTATTTTTTTCCTAAAAATACCCAACAATTCCCATTTAAAAAAAACCCAATGTCTTGCCATGTTCCATTACATTGTTTGTAAGGCAAGATTTAGGAGCAAATTCATCTCTGGCTCCTTCCCCATTTGGGGTTTTCACCTGGCGATATGCATTGTCTGCATATTCATAGTCAAACCATCCTATTTCAATTTTTGTACTGCCTTTCTTGTATTTCCAAGCAGTTTTTCACTTCTGTTGAAAATCGAAGGTCTTCTGGTTTTTAGAGAGGTGGGTGATTCCTAATCGAATTATTATAAACATATTTTTGTTTTCTTCTAATTGACGAGAAGAAACATTGTTTATGCATTAAATATCATTATAAAAAAAAACGTCAAAAAAAATCCAGTAGTAATGAAAATAATTTCTGACCATATATACATGTGTATGTGTGATTGTTGTGAACACTCACAATATTTTCAACTTGTCATATTTTTTCAACAACTGTGGGAAGTATATCCCACCTTGTCGAAACAAACAAAGGACCAACACTAACCACAAATCATCCATCCACAAAGAAGTCGACCAGCGAACCAACAAAACGTCCTACCACAGAACTCCCACTCATCATAACTACATCCTAAAGAAAAGACATTCAACAAACAATTCAGATGACAAATTAAGTAGCACAGGCTTCATAACCAGCTCCCATTACAACACCTGGTACAACAGGCACTACAGATATATACCATGTTATGCAGAGCACGTTGGTTACATTCCTTAGCTTCTAGGACTTTAAGATAGTAGTGTAATGCATTTTAGTTTACAAAAAAACTTTTTACACATATATATTATCCATTGTGACATATATTCCGATATCACTGATAACAAAAGTGTAGGTGAAATTTAGATAGGAAAAAAAATTACAATGCTTCGATTGTATTTGGCAACTTCTGAAAAAGCTCCAAAAGTGAAAATCGAACGAAAGTATGAAAGTAGAAACAAAGCAGAAACAGATATAAATTAAACTACATAGAAGGAAGGCAACACAAGTTAAAAAAAAGTAATGGAGAATGTGTACATGGGACACAGATGATGCCACTGCTCACATATTATGTCAAGTTTTAAAGGGACATAACTCTAGAACGGTAATAGTGACGCCTTTAAAATTAAAACTTATCTGTGTTTTGTGAAAAAAAGCATTCTGTCTTAAGCGTCATAGCATTAGGTGGAGGCAAATTAAATAAGAGAGCGGAAAGTAAAAATTTAACATTTTTTTCAGTATTAAAGGGGCACAACTCTAGAACGGAAAGACGTGCCATCACAAAAATTCAAATATAATATGTATGTTTTTTGTGTTTAGAATTGTTTTTAAGTTTCATAACATTTGATTGAGGCAAACTAAACGGATCTCTGTAGTTCGTTCTAATGTTGTACTGTTATATTACTATCCAAGGTTGGGGAGAGGGTTGGGATCTCGCAAACATGTTGAACCCCGCCACATTCTGTATGTATGTGCCTGTCCAAAGTCGGGATCCTGTAATTCACTGGTTGTCGTTTGTTTGTGTGTTACATATTTGTTTTTCGTTCATTTTTTGTACTTAAATCAGGCCGTTAGTTTTCTCGTTGGAATTGTTTTACATTGACATTTCGGGTCTTTTTATAGTTGACTATGCGGTATGGGCTTTGCTTATTGTTGAAGGCCGTACGGTGACCTATAGTTGTTAATTTATGTGTCACTTTGCTCTCGTGTGGAGAGTTGTCTCATTGGTTATCATACCACATCTTTTTTATATTAAGTTATAGAACGGAGACTAAAAATTGCGCAGCTTTTGTTTGTGTATAAATGATCATTACAATAGAACGCTGGTACCACTGGCACTTCATGACATAAGTTCAGTTAAAAAGGCAAAAATTACAGAGGCTTTAAAGCCCGTTTACATGTCATGGATTGTTTTTTGATGACTTGGGCTAAGATAGGGGAGTACTATGAGGAAGTTGTAGAAATAGACGATAGAAGAAAATTGGATAGGATAAAATTTATAGATAACAGAAGGATGACACAAAGACAAGTAGCACAGCAACCAGGTATATCTTAATTATGTTTTTAATTTATTACTTTATAAAAATATAAAGCTTATTTCTGTATTTTCATTTGCATGTATTAAAATAGCTATTAATCTTTGAATGTTTTGGTGATTGTTGTCTGCCAAATTAAATGGTAAGATTCTCATGAAATACATGTAATGTAATTATTTGTATTTACATAAAAAATAAGAAAGATGGGGTTGGATTGTTGATGAGATCGCTCTCCACAAATGACAAAATGTCTTTGATATTAGCAGTAAAAGATAAATAAATATCATTCAAGGTGGAGCAAAATCCAACATTCCAATCAAAGCTGACATAAAATTTTACAAAACCAAAGACAGTGGTGTAGTAGCATGCCATATATAAATCAGTTTTATAATGATTGATTTGGTAAATCATTACACATCAAATAATAAATGTGAAATAAACTTAATCCATTATATAATTATTAAATAATGGAAAGTTTTTGCAGTTTCTAAAAAAACATAAACACAGTTCTTAATTCATTCAATTAAAGACATTGGCATAAGTTGATTTTTATGCCAATGAGACAACTCTCCATCAAAGTCGCAATTTTTAAAAGTAAACCATTATAGGCCAAGGTTCGGTTTTCAACACGGAGCCTAGGCTTATATAAGATGACTGGTACATATGTTACCAATGATACAACTCAAGTGATTATTTGTTATTGTTTGGCCTTCAAATGGGAGTAAAAATCAACTTATAAGCAAGCTATGATGGACTTGTTAATATAATAAAAATTTACAAATTTCTATTCAACCTTATTAATCATTTTGATATTCAACTAACAAGTTCAAGGTACATATACAGATGTTTTTTCTGCATGCTCAATTATAATTCTGTTGATAATGATTTTGCAAGAAATTTTGCTTTCTAAAAGTTGCTTGGATATAACTATGAAAAAGTCATATGAAAGTTAGCACTCGAGATATCTCAAGGTCGTCATAATGTCTGACAGTTAATATGATGGTCAGTGACATCAGAGATTATATCTCATATTTTCCATGTGTTATTTAAGTACATGCCGTGCTATATATAGTGTCTAGAACTTAACTAGTAAATTAAAGGTATTCTTTCTATTGAATAGATATGTATTTCATACTTTAACTCTCACATGAAATTCGTATTTATTTCATGATGAGTATCAAATTAGAAAATAAATAAACATATAAATATACATATGTTGAGATCCTCATGATTTGATGGCATGAAAAACGTGTTAAACATATGTTTTTCATGCACGAGTGGTTTTCAACATACGTTTGACATATGTTTTTGAACATATGTTGCAATTTTTCCTGTGTATAAGAGGAGATTATTGAACACAAAACTACCAGGAAAAGAAAATATAGAGAAAGAAATGACCCAAATTGCCGTTCCAGTGAAGGAAACAAGTACAAGACTTAAAAAAAATAAACAATTTAAAAGTTTCAAAGGACAAAAAGAAGGAAATCCCACGTCATTTACTGAATTTTTTTTTTTTTTCAAATGACTTAATTCTAATCTAATTTTAGTGGAATACGGGCTCAAACATCTCTGCAGAGCATACCATAATGTAACATAGAAGAGTCAATTTCGTAGAAGGTCTACATAAGACCAACTTATAAAAATACAAAGTCAATCTCTTTGGCAATCTGAAAAAAGACGATCTGGAGACCAGAGGCATCATTACCAGCCACATGAAAAAAAAAACCCTACTTCAACACTTATTTGAAGGGACCCAAAGTCCACTTGCTTTGATGTATGAAGAATAAAAACTATGCGCAGAGGGCTTCACATTCCTGATATGAAATGTTAACCTGCGAACCATTGCACGACATAACACATGGTGTAACCAACATTAATGCAACTCTTTGGTTGAAATTATTATTATTTGTCACCAGAAAACACAGATATGGCGGTATATATCGAGACTGAACAACCAGTGCTTTCTTTTTGCATGTTTGTGAAATGCTGTCATTGTAAAACAAAATGAAAAAAAAGACTGCGAGGAAGTTATATGGAAACCACTCCCATAGTCGGGTAACACATGCATCAAAAATGTACATTCTTGTTATTGAGTTTAGCCTTCCAACTGATATTTTAACGTGTAATTTTGGGGCCCTTTAAAGCTTGTTGTTCGGTGTGACCCAAGGCTCCGTGTTGAAGGCCGTGTATTGACCTTTAATGGTTTACTTTTATAAATTGTTATTTCGATGGAGAGATGTCTCATTGGCACATATACCACATCTTCCTATATCTAGATACAATGTTTTCTACCACAAAACCGGCAAAATATTTCATATACCTTATTCAATGAAAATCGCGGAATTTTACACCCGCGAAAATAACCCGCTATACCATATCTGTTACCAATTGAAAAATGTAACTTCATAAGCTGACACAAGAACCAAGAGATAGATATATTACTGTTCCTTCCATAAATAAAAAAAAAAAAAACATGTACACACCCTTCGGTTAAAATCTATATATTTTCAGAGATACCACTGGACCTAGACGAATGTTGGATTTATCAAGAGCAATTCCCTGACTAGAAGACATTTACCCAGTAAGGGAACAAATGTAGGCCGACTATGAGAAGAGGTTCTCACGGATCAGTGACCTTAAGTTACACATGGATGAGAAAAACTGCATGTCAGAGACAAACGGATACTGGTTCAGTGTCTTCCAAGAGTAATACAGGATATTGGTTACAAAAGAAAGTTCTGCTGCGGTCAAGGCACGGAGCAATGTCACCAGTTGGTAGGTTAAATGTAAATCCATTCAGAGATGGAGACAAGAGCTTGCTTAAGGACTGGGCAAACCATCCAAGAGATTCGGATATGGTGGTAATTAGTTATCAAAGGTACCAGGATTATAATTTAATACGCCAGACGCGCGTTTCGTCTACATAAGACTCATCAATGACGCTCAGATCAAAATAGTTATAAAGGCAAACAAGTACAAAGTTGAAGAGCATTGAGGACCCAAAATTCCAAAAAGTACTATGCTGCATAAAAAGGGGAAAGCCTATATTAATTTTATATAAGGCAAAATATATTTCCTGGCACACCAAACCTCTCCCCTGCCTGTTATCGAAAGACTACCAGACATCTTTTCTTCCACATCAATTTCAAATTTCAGAAAACTTCTTAAGTACGGCAGGATCAGACATAAATTCTAGGAAACGACTCGGTGCATTATTTTCCAAACAGGTAAATTTATCAAGATGTGAGATAAAAATTAAATTAATCAAAAATAAAACCCAGAATGTTTTTTTTTTCATGTGTACAATCTTAATCATTTTGTCAAATCCTATCCACTATTTCACATAAATGTATAGACATGTATCACTTGTTATTGCAGAAAATTGTTTAAATAAACGTTATCTTTTCTCTTCCTGTTGGTAAACATCTCCCCCTTATAAGAGACATTTAGTATCAATGAAGAAATATAAAACAATATTGCACAAATGTTATCTTCCAATCAAAATGTAATTTAAATGCATGTATGCCTGGTAAAGTCGTGAGTATAGCTAGTAGATGTTGTTCTGTTCAACAAACCTTTTTTTCAGATTCTCAACAGTTACAGACAAACGGTCACGTTGACTGCAGGCTTGATGTTCACTGCCTTGGAAGGGGTTTCAAAACTTCTGGTTGCTCTAATCTTTAGTGGACAGGAGTGGAAGAAGATTGTAGAGGCGTTACATCAGCTGTATCATCATACACATCGACTGACATGGATACAGTCTCACCTATGAGACTCAAGGTTGACGTCTTCACCATTTAGATCTTTTAGCAAAGACTCCATCAGCATGTCTGAAACCTGTGATAAGTCTTTGCTCTAAAAGCAAAATTATAAAAATATAGCTATAAACAAAATCAGCATCATCAAGCTTTAAGTAAAATGGGGGATTTTCATTTTTAACCCATTATAAAATACAAAATAAAATAACAATAATTGTAAATTGAAGACAAAGCAATTGCCGTTCAATGACTTTTTAATTTCATTTCTTTAAAAGTTATTCAATATATTCAAATATAATGACAAAGTTTATGCATTTTTAGAATTGACGAAACTAATATCAATCACCTATTTCTATTAACATAATCACGATAGTTGCTAGGGGATTGCCAAATTTAATGTTGGAATAAATGATTGATTGATTGTTGGTTGCTTAACGTCCAGTGGCAAATATTTCATGCATATTCAGGACGAGAACAAGTTCACAATAAATACAATAGGTAGGTTCTGTAATAGATTAAGGGATTAAGGTCGGAGAAATTTAGACTGCCACGGGAAATGAGGGTATATGGGATAGGGACAGACATTTAGCCTTGCAACAGGTCACCTACAGACCCCTCAAAGAGTTGTTGCAAGGATTCTTAACGTGCAAAGAGCGTGGCACTCTCTTTACACGAGGCATCGGATTTAACGTCCCCATTCTGACCGGACGTGGCTCCAAATTTGTACATCCCGCACAACCAAACGGACGCCCCAATTTAGCACGGGTTTTACTGCCGGTCGGAGGAAGACCAATGGTGACCATACTTCTATTCCCTAGTCACCCTTGGGGGGGGGGGGGGGGGGGGGGGGGTGGAATAAATGAAATTGAACATAAAATGGTCATGTCTCAAAGAAAGTATGTTAAAGAAATTGGCCTCATATATTATAGCCTTAAGGCTGATTAAACATGATATAAATAAAAGTACCTTTGTGAGAAAAATCACAAACCCGGCCCTCCCCCTTGTAACTGGGCAATTAAAATTAAAATTAAATTAAAAGTCTGACATCAACTCATCACTGTTAGTAACTGACCAAGTGGTAAGTCATTCTATTAAGTTGTTTTTCAAAAGATTGTGACATATCCCTAAGTTCAATCACAACATGCAAAAAATCATCAGTAAACTTTACCTTCTTAATCTTGCAATAAGTCACGCCAATGAGCTTGTTTTTTCTTCTTTTCTCTTTTACGCCTGTTAGATCAAGAAAAGGACCATATTTCTTGATTGATTTGTAGGAGTTGTTCAAGTTTGGTGTCATCACTTCTAATAAGTGCCATCTTCATTGCTTCAGGGTTATCTTTAATATTTTTTAGAACAGTCAACTCCACACATTTTTTATAGTTTTTGGTAAGTTTAAACGACCACATATATCGTATAATGCTATGATGTTGTCATCGTCGTCTAAAGACATATTTGTTTTCAGGACAATTACTTTAGTTTAAGTGAATAGATCTGCATGACATTTTACAAGAAGTTCAATACAACAAAAGGATGAGTTGGGTTTTAGTCCACACAGTTTAGGGATAAAGGACCAAAACAAGCATTTTTGTAGTTTACGGTCAATAACTTGTGTGTTAGTGTTTATGAAAATGCACAGAAGAGACTTTATATTCTTTTTTTCTTTCGTCTTGGTTTTTATTTGAGTAGCCGCTAGTCTTTTCTGTTTAGTACACGAAGATGCCTGATCCATTTGTCTGCTAAATACGTTGTCATCTAAAGCTAATTTGTCTTAATTTGTTTTCAATTCGTGCATCTTTTACAAAGTCATAATGAATATTCCCACCCTCAACTTTTTTGAGACAACCAGTCTTTTGGAAAAACTGTATTATGCTTCTAAGTTGTACCCCCCAAGGGTGACTGGGGAATAGAAGTATGGTCACCATTGGTCTTCCTCCGACCGGCAGTAGAACCCTTGCCAAAGTGGGGCGTCCGTTTGGCTGTGCGGGATGTACAAATTTGCAGCCACGTCCGGTCAGAATGGGGACGTTAAATCCGATGCCTCGTGTATAGAGAGTGCCACGCTCTATGCACGTCAAGAACCCTTGCAACAACTCTTTGAGGGGTCCGTAGGTGATCTGTTGCAAGGCTTAATTGCTGTCCCTATCCCATATACCCTCATTTCCCGTGGCAGTCTACATTTCTCCGGCCTTAATCCCTGACGCCTCTATTACAGAACCTACCTATTGTATTTATTGTTAATTTGTTCTCGTCCTGAATATGCATGAAATATTTGCCACTGGACGTTAAGCAACCAACAATCAATCAATCAATCTAAGTTGTAAACAAGTAGGCGTTGTGACAATTGATAAGTAATAAAACTTGCTTCAGTGCCGATTTTGGTTGCATCCAAATTTTCTTTTTCTAGTTTTAATTAAAATTTGCTAGACTTCGTTTAAACAAAGCAAATCTGTTCTGTGGATAATAGTTTGACATTTTCTAAATAGAGGTCTACGCTCAATATTCCTTTTGGCTTCTCTAGTGCAGGCCCATTTGTTAAATAACTAGACTAATGTGTGTTGAGGAGTGGAAGGACTGGTACTATGTATATAAAAATCCAATTTACTAGATCTTCTTGGTTCAATGATGACCGGTTGCTGTTCTTCTCTTCTTCTGGTTATACTGCCATGGATTTACATGGTGCGCATACTGGATGACTATCCTTTGACATGGCCACTTTGTTGTCACGCCATCACGAGTTGGTTAACCATTATGGAATAACCCTTTCACAGATGATATCGGATATGTTTCTTACGTAGTAACTACAATCCCTTTCCCTTTTCATGAATGTGACCTACCAAATTATACTATTTACCGGGTTTGTAATAACATGAGCAACACCACGGGTGCCACATGTTGAGCAGGATCTGCTAACCCTTCCGGAGCACCTGAGAACACCCCGAGTTTTTGATGGGGTTCGTGTTGCTCAGTCTTTGTGAGTCTCTCTTCTTTCCTTTTTGTTCTAGTGATGTCCATTTTAGATGTTAAAGCATTATGTCTCATTGACACTTCCCCCAAGGGTGACTGAGGAATAGAAGTATGGTCACCATTGGTCTTCCTCCGACCGGCAGTAAAACCCTTGCTAAAGTGGGGCGTCCGTTTGGCTATGCGGGATGTACAAATTTGCAGCCACGTCCGGTCAGAATGGGGACGTTAAATCCGATGCCTCGTGTAAAGAGAGTGTCACGCTATTTGCACGTTAAGAACCCTTGCAACAACTCTTTGAGGGGTCCGTAGGTGACCTGTTGCGAGGCTAAATTTCTGTCCATATCCAATATACCCTCAATTCCCGTTGCAGTCTAAATTTCTCCGACCTTAATCCCGGACGCCCCTATTACAGAACCTACCTATTGTTTTTTTTTGTTAATGTGTTCTCGTCCTGAATATGCATGAAATATTTTGCCACTGGACGTTAAGCAACCAACAATCAATCAATCTTTCCTTTTTGTTCTAGTGATGTCCATTTTAGATGTTAAAGCATTATGTCTCATTGACACTTGCCCCAAGGGTGACTGAGGAATAGAAGTATGGTCACCATTGGTCTTCCTCCGACCGGCAGTAAAACCCGTGCTAAAGTAGGGCGTCCGTTTGGCTGTGCGGGATGTACAAATTTGCAGCCACGTCCGGTCAGAATGGGGACGTTAAATCCGATGCCTCGTGTAAAGAGAGTGCCACGCTCTTTGCACGTTAAGAACCCTTGCAACAACTTTTGAGGGGTCCGTAGGTGACCTGTTGCAAGTCTAAATTTCTGACCCCCAAGGGTGACAGGGGAATAGAAGTATGGTCACCATTGGTCTTCCTCCGACCGGCAGTAAAACCCTTGCTAAAGTGGGGCGTCCGTTTGGCTGTGCGGGATGTACAAATTTGCAGCCACGTCCGGTCAGAATGGGGACGTTAAATCCGATGCCTCGTGTAAAGAGAGTGCCACGCTCTTTGCACGTTAAGAACCCTTGCAACAACTCTTTGAGGGGTCCATAGGTGACCTGTTGCAAGGCTAAATTTCCGTTCCTATCCAATATACCCTCATTTCCCGTGGCAGTCCAAATTTCTCCGACCTTGATCCCGTACGCCCCTATTACAAAACCTACCTATTGTATTTATTGTTTATTTGTTCAAGTCCTAATTATGCATGAAATATTTGCCACTGGACGTTAAGCAACCAACAATCAATCAATCTAAATGTCTGTCCCTATCCAATATAGCCTCATTTCCCGTGGCAGTCTAAATTTCTCCGACCTTAATCCCATAATCTATTACAGAACCTACCTATTGTATTTATTGTGAACTTGTTCTCGTCCTGAATATGCATGAAATATTTGCCACTGGACGTTAAGCAACCAATAATCAATCAATCAATCTCATTGACACTCATACCATATCTTATTTCGATTGCATTAACCAAAATTGAGCTCCATATTTGAAGTCATTAATTATGTTAATGCTGTTGATTAAAAAATGTCATATTTAAAAGTAAAACTGAAACTGTTAAACTGATATTTCGAAACTTTATAAGCTAAGTCCCTAATTTGGCAAAAGAAAAACCTTAGCTGTATTTGGCAAAACTTTTAGGAATTTTGGTCCTCAATGCTCTTCAACTTCGATTTTATTTGGCTTTTTTAACATTTTTTGATTCGAGATTCACTGATGAGTCTTTGGTAGACGAAACGCGCGTCTGGCGTAAATATAAAATTTTAATCCTTGTATCTATGATGAGTTTATTTACACCACTGGGTCGATGCCACTCCTGGTGGACGTTTCGTCCCCGAGGGTATCACCAGCCCAGTAGTCAGCACTTCGGTGATGACATGAATATTCCCTGTTAACAAAACTTTGAATTTTTCGAAAAACTAAGGATGTTCTTATCCCAGGAATAGATTACCTTAGCCGTATTTGGCACAACTTTTTGGAATTTTGGATCCTCAATGCTCTTCAACTTCGTATTTGTTTGGCTTTATAAATATTTTGATACGAGCGTCACTGACGAGTCTTATGTAGACGAAACGCGTCTGGCGTACTAAATTGTAATCCTGGTACCTTTGTTAACTATTTTCACCACTGGGTCGATGCCACTGCTGGTGGACGTTTCGTCCCCGAGGGTATCACCTGCCCAGTAGTCAGCACTTCGGTGATGACATGAATATCAATTATGTGGTCATTTTTATAAATTCCCTGTTAACAAAACTTTGAATTTTTCGAAAAACTAAGGATGTTCTTATCCCAGGAATAGATTACCTTAGCCGTATTTGGCACAACTTTTTGGAATTTTGGATCCTCAATGCTCTTCAACTTTGTACTTGTTTGGCTTTATAAATATTTTGATACGAGCGTCACTGATGAGTCTTATGTAGACGAAACGCGCGTCTGGCGTACTAAATTATAATCCTGGTACCTTTGATAACTACATATATTATCTACATGGTAACTTATTGTAGCAGTCACCTAGCATACAAAACATCCGGTCACCTGTACCCATCTATGCCTTTGAATACTATCTGAAGAATAAAACTGAAGGCATGCACATGTAGAAAAAACAACAAAAGGGAAAATTCACATTAACCAAGAAAATTCTAAGATGGGTCCTGTACAAAATCAATCCCAGGGAATGCTTTGAAACTAGGTCTTTATAATTAAGAAAAAGAGACATTAATGCATTATAACATTATGAATGGAAGCTATGAGTAAGCAGTTAATAAACCAAATTATAAATATACCCTTTAGACTTTTAATTTACCGGTTTCAGCATAAGGCTGGATTTCATTCCTCGTATCTTCCATTGCTGGGGAGGCTAGGCAAGACAGGGTTGATAGAATATTCAGAAGTAGAAGTTTTACCCAACGTCAGCAACGGTGAATGATGCTGAAGGTCAGACACTTCTCTATCACCAGCTTTCACCACTAGAAGACCTTTCTAGAACGTTTCCCCGAATTCAATCTAGCAAACATGAATAATTTTCTTTTACGAATCAAATCCATAGCAAAAATAGAAGTTAAAAATTGTCGACTAAAAAGCTATAGCAATAGCGCCTGTCACGTTGAAATTAGGTCGTACGTTGTAAGAGCAAGTTTTGAGACGTCTACGGGAGAGTTTTACATCTCCGGAACTGGTCTGTCTTTTGTTAGCGCTACTAGCGGTAACATCTGTACTGTTAAGTATGAAAGTCTGACTTTGTTGGTGCTACTAGCAGACTAACATCACTAAAGAATCCTTATAGTAGCAGCTAATATAATTGGACCGGGTGGTGAAATCTTGATCGACGGCCTAACGTGTCCCAAATATGCTCTATCGGATTCAAATCCGGGTTCATTGCAGGCTATGAAAGAGCAGTTACTGATTCGCTTTGAAGAAATGCGATATCCGCCCTTGAACGATGCGGCCTAGCGTTGTCATCCATAAACACGTACAGCTGTTGCAGCTAATGAGTGGTTATCAAAAGGAGGTGGAACTACTGGCCGTAGAACTTCTCTTGTGTATTGATCACCATTTAGGTTTCCTTCGTATAGTGACCAAGTCCAATTTGCAGTCATGAGTGATGTAATTACAAATTAATAAGTTCTACCTTGATAATTCTCGAAGTTGCTTCTAGAGTTAACTATTGTGTTGTGGGATACCATATAATTAGCCTATAAAAAAGTTTTATGATGCATGTTTTTTCGTGATTTCGAAAGTAGTTTCTGGGAACCAGTACGAAAACAAATAAAAATATAAAGTTTCTAAAAACGATGAAACAATTATTCTGTTTGATTATCTTTGATAGAGGATTGTTGTTAAAACGTAATTTTACCATCAGTAATGTAGTCCTCATCCGTCTTACCTGACAAGGGGAAATGAAAATAATTTTGTCGTGTGTATTACAAGAGTTGGAGAATGGAAATATGAAATCCGATACATTTCACTAGTGTAACTATTGCGGGAGTTGGGCTTACTTTATGTTTTGAGCGGACTACAAGTACACAGGGAGACGGATTTATATTGTTTCCGTATACCATATTTATTAAGCTTTGTGCGATCACCCTAGATTTCTGTTGATGAAATAATGTGCCACTGTTATTATCTGGCTATTATGTTACTTACATGTATAACTAATTATAGCCAGCCACCGTGTGTACAAATTTTAGATTGATTGATTGATTGTTGGTTGCTTAACGTCCAGTGGAAAATATTTCATGCATATTCAGGACGAGAACAAGTTCACAATAAATACAATAGGTAGGTTCTGTAATAGATTAAGGGATTAAGGTCGGAGAAATTTAGACTGCCACGGGAAATGAGGGTATATTGGATAGGGACAGAAATTTAGCCTTGCAACAGGTCACCTACGGACCCCTCAAAGAGTTGTTGCAAGGGTTCTTAACGTGCAAAGAGCGTGGCACTCTCTTTACACGAGGCATCGGATTTAACGTCCCCATTCTGACCGGACGTGGCTGCAAATTTGTACATCCCGCACAGCCAAACGGACGCCCCACTTTAGCACGGGTTTTACTGCCGGTCGGAGGAAGACCAATGGTGACAATACTTCTATTCCCCAGTCACCCTTGGGGGTACAAATTTTAGAATTAAGAGTTCTATTTCTTATTACAAATTTATTTTAATCGCCGGTCCTACAAGGCAGAGGTCTGACAATAAACGATCATAAGTCTTCTGAATCTGTGTGTTCAGACAACATGTACTGCACCGCATTGCTTTTTATGATTTTTCTTTCTGTTCCTCTAGTATAGTGGACTGTACTTTTAAGGTTTTATTCTGTTATTTTATTTCGAATAAAAGAAGGTAAACCGCATCTAAATTCCTTCAATTTCATTTAAATAATTTAAATCATTATCCTACTAGCCTATGGTATATGTACAGTTTTAAAGACAATCGTCTAACAAGTTAGAGAGAAGCCTAAATATTATTTCCCTTTAGTCTAAACTAGCAAATTGCATAACTGTTATATATTACAGACGCATATATCCTGTTTAACCGTTAACATTCCCGTGGTCTTGTATGCTGACAGGTCGGTAATACCTACACCGTGCTTTCCTTTCTATTGTAAATGCCGCTTGATGTGAATTCATAGCAACAACAAAAAAATATTGAACATGCATTAAAGTCGTACACAATTTATCATTAGTGACACCTCACTATTTGAACTTGCAACCAGATTGTGTAATGCTGTGCTTGCTTCTTCAAGCATCTTTTAAATGGCATTTCAAAGGAGCCATTGAGTTGTTACTATATTTAAGTTAATTGATAAATAATTGAATCAAACTTTAAACTGTTTCTAATTCTGTGTGTTAAATATATTTTCTTCATTGAACCCATGTGAGAATTTTCATTAACTTGTCCGTTTTCATATGTTTTTTGGATGTGTGTAGTTTTCTTTTTAAGCTATGGTCAATTGGTCTTTTCCCGACAGGCAGTAAAACGCTTGCCGAAGTTGGGCGTCCGTTTGGCTGTGCGGGATGTATCAAGTTCGCAGTCACGTCTGGTCAGATTGGGGACGTTAAATCCGATGCCTCGTGTAAAGAGAGTACCACGCTCTTTGCACGTTAAGAACCCTTGCAACAACTCTTTGAGGGGTCCGTAGGTGGCCTGTTGCAAGGCAAAATGTCTGTCCTTATCCAATGTACCCTAATTTTCCAGTGGCAGTCCAAATTTCCCCGACCATCATCCCAAATGGCCTCTAATATGAGAAGAACTACCAATTGTACTTATTGTTAACTTGTTCTCGTCCTGAACATGCATGAAATATTTGCCAATGGACGTGAAGCAATCAATCAATCGATCTACTTTATTTCTGGCTATTTGTTATGTGCTCTTTTGTTCTTCATGTTTTATAAGGGGTACGTTTTTTTCCCATTCGAAACTCAAAGGATCGGAACTATCTGCCTGTAAAAATTAAATCTTGTTGTTATAGCAAAAACAAAACTTATTATAAACGACAAAATTATTTAAAAATATAATATGCCGTCAATAAAACTTAGCTTACTATAAACGATAAAATGTTCATATACAGAATTATTTAATAATGTAACGTTAATATACAATTTATGTATTAAAAGTATCGGATTTTTATGACCTTATTTAGACTAGAGAAACACTTAAATTACACAATGTAACGTTACAATGTGTTTGCACTCTTGACATGAGCTACTGATTGAAATTGAAAAAAAACTTAATCAGTAAGCCTTGATTTCAGAAATATTAAACAATTCATACGAGAAATACCTTCATAAATCTGTACTTGACACTGCTGTAGTTGCAGATGTTGTTAATTTCTTTTCAGCTTGGAAAAGTTCCACCCTACACTTTGACAGTTCAAGATCGCCTTTGTCCTAAGTTCCAACCATCTTTTCTCACACTGCCTCTTTAATTTTCCAAGATGTGTCTTTGAAAATAACATCCTTACAGGGATTGCGATCCCATCCTATATTTTTGTTGGTAAGAAAATATACCTGAAATGCAAATATAAAGAAAAAGTAAGGTTGTCATAACAATAAACTGGGTAATCATCTTTACATGTGATTTTAAAATTTTAACCTTATATATACATTAAATTGAATTTAAGCTGAGTTTTTTAAATCCTTTAAAACAAAAAATGAATATTTATTATGTTAAAAGAAAATGACATTTTTTTTAAAAATGCGTTTATAAAACCAAGTAATACATTGGTAAACACCACCTTGGAAGTTCAGTATTTTTGCGATTTCACTTTTTACATAATATAACAATAATATATTTAGAAGTATGAGAAGGCAAAGTCTAGCCTGCAGTAATAACATTTTGCGAATATCTCCTTTGATATTGATTACTGATTGATTGATTGATTGATTGTTGTTTGCTTAACGTCCAGTGGCAAATATTTCATGCATATTCAGGACGAGAACAAATTAACAATAAATACAATAGGTAGGTTCTGTAATAGGGGCGTCCGGGATTAAGGTCGGAGAAATTTAGACTACCACGGGAAATGAGGGTATATTGGATAGGGACAGAAATTTAGCCTTGCAACAGGTCACCTACGGACCCCTCACAGAGTTGTTGCAAGGGTTCTTAACGTGCAAAGAGCGTGGCACTCTCTTTACACGAGGCATCGGATTTAACGTCCCCATTCTGACCGGACGTGGCTGCAAATTTGTACATCCCGCACAGCCAAACGGACATCCCACTTTAGCACGGGTTTTACTGCCGGTCGGAGGAAGACCAATGGTGACCATACTTCTATTCCCCAGTCACCCTTGGGGGGGCTTGATTACTGATAATTTCATTTCAAGTGATTTGAAATTATCGCTGAAACTAAGGGAACACTTGCCGTTGTCAAGGAAATTAACAACGTCTTCAAAGGCAAAACACCGATAAACAGTTCATTTCATTCACAGTTAACCTGGAGTAAATGCATATTATTGAAAAGACAGCGTTTCTCCTCAAGATTTCAGAAATTAATAAGAAAATTTCTTTAAATATTTTTTTGTAGCTTTGTTACCCCATTTATCAAAACTAAATATTTTTTTGTAGCTTTGTAACCCCATTTATCAAAACTATTTATGTTTGCCAATAATCAGTTTAATATCATTTTTGCAATAACGCCATACCACAAAAATTGTTTCTTTAATGTTGATGATTTATTATAAACAAAACTTACTATATTCAAAAAAAAAAAATCATTGCCCCAAAAAAAATATGCAACACCTCTGCAGTTTTAATGATTTTTCTTTTACAAGAAGAAAGTCTCGTGTTTAACAAAAACTGACTTTTAACAAAAAATAATTAATAAATTCCATTGAATATAATACATGTACCTGTATGCACATCAACATTATGTAAAACAATTGTGTGAAATTTCACAAACATCCTACCCATTCTATCGGTAATAGATATTGGCGATAAGATAGATAGAATGAGATGCAGATCCGTAAGATCAATACATGCATAAACAACATTTTCAAAAATATTGTCTCCAAATAGTACTTAATCATTCAATCAGATATAGTTAGGTTTCTAATCTCCTGGTTTTCAATTTCAGCTAAACAGCTTCTAAATTCTCATCATCTACCACGTCTATAACAAGTTTAGAGGTTCTTGTTTCTGTTCTTTTACCCGATACAGTGAAGTGAGTCTTGCGGAAAACGATGTTACCTGTTATTGATTGATTGTTGGTTGCTTAACGTCCAGTGGCAAATATTTCATGCATATTCAGGACGAGAACATGTTTATAATAAATACACTAGGTAGGTCCTGTAATGAGAGGCCATCCGGGATGATGGTCGTAGAAATTTGGACTGCTACTGGCAAATGAAGGTATATTGGAGAGGGACAGAAATTATGCCTCGCAACAGGCCACCTACGGACCCCTCACAGAGTTGTTGCAAGGTTTCTTAACGTTCAAAGAGCATGGCAGTCTCTTTACACGAGACATCGGATTTGACGTCCCCATTCTGACTGGAAGTGTCTGCAAACTTGATACATCCCGCACAGCCAATCGGACGCCCCCTCTTTGGCAAGCGTTTTACTGCTGGTCGGGAGAAGACCAAGTGACCATATGTCGTTTCCCCAGTCACCCTTGGGGCCAAAATTGATGTTACTTGAGAGGAATCAAGTTATTCATTAACGTGATATATTTTTATAACGTATGGCAAACTAGCCTGTCGTATTTTCACAGCAGCATCACTTGCTGTTACTTTTCCTCATGGTTCTTTTCAATTCTGTGAGAAAACTCTTTAAGTTAGAGGAAAGTCTAACTGCTTTCTTATCCTTCTTTGAAGCCCATCCTTTTGACAAATGGTGAGATGTATGGACTGAATTCCAGAAGATGCTTACTCAGAGGTTGTTCTGACATCTGTAGATACTTCATTACATAATTGAATATAACGGATCTTGTTCACATGAATACGGATTCAATGAGGTCGAATTATTCACTTGCAAGTGAATAATTCATAATCAATGTTTTTTTAGCTTATTTTAACAAAATTGAACTATACTGGTTGCTAAAAGCAAATTATTTTTTACTATTTGCATTTCATTCATGAATGAGCAATAAAAATAATACATTTGTTTTTTTATATATCTCGTAGCTAATGCCCCTTTAAGGAAAAAAAAAGTTTGTTAATTTTTATGTGATCCATTATATTTAGCAATTGAAAACATTTCAGATATGCATCATGTATATATTTGTCATTTATTTTGACTCCCTGAACATGCATGAAATATTCAACACTGGATGTTTAGCAACCAATTTTCAATCAATCAATCATTTATGTTTCAACTGGCCAATTTACAGCATACTTTGTACAGTAAATTAATGTTACAGTGGCCTCTATGTGTTTTTGTTTAAAATAAACGTTAATTTGTGCATTATAAAATATTCTAGTTTTACCAATTAAAATGTCTTATCAATAATTCACTAAATCTTCTCAAATTGACCCATAAATATTTTCAAATGTAGGTAACAATGACAGGTATGGAAATGATTAGAAGTGGGGATATTGAGATTTTGTACAGCCATCCTGAGGCTATGTTTACTCCAGTTTTGAGCAGAATACTGCACAGCAAAGTCTTTCAGCAAAAGGTGTGCTGCATTGCAGTTGATGAAGTTGACATGATTGAGGAGTGGTGAGTATATTAAAAAAAAACGAAGATACCAAAGCAATTGAATGAAGAAAAGACTTCAATAGAGGCACTTATTATCAAACAAAACTTAAGTTTGAAGATCAGAAAAAACACAATAATACGCTTCTTTATTTTAGATAATTCTTTGTGATCTTTTTTACATGTGTACCAAGTTCTGAGTTGAAATGGTAATTTCTTTAGATATGTATGTCCTCCAATTGCATAGTGAGGGTTTTTTGGCGCTGTCTTTCTTCTTTTAGTAAGACACCAGGTTCCGAGCTCTGGGGACCCAAAGCAATTACTATATTGGATTGATTGATTGTTGGTTGCTTTACGCCGCATTAGCACAACAAGGCTATATCGCGGCGAGAGCTAATTCGAATATTTTTTACAATTTAAAGCATATTCTTTAAATCAGACAAAAGGCCCTTCAATAAACTAAAATTCTAGATTAAACAAATTGATTATTCACAAATAAAAATGAACATTAAGATAAGGTGATAAAATTTAAAATCGTTTTAAATATAATAACATTTTTATATTTTAGAATATATTCCAACTTCTTTTAAGAATGAAACAATATTTGTAAATGGAACTACTATATTGGAATGGATATATATACTCTACATGATCACCATATATAAATATATATATATAAATATATATAAATTGTTGAAGACCCTTCATCATCTGTCAAGATGAACAAGAATCAAAACCCTGTTCATTGATAATTTTTTTCTTTGTCCATGCATTGTGTGATATTTTGTCCCAATACACCATATCCTTTATTTGCTATGTTGCAAATAGTCTTAAATAAAGTAAAACACATGCACTTGAATGTCACATATATACATGTAGGGTTTTCCATTCTGTATTACAGTTCATAGTAACCAACATAACACTGATTTGGATGTTAAGTGAACTTCATTTATTATTTATTTACATGATTTTCAAATATAATATACATGTATACAAATGATATATATTATGTCTCGTTTGAATTTTACAATGATGTTATACAATGTTACATTTCGTATATATATAAACATATAAGCTCAGGAAAATATAGATTAATTTAAAAGATTCAGAATGATTACCAATGCCTTATTTTAAAAAAGATTGAGAAAAATAACTTCAAAATTATTGGTTGTTTGTTAGAAATTTTTAGAATATCCTGTTTAAGTAAAGTTCATAATTTTTTTTAATTTTCATCTTAAAATCTATTTAACGAGTTTCTGATATAAAAACATCTACATGTTTTAATCATTTCATTCAAGTTCAACTCAAAAGGCACTTGAAATAAGTTTACTTGTTTCACTGTCAATCAGTCATAACACATCTTATTCTTTAAGGTGAGAAATAAAATTACCTTTTTTTCCCTTCCATTAAGCGACTTCTAGCTATAATAGCAAAATAATTTGTCATTGTATGACTCCTACTTTCTCTATAGCCGTTCTCTTCTTCTGCCCTTAAAAAAACTATTCGAACTTGTAGAGCTGCTGAGCATTTCGAGTTGTGATGCCAGTGAACATGATGGACAATTTCTTTATTATAGCCCTAATCAATACAGGAGAACTGTCCTCATAGTTCTTAGGTTGAATTATGGCGCATCACTCTCCAGGATGATGTCCTCTAAGCTCATTTCGCAAACCTGTGATCTGAGTTTTGGATATTTATCCTCCATTCACAGTAAGGGAGAAGTACTAGTACCAGATTTGGTGTTTGGAAAGCACCGTTTTATATTTTCATATTCTTTTTTATCCTGTGAGAAACAGTGCCAGTGGACCCCATGTTCCCTGTCAAGTACCTCTGACATAATGTCCAAGCACCTGGCAGTGATGTTCTCACCTCTGCAATGGATCACGACAGGCAAATCACTATCTCTGGCCAACTCCAACTGCACCCGCAGAACCTTAACTTGCTCCCTCAAATCTTTCTCCCCCTGACTCGCATCCAATCCGCATTCCCTTATTGCAATACAATTACCTGGAGTTCTTCTATTTTAATTCCTTCAAATGTCGACCCACCTGGTTCCCTGCTATTTTTGGATGGATCCCAATGGTATGTAGAATTCTCGTGTCCTTTCGTAACAAGTCACCTTATAGGCAAGCTGTCCATCGACTTGAAAAAAAAAGTTAGATATTAATTTACGAATCTGATATTTTACCTTTCCTATGTTCTTCCCAAATATATGAGGGCAAGCAAGATTCTCTGGAAGAAATTGTCCCAATGAAAATGAGTGTCGATAACTGTGTGAATTGGATGTGAACCGATTCTTCATAGAGACAATTTACAATAGTATGACAGTAGATTTTCGGAATCTTCTGTACGGAGTTAACCCGTAGGCAGACATCTCTCCCTTGTAAATAGTTTTGACTTTAGAGCTCGTTGGCTACCAGTTAATAAATTAAGAGCCCGTTTGCTAATTGTGCATGAATTTCAGTTTTAAATTGAGTTGTATATATATTATCCAGGGGAAAATGTCTAAGGGGTTCCATGCTCGTTGAGATACCGGGGGTCCGCTTGTTGTTTAATTTCCATGGTTGTGATACCGGGGGTCCCCATTTTTTATTGTACCCCACACCCTTTGATCCACCCTAGTGTAATCGCCATCCGGATTGACCCCCCTACTCCCTTGATTCACTCCTCTTTTATAAAGTCGGGGGAGTGTAGTACCTCGGGGTCGTCGGTGGTGCTCCACTGGCGGAGGAACAATTCAGGACGACAGAGAGCCTCGTTCCGGATCTGTCATTCCAAAAAGCCATTGCTGATAATCAAACGTCGTCTTCGCCCAGCAACGTCAAAGTTACAGCCACGGTAAGTTTGGATAAAGCTTACAACTATTATTATTTTGTTTCTACTGTGTTCATTTAATGGAAGGTTAGTGATGCCTAGGAGGAAAAACTGTCGCGAGGGGAAAAGGAGTTAAAAGAAGGAGAAAAGCACGTATTACTGAGAATGACAGGACAGCTGCATCGTCCAAAACAGAACATGATGTAGTGCCGCCCCGGATGCAAATTCCAACATCTAATGCACCAGGACCATCTACCATGTCTAACAGTTCAGTGGATTTGCCGAATAATGAGTCCGTAATGCATCAATGAACAAGGTACATTTTTAGAATGTATCTCTAAGGACAAAAACACTACTTTGAAGACTTTTTATATGCAGGCCCGGGGGCTGATTCAACTTGCCTTAACCTGCTGAGTGATTTAAAAAAAAAGATGTGGTATGATTGACAATGAGACAACTCTCCACAAGAGACCAAAATGACACAGAAATTAACAACTATAGGTAACCGTACGTGATCACGTCGGTCCAACTGATGTTCTTACATTTTTTGTGCTTGAAATTAATACAATTGAAATGTCGGTAAAAATTCCCCAAGAGAAATTGCTGAAATAGAAAACAATAATTTCAAGCTTGTTATGCGAGAATAAAAAACATTACGATTTCTCCAGTCTTTTACAGGCATTTTGAATTTTTGTTCGAGAGTGATCCCTAGGGCATAACCTGACCTGTAACTCTTCATTTTTATCCTTCACACTTAAAATGAAATCACCAGGTTTAAAGCATAAATCAAGCAGAAAAAGTCAAGATTGATTGATTGATGATGAACGCCACTTCTCAACACTATAGATAGTCAAGAAAATGTAAACTCGATTGTTTGGTAAGAGACTCATATAAGAGGTCATGACTTAATATCAAACAAGCATTCTGAGAATATTGCTTAGGCCAAATTACTATTGGCAGAAAAAAGAAGAAAATAGTATGACAATGTAACATGACTTCAAAAGTTGGTTTACAAAGAGTCGATCAACTGAAAACTGATATTTTGGTAAAGCATTCCTATTTCCAAGTTGAATACCAAATATCAGTTGATCAGTGTGGATATGAAAATAACCTGTGACTAGTCTTCATACATACCAACACAAAATAATTGGATTGATCTGTTTTCATTAGAAAGAATAAAACTTCAAACTGATTCTTTCAAGTGTGTTTTGTTTCGTATTACAGAGAAGTTAGGTAACATGGAAAACTGGTACACTAGTTGGAATAGACTGGGCCTTAACGATAAAAAAGATATTTCAAGAAAAGGCAAAGGAAATGAACATTGAACCATCAGAACAACTGAGTCATTCAAAACAACTGTTAAAAAAGATTTGTAGTTTGGTAGGTAAACATTTTGTACAAAATAAAAAGGCTGAAATTTTAAAAAATGTGACTTTGATGGAGAGATGTCTTATTGACACTCATACTACATGCATCTTCTTGTATCTAATGAATGTACACAAAAGCATCTATCAGTCTCTTCACAATGAGCATGTCTATTGGTACTATAAGATTAGTACTCTAAGAAGAATGATCAATTTACCTTATTCCAGTTGAACTTAATTTCCATTTTTGTTAATGTTTCTTTTTGAATGGATTGCTTAAAGATCAGTTTTCCTGAAAAATACTATCAATACGTTAAGTATGATTTGTTTTTCAATATAAAATAAGACGCATGAGCCTCTCCATATTGTTTTATGATTATTCAATGCCTTAAGCATTCAGATGTATTAATTTAATGATTCATAAATTTCTGTAAAATTATTGTGAAAGAAAATTTTAAAATAAGTCAATGCTTTTACCTTTAATATAGATTAAATAACTTGCAGACACTGGAGTGGAGGCATGTGATTGATTGATTGATTGTTGGTTGCTTAACGTCCAGTGGCAAATATTTCATGCATATTCAGGACGAGAACAAATTAACAATAAATACAAAAGGTAGGATCTGTAATAGGGGCGTCCGGGATTAAGGTCGGAGAAATTTAGACTGCCACGGGAAATGAGGGTATATTGGATAGGGACAGAAATTTAGCCTTGCAACAGGTCACCTACGGACCCCTCATAGAGTTGTTGCAAGGGTTCTTAACGTGCAAAGAGCGTGGCACTCTCTTTACACGAGGCATCGGATTTAACGTCCCCATTCTGACCGGACGTGGCTGCAAATTTGTACATCCCGCACAGCCAAAACGGACGCCCCACTTTAGCAAGGGTTTTACTGCCGGTCGGAGGAAGACCAATGGTGACCATACTTCTATTCCCCAGTCACCCTTGGGGGTTGGAGGCATGTGTGATGGGGGTTGATCAACCAAAAACATCATCGAGATGGGCACACCTAAAATGTGTAGCTTTCTGAATGACAAGCCTGAAATAGTTCAGAAGGTTTACCTTCATATTACAAATGATATATATATGATATATATATAATATATAACTAATAAAACATCTTATTGCAACAAGAAATAAAGGAGAACGTGTCCATCATGAATACAGATGAAGCCCCTGCTTGCATTATCATAATAAGTTGAAATGGGACATAACTGAAGAACAGATTGATTGATTGTTGGTTGCTTAACGTCCAGTGGCAAATATTTCATGTATGTTCAGGACGAGAACAAATTAACAATAAATACAATAGGTAGGTTCTGCAATAGGGGCGTCCGGGATTAAGGTCGGAGAAATTTAGACTACCACGGGAAATGAGGGTATATTGGATAGGGACAGAAATTTAGCCTTGCAACAGGTCACCTACGGACCCCTCAAAGAGTTGTTACAAGGGTTCTTAACGTGCAAAGAGCGTGGCACTCTCTTTACACGAGGCATCGGATTTAACGTCCCCATTCTGACCGGACGTGGCTGCAAATTTGTACATCCCGCACAGCCAAACGGACGCCCCACTTCAGCAAGGGTTTTACTGCCGGTCGGAGGAAGACCAATGGTGACCATACTTCTATTCCCCAGTCACCCTTGGGGGCTGAAGAACAGAAAAAGTTACCCTACCCAAGTTTGAACTTCATTTCAGTTTTGTGGTTATAAGTATTATATGTAAAGTTCATCACATTTAGTTGAAGGAAAATTAAGTAAGAGAATGAAAACTCAAAGCTCAGCAATTTTTCTATCAATTTATAAAGTGGCATAAATCAAGAACTGTCCAAGTGACACCACCAAACTTCACTTTTGATCTGTATTTTGTGGTAATAAGCATTGTGTAGAAATTTTACAACATTCAGTTGAGGCAAAGTCAAATTGATTGATTGATTGATTGTTGTTTGCTTTACGCCGCATTAGCACAGAAAGGCTATATCGCGGCGAGAGCTAATTCGAATATTATAACAATTTAAGGTATATTTTTAAAATCAGACAAAAGGTCTTTCAATAAACTAAAATTCTAGACTAAAGCAAATTGATTATTTACAAATAAAAATCAACACTAAGATAACGTGATAAAAATTAAAATCGTTTTAAATATAACAACATTTTTATATTTTATAATATATTCCAATTTCTTTTAAGAATGAAACAATATTTGTAAATGGAATATTATTAAATAAATCATACATATTATTGACATTGAAATGCTTCTTCCGAATATCAGCAAAGTCAATACAATTGATTAAAAGATGTTTAATAGTATACTTGCAGTTACAAGGTATACATTGTGGTTCTACTTCATTTTTTAAAAGATATTCGTGTGTTATTCTAGTATGACCAATACGACATCTAGAAATAACACACTGATCTTTTCTGCACATAAAATTATTGAAAGGTTTACATAAATTAGGTTTAATTTCATGTAATTTATTACCATCTTTTTTACTCCATTCATTTTTCAATATATTAAAAACATATTCTCTAATATTAGATTTAAAATCGGTATATGGTATATCACAGTTAGATAAAGGGTCACCCAGGGCATTCTTTGCCTCAAGGTCTACAGCTGTGTTTCCAAGGATTCCAACATGACTCGGCACCCATAGAAATAATATTTCTTTAAGAAGAATTTTTAAATTCCTCATTACATATAAAATTTTGAGAATTGTTGGGTTTTTAATTTTAGTATTTTGTATAGCTTGTAAGCATGAAAGTGAATCAGAACATATAATAAATTTGGATTTATCTGAAGAAGCAATAAATTTCAAAGCCAAAATTATTGCTTCTGCTTCAGCAGTAAAGATCGATGCATCAGATGGCAAACGGAGAGTTGCAGCTCTGTCCCTGAAGACAGCAGCAGATGCAACTCTTGTCACCATCTTTTGATCCATCAGTATAGACAGTTGAAAAATCTGAATAATTGGCTTTGATTTCAGCATAGTGTTGCTGAATTAAAAGAGGATTTGTTTTATTTTTATTGTGTTCACGGAGATCAAATATCATTTTTGGTTTGGGAAGTTCCCATGGAGGACATTTGCAAGTTTCAACTTGAGCAACAGATTTTAAATCAAAAGAAGCTAAATGTGATTTTAAACGTATACCTAACGTAGGAATTTTATTTTCATGTTTTGCAAAAATATCTTCATTAATTGGATTAAAAACACAGCTGTAGGCAGGATTATCTGAGTAGGCTTTTAGTTTGACAGCATATTGAAGTCCAAGCTTCAAACGTCTGTTAGAGAGTGACTGCTCATCAGCCTCTACATACAGACTCTCAACTGGTGAGGTTTTAAATGCGCCTCGTCCGTCATTAGGTTTGAAGGTGAACTGGGACAGAACGGTGGTCTGACAAAGGTTTTGTTTTCTGCCTTTTGGGATGCGGCTTTCAAGACCGATTTTGTTGTTGAAAGATGCTGTGTACCTTACTTGCCTAATAATCGATTTTCTGAATCTAGAATCTACCCTATACTTGGCAGAATCCTGATGCACAAAACAGCACTAACAGTTGATTTCCCGGTATCACTCTGCCGATCGTCCCTATCTTGATATATGCACGGTACACCATGCGACGATGAAGAAATAATGCTTTGCGACCTATTAATGTATCTGACAGATTTTGGGTGACAGGTGACAAAAACTGCTTTCGAAGACATAAATAAGCTAAAGCCGTGTTCACATCAAGTTTTGTCTACATGCAGTTGATAGTCGATGTAGGCCTTGTGTGGGTTAAGTGTACACAACACTAAGTGTTAAGTACATAAATTTTACTGTGTATTCGTAAAGAATAAACGTTTTTTGATATTAATAAAATATATATTTATGACGTTCTGTAAAAAGCATCATCATTGTCAAAAACATAATTCGCCTGAATAGACTGGTCGTACACAAATAGTTGCCAATGGTCTTTACTCTATTAACGATTCACTCATTTTCTTGAATTAGGACTCTACTATGAATATTCAGTTGACAGAACAAGCCATACTTCGTGTTTTGGGGAGATTTCTCCTTTTTTCTTATTTTCTTAAGAAATACTTTAATAAATATATAAGACGGACACAAAATTATTTTTAATGGTAATATGATGGTGGCTACAGCAACTATTCTGTCTGGTGAAACATCTCCAAGAATATCTCACTTTGCCGAAATCATTTCACTAAAGTTCATTGGATCAACTCAATTTTACAGTTTACGGAAAGACGTTGCCATCCCGGCCATTGGCCGCTTTTTCACAACGCTACTCGACGTCATTCTCAACAATGACATGGTGTAAACAGCTCATCCTTGGTGAGGATGGACGCTGCGAGAGTCCGCGCTGTTCAGCCAAGTATTGTACTTATACGTTCAAGGACACAGCCACCAGCGTCATACCAGACTTCAGTTTAGTTCAAGTCTCCGAAACCACATCATCAAACAAGATTAAACTAATAGGATTTCAGCGGTCCCTTGCTCGTTTGAAGCAAAAGATCTCACCGTAGGAATCTTATTTACAAACAAACATGCTCTGATTGCCTCAAGGAAGATCTTAGCCATACCAAAGAAGCTACTGAATGAGGTTAAGTCATGGATCCTTCCATCTGAAATCGCATTTGGTAGTGCTCCCGACAAGCCCAGAGGGGTCCGGATAAGCTAGAAGAGACATGGAGAAGCCTGTTGTTTAACATTTCAAACAGGTACACCTTTCCGGGAAAGACTGGCACAATGCGGACTACCTATCCAAATGAGCCCTGATGATATTAGGAAAAGGAAATGGCTAAACAAAGAAGACCAAACATATGCAGCTTTAGAGGTCATCTCAGACAAACATATAGCAATTGTGTTTCAGTTTCATCAAATTTGTCTGGACCTGAAATTTCAAATATTGGAACCCCCAAGGGTGACTGGGGAATAGAAGTATGGTCACCATTGGTCTTCCTCCGACCGGCAGTAAAACCCGTGCTAAAGTGGGGCGTCCGTTTGGCTGTGCGGGATGTATAAATTTGCAGCCACGTCCAGTCAGAATGGGGACGTTAAATCCGATGCCTCGTGTGAAGAGAGTGCCACGCTCTTTGCACGTTAAGAACCCTTGCAACAACTCTTTGAGGGGTCCGTAGGTGACCTGTTGCAAGGCTAAATTTCTGTCCCTATCCAATATACCCTCATTTCCCGTGGCAGTCTAAATTTCTCCGACCTTAATCCCTTAATCTATTACAGAACCTACCTATTGTATTTATTGTGAACTTGTTCTCGTCCTGAATATGCATGAAATATTTGCCACTGGACGTTAAGCAACCAACAATCAATCAATCAATCTTATCATTCAAATACAATTTGACCGATCTTAAGTCACAAGTCCTTAGATTAAACAGAACCCTAGTTCCTTTCAGCAAGGGCAACTGTACATGTAAAAAGCTTATTTTACACGTCAATATTAAAGTGACATGTTATTTCATGCAATATTTTATGGCAAATTTGATATAGGTGAACATATTTTCAAAGCAAAATTTTGCTTTTAAGTGGAAAAGAAAAGTGTTTTGATATATTGGCCAAGCAGGCAGTGAACCGGCACTACTTACAAGAAGAGAAAAATAACACTTTTGAAAAGTTATGAAATTGTGACGCATACAACTGAACTGGATACAACATTGGTTGTTTCCGTGTATTGATTTACTACTGGCATACTTATGCATTTGGATTTGCATCTCTGGTTAAAATCCATCTTAAATGTAACAGTATTACTATAAAACTCCTTAATATGTGCTTGTTTTGAAAACAATTAGTACAATTTATTCAGAAATTTCCACATTTTCTTTATATTTATTGGTTTTGAAATTCCAGTTTTATACAATTTTTATTCCAAATCATTGGCAATGTCAAATTCCTATAAATCCAGTAAAGTAAAAAACTTTTCACTTGGATTAAAATTGAATTAAAATCTGAAAATAGGCATCATGTGATATTTGTGACATGTACACCATCTACATGGTTTCCACATTTTAACCTACTTTAGTGGGCTAAAATCAATAAAGTACTTCCTTTCAAGTCATGCATGGTAAAATTTTACTTCTCCTTTGACAAGTTTATTGCATTTCTGAAAAGTGTTTGCAGATCATAATTAAAACAAAAAAAATAAATTGTGACAAAGATACCAACTTTGTATATTTCCGTGAGAATTTTCTTTAGCATTGGTTTTCTCATAGCGAATTAAGGTCTGTACTCTGATCGAACAGTTTTAGCTTCATCGACTGAAAACCTGAAATGGAGAAGTGATGTTTGATCTGCTAGAGGGGTTTTGTATGGTGTTATGATCAACTCACAGGGAGGTTAAAAATGCATAAAGCATAAATCCGGTCAATGTTTCAGTATCATTTATCGAAGTTTATCTATAAGCTGCATCTATGTCCTCAGTGGTACGACCAACTGGTAGAAAAGAAAGATGACCCTATAACAATAATACTCAATTTGGCCTTACAGTTCTTGAAGAAACTGAAGAATACTTTCGGGCAAAAGTAAATTGATACAGGGAAGTGAGGTGAACTAGGTTAGATGAGATAATCAATAAAGTTGAATAAACAGCTGAAATATTGATAGCAATGCTAAATTGTAGATACCTTTTAATAACAGCATTATATTACCTGAATATAGCAATGCAATATTTGTATTATCTTCTTCTCCTTCGAAAATCCTACATTGTTGTATTGTTGTTACAGCTAACTGCAGAAATTTCCATGTTAATGCTCCTTTGTCAATGCCTTGTTCTCTTGCGAATTTTACATTGATTGTAGCAAGACCATTTAAGGACGCTACCATCCTGAACATGATCCCTATCTACATAGACAATATTCCATTTTGTATCTTTGTTTATTAGGTTTCTTATTATTTTCAGCAATGAAGGAAAACTGAAAAACACGGTGAAAAATTTCCTTGTGCAGATATACCAAGATGAATTGAGAGTTCATGCACACTAATGATGTCCCAACTATAAAAATAAATATGTATACAATAAATTAGACAATCAGGAATATAAAATTGCCTGGCCATCCGACATAGACATTGGTAAAGCTATAATTTGCATCTGCAACTGCTTGACATACCATTGAATACCATCCTTTTCTGTTATAATTATCAGCCGGATTATCACGTGGTGCCACTATTGGAATATGCGTTTCATCTATAGCCCCGCATACTTGTGGAAAACCGATGATTTGTCGAAAATCTCTTATATTCTCAATTAGTTTTTGACCTGTAGGTATACGTATATATTTCGGCAATAAATGGTCCGTTACCTGTAGGTATACGTATATATTTCGGCAATAAATGGTCCGTTATAGCTTTACAAGTTGTAATTGTGCAACAAGTCGACCGCCCAACAGCAAATAGGTGTGAAAAAGAAATGTTATGATTAATAATGGGACAATTATCCAAGTAATGCATTTGTATGTCTTATCACCTATTTCAACTTTTCCGATACTAATAATACAGAAACCAAACACAAAAGTAAAGAACATACATTTTTGTATGCAGTATGTTGTCTTAAGAAGAAATAACTCCTTATCCTTCAATATAACTTGAGTTCATTCATGGGCTTCTTGTTATATTGTTTTCCAAGATCACTAATCGTGCTGTGTCCTATGTTGGATTTGCCAAGATATGAAATGCAATGCAAGGAAAATGTGGTACAGACAGACAGCATAACACTTGTTAATCACTATCTATGGAGTGAGTCTACATAAATAAATATAAACAATTGTACATGTTTGACTAATGCGATGAGTCTTTTTTGAGTTTTTATGTTCTCCAAATACTGATAGTATATGGAAGTAAGTGTTCTCAATAAAATTTATCCAGTTTTGTAAGCCTTGTAAAAAAAACATGGATCAAAGTCTACAGTCTGACACATATTCCTTTTGAAATGTAAATCACTAGATAAAAGAGAGACGAAAGATACCATAGGGACAGTCATACTGTAGCATTTGTCAAGTCAGTAAATGCCTCTTTGTATTTGATGGTGATAATCATTCTTATTAAGTTTATCTTCTGACAAAGCGTGCTAATATAGACAATTCAAAAAACTTTTGAAGTGTGACATTTGCATGAGAAAATACCATCTACAGAACACCCAATGTATGGCATGTTCTCATACAGCAGCAATCCCTTTCTCTGCATACAAGTGTAAAGCTTTTTCTTTAATCTAAATCAAATTATTTGAAAGTGTATGCAGGGCGTATGAACAAAATTTTTAAGGGTGTAACTACTAGTTTACTCACAATTTCATGTGAATATTATATATACATAGCATATCCTCATTATGTACAAAGTTTTATGTAATAATGATGTGTTGTTTCAGAAAGGTTGCAATGACAAACTCGAAGTAATATTTTAGGCCAAAACAAATTTATGTAGATCACATTTTCATAGTCTCCTTTGGAATATTTCCTATTGGCATGGTACTTAATTACTTAAGGCATGTAAGGGTTATAGAATAACTAAGTTCATTATTTCAATAATTAAATTCATTTGAACAAGGCTAAGTGAAAGGTTGCATGTGAGGCTTTTATGTGTGTAATTTTGTCTTTCTAACATTCATACCAAATTCGAAAGAACATAGTATCATGTACTCCTTTTCTAATGTCTTTTGATATAATTTGAATTCTTTTCAAGTTGTTACTTGCCCTCTGATCAATACTTATATGGGCAAAGTTGTGTAGGCCACTGCAATCCATAGTAAGTTCTGCATTGTACCTGTAATAAAAAAAAACTATAAACAATGCTAGTTAAGAATTGATACTTAAATATGTTGATCAATATAAATAAGATGTGGTGCAAATGAGCAAATTCTCCATCCAAACCACAATATTCAACTCATAAAGTTATTCAGGTTACATTTCTTATTCATTTATTTAAACATAAATTGATGATGATACAGAATATATGTAATAAGTATTGAACATTTTGCAGGTCTTTTGTCCTTCAAAATGGTTCAATCCCAAGGGTGACCGGGGAATAGAAGTATGGTCACCATTGGTCTTCCTCCGACCGGCAGTAAAACCCTTGCTAAAGTGGGGCGTCCGTTTGGCTGTGCGGGATGTACAAATTTGCAGCCACGTCCGGTCAGAATGGGGACGTTAAATCCGATGCCTCGTGTAAAGAGAGTGCCACGTTCTTTGCACGTTAAGAACCCTTGCAACACCTCTTTGAGGGGTCCTTATGTGACCTGTTGTAAGGCTAAATTTCTGTCCCTATCCAATATACCTCACTTCCCGTGGCAGTCCAAATTTCTCCGACCTTAATCCCGGACGCCTCTATTACAGAACCTACCTATTGTATTTATTGTTAATTTGTTCTCGTCCTGAATATGCATGAAATATTTGCCACTGGACGTTAAGCAACCAACAATCAATCAATCAAAATGGTTCACTATTTCAATTTGATTTTTTAGGGATCAGTTTATAAATTCTAGTAAACTGGGTTCATAAAATGAAAATTCTTAGATACTGCATTTCCCTTATGAAATTTCCTGCGTGTTTTTCTGATCAACAGGGATAGCAGGCTTTGAAATGGTGGCTCAGTAATGAAAGGTACATTATAAGAAGATGTTGTATGAGTGCCAATGAGACAACTCTCCATCTAAGTCACCATTTCTAAAGTAAACTATGATTATATAGGTCAAACTACGGTCTTTACATTTGAATACTCGATAAGGATTTATTCATGAAGAAAATATACTTTTGGATATATATTCAAGAAAGCGCTCACTTTCAATAAAGAAACTTTTTTTTCTGGAGAATTTATGTCGGAAATTCAAATTTGAAAAGAATCTGAAATTCAATTATAATTTTAACTGTTCAGTTTAGTCAAAATATCAGTGAGAGAAAGGGTAGATGATCATATATTCCAGCTGCGAACAACAGAATCCAAAAGAAACATGATCACGTCTAAATCAGTGATTCCAGACATTAAACAACTCCTTATAAAAGGATTACTACATGACCAACATGAATATACCACAAGTAAGTTTTCTGATACAGCATGCAAAACGGATGATCAAATAATTACATCGACTAGTAAATCTTCTGCAGCTATATCGAACTCACCATAGATCCAAGTCTTACATATATATAAACTGCATATATATTATCTGAATAAATACCCATTCCCCGTAACAAATCTAACATCGGTCATAGATTTGTTTTAATCTTCATTAACTTGACTAACATAGGAGGGAAAAAAAGGAGTTTTATATGCACCGCAGGTGACACTTTTATGGTCACAGGATTCTGTTTTTGCTAGCAGGCACATAAAACCACCCCAAAACAAAACTTCCCCCAAGGGTGACTGGGGAATAGAAGTATGGTCACCATTGGTCTTCCTCCGACCGGCAGTAAAACCCGTGCTAAAGTGGGGCGTCCGTTTGGCTGTGCGGGATGTACAAATTTGCAGCCACGTCCGGTCAGAATGGGGACGTTAAATCCGATGCCTCGTGTAAAGAGAGTGCCACGCTCTTTGCACGTTAAGAACCCTTGCAACAACATTTGAGGGGTCCGTAGGTGACCTGTTGCAAGGCTAAACTTCTGTCCTTAACTAATATACCCTCATTTCCCGTGGCAGTCTAAATTTCTCCGACCTTAATCCCTTAATCTATTACAGAACCTACCTATTGTATTTATTGTGAACTTGTTCTCGTCCTGAATATGCATGAAAAATTTGCCACTGGACGTTAAGCAACCAACAATCAATCAACCAAAACAAAACTTGATATAGAACGTTTAGTCAGCCAAAGCAATATGCTTCGGACAGAAAAATTTAATCTTGGAAAAATGTGTTTTCGTTTTGGCAGCTATCCCCATACATCGAGCATGGACCCAGTAGCTGCATGTTGTCTTGCACAGCTACATCCAACCAAAAGGATGCTACATATAGAGGATCACCTGATCCATCCTTGAAAAAAGCTTTGATACAAATCTTAATTATGTAAAAGGTTTACAATATTTTACAGTGACAAGTTCAATTGTGGATTCAAAGGGTATTTTTCTATTCCATAAATCTTGAAATTGAAGAAGCGGAATGCTTTGTCCCGTTATCATCCCGAAAATTCAATAGTGCTTTTAGTTTAGCCATGCCGTCTTTCTTAGCCAGATCGACCGGTGTGTTATCCATAGCAATTTCCCGAAAGAGTAAGTGAACCAAACAAACTTAAGTGCTTATTTGCCAAAATTCATATCGGTCACTCATTGCCTGACTGAAATTTCATACATCATTGATCAAGGAAGTCAAAAATTGGTTATTGCATTTGAACTGTACTAATATATATATACCTGATATGAAATACCCGTACATCTGTCGGGTGGATTACTGCCAGATAGTCCAAGATATGCAGGATGAAACCACTCCCAACGTCTTACACACTGCCAATACAGCTTGCCATCATTATTCTTCTTACATATACATTATCTTCTCTTTCCTTGTGAGAAATCAAAACAAGAATCTCTTCTCTGTAAACCAGAAACAGTTTACCGGTAATGGTTAGCGATCTTAACATATATTACACCCACATATTTTACACTGTTTAATGCCTTGATAGCTTCTTACTTTAAATTCTTACTTTTAAATTTCGCAAAACTTGCCAGACTTTTGCAAATGTCACACGGTCAATAAATAAGAACTTTGTATTAATATTAATAGATTTCAGTATCTTTAGTTCAACGGTCATTTTTTTGGAATAAGACCAAAACCAAATTGGCCAAGGAGCTTTAGAGAAAAATAAGTATTGTTTATGTCCTAGTTTTCCATTAATTCGAATGTTTTGCCTACCTGAATACAAAGATATGTGATGTTATTTTGTGGTTATAAAGAGACGTTCACGCACGTGCTCCGTTTCCACGAACTTCTTTATTTTGCTTGGATTGTCTACATCTAGTAATGATATGTATATGACTTGTCTACCAGAAACAATACAAAATGATTTTTTAATACTGGAAAACATTCCAAAAAATAAGTTTGTTTGTTGCATAACCATCCAAGATTTAGCTTACTTGAAACTATATTCTTTAAAGTAGATGAGAATACATTATGTTTATATGCAACATACAGAAGGAAAAACAAAAAGGGAGAGAAAAAACAACGGGGGAGAGAGGGGTGAATATTGATAAAACCTTAAACTACTGTTCTAATTTCATCGTGATCATCTTTAAAGCAGTGAGATTATCTTCATTGACAGTACTATTTTCCTTTGTATGAGGAAAATTTGTGTTATGAGTCGCATAATATCATTGTTGTCATTTTGTCACATCCTGAGATTACCTTCGCCATTAATTGTAACCTTGATATGAGTAATTATGTCATCAAAGGGTAGTCTTAAGTGTTGTGCAATAGTGTATTGTAATAACATACCTATGATGAGTTTATCTGTTGACCACGATATCATTGTTGGTTTTGTACAATGTAGGTAAACAAATCTTTTTTTTATTGATCATCTTCAGTGAAAAAAAAAATTCCTCAGTGCTACAAATGTACTGGAATATTTTGTTACAAATATATGTTGAAAGAATCTGGTCGAACACACACCTGCTGGGAAAAAAGACATTCACATGAAGCAGAATCTGATTTGGGGTGTAAATGAGTCCCATATATCAGGAGCCTCATTATTACTACAAAAACAGATATTATATCAAATAGAAATTCCTCGCTTACAAGCAACAAGTTTCTGCTTACAACCTGGCAAACCAAAAAAGAAAAAAACAGATTTAAATCCCAGACAGCAAAAGCCCTACCTCTGCAAGTATCCACGCATGATGATATTGTAGAGGACAATACTACTACAAAACTTGAAGTATCAATTGCAAGTTCTCACAAAAGGAAATGTACCTTCACTGATATGGCAACTATAGAAAACAATGTAAAAACCGACGACGAACATGAAATTGAGAGACTCAAGCCGGAAATCCTGTCATTGACAGAGAAACTAAATGCCGGTACAGGTGATATTACTCCGGAAACATTCACAAATGATGAAAAGGCTAAACTTATTTTACAAATGTTTTAAACAAGAATCACCGTCACTTTCAATGAAATGGGACAATACCTTATTATAAGGGGTAATAAGTAATTGTGTATCTTGTAATTGGTTGCTTAGAATTTTTGTTATAAACAATTTCTTTGCATATAATGTGTAATTGACCATATCAGATACCCAAAAGTCCTTCTTTCACAAACTAGTATATACATGCATATATTATGTCGGTAAATAGGTAGGCAAATAGACAGGTTGCCTACTGCATTTAATATTATCAATACTTTTGTACTAGAAAACTAATTGTTACATACCAGCTTTCCAGTTGACACATCAATGATGCATTTTGGGCTCATGAAGCACAATATTGTGCAAGATTGCAATCCTGCATTAGTGATATGGTGCCTTGAAAAGACCTAACCATTATGATCATCCTGCTCTGCCTGGTGCTTCACCTTAGCCAGCTAACATATAAAGACATGATTCCATTTTTGCTAGCAGGCACATCAAACCACCCCAAAACAAAACTTGATATAGAAAGTTTATTCAGAAAAAGCAATATGCTTCGGACAGAAAAAAATAATCTTGGAAAGTATTGCTTCCGTTTTGGCAGCTATCCCCATACAACGAGCATGGACCCAGTAGCTGCATGTTGGTCTTGCACAGCTACATCCAACCAAAATAATCCGCGGATTCAATTGTCCCTCATTGCACACTTTACAATCATCTCCAATAGTAGTGATTTCTTTTACAAAGCTCTCACTAGTTTGACATTCTGCCTCCTTTTTTAGTGGTTTGATTATTCGTGTAAGGTCACCAATTATGCCTTGTGTGGTTGGAAAAGAAATCTTACTGATACCACCGTCAGTTTCCTCTCCCATGACAAAGTATCCTAGTTCTGACGGAAGAGCTTGAATTGTTGGAACTTTATAACGATCTTTATATCGTCAAAAGAATAAACATAACAAAATAAAACAAACATATAAGAATAGATGCAAGATCAATAAAAAAAAAATAACAATGGATACCTCATTACTTTCCTTCTTTCGATACAAAATAATTCAATTCTTAAGTACGTTGCTGTAAAAAATTGAAAACAACACGTTTAATAATTTCATGCTATTGCGAAATTATTTTCTGCATTATAAATAAAAGATTGAATCTATTTATTTAGTCGTATTCCCTTTTCTCTTCAAGGGTGCCACATATAGAGGATCACCTGATTCATCCTTGAAAAAGCTTTTGATACAAATCTTAATTATGTAAAAGTTTTACAATCTTTTACAGTGACAAGTTCAATTGAGGATACATAGGGTATTTATCTATGCTGTAAATCTTGAAATTCTCCAAGACATTCAGGATGAAACCACTCCCAACGTTTTACACACTGCCAATACAGCTTGCCATCATTATTCTTACATATACAATATCTTCTCTTTCCTTTTGAGAAATCAAAACAAGAATCTCTTCTCTGTAAACCAGAAACAGTTTACAGTTAATGGTTAGCGATCTTAAAATATATTATACCCTAATATTTTACACTGTTTAATTGCCTTGAAAGCTTCTTACTTTTATTTGTTATCCCCAGACTTTTGCAAATGTTACAAATATTACAATCTTTGTTTGATCCAAAGAAATTTTTAAATGCAGCAACCTCAAATGGAACTTCCAATGAAACTGTGGCAAAAGAACAATATGCTGAACAGTATGACGACAACCATCTTCACTATTGTGGTTTAGTAGTTAATCTTGGATCTAGTTTTCTTGGTGCTACACCTGATGGCAAACTGTGCTCGAAAGGTACCATATGAATTGTAGAAGTAATGTTCTTATGCTGTTTGATACCTCAAAATTGTTGGAATCTATTACTTATTTGAATTTTTTTTTTAGATTTTTCCATTTATTAATAAGTTTAACGGACACATTTACTCTTTCGAGGTTCATATTTCCCAATTTTGCCCAACATAAAACCATGTTGTATTGTGTCATTAAAGGTTTCTTCCACATCCCCGCAAATGGCGATCAATAATTGTTCTTCCTTTTCTGTCCAATTGTTGTTCAGTAAAACATGAATAATTTAATTGCATATCAGATACAACTCCCCAAGGGTGACTGGGGAATTGAAGTACGCTCACCATTGGTCTTCCTCCGACCGGCGGTAAAACCCTCGTCAAAGTGGGGCGTCCGTTTGGCTGTGCGGGATGTACAAATTTGCGGCCACGTCCGGTCAGAATGGGGACGTTAAATCCGATGCCTCGTGTAAAGAGAGTGCCAAGCTCTTTGCACATTAAGAACCCTTTCAACAACTCTTTGCGGGGTCCGTAGGTGACCTGTTGCAAGGCTAAATTTCTGTCCCTATCCAATATACCCTCATTTCCCGTGGCAGTCTAAATTTCTCCGACCTCAATCCCAGACGCCTCTATTAAAGAACCTACCTATTGTTTTTATTGTTCATTTGTTCTCGTCCTGAATATGCATGAAATATTTGCCACTGGACGTTAAGCAACCAACAATTTACCCTTGGGGGTAGGGATATTTGAAGTTAAGTTTTTTACTTTCTTAATGTTCTATCTTTATTTTGAGCGCTCTTTTTTTCTCCTGCGCCAACTAATACTGCTTACTTTAAACCTCGTACTGCATGGCAAACACCTCATCTTGATTAATGTTTTTCCCTTTTTTTTGGGGGGGGCGGGGGGGGGGGGATTTCCATTAGCTCCTGCTTGTGGTTTTGTAAATGATGTAGGTTTTGAAGGAGCAGCATGAGCTGCTGTTGAGGACAGTACTGGTTTTATTTACCTTTTTTTCACAATTTAAAAAAAAATTTCATTGATCGTTCAGTGAGTTTATATACTCACCCTTTGTTTGAAGGCATCATGGGTCAGATTGAATTCATTTTGATAATGAAAAGAGGACATCTCTTGGGTCATTCCATGGAGTGTCATTGAAATAATACGCATTAATGTGGTATTCTTTTTCTCTCCTGGTACTATTGGAATATTGTTCAAAGCTGATGATATAACTCTCAATGTCTGTGGTGCTTTCATCATGGAATGTATGCCAATGAAAGTTAAAAATTCCTCAGAATGATACATCTTGTAATATAGAAACGGATCCCAGTTTTCAAATGGCTTCACATTCAGCAGATACAATATTTGATGTTGCAGCAGTTACAATTTCAGGATGTGATTTACTTATAATATTCCATACATTTTTCATCATTTTGTCGTCTGTGAATTGCCCTGCAGATATTTCTCTGTGTGATTTCTTGTACAAATGAGGTCTTTTTCCCACTGGGGTAAGAAAAGAGGGACGAAAGATACCAAAGGGACAGTCAAAAATGAAAAAGACAAACAGACAACAATGGCTACAGAATAAGCAACACGAACCCTATAAAAAACTAGGGGTGATCTCAGGTGCTCCGGAAGGGTAAGCAGATCCTGCTCCACATGTGGCACCCGTCGTGTTGCTTATGTTATAACAAATCCGGTAAATAGTCTAATTCGGTAGGTCACATTTATGAAAGGGAAGGGGATTGTAGTTACGACGTACGGAACATATCTAATATATTATGTGAAACGGTTATTAATAAACTGTCATCTAAGAAAGGGAACTTTAAGAGACTTGGGGTGATTGATTAAATGTAATCATTAATTGATATCTCTTTTATTGAAATAAGACAAGATATCTATTGGTTGAAGAAACTATTAAATTTTAAAAATTTAATTTCATTATATTCCGTTGAATTTTTTTAGCACTATTTGGAGTAACTGGGTGATCTTTCAACATGTTCAATGATGGTTAAATGGAATGCAAAATATTATCATTTAACGCAATATGTATTTCTTTTATTTCTTTAATGGTTGGTTTTAAGTGGATTGATTCATGATGCTAATCATTCCAAATTTATTTTTTCCTGTAACTGCCTAATTTTTTTTATTATTTATGAAGCACAATTCCATTATCAGATGCAATATGAGTTCTTTCATTTTCCTCAAATTTATTCAAATTCAAATTAATTTATTTTTTAATAATTAATTGTCTTGACATTATTGATCTGGAATAGTGTAATGTTCATATATGTTAAAAACAAGTACTGTACATGTATGTAGACCTGCAAATAAAACTTAAGATGTACATGTTTCTGTTATCAGGTACATTCATTAAAAACAAATTACCTTTTTATTTGATGTCTTCTGATAAGGCAAGACATGTTGACTTAGCTTCATCACAATCATCTCTATACTTGTCTCTCTGTGTCTTTGCTTTCTCTAGGGGGTCCTGGTATTGCGTCAGTTTAATTGTCTTTTTTTCTTCTGTCAAATTTCCACTGTGTGTTATAAAGCTTACATATTAGACATAAATAGGTAGCTGGTTAAATAATAACTGTATGGGGTGTCTGATCTAACCATGAGTCATTGAATTTTGGAAGGCATAATTTCCTCATATTCATAGAGTCAGATGCCTCTAAATACTCCTCATGTATATCTGCTTTGGTTTTGTCGGACGGAAGTAGAATGGCGTGCGATTTCTGGTTTGGCATTCTTCCAGGAAAGAAAGTCCATATTGGTTGGCATAAGATTGAAGGAAATGTTTAACCGAGTCAACATCTGTAAGTGTCAGTTCGTTTTATTTGAGATTTCCCCTTATTACCATGTGTACGGGGTGCAAGACCCTTGTGTCAAGTGATCTACCAATGGCATAATTTTTTCCCTATTCACTCCATGGGCAAATGCAAACGTCTCTCAACAAACCTGCTGACCATTTAAAAAGAATTCCTGTCTCGACTTTTTCCCTCTCTTTTGCTTTGGTTTTTTTTTTGGATTGTGTGACCACAATATATTTCACATGTATATGGATTTTCTTCATTTGAGCTACTTGTATTTAGCAGCTCACAATCAGAAGGATTGTTAATATTAGGATATGAGGAAATTGGTGATTGATAGACGGCTAACATTGGTCCCTGGAAGTCAGTAGCTGACGCATTTGCTTGTAATGATGACGACAGCATACCAGTTACGTTATTAATTGGGACTACAGTATTGTCTTTCACCAGTTAAACGTCAGAACTTTGGAACTTCAGGAACAAAGCATCGGCAATGTCATTTGCGGTTTTAATAGTTTAAGGGTTTTCCTTATATTTATAATAATAGCTGTATTTAGATTTAGGGACAATGACAACAGCATTGTTTTTTTTTTTATTAAATTTCACGTAACCATCTTACATTCAATGCAGTATCTACATATTTTTCTTTTTTATATAAATGTCTATAAACAGGTTGATTATAACGAATCTCACTTGAAGCATTTCTCAATAGATGTTTGTTTTCTTGACAGCTATCACCACTCTTATTATAGTGACACTTTTTTGAAGTACATGCAATATTTTCTCTACCCTGTGCGCATGCCTCAAACTTGAAAGGAGATCGTCAATATTGGCACATTCTTCACATTGTTTGTTCATAGAAATCAGAATTACTGTCCCTTTAAGTAATAAAGACAAAGGCAGTTAGAGCCAGTAAAAAAACTCACCAGTTTGAACAATGTATTTCATTGTTGGAGCTGCATTGAAACCGAAATTTCATACTTTAATTGCATCAGTGTTTTAGATGGAGAGATGTCTCAATGGCTCTCACACCACATCTTATTTACATACTTTTCTTAGTTCATAGATTTGAGATGTATCATTATAAATTACAGCTTTATGTTCTTGTCTACTTTCCTGTTTTTCAGGTATACCTGCAGCCGTTTGGTATTTAGCAGCCCACATGTTTTTAATTTTCAGTATCCTGTCAATAATTTACAAATGTTAGTTCCACTTTTCATTTTTCCATTGTCTAGTTTAATACAGGCGTCTTGCCACATTAACTCAATGTCCTTTGCTACGTGGGTAAATCTATTCCTCTTGCATTGTGTAACTCGAAGTGAACTTCGGTGAGAGATGCACATATTTTGTGCATGCTCGTGTGGCCAGGGCACTGTCCAATGTGAGGGACAGGGTTAGGATCATGCTAACATGTTTGACCTTCATCACATTATGTATGTTTATCATTAAACAGACTATGAATAACGTTTGGGGTCATGCTCTATCTCTCCTCTTGTGTGAAAAATGTTTCAAATTCCACTACGTTTGAAGATCAGAAATAATTATTAATTTAATCCGTCCTTACAATAAAAAAAAATGCACTTTACCTTGATTTTTGTCCTTTATATTGGTAGGAGGTGTTGAGAGCTTCAGTAGTGCTTTGTTTTTGGTGCTTGGTCATTATATACATTACTAAAATAAAAAATTCATTTCATCAATGGTATTTCATACATAATACATAATTCATTGCTGCAATATGCTCAACACAAATAAAAGTAACTATTCGAAAAATTATAAATCTTAAAATTTATGTACACCCCTAATTAATCACATAATACAATGTTTTCTGCAGTCATATGATTCATACTCAACGTTTTACGTAATTGTTAAAATTCTAAAGTTAATAAAGACGGGGTTTAATATTTTCATAAACTATCTTTCTTTTTCCTTTATATCTTGGATTTTTTTGTGTCACAGGTTGTTTATTATCTACATTGAAATAACAAATGTAGTTTATTATTAAGTCATGGTTACATAAATCCACTATAGCCTATTGTTGAGGTCAAATATTTATATTGAGCTACATGTACAGAGCTACTAACCTCAGGACAAAAATATAAGAATCAGAAACATTATCAGACAATGTGAATCTACAAATTAAGTTGTAGAACAGTCATATACTTGCTTTATTATATCCTGTTCACAAAAAAAAATCAAATTTGCTTAATTATGCACCATACAGTTGAATGAAATCAGTATACTAGTACTCTTTTTTTACACTCCCTTTGTAACCTCCCGAGAATCATCATCATAAACATCAGACATTTCTGCTGTTGTTGTGTCGTCATGAAGGTCACTCTCTCTTTTGCTCTCTACAAACCACAATTACAAACCACAATAAATTCATATAACAAACAAGATGTGATGCGCCAACTTCCTACAATATACTTCAGGACCTAGAATATAGCAACAATAGGTTTCTAAACAGCACTTGACAATCAGCAAAACAAATACATGTACCACACTGCAAGTTATAAAAGAAAAGAAAAATAGAAAACAAATAACCCCCCCCCCCAAAAAAAAAACTAAACAAACTTACCTTATTCAGGTACATGTACAAAATAGTATAAATTGTAGGTATCTGCAGAATGTAAACAAATCAATATTAACAGGTGTATAGCAACAAAACTTAGTTGTTATAAATTAATTATAAAAAAATAACTTTTCCATAAATATTTAAGGTTTTTATCTAGTTTTACTGAAGTTTGGAGTGTTGAAACATATATGTATGTTACACCTCAATATGAATTGAAAAGACAACATCGAGTTCATAAACAATATTTATATATTGTAAACATGTAACCAATTTTTCACATCGAACAACAACCTTCTAACTGACCAGAATATACATTAAATCTGTCTTTATCTTTGAATGTTAAACATATTAGAATAACCAGAACATTTAAGTGTTCTTCAGTGGCGACTTTATGACCATAGATAAATAGCACTAATAATTGCGATAGTCCTATAGAGTTCATTCAGATGCTAAGAAATATAACTATATAACGGTTTTAACAGGTATCACAGTTAAAGTTTTTGTAATGTCTATCACACAAATAATATTAAAATTAGCCTTTTAACAATGTATAATAGTTATCAAAGGTACCAGGATTATTGTTTAATACGCCAGACGCGCGTTTCGTCTACATAAGACTCACCAGTGACGCTCAGATCTAAATAGTTATAAAGCCAAACAAGTACAAATTTGAAGAGCATTGAGGACCCAAAATTCCAAAAATGTTGTGCCAAACATGGCTAAGGTAATCTATTCCTGGGATAAGAAAATCCTTAGTTTTTCGAAAAATTCAATGTTTTGTAACAGGAAATTTATAAAAATGACCATATAATTGATATTCATGTCAACACCGAAGTGTTGACTACTGGGCTGGTGATACCCTCGGGGACGAAACGTCCACCAGCAGTGGCATCGACCCAGTGGTGTAAATAGTTATCAAAGGTACCAGGATTATAATTTAATACGCCAATAACTTGAACCGAAGACATGACAAATGTACATGCTTTAATAAATTCTAATGATCTTTTCCAGCTTGAACTGTTCCCACCTATCGTCTTGATTTCCGACCTTCTTGCATCACTTTATATACGTTTTTGGCCCAGTATGGCGACATTACTTAATTTCCAAATTAAAAGAATCACACCTTTTGCTTTCTCGCGTTCTTTCCATACAGTCCTGCAAAATTTTTTGTCATATTTCAACTGTGTCCTGCAATAAAATTTAGTCATCAAAACAAGGTCAAAACAAACATGAATAATGCAGTGCAACTGCAAGATAAACATCTGGATGTTCAGGGTACATGTAAATGAAATGTATTGAGGCTGTAGAAATGTAAGTGTAGTTTAATTTTGCATTACCTTTCCCATGTACAAAAAATGTATCATTTCTATAATTTTTTTAAAAATTCAAAATTGAATAAAATACTTTTGTTAAATTTTTTATTTAATTTTCTTATCAAGTTAAGTTACAAAAAAGGTCATTTGCTTTATCTTCATGATCTCAACTCAAATTCATGTGTAAAGTGTACTTTTACTCTTTCTAAAATGCTGACACGTGTTTGGGCTTTAAGTCCAATTTTGTAAAGTTTTCATCGTCTCTTTGTATCTTTGATTACTTTACTTGTAAATCTCATCTGCCTACAAACAGTTGAATATGATACAAAAGATAACTTTAGGATGATAAATACTACTAATGGACCTCTTTGTCTTCCTTATAAGATCTCTTTTGGTCCATTTATACCTCTCATTTCCTCAAAATTTCTACTTTTTAGGCCAATAAATAAAAATTTTAGGGTAACTTTCACTCATTTATGATAGAAATGTTATAATAAATGATTAATTGAAGTATTCAAGCTGAATTAACTATCCGTATAAAAGTTTACTGTCTCCAAGGAGGTTTCGATAAGTCCTTACGTAAAACTTAAATTTATGCCGCATTCCAGAGAGGGACATAAAAAGCTTCTCTTTTGGTGAATAATTTGTTGTCACTGCTTTAAAAATGATTTCATTTACTTAAAACTATATATTTATTAAAGTATTTCTTAGGAAAGATTTTCTAGTATAGCAGAATATAAGAAATAAGGAGAAAAAGCTTCCCAAAGCTCTAAGTATGGCTTGTTCTGTCAACTAATATTCATGGTAAAGTCCTATTTCAAGGAAATTTTCTCATAAAATGTGTTTTGGAGACTCAATCCACACAGAATATTTCATTATTTATAATATTTCACTTAAATAGCAAGAAATTTTAACACATGAGAGTACTCACAAGGTCAAAGGTGCATGTACAGCTCTCAATATTAGGTGTATTACCACCATTGATTTTCCCCTATTATCCTTTGTTAAATTTGCACTTTTCAAAAAATTGTGCAGAATTTTTCTTTGTTTCAAATAAAGAAATACTTGGCATGAGTAAAGTTTTATCCTGTCCAGTACTATAGAAAAAAATTCACATAACATTTCATTGCATATAAGAAAATAACCATCACTGGAAGTTAACCAATCAAATTTTCCCCCTTTTTTAACCTGTGTACAAGCTTTAGTAACCAGGTAACCTCAAGTTTCCAAAATATTCTATAGAAACCCCAAATAAAAAAATAATGGTGCTTTGAAATACTCAAGACATATGTTTATGACCCAGAAATGTTTTACTGCAATGAAATGTAGGATCAATTACATACAACTGTCAAATTCAAGGGAATATTTTTTTTTCGATCTATTTTCGTATGCAACCGGATGTGACGTACTATGATTTGGTGGTATTACACCTTAATTTCTTTCTTCTTTTATTATGAGTAATATAATAAACAGCTGCGTTATGAGCGCATGATACGCCCGTCGTCTTGTGTGTGAATTTTTATGCAATAAGCATAAATAGTTTCTGACATACGGCGTGACATGCGAAAACCCCCTTTTTTTTTTACAAAAAACTCAATATCTCTAAAATAAAATTTTGAATCAAAACCAAAAAGTATACAGATCTTTAGATTAATATAACTAAGAAGTGTGTAAAATTTTAAGCAATAATCATAAATCGTTTTTGAGATACGGCGCGACATGTGAAAACCCCCCCTTAAAAAAAAAAAAATCAATATCTCAAAAATAAAATTTTGAATCAAAACCAAAAAGTATACAGATCTTTAGATTAATATAACTAAGAAGTGTGTAAAATTTTAAGCAATAATCATAAATAGTTTTTGATATACGGCGCGACGTGAAAAACCCCTCCCCTTTTTTTTACATAATACTCAATAACTCAAAAATAAAATTTTGAATCATCACCAAAAAGTATACAGATCTTAAGATTAATATAACTAAGAAGTGTGTAAAGTTTTAAGCAATAATCATAAATCGTTTTTGAGATACGGCGCGACATGTGATGATAAGTCTGTCGGAAGGGGACGATAAATGGCTGACCCGTGTTAAGAGAGAGCAATATCTCTTGCACGTAAAAGACACCTTTGTAGATTTCGAAAAAGAGCAGGCTAATGACGCTACAAGGCAGCACTCGCACCAGCAAAGTGGAAAGGGATTAATATAAGTTGTAAAAACTTGTTTCCCAATCTACTATAAATAAATATGTTTAAACGAAAACCCCATAATATGTAAAACTTAATGTCATAAAATGGGGGTCATAACAAACTTATATGAATATGACCCCTACATTACATTATTATATCTTTATAACACCTGAATTAGATAAGATGGGGGCCATTAAATATATATCTATTAAATACCTTTAAGAAACCACACACCATGAACTGAAAAACGTATAAATATCAATCAACATGATAAACATTTATCATACAAAGTTTCCATACATTATCTGAGGGACTTTGATAGAAAAAGGAGAACCTATGGATGTGGGTGTTTTTCTGTTAAAATATCTAAACCGACGATTGTATAAAATATCATCAACAAGCATAACAGAATGATGAACCTCTCAACAAAACAAATGAAAAATACAATAGTATCAACTACAACAAATAATAACAAGGATATGTAATAAAATTAATATATATTTTTTTCTCATTAAACATAGGTTATTAATTAAAAAAAGATCCAATTAAAATATCATAGTTTTTTCTGTATAACTTGTAGTACACATAATATAAAGATGAGACAAATTTACCACTGATTCAAGTCGCAAAATAAAATTTATACACTTTAAAGTGTAGATAGTTCCTTTATGATCCCAATCCATTTCTTACCCTAAGGTAACATAGACGTTCAGTATAAGCGTCAATCACTTTTACCTCTCTTACTAATCTCCGTTTGTGCCTCTTAAATAGCATCTCGTGGTAATTCATCAGAACATTCATATTAGTAATCTTCTGGTATTTTAATAACATGTTCTAGATGGTTTATTTCATCTTGTTCTACAGATCTGAAAAATATTGTAACCACAATTTAAAAAAGTATCTAATACATAACAATCAATTTTTTACTATAATATATATTTTTGTCTTTTGGAAAATGTTGTTTGTGCTGTATTTAGACCCCTCTACCAAGAAATTTGTTTTGCATGCACACGTATAAAAATTGCGGTTTTTATCCAACGCAATCATATCTTTGAACGTTGTTTTCAATTTAGACTTGTTTGTATATATATATATATATATATATATAAATATTATAAGACATGAGTGTTTTCTTAATTTTTTAAAAGTTATTACTAATTACCCATAATTAACTAATTACATATTTGTGTAGGTGTATAAATATTTTCATTTGTTTTTAACTGTTGTACATTAAAATTCAATTGTAATCATACAATATCACATTAATTTTTAAAAAATAAACAAATATGATAAAACTTAAAAAAAAAATTAAACTTACATAGTAGGGATATGTGTCCTGGTTTCTGTTTTAATTCCAGATAGAACAAGTTGAGGAGGAGTAGACCTAAAAGAATAAATATAAAATACATATTCTGAAAAGTATCATAAGCAATGAAAATATATATATATAGTATAAATATTTGTGTATGTGTGAGTAGGTTATGTGTTTGTGTCTATGTATGTATCTATATTACATTTATTGTCCAAGGTTAAATATCTTGACAAAGAATTACAAAGACAATCATCTCACAATTTCTTATTACTATAGTATCTAAACAATACTGTAAAAACATAAAAATAAGAAACTTACATATTTTGGATATTGATTAAATTTCCATTTTAGCTTCTTCTGGTTGTCAATAGATCTGAAGATTAGATATGAAATATACAGTACAAAGTAGTATCACAAATATGTATATATATATCAGGTATGAATTATGGTTATAACTATAATATCAAAATTACATATTTTTTAGAACATATGGATTTAGTTTAACATAATTATCAAGAGTATACATGTGATCCATACATGTATGTAAAAAAATGAATAAAGTTAAAAGATAATTTCAATGAGTTTTTTCTAAAACTTAATAAATTTATTTTGCAATAAATCACACATGGTTTATCACTAAAATATATTTTTTCATTTATATCCAGAAAAATACTACCTAAAATAAAAAACTATACTTACATTTATAGGTACTACCTATAGCTGGTTCTCAATAGTAAATGAATACAATTTTTATGGTTTTGACCAATTACTAATTGGATTTTGTTATATCTATGTATGATATAACAAAATCCAATTAGTAATTTAAAAATATATATGTTAAAATCTGAAGAGTTACAAATAAATGGAATAATTATCTATGAATACATCATTAGGAACCTATGATAGCAAAACTGAAAAAAATACAGTAGAAAGGTCTCATATAATTAAAATAATTATATATTATATATCATTATGACCACATGTGACAGGTCAATGGTCATAGATAGGTATAAAATATGACATCATTACAAAACTATGAATACAGTGTATGATCCTGACATAATTATAAACCATGGGGAATTGTTTTCTTAACACCTAACATCAATACATATTGATTACATTGAAGGTTATTATAACTGAATGGGTAAAGGGTCAAAGTTCCGAAAAGATCTCAAATGGAGAAAAAAATTTAGTAAGAAGTATAATGAGTATAATTACAAGGCCTGGAAAATTGTAACATGATAGTAAATGTAATTTAGGAAATATATCAAAATGGTAATAGACTAGCAAAAGAGTAGAAAACATTTATGTTATAAACACAACAAACATAATTGATTTTATAATTTATAAAACACTCATAATATGATTTTCACTTAACAGATATAACCATAAATAATGAGATCTGATATACATGTTATTCAAGAAAAACCCTTTTAACATGTATACATGTAATGTATCAATATTTCGTCTGAAGTGCAGGTATGTTACCAGATATACTGAGGACGATTTAATGTTATGGCTGTAGAATAATAGTGAGAACCGTATGGTGTTACGTTAACCATAAATATGATAATATCCATTTTAATAATTAAAATATGAATTCAATCACATTAATCTTTATCATACATAAAAGATACATTACATATTTTACAAAATTAAATATAATACTAATTAAAAAACTATTAACTATTTTATTAATATCGAAATTCAATTTACGCGTCACGATTGGTCTCTTTATTCAAATGCAAGAAGACAAGATGGCAGCCTTAATTATTTTCACATGTTTATTCCTAAGTATTATTTGACCCGTAAGAACACAAGAGGAAGGATGCTGGGATGATCTTGCAATAGGGTATTGCCCGTGTACCAATGAAACAAAGTTAATCCAGGAGGTACAATTGGTGATAATAGAAGGGAGCGATGGGTGCGATTGTACATTAAAACTTTGCCACATGTGTTCCAAACCAACAATTACCAACAATTACGACAGAGAATGCACTTGAAAGTGCGTAAACACTACATGCGGTAAGTTTTTTTTAATACTACGTTGTATGTGAAAATGTAATTTTAAATCGTAAGAAGATTTCAACGACTGTCTTAAAAACATGGTATAGTGTCGGGTTCATTTAAAAAATAGATCGCCCCTTTTAAAGGTCGACCCTTTAAAGTCCATATAAATCCTACAGATTTGTATACATTCTTTAAATTGAGATTTCTTTAAATAATTTTCATATATATAAACATATAATAAATCAAAAAATAATGTAAACTGTAATATTATATTTAAGTATTAGATTCATTATTAACAATTTTAATCTATACCATGTGATGAAAATTTACATTTAATTTTCAATTATTGTGAGGAAAGAATATACTTTTATGTTTGTTTTACAGTATGGAACAAAAAACAGACAACAAATCTCTCAACAACATCTAGTACAGGTATGTAATAATGTTTTTAATTTTGTACATAAAATATATATAATAATAATTAAATAGAAAAGATCAAAGATATTTGAATATCATGACTATTTAACAGATATTACAACACAGTTAGTTTGGGTCAATCTGTACTATCAATTAAAAATATTTATTTTTTTGAGTTAAAGACCAAAAGCAGACAACACACAGACAAAGAACCAAAACTACCAAAATAATAAAAACACAAACTACAGGTATGAATCTATGTCTTAATATTTTTTAATTACTTCTATTCCTTTTCATTGAAAAAATATATAGCATTAGAATAGTAATCAAAAAGAGCAATCTTAGTGTCATATTTTTAACTCCATCTAGATAAATTTATACTATTAGTAAAGGATATTATTTATCTTTTCAGTTAAAGATATAAAACAGACTAAAGACAATAGGAATTCAGCCAAAACCAGTAAAACAACAACAACAGGTATGAAACTAGATTATGTCAATATATCTTATATTCCTTTTTCATTGAAAGAAACATCCGACATTAGAATAGTTATAAAAAAATTAATGTTATAGTTCTAACTTGCTATAGATAAATACAGAGCTATAGCCAAACATTATATGTTGTCCTTTAATATTTCAACCTACTGTTTGAGAATCTGAACAGAATCTTATATATGTCATTAACTTTATTATTTCTAAGTTTGTTAAAATATTGTATATTATTTTACAGTTAAGGACATAACATGGACAAAGTTAACAACAAAAAGTAAAACTACAGGCATCCCAAAAAGAAAGTAGACAGGTTAGCTACTAAATCAGTACTTAACACTGACATATAGTGTCCTATTGTTATCATATCTGTGTACATAAAAGTGATTTTTTTTTAATTTCTTTTTTCATGTCATATAAATGTGTTGTTTTAAATTTCTTTTTCAGCTTTGATTGTTATAAAATGTAAATCAAATTATATAGTTTTTCCTTTTTTATTTATGTAGCACCCAACAAGACCTTCTTTACGGAAACATCAGGATTTACAGGTACAATATACATGATTAGTACAACAGCTTTTGAATATGATATGGAAAAGAATCAGAAGATTAAATATATAAGTATAATTATTTTTGCTGTTACAATATTGATAATCATAATGTTAATAAGTTATAAAATATATATAATAAAAAAACAGAAAAATAAAAAAAGGAAAAGGAATGAAGTGTTTTTTAGAATGAATAATATATATAAAAAAACTACTGTCAAATTATAAGGTATTTTTAAATTTATGTTTTATAGGATTATGGATTTGGGCTGGTGTGTTTACACTGTTTACATCTTTGCCTTTATTGAAATTATACATACATTTAAGAAAAACAACAACTACAATATCTACCCTTGAACAGAAATGATACTGCAGAAACCACCTATGCACCATCTTATTTAAGCACAACACCATCCAGACCAGTTATTCAACAACAAATTTTAACACCACCATCAACATCAACTCCATTTAAACCTTCTTCTAGATCATCACCATCATTCCACTCAATTGTATCATACCGAGAACCTTCACCAGTCAGCACTACCTCATCAATACCATTAGTACCTCTTATGTATTTCCGAGGCCCATCACCAGAACCTTCAGCACCACCCTTGGAAGATCTAGAGTCATTATCATCAGAATCAACACCTTCATCACCGATTGCAACCAGAACACGTAATATGATTAAAAGAAAAGCAATGTTGTCTGATACCAGACTTTGAAATTAACATGATTTACACTAATTTTTGTTAACATACTCCTTATACTACACTATTCTGTATTGTTTCATTTTAATTTCAAACATTTTTATATCAATATTTATCTTAAAGTATTAAACTATCATACAGAAAACCATAAATCAAACAAAATTTTTGTAGTTTTAAAAAGTTCAAAATTTTATTTTATTTAAGTTTAAGAAATGTAAGATTGATTGATTGTTGATTGCTTAACGTCCAGTGGCAAATATTTCATGCATATTCAGGACGAAAACAAGTTCACAATACAATAGGTAGGTTCTGTAATAGATTAAGGGATTAAGGACGGAGAAATTTAGACTGCCACGGAAAATGAGGGTATATTGGATAGGGACAGAAATTTAGCCATGCAACAGGTCACCTACGGACCCCTCAAAGAGTTGTTGCAAGGGTTCTTAACGTGCAAAGAGCGTGGCACTCTCTTTACACGAGGCATCGGATTTAACGTCCCCATTCTGACCGGACGTGGCTGCAAATTTGTACAATCCGCACAGCCAAACGGACGCCCCACTTTGGCAAGGGTTATACTGCCGGTCGGAGGAAGACCAATGGTGACCTAACTTCTATTCCTCAGTCACCCTTGGGGGAAAGAAATGTAAGGGGTATGTATATTTAGGTGTAATGTTTTAAAAGAAAACAAGACTTATGGTTTTTGTATTAAACTGTTGTTTTTACACAAGAATTATTTTCAAATATTTTTTTATTAGCACTGTTTGTGATTGATTGATTGATTGATTGTTGGTTGCTTAACGTCCAGTGGCAAATATTTCATGCATATTCAGGACGAGAACAAATTAACAATTAATACAATAGGTAGGTTCTGTAATAGAGGCGTCTGGGGTTGAGGTCGGAGAAATTTAGACTGCCACGGGAAATGAGGGTATATTGGAAAGGGACAGAAATTTTGCTTGCAACAGGTCACCTACGGACCCCTCAAAGAGTTGTTGCAAGGGTTCTTAACGTGCAAAGAGCGTGGCATTCTCTTTACACGAGGCATCGGATTTAACGTCCCCATTCTGACCGGACGTGGCTGCAAATTTGTACATCCCGCACAGCCAAACGGACGCCCCACTTTGACGAGGGTTTTACCGCCGGTCGGAGGAAGACCAATGGTGACCATACTTCTATTCCCCAGTCACCCTTGGGGACGCACTGTTTGTGAAAGTTCTGACAAAATACAGTTTATAAAGTAAAAATACATTTTATTCATAGTGATATAACATAGAAATCCAAACATACATTTATTTATCATTTGCCCAACCAATTCTTTTTCCTTTTTATTTTATTTTAGTTTGTTGAACTTTATTATATAAGAATTAATTTTCAATTTTTATATTAACACTATTATGAAAGTACTGACAAAACACATTTTATAAAGTAAATAAAACATTTTATTCATAGTGCTATAACATAAAATCCAAATGTAAACTTACATATAATTTGCCATGACCATTGCTTTCGTTCTTTTGTTTTGGTTAATATGAACTGTTAATAAGAAATTGTTATATCTATGATCATATTTTTATAAATGTTTTTTCTTCATAACAATGGTGTATTTTATTTGAAATATTGTAACACTTAAAATACTTCACTTTTGTAGTAACATCAATGAATTAGCTATCTTAAAGGGTTTAACAGAATAAAATCATGTTTTATTACCTTTTCTACATAGTTTTACAAAAACAAAATTACTTTGTTTTTAATGCAATTTACAAAACCATGGATAAATTTTCAGATTTTCATAACAATAAGTAGCACATACTAGTACCATACAGAAATCCAAACATAGACTTTAAATAATTTTAGAAGTTTTAGAATTAGAATTAGTTTTTTTATTAGTTTAGTTATAATTGAGTTTTTTAAGAAATAGTAACACATACTAGTACCATACAGAAATCCAAACATAGACTTTAAATAATTTTAGTAGTTTTAGAATTAGAAATAGTTTTTTATTAGTTTAGATATAATTGACGTTTTTAAGAAATGTTATGTTTATAGTTATTGTAAAACAAAGATTTTTCAGGTCATTTTTTATTACTGAATTTGTGATATTGTTAAAGTTAAATAACCAGTTTGAATTTAATGGAATAAAGTGTTTTTGTTATTTAACCAGTTACCTAAATTTATATTGATCTATTTCATTTTATTGTTTTTATTTCCTTAATGGTAAATTATCACATTGTAAAAGTAAATTTAGATATTAATGTTCAATAACCTCATTATAGAATAGTGAACATACACTTAACCATTTCAGTTATGAGAAGGACTTTTTATTTTTCTAAATAGTTTTAGTGTTTTTAGAGTAGTTTGTTATAGATACTATAATTATGTTTTGATGTAATGTAAGGTTATATCTCATCATATTTTATAATTGTTTGAAATATTATTAATCATGTTTATACCAGCATACATATCATAAAAAATGTTGTCAATTTCAAACGATACCAATGTTAAACTACCTCATTCTATAATATTTTATTATATCAAGGACAAACTGTCTCTCTACAGAAATATAAACATATCAATTTTTTTCTTAATACTGTTATAGGTGTTTTAGATGTAGTTCAGTTTTAAGAAATAACATGTTTGTATTTTTTTTCCAAAAACTTAAACATTATGTAAATAGTTAAAACAGAGAATAAGTATTTGTGCCAATGAGTTGTCTTCCTAGTCATTGTTATTCTTTATGTATTTGGTGCTTTTTACATATATATATATATATATATATATATATATATATATATATAGTTATACTTTCAAATAATTTGAAACAACAACATGTAAACATTAAATATATTTTAATGTTAAGTTTATCAACAAGTATAACATAACTTAAAGTATGGTACATGTTTTAATATTTCTGTTGTTGTTTTTTATAAGAAAAAACTCAGTTTTATTCAGTTGTTTTTATGAAAGATAAACATGTGCAAGACATAACAAATACTCTTTTCTATATATTTTTTAGAACAAGATATTATGGATATTACAATTTTGTAATTATTGTCTTTATAAACAGAGACAGAGAAGACTTCAAATGTAACTTTAAACGACATTGATAGGGATATTGATAATGAAAATATTCACGAACGCCAAGAGAAAAACAGCAGATGGACTTTGATGCAGCAAAAACAGAGATGAACAAGTCAACAGTTGCAATATTTTTTGTCCATTTGCATTTTTCTTAGCTGTTGGCAATATTTTAAATACAGTTCCTGATTCAGCCTAAAGAAGCATTTTGTCGTTTTAATCCACAGCATTTCAACACCGTTCTGCTGGGAATATTGTTCTTACGGGTGTTGCATCTATATTTCCTTGCTCAGTTGTATGTTGTAAAAGATTATTAGCCTGACAAAGGAAAATTGTTCGAAATATGTTATAAGTAAGAATTGTTTCACTTAGTACAACTATGTAGACTGTATAATACTGATTGAATGAGAAACGTCTTCAAAGAAATGTTCGAAGGTAATGTTTCCAAACCATCGACAAATTGCTCGACAAAATCAATGTGTAAATAAATATGTTTAAACTAAAATCAATGCGGTGAACCATTACTGAAATCTGTGAAACTAAAAAGCAGAGACATTAAACTATATCCGTATAAAACCTACTGTTACAAATCTGTGGAAGAATCACTCTTTACAATTGTGAATAAAAAAAAAATCGAAGTTAAGTGTGAAGAATGGAGACAAAGACGACAGGAACCAGGAGTTATGACAGATGTGTATGACGGAAAAATTTGGAAAGAGTTTGGGAAGACAAATACACACGATTTGAAAACAGAGAGGAATAACGGTCTCATGTTATATCTTGACTTGTTATAACCATTCGAGCATGTTCGATATTCTGTTGATGTCATCTACGCTGTTGTGTTGAATCTGCCACAAGAAGAACGATTCAAACTGAAAATTGTGTTTCTAGTTGGCATTATTCCCGACATGTTTTAGCGAACCTTGACATGACCTTAAGTCCAAACATTTATTAACCCATTAATGTCTTTTTTTTTTCCATGAGCCAAAGGAACATGATACAAAGATTTTATGAAATCTTGTGTTTTGCACAAATGGATATAGTTATTTAAGATACTAAACAATCACAGCACTTGGTTTAAAGGATAAAAAATAAAATCACTTCAATACTGAACTCCGAGGAAAATTCAAAACGGAGAGTCCCTAATCAAATTTTATTTCCCACTGAACATCTTGTGCAATCCAGAGCTCATTGATTCCAATTGTTGTAGTGTTAGATGAAACATCCTGTTACGGGACAGCAACTTATCCTAGTTGAAAATGACGGAGCTGGTTCTGTATAGAGTTGGTTGTAAATAAGGATTCTGGGATATGAGAATTGCTGTATCAGATGGTTGAGAATCGTGAAGGGTTGACTTTGTTAACATGGTTGCATTTGTGATGAGTGAATAGAAGTTGTAGTTTTTGGAACTCTCCTGCTAGTTGGTGTTCCTGGACCGGGAAATGAGGGTACATTGGATAGGGACAGAAATTTAGCCTTGCAACAGGTCACCTACGGACCCCTCAAAGAGTTGTTGCAAGGGTTCTTAACGTGCAAAGAGCGTGGCAATCTATTTACACGAGGCATCATATTTAACGTCCCCATTATGACCGGACGTGACTGCGAACTTATACATCCCGCACAACCAAACAGACACCCCACTTTAGCGAGGGTTTTACCGCCGGTCGGAGGAAGAATAATGGTGACCATATTTCTATTCCCAGTCACCCTTGGGGGCCTACTTTAAAGAAAGAAACAATATATCTTTAAAAGGATATACCATGTAAAGTACTTTTTCTAAGGATGATGAACGTGCTGCTGGAGGATCAACAATTCTTGTGTAGGACAACGTTCATAGTACGGTCAAACGCACCAAAGATCTACAAGCAGTTGCTGTTCGTTTATCCTTGGATAAAACAATTACTTTATGTTCAATTTACATTCCTCCCAATTCTGAAATTGATAGAGCAAAACTTTCAAATTTAACTGACCAGTTACCCCCACCTTATATTCTGATGGGGGATTTTAATGCCCATAATCCAATGTGGGGTAGCAAATCTTTGAATGATAAAGGCAAAATTATAGAAGACTTTGTGTCTCAAGAAGGCTTGTGTATTTTTAGTGATGGATCCGATACTTATTCATGGTGTTTGTGAGTTCCTAAAAAATATAACACATACAATTTTAATATGACGTAGTATATCGAGTTAAATTGGTAGTTATTATTGAATTTGTTTTTCAGGAAGATGACACGAAAATGACATCGAACGTTATTGTGGAAGCCGTTGATACTGACAGCAAGTTAGTTTTATTTTTACCCTTTAATAATTATTAAATGAAGAAGACTTGGTCACATTGTTATTCAAATCACTTAACTTATTAATTAATAAATGAGACTATTTTATAATATAATATATCGAAGATAAAATTGCTTGTACAGCTGAAAGTCAATAAAAGAAAATATTAAATGAAATAATTAGTTGTATAATCTGTTAACGAGTTAATAAGAATCGTTATAATTATTAATCGTTATAATTATTATGTCCATACTTATTACATGTATATCTATTTTCATCCTTTTTTTAAAGGGAAATTCCGCGATTTTTTACTTATCATCTAAATATGTTCATCTTAACATAAAAAACATATTCACAAAGTTTTAAATTTATATTCTTTCTAATAACGGAGAAAATCAAGTATTTGTAACTTTTTTGGTTGACCTACGTCACTGGGTTGTGACGTTTTAACCCGATTTGTTGAATCATGGGAAAAAATAAAATCTGTTAAAGTCTTAATTGCTTATCAGAATTGTACGTAATTAAAAGCGCACAGATGACCGTTGGTCGTAGTTAATAACCACAATATAAGAATGAAAGAAAATGAATATGTGTGTACCGTTTTGTATTGATTGAATAAAACTTCCTATATGAAGTTATCTAAATATTAATATTTTCGAATTAATTTCATAAATTATTGTTGAGATTTTTTCATAAAATATCTGTTGAACACTTTGACTGATATTAAACTGAAAATATTTTACGTTGTATTTACCGTTATAACTTTGGTAACCATTTCAAGGCAAAATATTTGTGAACAGAGTGTGTATATTATTTTGTAAAGTCATTGTGTATTTATCGATTTGAGGAGAATTCGTTTGAACTTTACCTTGCAGCAATTTAGCCTCAGGCGTACACAGGTGTGAATTCAAGCGTACACAGGTGTGAATGTTGTCATTTTGAATGCATTAACAGAAAGAGTATAGCGTGTTTAATACACCAAGCTGAAATACCCGATGACAATAGAGAAACAATAATTAAAATGTATAAATTAATTGAAAATAAACATTCAATTTTTTATTCCGGAATTGTATTTTGAAATGGAACAATTTTCGATTACGCTCTATGCAATTAGCATAAAATTAAAATATGAAGTTAAAAGAAAATCAATTTAACATTTCTCAATAAATAATTGCACATCTGTTTAATTTACTTAACTTACCGGAATTCTTTAACTTGTATTTAAATCTGGCGGCGATGTTTAAATGCTAACAATCGTAAAACTATCGCAATTTCAAAGTTTTTATTGAAAAAATACAAAAGTACAACATGCATGATTTTTTATCTTCTTTTTAAAATTTCATTCCTACATAATAAATTCAACTAACAATCTCTTAGAAAAATTATTTGTGAAAAGAATGCCAATTATCATTTATTTCATTCATTATAAATCTAAGCTATTAAAATAATTGTTTATTCCGTCTGGACATTTTTATTTTCTTTTTTTTTTCTTTTGATCTGTTTTTTGTATGAGGTGTTCTAATTGTCTTTAACGGTTTGAACATATGAAAATTAAATATAATCATTTTTATATCATATTATAATTTAGTGTAATACTCTACAGGGTAGCCGTCATTAATCCAAAATAGTAATTGTAGTAATTAATGGCATAGCTTAGTAATGTATTGATGACAATGACGATTTTAGAACAGTTCGTCTCCTTGAAACAAGCTGTACTAGTATACTTTTCCTGAGGTATAAGCGCCGTTGAAGACGAGCTCCAGATGTTCTTTCTAAAGGACAACGCAGACTAATAACGTATCGTTCGTTTGTTTGCTTGCCCAGAAAAACAGAATCACCATACAAGCATAGTTGTCAACACTTTCGGAAAAGAGTTCCTATCGTCGGGTGGGGTACACTAATGCTTCCAAGAATGAATAAGTGACATGTCTGACTCTGAACAGTCAGTAAACGAACTGAAAAATGATCTACATACATCGACCTCTTATTCTTGATATCATAAACTGCATGCATGTACGTTTATGAGAGCGATTATTTATCTTGTACCTGACGAAAACTTAATGCCTGCATGGTTATGTATCTTGCTATACGTTTTTATTGGTTTGGTGTGTGTTCACTCAAAATCGTAATTCAAAGATAATGTTTGTGAGATGTAATTTGACTTCTCAATACAGAATTTCGTCTATATATTTCACAAGTGTATACCACTGAGAAGCTCTGATTGTATATAATTCCTTTTTTTTTGTGTGTGGACCATCGTTGTTAACAGCAATATTTGATGAAGCAGATGATGATAGTAGAAAGCAATATGAGCGTATTATTTATCTTGTGTCTGACGAAAACTAAATGCCTGCATGGTTATATCTTGCCATTTTGTATTGGTTTGGTGGGTGTTCACTCAAAATCGTAATTCAAAAATTGTGTTTGCGAGATGTAGATTCACTTCAATAACGAATTTCGTCTAAATATTTGAGACAAGTGTATACCACGGAGAAGCTCTAAAGGTATATTACTCCCATTTGGTTTGGGTGTGAACCATCGATGTTTACAGCAATATTTAATGAATAAGATGATGATAGTAGAAAGAAATATGAGCGTCATGTGGCAAATATTACATAAATGTCGGACTATGAGTTATCTATCTCTATGAAAAGATTTCCAATACAACCATATTGAGTAGGATTTTTACATGCTATACTCGAGTCGTACTAGTATGCAGGCTTCTCATGTCGCCGTTTGACTCAGACACACATCTTTTACTTTAAGATGTATGAAAGATTCTATATATATATTAAATGTAACAATAATGAAACGCCTACAGACAATAACTAAACGGGTATGAAGTTTTTATACAGATTTATTCTTATTTACATAATCATTAACAAACTAAATAAATTGAACAAAGAAACACAGTGACACTACGATATAACAAATGGGATACTTAATTATTTTTAACCATGCTATGCAGAAACTTAACACATCAAGTTAGCGCACGTGAATACCATTTTGGAACACGATGTGTGATTTTGTATAAAAATATCAAAGCGAGCAGTAACTTTGTCTAGCAAACATTTTTTTACTATGCCTCTCTTTATCTCTTTTCTTTTACAGTTACTATTACCTTTTTCTTCGATCATTCTCTATGTAGTATAATTTTCTCTAATCGGTTATTTTTTTCACTATGCCACTCTATCTCCGTTCCTTTACAGTGACTGTTTCCCCTGTCGTTCTAATCCGTATAAAGATAGGGACATTAGACATAGAAGGAGCTCTCTTATCGTCAATAAATAAATATTTGATACTGACTATAAGTGCTGCATTACTTTATACTGCATGTTTGCCAATCGTCAAAAGCTTGCATTTGCGTGAAGAATTTTTTTTCAAAAGAAGGGTCCAGAATCATGACAAAACAGTATATGTATTTCACAAATTTTTTTAAAGATCATATTTTAAAAAATTTTAAACTTATCAGCTAAAATAGTGGATAATATTATTATCAGAACATCATTCATTAACAGGTGGAATTAAAATTTCAAACACGCAAAAGATAAATAACGTCGAACACAAATATATGTGGTTCAATAAATGTTACCTGAGCACGTCGGGTACCTCAATTAAGAAGCCATGCATGAACCTGTATAATATATTGTGTAATAGGAATTTTTAGTCGACAGGATGTCACTGGAATAACCAAGGACGTGTATCTAATATACGTCCTTTGGATAACTAACTGAATGTGTCGCTCTGACACGACATCTATCAATAATTCTGACATACCTATTATCAATTCGGGAGGAAGCCAATATATATATATATAAGATAACGTAAATAAAATTTAAAAAATATACATTTTTTTCCAAACATACCAGATAGGGTCACACATTTAACTGTAAAGTGTCTTTATAAGTGACTGTTCCGAATTGATCCCGTATCAATTTGATAAAGTTAAAAGATTAGTTAAAAAATTGAGATGTCCAGTATTTCGATATTTACATTTCTATAACCTGGGAATATTATACTATAACAACATATTGTCTAAGCTAAAACCTCTTCCTAACATTGCTCCCCGTCAATATCCGTTAAATATCATAATTTAAAAATGTTATTTATCGTATAACTTTATTAATTTGAAAAATTATCTTGACTAAATACGGAACTATTCTTTATATAAACCAATGCACTTTATATAAAAGAGGCATACTAATGAATCTTTTGTAAATCAGTGATTGTTACAAGAACACTGCATTTGTCTTTCTTTTAATTGAAACTGTTCTTCCTCATCAAATCTATATTTTTTTGATCAACGAGATCTTATCATATAAGGATTTGATAACTATAGCTATCAGAACTGCTAGGTTATTTTGTTATTAAAAAAAGTATACAAGATTGTTCAAAATGGTCTTCACACATCAACTTGTGCTTGCTATAGATCATAACTATTTTCTTTTTTTGTGGGTTTGGGAAAACTATTTAGACTTTTGTCATAACCTTGTCGGACAGAACAACCGTACGCTTGATAAGACATTTTCACAATGAGTGATCATCTACGGTAATCCCCGATTGATGATGGGAGTTTTTAACGCACGGTCGGTAAATCCCTGATTCATTTTGGTCTTTGTGGTTTATAGATATCACGTGACTTTTTTTATCGAACATGCCGACAAGATGGCGATATGTCGAGAACTGATAGTGAATTTCAAAAATCGATTTTGATCTCTTTTCATAGAGAATAAAAGTTTTTTATTTATGAACATGTGGTTTTTTATGCTTAAAGAACAAAATATCAATTTTTCATTTTTTTGCGGAGTTTCCCTTTAATGAATACTTGAAATGAAAAAAAAAATGTTCACATATGACAGACAGAAAAGCATCACAGGTATGACTATCTTGATACAATTTTGAGTAACATAAAATCGCACATCATATGATAGTCATAAGATGGTCATAATATGAGGTGCGTCGGATAGAAATCGACCTTATGCAAGTGTGCGTATACATGTACATGTATATGTCTGACTTTATTTGTAACATTCAAAGACGTAATAAAAGATGAAATCAAATTTCCGCCTTTTTTAACCTGTGTACAAGCTTTAGTAACCATGTAACTTCAAGTTTCCAAAATATTCTATAGAAACCCCAAATAAAAAAATAATGATGCTTTGAACTACCCAAGATACTTGTTTATGAACCAGAAATGTTTTACTGCAATGAAATGTAGGATCAATTACCTACGACTGTCAAATTCAAGGCAATATTTTTTCGACCTATTTTCGTATGCAACGGTGACGTACTATGATTTGGTGGTATAACACCTAAAGAAGACTTTTTTGTTAAATAAATTAAATAAACTGAATGTGACTTTTTTTTCTTTGTAATACTGGTTATTTCAAGCATTCCTGTCAAGTTTTGTCATAATCAGTTCAATAGTTTGAGTATAATGTAAGACGACATCTACAGAGATTCGAGCAAAATTTCTTCGAAAAATTCAAACCAAGCCGCATCATGATAGAATATAGTGTGGACCAATAAATGATCAAATATTTATCTCATCTGCCTACAAACAGTTGAATATGATACAAAAGATGACTTTAGGATGATAAATACTACTAATGGACCTCTTTGTCTTCCTAAGGTCTCTTTTGGTCCATTTATACTTCTCTTTTGGTGAATAATTTGTTGTTACTGCTTTGAAAATAATTTCATTTACTTAAAACTATATATTTATTAAAGTATTTCTTGTGAAAAATTTTCCTGTTTGGTTTATATGACATTGACCTAATTTTTCTTGGATGATGTCAAATTGGTGTGATAGTTGTAATTGCTTTATTAGTTTATATTTAGAACTATAAACGTAATATCATTAATAAGTAAACATGATAAACACTGATTGATTGTTGGTTGCTTAACGTCCAGTGGCAAATATTTCATGCATGTTCAGGACGAAAACAAGTTAACATTACATACAATAGGTAGTTTTGTAATAATAGAGGACATCCGAGATGATGGTCGGGGAAATTTGGACTGCCACTGGAAAATGAGGGTATATTGGATAGGGACAGAAATTTTGCCTTGCAACAGGCCACCTACGGACCCCTCAAAGAGTGGTTGCAATGGTTCTTAACGTGCAAAGAGCGTGGCACTCTCATTACACGAGGCATCGGATTTAACGTCCCCATTCTGACCGAACGTGGCTGCAAACTTGATACATCCCGCACAGCCAATCGGACGCCCCACTATGGCAAGCGTTTTACTGCCGGTCGGAAGAAGACCTAGTGACCATCTGGCAACCACTGCAGACAAATACTATGTGATGAAAGCTACAAGAGACAAAGCATTAGAGATGTCAAACATCATACACCAGCAAATGACAGGACAGGTCGAAAATACTACGGTAAAAGAAACGTACAGATATAACATAAATTTAGAGAAATAAGGATGGAGAATGGTAAGGGGTCAATTTTTTTATTAGAAAATAATGGGCTGTTCCAATCCTACTCCTTACTAAATAAAAGTAAGATAATCTATTAACCTCATCTAAACTGGTCTTAATTTGTTATTGTAAATAGTCAAAGTATGTTCCTTATTCAATTTTCTTTGTCTTTGCCCTATTTGAATAGAAAGAATTCATGGAGGCTTGAATATTGATTTAACCATTTGTGGGATTTTTATGATGATATGTTACCCCTTGCTTTAAAAATAATTTTTCAGTAATACAGAGACTTCTTTCGTTGAAATCAAATACGTTGTTACATACACGAGCGAATCTAACAAGTTGAGATATATAAACACCATAAGATGGCGACAAGGGGACATCACCATCTAAAAATGGATAATAAACAATAGGAAATGAAAAATCAACTCTTTTATCATAATTTTTAGTATTTAGCTTCCCGTTAAAGATAAAGATATCAAGATCCAGGAAAGGGCAGTGTTCATTGTTAGCAACTGTTTTACGAAACCAGCTATTTGATGACTCAGATTTCATTGCAAGTTGACGAAAGGCTAAATCACGTTCGACAGAGTATCATTATCGATAATGTTTCTAAAAATAAGAAATAGTTCTTTTATGGATCTCCGCTTCTATAGGAATTTGTCAAATAAGTAATAGGACTGCAGCATTTGCTGTACGGTCCGGTAGATGTTGGATACGTTTAAATAGCTTCACAAAATATGTTGTAAGATTACTAATATCTGTTTTCGAAAGCAGTATGACCTCAAGTCCGTACAAAAGCCTGGAAATCACAGAGCAGCGGATAAGATGAAGCGAAACCTTTGGGTTGCCTCCGTTTAGGGAGCTACCATTTGATTTTTATGGGGATGGGGGCGCTAGGATGAATAATGTTGTCCTGCCTTTTTATTTGTTCCTCTATTTGGTCCTGCTTTATTTTTTTTAATTTTTTTTAGTTTATCCTGACTTGTTTTACATAAAGTGTCTTCCAGGCTTTTTTTTTGGCAAATAATCTCATCCTGCCTTTTTTTTACTCAAAACTCCTGTCCTGCGTGTTTTTTCAAATTTCATCGTAGCCCTCCTCCCTCCCCTAAAAACTCAAATGGTAGCTCCCTTAGACCATACAGTCCAGCACCCATCAGTGAGTAGACAGTCTGTCTGGCTAGTTGTATGCGACCAGGGACAAATTTATTTATCTATCTATCTTCGTATTTCCGCACTCAGTCACAACTTTGATTATTACGTGCCGAGACGGGAGAGCTTAACGCGTTGAATACCAAGATGAACAGCGTTATGTTGAGGATCCAAAGGTTCACCATTAATGGACCAGTCGAAAGTCTGAAATTAAGTATGCAAAGCACATCTGTAATTAAGTATGCAAGATTTTTGACTTCTGATTAGATAACGGAATTTATTTGCATGAAAAGTTTGTAAATCCAACATTGTCTGTAATTCTACTGCAAATTATTTAGCAACGGCAATATTATTTACTTGGAACTGGCAACGACAAAACTATTTACCTGAGAACTATCAACGTCAAAATAATTAATTTGAGCATTAACAAACTAACAAAATAATTTACCGAGACGTTGCAGGGATCTAACTTCTAATTAGGTAATAGACAGAATCCTTCATCACCTACTTGAACATGATCAAATGCAAATTCTGGGCAACAGAGAATAAATACAACAAAACGTCAAAACAACTACTGAAGCATAGAAATGATTTTAACTAACATATAACACTAGAAGGTACTTTTATACTTGAGAAACATGACAACAATCAAAAGGGAGCGTAGCTCTAATCCGACACCCCGAAATTCCGACAGTCCAGTAGTCCGACGGTCCGTTAATACGACAGTCCGAAGGGCCGACACGAAGCTGTGCCGCTGCAAATGATAAGCTTGTATGAAATGGATATCGTCTTCATACAAGTTTATCAGCATACTGCCGAAACGCAAGCAGATTTAAAATTTAAAACGTTGAATGCGTTGTAATGGGATAAAAATTAAATCATATACTGTTTGAACAATTAATGAGATTCCATTCTTAGGCAGTCAGTGGGCCGCCCAAAAATTTTTGGATCCGCCTCTGAGAGGGGTGTTCGCCCCAAAGATATGAAACGACTACATCAGATTGAATTACATAGAAGTAATAAATATTTTTTTTATCTTTTCTCTTGTTCCTAAATTGATTGATTGTTGGTTGCTTAACGTCCAGTGGCAAATATTTCATGCATATTCAGGTCGAGAACGAATTAACAATAAATATAATTGGTAGGTTCTGTAATAGGGGCGATTAAGGTCGGAGAATTACTGCCATACCGTTCCCTAACATTTTTGTTAAAGCAATTTAAGAATCGACAGGTAAGAAAATTTCGGTTCTTAAATTTGTTTTTGTGCAGAATAAAATTTGACAAAGCAACATGTATACTGAAATTTATGAAACACGGATTGAAAAATTAAAACTAATTTCCTGTCTATAGAATTATTGTCATACCGTTCGCTTTGTGCCTTTAGAAACGTTCTCTTCATAGTAATATTTATTACCATACATAAGAAAACAAACTGATGGCGAAATACGAGACAGAAAAAAAACCAGCAAAACATCGGTATCTTTCATAGTTTTCGTAGTTTTGGTAAAGTCTCTATCTTTGAAAATATTACAACAAATAATTAAGAATAATAATTGACGTTTTTATCATTTATATTATTTATTTCATTATAACCAAGGAGGTTATTGTTATAACTATTTGAAAAATTACAAACGTGAGCTATCACATAGCCCAGATATAAAGTCGATTCCGAACCGATACCGGTGATAACACCAAATCGTACATTATTAAAATCGAAATTTTTATTCAAATTTATTATTTTTTTTTTCATTTTTCTTCAGGAAATATAATATTTTTAAGATTTAAAGGGAATTTCTGGTCCTTTGTGCTCTTATCAAACTTCTTAGAGGTCCTTTGTGCTCAAAGGAGGTCATTTGCGGTGTTTTTAGAGACCCTTCTAAATACTAAGGATTTTCTTATCACAAGCATATATAACCTTAGCCGTATTTGGCATAACTTAATTGGAATTTTGGGTCATCAATACTCTACAACCTTGAACCTGTTTTGAATTTCCAACTATTTTAATCTAAGTCACTGATGAGGCCGGTGTAGACGAAACGCGCGTCTGGCGTAACAGATTATAAGCCTGGTACCTTTGATACAAAATTGAAAACAACACGTTTAATAATTTCATGCGTCCGAAGCGCTTTTCTGGATTTACCTTCATCAGGAACGCTCAATGCCAAACATTTGAAATCCGAGGGATGTATAAGTACCGAAACAGTTGAAGAGCTATATGACAAAAATACCTAAAACAAATAGCCAAATTCACCTAAGGTCAACTTTGCCTGAGGGAGTTGAAACCTTAGTTTCTTTATAATTTCAAAATTTATAAACGGACAATTTTAGAAAAGTTTGTTATAAATCATGTCAGTACCGAAGTACTGACTACTGAGCTGATGATACCCTCGGGGACTGATAGTCCATCAGCAGAGGTATCGACCCAGTGATGTAAAAAATTGAAAACAACACGTTTAATAATTTCATGCGTCCGAAGCTCTTTTCTGGATTTGATAATTGACACATTGCAGTTTACCAATTATTATTTGCCTCCTACCAACGCCAAAATTATTTAATATTTACCTGTGTGAATTTGATATCTTCAGTGTATCCGGCACTTTCCAAGAAGAATATTGGATTCAGACTTATATAAACATAAAGCCGTATTTTAATGGAACGATATTGGTCGGGTTGCGCTACTCCAGAGAGACCCGGATGTGGGTTACAGTGTCGGTGTCAAGGCCAATCGGATAAGAATGTAGGACAGAAAGTCACAGGTCAAAAAGTCATAGACAAAAAGTCACGGACAAAAAGTCACAATTCAGTTTTGAGATTATTTTTCTTTAAACAAGAAAACACTAATTTAGAAAATATTTTTTTTGTTTTTTCTTGAACTATTATATTTGAAGCAACTGTCTAATTAAAATTTATTCAATATATATCAATAATGATCAAATAATTGTTATGAAAACAAAATGTCAAAGTGGCTTGGTACTTAAATGGCTTAATTGTGCCAAGAAATATATCCTTTGCATGATTAAAATTTAATAAATTTACATTTATCAAGGCTAATGAACAATTTCCTAAACTTAAAAATGAATATATGTAATAAAAAGAAAATATTTCAAGATCTTTCTCTTATATATTCAAACAATTGTCAACAAATTATTTGTGACTTTTTGTCCTATCAAATTTGTGACTTTATGTCCTGTGACTTTTTGTCCTGTGACTTTCTGTCCGTTTACCTCGGATAACAATAAAGTAATTCTGTCATTGGTAGTACGCTATGATTAAAGAAGAAAGCTAACGGAAAATTTACCTGTATGCATTTTGAGCCATATCTAAGCATGAGCACGAGAGCGACGCATGTCTCGAATCAGCAATGGCCAAAGACTACAATTAATGATCCCGCTTTTCGTTGTCCCACGAATATAGTTCCTTTTAATTAGAGTGTATTTTTTCTTAATTTTTTTTCTTTCCCTTCCTCACTCATTTCTTAGATTTTTTTGGATGGAAATGAAAGAAGAGAGGTGAAATAAACTTTTGGATGTTGTATTTTAACTGATTTTGATATGGAAAGAGTGATTAGGCCAGGTGCAAAAAGGTGATATTTACAGTTTTCGGAACATCTCTTGACTTGCCCATAGGGGTATGGATGTGTATTGGCTAAATTTGTAAGATGCTGGGGAGCGATATTTCTGAATGTTTGATATATGTTTGGACTAGTACTGTACTTTACACACACAAAATATTTGACAAAAAGAATCGGTGCATTTTTTTTAATAAAACAAAACGTTATTAAGAACTAATAGAGAATTTAATTGTGGTCTGTGGCCCAATCCCACACATTTATTTCAGTCTATTAGCAACAACAAAACTTTACTTGAGTAATTAATCTACTTGAATACTAGCAACGACAAAATTACTTCTTGGGGGCAAAAATATATTGATCAACATAGGAGATTGGCAAAGACGATGGGATTTCATATAATTCAGACACAATAATTAACACCTATAGGAAGAGGCAACAGTGTAGAGCCTTACACATTTACACGTCCTTTTGGGGGACAATAGTCCTACCACGAATAGAAATCAACATTTTTAATACCTTACCAAGTATATGAGTATTCTTCGTGGTACCATTTCTATCAGGGTGGAAATACTTATATTTTAATTATGGGAAACCCAATACATCAGTCTTCAGTCATAGTATATACGAAAAAGATCATGATAAATAGGAGACGGCATTTAATACACTGAGAATTCATAGGAAGAGATATATTTTTTGATATAAATTTTTGACACCTACTGTTCTTCAAACATTTAATTTCTAAAGAATTCTTGTGCAGTGACTAGAAAAATAATTCACTTTAAAAGGTGGAGTGAACACAAATCAAGTGGGGTGAGCGTGAATATCTAGCAATCGGTCAAGGGGGGTTAATTGGTACAAATTTTAAATCGCATTTATTAGTTTTTTGAAGAAAAAAAAAACTATACGATTTCTAAAATCTTCTATTCGAAAAGAGGGATGTTCTGAGATTGTGTTAGATCATAATAATCCTCAGAAACATTTATATATATGGATCTGGACTTTTCTGATTCTAAGTACTGCCCAGACATTCTTTTGAAAATTTTTACTTGCAACTGTTCATCACACCTCTCAAAGACTGTACCAATAGCATTCCCTGTATTGTTGATTAAAAGGTCCAATTGTCGTACTAATTAAGACTGTCTGTCTTGGTACAACCTTTACTTCCACTTAAGCAGGTTCTTTAGTGCAACCCTGAACAATGAGTTTGTATATTTCCTTTTACTATTGAATAATCTTTATTGCAAAATTACACCCATAAGGGTCAAGCAATGCAAACAAACAATTATACATTTTAAATACAATGAAATACGTTAAAGACAAAATATAATGTTGTATCTATGTACATACAAAAGCTTGAAAAGCAATTAAGATGCAATCACCAATTGTTCAATTCCAGCGACCTCCTAATAGAAGACCACTGATAGAACGAAGAGGAGACGGGGCTTAAGTATATTTCTGATGTGAGGTCCTTGGTCAACCATAATGAAATAATAATAAAAATAATGAGAAACTTTGTATTTCTTCCGATTGGTAGTTAAAATTCTTGCTATAAGTGGACGTCCGGTCAGAATGGGGACGTTAAATCCGATGCCTCGTGTAAAGAGAGTGCCACGCTCTTTGCACGTTAAGAACCCTTGCAACAACTCTTTGAGGGGTCCGTAGGTGGCCTGTTGCAATGCTAAATTTCTGTCCCTATCCAATATACCCTCATTTCCCGTGGCAGTCTAAATTTCTCCGACCTTAATCCCGGACGCCCCTATTACAGAACCTACCTATTGTATTTATTGTTAATTTGTTCTCGTCCTGAATATGCATGAAATATTTGCCACGGGACGTTAAGCAACCAACAATCAATCAATCATGCTATTAGTGGAGTGTCGTTTGTATGTGCGCGATCTACAAGTACACAGTGACGTATGACAACCAGGGAGAATGAAACGAACAACTTTTATTCGGCATTAAGTGTGTACTAGCTCTACTGCCTACTGCAATTTGAATTGATAGGTGTTATTTGATCTAGTGTTGCCCTAGATTTTATATTGAAAATATCTCATCTTTAATCACTTTCATTGTCAGAATCTACATGATTTGTTTGATGGGTATTACAGTGGTCACTTAATGAGACGTCAGTGTCTAGTTGCTGGACTAGTTGATCGACAGTCAATATCAATCTTTCAAATTTACTGGAAGAACTTCAGCTGGTCTTGAATTGCATCGTCTCAGATGTCCGATTTTTCAATAGATATGATAATACTACGATATTTGAACGTTTAGATAAGTTAAAGCTAGAACACGTCGACGTTTGCCAAATATTGAATGGCGATGTTGTCGTTGACCGATGAAGTCTTTGAAAAAGGCGCCGACACTTTGAGGAAAGATGAGATGTTAGTTGATGTTGTCCTTACATGGAATCCAGGACATGCACACATACAAAACTGCTTGATTGATTCCGCTTGTAATAGAAGCCATGCTGATCTGATTTGAACCAACACTACGCAAGACGAATTTGATCATATATGTAAATTTAAATAATTAATAGTATTTGAGCCAATCCACGCGAAGAGGTCCAACAAGTCCTATTAATAAAATGTCTACCGAATTGACAATTGTTCTCTGCACGAACATTCTTGAGAGGTAGCTGCACAATTATGTTATAATTACTAGTAGATGAAAAATACTTTTATACCTTGTAATGTACTGTTCTCTTCATATCATCATTGGTTCTGTTTGACCGCTGTGACAAAATACCCTGCTACGTTTTTGGTGGTGGAATTGCTGCAAAGTGCGCTGACAATCTCCTTGGGTCATAAACTTCAAGCACAACTCTCGATGTATACAAATTCACCTGCAAGTCCCTTTAACACGTTTTCAATAACCTGAGGTATATAGGTAAATTCTTTGATTGTTTTGCATGGTGTTGCCGACCAGCGGCTGTTTTTTTCTGAAACCCTCTTGATACCTGGAAAATACATAGAAGGATTACAAAAAAAAATAGAATTATGGTTTCGAAAAGAAATGTCTTCACCATAAAAGCATAATACATTCAGTATTAAAATTAATATTGATTCGTAAATTTAAATAAGAGAAAGCTGATAAATAATATTGAAAAAAAAAACATTTGCTAAATAAATGCAGGAATGTATGAATCTACTGCAACTACATGTCAATGAAGAAAAGAACCTATTAAAATATTCTGTTAAAAGCAAATCAGAAGTTTGTAAAACTATATTTTTCCTTCTGCCTCTTTAAATCAACCTTTTAATTATTTAAATAATCTGATGACACAGTTGGATTGTTAATACCTGCAGTAAGTTTAGTGTGGAATGTTGTTGATCAGTCTTATGTTCTAGACTGTATATATCGATGAACAATGTACTGGTGAATCTTTCTTCAGCCATCCTTTATCCCTTTCTGTTGACAAAGGTACATTTTCACATTTGTTACTAGTGCTGTATGAAAACTCGTGCTCATCTACTACATGGTGTAGAACATCAATTCATATTTCATAAAATAAGCCACACGTCACATAAGATGTCAAGTATAATGTGCCATTTATAAACAAAATTGTGAAATATAATTAATACTATATAAACATATATCGTTTTGTAATTAGTGTGATAATCAGGACCACAAACGCTTTTAACAAATAATGTATAAATAAGAAAGCTAACCAAGACGCAGAAAGAAAATGGAAATGTAAAATCAAACCCAAATAGATATGATCATAAAACAAATTAAAAAAATCGTTTGAACTCAAATGAATTAGATATCTAGGCTAGTATGTCTTCTAGCAATACACAAATATAAAAAAAACTTTCATTCTAATAATTCTTTACGTAAGGATATTTTTTTTAATTCACAATAAAGAAATTAAATTTCTATGGGTGCGAAGTCATACTGGTATCTACGGAAAGACGGTAGTACCATGTCCATAAACAGAATCATTGTTTAACTTATGTAAGTTAATGGTTTATTTAGTTTTTATACGACCGCAAACAAAATTTTGGGATCGTATAACGGTATGATGTCGTCGTCCGAAGACACATTTTGTTTCCGGACAATAACTTTAGTTTAAGTGAATGGATCTCTATGAAATTTTTAAAGAAGGTTCAATACCACAAAATAAAGGTTGGGATTGGTTTTGGGGATGATGATCCCAACCGTTTAGGACCGTTTAGGAATTGGGGGCCCAAAACAAGATTTTTTCTAGTTTCAGGATAATAACTTGTGTATAAGTATTTTGATTGCTCTGAAATTGTAGAAGGTTGGGATTCATTTTGGGGGTTATGGTGCCAACAGTTTAGGGATTAAGGGCCAGAAACAAGCATTTTTGTAGTTTCCGGACTATAACTTGTGTGTGAGTGTATGGATCTCTCTGACATTGTACCACATGTTCCATATCACAAAAAGAATACTGGGATTGAGTTTGGGAGTAATTGTCCCAATCATGCAGAAATAAGGGGCAAAAAAGGGCCAAAAACAAGGATTTTTCTAGTTTCCAGACAATAACTTGCGTTTAGGTGAATGGATCTCTTTGAAATTGTACAAGGTTCCATACTACAAAGGCTTGGATTGTGTTTAGGGGCAATTGCTCCAAGGAGTAATTTAAAAAGTTGTGGGGAGATTTGTTTTCCAAATGTTTTAAGGGGTTCATATTTATGTTTTAAAAAATTTCAAATTATTTTTTTTTTTTAAAGTTTCAAGAAGAAAGAAGAAACCTTGAATTGCACAGTATTGCGCAATAGATTTGTAAGATTTTTTTTGTGTGCCAGAAACCTATATTATGTCTAAAATTTGATCACAATTTAAATTCAGACAGTATCAAGCTTTAATATTGTTTCTAAATTTACCCCAACTGCTCAGGGTTGGACCTCTGCAGTCATATCAGGCTGCGCTCAGCGAAGCAATTTATTACAATCAATCCACTTGTGTCCGTGTCTGGGGTCGCGTTGTGACGATTGAAGCCCGTGTGGTGTCTTGACAAAATAAGTCAAGAAAGAGGCCCCAGCGATAACTCAATATAAGTCTATTATTATACTTATATTTCAACTGTTGTCGTAAGGTTCCAAATGCCGTTTTACTGATTGATAAATTGAATAAATAATAAATGAAAGTTAATAACATTGTAATAATAGTTTTAAATTAACAAGGACTCCAATGTTTTGTCAGGGTCTTCAGTCTTGATAAATCGAGACTTTTTCTCAGCCAGCAGCTCAAAAGATGGTGGTTGTGTCGGTGCTAGTGTTGGTGTTATACGTCTTGGGTCATTTACAGATGATGTCTGAAGGAGTTAGCTGCCTATCAATGTCAGCATAGATTTCCCTTTTAATTAAAAGTATTGTAATGCACAAATGGCCGATCAGCAACCGATAATGGAGAATATATTCTCCATAATTTTCAGGTTAAATTACTTTGTATTACCTGCTTTCGGCCAAATTCTTTTAAAAACTTGATGATCCTTCCCGTTTCGTAAAAAACGATTTATGGACTATGCATGGATACTGCTTACACATCATTCTACCAAAATCTAGGTAACTGCCTCTCGAAATCATACCACCAACTGAATGTACGTGGTATGCTGTTTCTTCAATGCACTTATCTCACTCTTTTTTAATTGTACAAATTTTCTAGAAGAAGTTTTATGGATGAAGATTAAGTGTAGAGTAGACTGCATTTCAAATCGATACTCTGGTAATATATTCAACGAGTTCCAATAAAAAGCTGATATTTGATGTTTATTCTTGGGCGAGCCTATTGGATTCACTATTTCAAAATCATCATGAAAGATGCTAAAAAGTATAAAATTTTCCTTGGTTTGGTAATAGGGCTGATGAAAAAATGTTCCATCAAATATGTCGGAGTATTCAAAATCTGAATTTCTGTCTGCATTTTAAGAATTTTGTAGTTAGGCATATTCAAAAGTTTTTCTGTGGTGTTGAATGGGATGACATGCTTCAAAAGTTCATACCCCCCAAGGGTGACTGTGGAATAGAAGTATGGTCACCATTGGTCTTCCTCCGACCGGCAGTAAAACCCTTGCTAAAGTGGGGCGTCCGTTTGGCTGTGCGGGATGTACAAATTTGCAGCCACGTCCGGTCAGAATGGGGACGTTAAATCCGATGCCTCGTGTAAAGAGAGTGCCACGCTCTTTGCACGTTGAGAACCCTTGCAACAACTCTTTGAGTTGTCCGTAGGTGGCCTGTTGCAAGGCTAAATTTCTGTCCCTATCCAATATACCCTTATTTCCCGTGGCAGTCTAAATTTCTCCGACCTTAATCCCGGAAGCCCCTATTACAGAACCTACCTATTGTTTTTATTGTTAACTTGTTCTCGTCCTGAATATGCATGAAATATTTGCCACTGGACGTTAAGCAACCAACAATCAATCAATCAATCAAAAGTTTTGTTAACTGTTCAATAAATGGAACATAATACCTTAGTGCATCTTGTTTAGTGAATATATATTTACCTTAAACCTTTTTAAGAGGCCAAGCCAGTAAGCACCTAGCTGCAAATGAAATGTGATTTTTTTTTAATTTCCAATAAAAACCATGCTAAATCATAGGACATATATAAACATAAAACACGTTTTCACCATATGTGTGCAAATGTTGGACTGTTTCCAAAGCAACAAAGCTCATATAGCATGATAAATAGTATAAAATTGTGGGATAAATCATCAAAAATATGGCATTTTAGCATGTCAAAACCACAAAGAAACTAGATAATATTTATTTTCAATGATTCCCAGGATATGATCATTTATAGCAAATAACAATATATCAACTGTTACTAAGTGGGGTGTCGTCTGTACATGTATGTGCGCGATGCACAAGTACACAGTGGGGTGTCGTCTGTACATGTATGTGCGCGATGTACAAGTACACAGTGACGTATGACAACCAGGGACAATGAAACGCTTATTGGACATTATGTCTGTACTAGCTCTACTGCAATTTGAATTGATAGGTGTTCCTTGATTTTATATTGAAAATACATTATCTTAAATCACTTTCATTGTCAGAATCTACATGATTTGTTTGATGGGTATTAGAATCGTCATTTAATGCGACGTCAGTGTCTAGTTGGTCGACAGTCAATCTCAATCTTTCAAATTTACTAGAAGAACACCAGCTGGTCTTGAATTTCATCGTCTGAGATATCTGATTTTCCACTAGACATGACCCCCAAGGATGACTGGGGATACGAAATATGGTCACTTGGTCTTCTCCCGACCGAAGTGGGACGTCCGGTCAGAATGGGGACGCTAAATCCGATGTCTCGTGTTAAGAGAGTGCCACGCTCTTTGCTCGTTAAGACCCCTTTCAACAACTCTTTGAGGGGTCCGTTGGTGGCCTGTTGCAAGGCAAAATTTCTGTCCCTATCCAATATACCCTCATTTTCCAGTGGCAGTCCAAATTTCCCAGACCATCATTCCGAATGGCCTCTATTATGATAAGACCTACCTATTGTATTTATTGTTAACTTGTTCTCGTCCTGAACATGCATGAAATATTTGCCACTGGACGTTAAGCAACCAACAATCAATCAATCAATCCACTAGACATGATAACGTTAGGATATTTGAATGTTTAGATAATAAAAGCTAGAACATATCGACTTTCGCTAAAGATTGAATGGCGATGTTGACCGATGCAAGTCTTTGAAAAAGGCGCCGACTCTTTGAGGAAAGATAAGAAAATACAGATGGAATCCGGCACTTGTTGAAAGACAAAGCGTCTTGATTTCGCGTGTAATAGAAGCCATGCTGATCTGATTTGAACCAGGACAATTAAAGAATATTTTTGAACATGTTTTCAAATTGTAATAAATTTTTTAGACAGTCTATGCGAAAAGGTAAAAAAAAAGTCATCTTAATAAAATGTCTACCTCATTGATAATTTCTCTGCACGAATATTCTTGAGAGGTAGCTGCACAATGATGTTATAATTACTAGTAGATGCAATACTTGTACACCTTGTAATCGACTGTTATCTCCATATCATCATTGGTTCAGTTTGACCTGTACAGTATATTGTGACCGCTGTGACAAAATATCCTGTTGGTGGTTGAACTGCTGCAAAGTTGTGTTGACAATCTCCTGGGGTCATAAACTTTTAGCAAAACTCTCGATTATTACAAATTTCAACTACACGTCCCTTTAACACGTTTCTCAATAACCTCCCGTATACTATTGAATTGTTTTGCATGGTGTTACCGAACAGCGGCTGCTTTTTTTTTAATTTTTAGCTCACCTGACCTGAAAGGTCAAGTGAGCTTTTCTCATTACTTGTCGTCCGTCGTCGTCGTCGTCTGTTAACTTTTACAAAAATCTTCTCCTCTGAAACTACTGGGCCAAATTTAACCAAACTTGGCCACAATCATCACTAGGGTATCTAGTTCAAAAAATATGTCCGATGACCTAACCTGCCAACCAAGATGGCCGCCATGGCTAAAAATATAACATAGAGGTTAAATGCAGTTTTTGGCTTATATCTCTATCCGCCCTGAAATTTTCAGACCAATCCGACAACCCGTTGTTGGGTTGCTGTCCCTGAATTGGTGACTTTTAGGAAATTTTACAGTTTTTGGTTATTATCTTGAATATTATTATAGATAGAGATACACTGTAAACAGCAATAATGTTCAGCAAAGTAAGATCTACTAATAAGTCAGCATGATCAAAATTGTCAGTTGACCCCTTAAGGAGTTATTGCCCTTTATAGTCAATTTTTAACAGTTTTTCGTAAATTTTTGTAATCTTTTACTAAAATCTTTTTCTCTGAAACTACTGAGACAAATTTAACCAAACTTGGCCACAATCATCAATAGAGTATTTAGTTTAAAAAATTGGTCTAATGAACCTGCCTGCCAACCAAGATGGCCGACATGGCTAATAGTAGAACATAGGGGTAAAATGCAGTTTTTGGCTTATATCTCTGAAACTAAAGCATTTAGAGCAAATCTGACATGGGTTTAAACTGTTCATCATTTTAAGATCTATCCGCTTTGGAATTTTCAGACGAATCTGTCAACCCGTTGTTGGGTTGCTGCACCTGAATTGGTGATTTTTAGGAAATTTTGCAGTTTTTGGTTATTGTCTTGAATATTATTATAGATGGAGATAAACTGTGAACAGCAATAATGTTCAGCAAAGCAAGATCTACAAATAAGTCAACATGACCAAAAATTGTCAGTCGACCTCTTAAGGAGTTATTGCCCTTTAAAGTTAATTTTTAACAATTTTTCGTAATTTTTTGTAATCTTTTACAAAAATCTTCTGAAACTACTGAGACAAATTTAACCAAACTTCGCCATAATCATCATAAGGGTATCTAGTTTTAAAAATATGTCCAATGACCCTGCTTTACAACCAACATGGCAGACAAGGCTAACAATAGAACATGGGGGTAAAATGCAGTTTTTGGTTTATATCTCTGAAACTAAAGCATTAAGAGCAAATCTAACCGGTGGCAAAAATGTTCATCAAGTACTCCTTCTCAAAGTCACTTATTGTTAAAAATGTAAAATCTTGTTAAATGACAGTCAATGTTCAAAAGTTAGGTTACCCCAAGGGTGACTGGGGAATAGAAATATAGTCACCATTGGTCTTCCTCCGACCGGCGGTAAAACCCTCGCCAAAGTGGGGCGTCCGTTTGGCTGTGCGGGATGTACAAATTTGCAGCCATGTCCGGTCAGAATGGGGACGTTAAATCCGATGCCTCGTGTAAAGAGAGTGCAACGCTCTTTGCACATTAAGAACCCTTGCAACAACTCTTTGAGGGGTCCGTAGGTGACCTGTTGCACGGCTAAATTTCTGTCCCTATCCAATATACCCTCATTTCCCGTGGAAGTCTAAATTTCTCCGACCTTAATCCCTTAATCTATTACAGAACCTACCTATTGTATTTATTGTGAACTTGTTCTCGATCTGAATATGCATGAAATATCTGCCACTGGACGTTAAGCAACCAACAATCAATCAATCCGACCGGCGGTAAAACCCTCGCCAAAGTGGGGCGTCCGTTTGGCTGTGCGGGATGTACAAATTTGCAGCCATGTCCGGTCAGAATGGGGACGTTAAATCCGATGCCTCGTGTAAAGAGAGTGCAAAGGGTCCGTAGGTGACCTGTTGCACGGCTAAATTTCTGTCCCTATCCAATATACCCTCATTTCCCGTGGAAGTCTAAATTTCTCCGACATTAATCCCGAACGCCCCTATTACAGAACCTACCTATTGTATTATTGTTAATTTGTTCTCGTCCTGAATATGCATGAAATATTTTCCACTGGACGTTAAGCAACCAACAATCAATCAATCAATATATCACAGGTGTTCACAAATGTGGATTCTCCAAAAATTAATGCCTATTGCTGGTATTACACTTGATCCACTTAGCCACATTGAGACATCTTTGGTATCAACTTTTATGTCATTTACAACTGTAGCTGTTCCTAGAAATAAGTAAATTATAGTAAAGTGAGCGAAGGTGTTTATTCTAAGGCTAGTCAAAGTTGATTGGTCCTCAGGGCATATGAAAATCAAATAGGTCTTAATTGACACAATATTATAATTTTTCCTTTTTTCTTCAGAAAACACTGTTTGTTCCCAATATCTAAAGTAAGGTAGATATTGGAGTGGGTGTATGATTTATAGCTATGGGCGTGTCTGATTGTTTTGTAGATGTTGATGCATTTGCAGGTTTTGAAGTTGTGTGTGTGTGCAGTAATTATGGGCTTGTGTATATATTTTATAGTTGAGGGTGCGCCTGTCGATATTGGAGTGTGTGTATGATTTAGAGTTGTGAGCATGTTTGATGGTTTTTAGATGTTTATGTAAGTGAGAGTACAGATTCTGTAGTTGTTACTGTAGGAATGATTAATTTGGTAAGCAGATCTGAAAAAAATATTGAACGTATTCAGTAAATATATGGATCGATACAACCTTGTCAAAAAAGCGTCATTGTTTCAGCCAACCATTCACACTTCCTACAATCCCCATGGCTTTTGTTACCAGTCTACTGGTATTTGCCTTCTCTGTTGTGTGCTGTTTTTGACAAGGAACAGTGGCATTTGAACGGAGAAACCCTGTTCTTCAAGATATTCAACAACATCACGTATTCTATCGACAAACATACATTATATTGTTGAAGCCATTCTTTCTTGCATTCAGCATTCACTGGCATAATATGTTTGGTTATAGCGGCTTCATTGTATTTACTATTGGACAAGTGGGGACTTAAAACAGCGGAAAATATCATGTCCCAACAACAACCATAGGCTTTATCATAGGACGATGTGTATGGCTTGCATTTAAAAAAAAAATGGACATGGCTTCCCTAGGCCATTGGTATCCCGCCAGGCCTGGGGACATTCACTCAATAGTAGCATGCTGTAAGAAAAGATGTATTAATGGTTTATAGAATTTCGTTAAACATCAAGTAGATGCCTGACAGACATGAAATTGAATTGAATCCCAAAGTTGGGACACTAACCCTGAAGCTGCATACCAATAACACATACTACAATATATAGTGGCTGACAAATTGTATGACAATTTCACAATTAACCATATGTATGTAGTGTTAAAAAAATATAACTGGTATGTCAACACAAAGTAGATGTCCTTCAAAACCTGAAACTGAACCCTGCATTATAGGACTATACCCTCAAACTATGAAATACAATCAAAAGACTACCTTCTTCTACAGATAATATTTCGTCGCCTTTTTTTTTGGACAAAAGACCACCTTAAGACATTTTGTGAACCTTGAAATGTAATCGACAGACAACCTTTGACATTTTGTGCATGTCAAAATGTATAGTTCAGACAACCTTTGACATGTTATGCATGCCAAAAGGTATAGGACAGACAACCTATCACATATTGTGCATGTCAAAAGGTTTAGGACAGACAACCTATGACATTTTTTGCATGTCAAAAGGTATAGGACAGACAACTTTAACATTTTGTGAATGTCAAGAGGTATAGGACTGACAACCTTTGACATTTTGTGCATGTCAAAAGGTATAGTACAGACAACCTTTGACATTTTGTGCATGTCAAAATGTATAGTTCAGACAACCTTTGACATGTTATGCATGCCAAAAGGTATAGGACAGACAACCTATCACATATTGTGCATGTCAAAAGGTTTAGGACAGACAACCTATGACATTTTGTGCATGTCAAAAGGTATAGGACAGACAACTTTAACATTTTGTGAATGTCAAGAGGTATAAGACTGACAACCTTTGACATTTTGTGCATGTCGAAAGGTATAGTACAGACAACCTTTGACATTTTGTGAGTGTCAAAAGGTATAGGACAAATAACCTTTGGCATTTGTGAATGTCAAAAAGTAAAGGACAGACTTTCTGTGACATTTTGTGCATGTCAAATAGTAAAGTAGAGACTATCTGTGACAATTTGTGTACGTGAAAATGTATAGGACATACTATCTGTGACAATTTGTGCACGACAAAATATATAGGACATAATATCTGTGATATTTTGTGCATGTCAAAAGTTAAAGGACAGACTTTCTGTGACATTTTATGCACGTCAAAGGTATAGGACATACTATCTGTGACATTTTGTGCATGTCAAAAGGTATAGGTCATACTATCTGTGATATTTTGTGCATGTCAAAAGGTATAGGACAGACTATCTGTGACAATTTGTGCATGTCAAAAGGTATAGGACATACTATCTGTGACAATTTGTGCACGTAAAAATGTATAGGACATACTATCTGTGATATTTTGTGCATGTCAAAAGTTAAAGGACAAACTTTCTGTGACATTTTATGCACGTCAAAGGTATAGGACATACTATCTGTGACATTTTGTGCATGTCAAAAGGTATAGGACAGACTATCTGTGACATTTTATGCACGTCGAAAGGTATAGGACAGACTATCTGTGACATTTTATGCACGTCAAAAGGAATAGGACAGACTATCTGTGACATTTTATGCACGTCAAAGGTATATGCTACTATTATGACCGAATGTAACATGTTAAAATTTGAGCGAGAAGTCATCTGTGACCTTCTGTTCATGTAAATATAGAAGACAAAAACATAATATCCCCAAGGGTGACTGGGGAATAGAAATAGGGTCATTTGGTCTTCTTCCGACCGGCAGTAAAACGCTTGCCAAAGTGGGGCGTCCGTTTGGCTGTGCGGGATGTATCAAGTTTGCAGAACCCCCAAGGGTGACTGGGGAATAGAAGTATGGTCACCATTGGTCTTCCTCCGACCGGCAGTAAAACCCGTGCTAAAGTGGGGCGTCCGTTTGGCTGTGCGGGATGTACAAATTTGCAGCCACGTCCGGTCAGAATGGGGACGTTAAATCCGATGCCTCGTGTAAAGAGAGTGCCACGCTCTTTGCACGTTAAGAACCCTTGCAACAACTCTTTGAGGGGTCCGTAGGTGACCTGTTGCAAGGCTAAATTTCTGTCCCTATCCAATATACCCTCATTTCCCGTGGCAGTCTAAATTTCTCCGACCATAATCCCTTAATCTATTACAGAACCTACCTATTGTATAATTGTGAACTTGTTCTCGTCCTGAATATGCATGAAATATTTGCCACTGGACGTTAAGCAACCAACAATCAATCAATCAAGTTTGCAGCCACGTCCGGTCAGAATGGGGACGTTAAATCCGATGCCTCGTTTACAGAGAGTGCCACGCTCTTTGAACGTTTAGAACCCTTGCAACAACTCTAAGAGGGGTCCGTACGTGGCCTGTTGCAAGGCAAAATTTCTGTCCCAATCCAATATACCCTCATTTTCCAGTGGCAGTCCAAATTTCCTCGACCATCATCCCGGATAGCCTCTATTTCAAGACCTAACTATTGTATTTATTGTTAACTTGTTCTCGTCCTGAACATGCATGAAATATTTGCCACTGGACGTTAAGCAACCAACAATCAATCAATCTATATCAAAACAACACAAGTAGTTTGAACATGTGTACTTTCAAGCAAACGATCTTGAAGGAAGAGTATACTGTAATAAAAAAAATAATTGTAATATCCATTGTTCATTATCAAAATCAATACCAGTATTGAATAATCTAGCATATTGTTATAATCTGTCTAAATAAACAATCACAGTCTGATTGATAATTTTTAGTTGTGATGATATCACAGCATCCCTAGGCTTTCCTTTATAGGGATCCTGTCTAATCTTTTATGCGCCTTCCCTGAAGACAATCTCGTCATCCTCCTCCAGTTTTCCCCACTCTCTGGACAAATGCTTCATATAGGAAGGTCCATCCATTGTGCCTAGAATAATTAATTAACAAAAGGTTCCAGAAGATATCAAAGTCTAAAATGTTTTTTGTTTTTTTTTGTTTTTTGTTGGGGGGGGGGGGGGGGGGGGGGATGTCTTGTATGCAATAATTGCATTTTGCGGTCATTAAATCAGTTATTATTAAATTAAAACTGTTAAATATTTTTCAGATGTTATGTGTTCCTCATGCATGCATTAGCTACTGTCTCAGTTATATCAAATTCTATGTTTTTACAAAACATTTTAGTTGTGAATGTCTAAAAGTAATCAAACTACAAACTGTATGGCAATGTTCTGTGCACAACATAAGACTCCACAGTAAAAACCTAAACAAAATGTGTATATCAAACACTTTATATAAGGTATTCTACATCCTGACAAAGCTTCTGTTGCAGGTTATAAAATATATGAAGTAATAACAACAATTATAGTTGCTACATAATCAATAAAATTCTTTAAACACTTATGTATAACAGTATAATGAATCACAATAAACTAAAACAGATCATACTTATGTATAGCAGTATAATAATTCACAATATACTAAAACAGAGAAACTATAAACAAATCCCGTTTGATAGTCTTCCCAAACAAGGCATACGCATTTGTATCACAAGCCATCACAGCCTTCTTCTGCTTGGCTTCTCCATTTATTCTCCTTTCTTTGGCATTTCTGTTGCTTATCCACTACTGAAATATTTTTTTTCAAAATTTATATTGATAGACAGCAGGAAGGTAGATGGAATATTTCAAATAGTGAAGAAACTAATTTCAAAATAATATATAAAGTATAAATAGCATTCAGAATCAAATAATGTTCAAGAGACCATATGTGTAAAAGTTTTACATGAAATACCAATTTAACATACATTGCTAAAGGTAAAAATATCTCGTATATATTATATATCTTATAACAGTATAAACTGTATGATATCATATACACTTTACAAGATATCTTATGAACTATATGATATATCTTATCAAGTTTATTAAAATACTTCCAGTTAACATAAATAGTAAAATGGAATGTAAGAATAGGTAAATGATCGAGGTGAAAATAGCAACCATTTTTGTACATCAATATCTGCATCTGTTTGGTCAGTTGAGCCTGAAGGAACATGAAAATGATTAAGATAAATTAAATGGTAATTTTAGTAATCTTTAGAAAAGTCTTTTGATAAAATTACTGGGCAAAAATATTAAACTTATTTGATTTCCAAAACTAAAGTAGACTCAGGAGAGCGACACAGGCTCTTGGGAGCAACTAGTTCTTTAAGCCTGTGGATTATTTCGTTCCTTGCGGTAGTATGTCCTCCTGGTCTTAAAAATATCAATTTGTTCAGTTGCTTCGTTCTAAAGTTTTTGCATGACATCGGTAAAAAATTTTGAACAGTTCTTAAGTCGCTTCATTCATTGTTGTACGAAGTGTCTGGTGCCGGTTTTTTAGTGTGAATGCAGTCATCTTTTGTTTGTAAAATGCAGAGGCTTCTTCTGATCCAAAGTATGGAGCAAATGATGCTGCACTTATTCTAGCATATATCGGGAGGTTGTCACCTTCGTTGTCTCTTAGTTCTCTCAACAGGATAGTAATATAGTTCCTTTTTTTCCAAAATTTTCTGTTTTCCCAGAGGACGGAGACATCTAGTGGTTGCAGTCTTTGCAAACTGGTTGTACAAGTTAAGAGAACTCTGAAAAGTCCGATTATTGTCATCTGAAAGTGGTGCTCCACTTGAAATGTCACAGAGAGAGGTCACAGAGGTGGAAGTAGATGTACATCATATATTAATTTATTGCAGGATTTTGTTTTACCATGTTTATAAACAAAAATGGTGAGTTATTTTCTATTATACACCTGTCATAAATGAAAATAATATCAAGAATGCAGGAGTCTCTTTTTATAGTTCTTTGTTTTTCTATATCTTTTTTTATTTTAACAAAATTGACCTCAAAGGGCTTAACTATATTACAATGAAACCTGTCAAAACCATCATTCCTACATGTCATGCTATCATTAGTTTTTTTTTCTCCATACACACTGGTCATAAACTACATCAAACATTAATAAAATTTACATACCTCTGTCCTGATTGTTCGACTACACTTTCTCCGCACACACTGTGCAAAACACTTCCTTCCATTCCTGTGTTATTGAGAATTCTATTTCAACTGGCATGAAAGCACAAATGGCAACTGTGACACCTCTGGTAGACACTATTAAAAAAACATATGCATGCATTCAATTATTCTCATAAAAAAAATTTTTTCTGAAAATGAAGCAAGTCATTTTTTTTATACCAGAGAACAATGTAGAGTAAAATTTTACTCTACATTGTTCTCTGGTACAAAAAAAAATGACTGGCCCTAAATATAACAGGACTAATACTAGTACCCAACCGGTAGCCCGTTAAACCCTGTACATTGGGGACATAAGTTTCATTAAGCTTTTAAACTTGACTTTCAAGATCATGAACCAAACCTATATACAACAAGCAGTGTAATACTAAACAACAGCGCTGCCAAAGTTATGAACAGAACATGAATCTGCACAGACAGAGGGACAAATAGAAAGTGTCATTCCTATGTACCCCACCCCCTTTTTGAACTTTGTTCGCTGAAAGCTACAAAACAGGACTTAGCGCCTTGTTCCTTGATAATTTGAATTTTTTAAATGTATTGGGTGTGATATTGTCCCATGTACATTAACTTCAAATCCCTATTTTCTATGTACATGATGTAGGAGCATATTTCATATGAAACTACTATGCAAAATGTACATGTATTTTTATAAGATTTTAGGTTGCATTTAAAAGTATACAGGTTGTCTACTTGTAAAGCATGGCTATAATAGTCACCAGCATGCATTATATGTGTATAAAACCATTGAAACTTACATGTGTGTATTAGCTGGAAACGGAAATACTGATAATGTTTGGCCCAAACAAACTTTCGTTTTTTGTGTCAACATCCTGTTGTTGCCTGTGAGGCTCAACACAGGACTTCAATAAGTTCACGTGTATTTTGTTTCTGTAGGAACTTGTAAACATGTTAATGTTTTGGTAAAGAAATGATTAACATTTACAAGACGAGTCAAAGGGTTAATTTGATATGAACATCAGGTAAATATAATTTAAGAAAAATACAATGTACCAATAAACTCCGTCGACAAAGACTAAAGATTTCTTCGCTTTTTCCTGGGCATCCAGTGAATCCAAGGAATGATTTGGGGCAGGATTGTGACAAATATAGCAGGTCCACATTAATTTCTTGCTATCAACATGTTCAACATCCATCTACAAAAGAAATCATAATTCATATCCACTATTGATCAGCTTTTAAAAGCACGGATGATGGATGAGATAATTTTAAAAGGAATGTCACTTACATCTGAATAAATTACTTTGTATAGACGACTTTGATTCTATTTACGCTTCATAAACCAAAAAAGAGTTTATGTCCCGTGGACACAGGTGTTAACAGAATAACCTCAACCTCCGGTAACACCACCAAATGTAAACTGACCAAAACCGCCCTTACTACAAAAAGAACCGAATTTAACGGCAATTAAATAATAAGAAGAAGATAAAGGAAGAAGGGAATTATGTAACAGATCATGGACTAGAAATGACCAAATTTAGAGGAAAACTTGAGGCGAATTCAACATCGACAATAATCATCTCTAAATATATTCACTGAATTTTCTCGGAACGAAAACACAAGCCAAACAAGTAAAAAGTTGAAGAGCATTGAGGACCAAAAATTCCAAAACGTTGTGCCAAATAAGGCTTAGGTAATCTATTCCTGATTCAGGACACTAGTATACATCTCTATTGATGTCCTCACTATGCCCCTTGTGTAAATAAAATAATCGGTGTTCTTTTTCTGGGATGTCCATTGCAGCATATACAGATACATCCCTGTGTCAAATATCAGTTGCAGTGATGTTCTAGCTAAGTTTGGCTTTTTTGTAACATTTTTGTAACACAACTCCACCCAATTACGTGTTCATCTTTACCTGCAGTTGTGGGAAATAAAAAAAATATTTCCTTTCCCAATCCCTGCATCATTTCGAACCTTTTTATCTGCAAGGATTCTTATGGCATCCGAACAATCCTGAGGTATCAACATCGACACGAGCTTTCTTTTTCATGCTTGGTATACAATCTTTTAATTCGCATAATTTTTGCTCAATAGGGTCGTCCACCTTTTCCACTGAATGTTGAGAAAACCACACCCAATTGTTTGCATCATCCCATTCTGATAGCAAAGGCCTAGCAGGTTCCCCTCCTCTTCGAGCATTAAATAGTGTTAACCTGCATACAAGTACATCTCTAATCTCAGCATATTCATTTGAAGTTATAAATTGAAATTTGGATTTCACGTCTTTAATTTTATTTTCTAGCTATTCTTTCAACACCTTTACATCAACCTCATCTGGAAGACGAGCTAGCATCCTCAATTCTTTCTGTCTAAGCACAGTTATTTTATATTATGCATCCCCAAATATACCTGGCCAGCAAAATTCCAGTAGATTGCCGAAGCACTTAATCTCATCAACTTCTGCATCTTTTTTTTGGAAGAGAAATTCTCCAATAGGATATTTAATAACTCTTTTTATAAGATAGCCATATCCAATTTTGATCCCTGCTTTTGGATGCCCAGTTTCTTCATTTATTGTCGGGGCTAAAATTGGCACATCCGTCGAATGAAAATTGCCTCTGTCATATCTGACATGACTGGTTTTCTTTTTTCTTCTTTTTTACTTTTCTGTGCCTCCACATTTCTATACATCTGCAGCCCAAATGAAGTTATAAGATTGTCTGTGCTACAATAACTTCCTACTTCAGAATTATAGAATTTTGTTGGAATATCAAAGTTAAATGAAGAGGTAAATTTTGGGGATACAATATGCACTGATCTTGGTATACAACGGTTGTATTTCTTGTGTTTTCCTCTGGTAATTTAAGTGATATAACCTCAGCAACCTGTTGATACAGAAACAAATCTATAATGTCTCGAAAAATAATTCAAAATAATAAATGATTAATACTCGCTTAAATCAATAAAAGACTTGTTTTCTCTGGAATTTGTAGTTTTCATTTTTAAATATTTCTGAATTTCATTTCATTGACAGCATAACACAATCTCACTGATGAATCTGAAACAAAGTGCACCATGTTTTGTCATTGGTGCTACTTGGACCTCACTGCTCGTTATCGGTGTTGTCCAGACCTCATTTCATCTTTTGGTAACATGATCTTGATACAAAATGATTACTGTAAATTCAGAAATTATTGCGTGCATTTATTATTGCGATTTTGTCATTTTAGACTAAAATGCGATTTTAATTTTTGCGATATTGAGAAAAATCCTGTTTAATTCATATCAAACATTTCAAAATGCGAGTTTAAATTATTGCGATTATAACCCTGTCGCATTTTTCGCAATAATAAAAACATCGCAATAATTTCTGAATTTACAGTATACAATAAATTTACACAGTTGGCCGCATACGATGATGCTCCATATAAAAATTCTGGCGGAAGAGAATTTTCCAACGCAGGGTAGTTAAGGCAGTGCCCCGGTCTGAAAATGCTCAAAAATGTACATTTTATATAAACACCTAACAAGAGCTTTAGTTCATACAGTTCTAAACAAACTTTTATGGTCACCTAATAGATATCTTCATTCCGAATCGAAATCAATTTTAAACAACTAAATATAGTATGCAAATTAGGTCACGTGACACGAAAAATGAAAGTAAACGAAAGTCACAAGAAATGCGGCATTGCAAGAGCTAAAACACCATATTTTTTTTGTATAAATGGCCGTTTTAGAATCGTCAGACACTGGAAATATAAAATACAACTGCTCATTTTAATGGCAAATCCTTTTGGTAGTCCTACCTTTTAATTTCCACCATCTCACATCTGAAAACGTCAATTTTTCAAGTTCAATTGATATTTATTTCCGTAATCTTTTATATTTCACATAATGAGCAGTACTTTCCATTAAGCTCGTTTAAAAATGCATGTGCCATTCAAATTTTTACTCAATCCGTTTAGTTTTAGCCCTTGCAATTTGCATTATTTGTGCACATATTTATGAAAATAGAGAAATAAACAATTTGTAAAACTTATTAGTGATCAAGGAAAGTAAAATTGGGACGAAACCGGTCAAAAACGGAATTCCGTATATGTGTAAAGAAAGACAACTCTGTTGACATGGGAATAGCAAACTTTTCAAAGCGGTAATTTTGTGTTTTTTTTTTTATTGTACAATTGTTGGCAGTCTAATTTTGCTAAATTAATAATTATAAATAAATAATTTTATTTATTTGAATTATTTTGCAGATTTCCATGTTCTACAAGAGGCCTCAACAAGGAAAATGTTTTTTCAACTATAGTGAATGGACTTTTTTGTGACACTATTTGTTTTTATATGTATTCATGAGTATTATCTATAGTTCTGTCAATAAATATAAAATACCTTATATCTGTTTCACTTCTGTTCATCAACAGGAATACAAACATGATGCCCCTTCTGTCCTCTCTTCCAAATTCGATATCCAAAATATTTTTATTTTTTGTTTCTGTTGATAGTGTAATCATTCTTTTTTTATTTTGTAATATAGCAAATCTCTTATATGATAAAAACTTTTCCCTTTACACTTCCCTCCAAATCAAAAGTGCCACCAGATGGCACTCAAACAGACATATTGGAATGGGAAATACATCTTTTGTCAAATATATTTATACATCCGAAATTAACCTCTAGAAAATGCCATAAACAGCAGAATGAATTTGTGTAACTTTGCAAAAATAATAATAGCTCGAGCTACTAAAGACCAAGCAGCAATTGACTATTGGGAAACATATCATAACAAACCAAATGAATTACCAAACAGTCCTGAAACGCTGGTGCCAAAATACAATACAAATTTCAGTGTTTCAAAAAGATTTATTTCATACTCAAATATAATGACAAAATACAGTAAAATGAAAATAAATCAAGAAAAGTTCAGGCTTCTGTTACCAAGATTACAGACATATGTTACTCAAAATACAAAATGGAAAAATGGCAATACCAATGGTCAAAAACAATTATTTCTGAGTACATTTTCATTGTATCAGTGGATGAAGCTATCCGAAAATGACAAGGCTAAACACACATTTACAGACTGTGAACAGTGTATGGTGTTTGATGCCTCACTACAACATAAATCATCAGAAGTGGTAAAAAGAGACTCACTTGTTGGGGCATGCCAGAATGTGGCTAATATTATTCTCGAAAAGTCCCCTCCAATGTCAAAAGCAGCTGAAAAAAATGTTGAAAATTTTGTTAGAGCATTTTTCCCGATTGCATCACATAAACTTGGTGTAAATATTATCAAAACAGTTGCAAAGGTGATGAAACTTACACCAAAAAAAAGTAAATCACAAAAGACAAAAACAGCTAAAAAAATCCTGAAAAGAAACAATATCAAAATTAAAAATAAATTGTCCTCCAATGGACAGGATGTGCGCCATTTTTTGGCCTCTGGAAAATCATACCGAAAACATGACAATGTCAGAATGTCAATGTATTTTGTAACAAAAGCTGAAGGAAAAAATTGATAAACAAAAGAGGACCTTATTAAAGCCAAAAAAACACCATGGTAACTTCGACCATTATTCATTTGAAAAAGAAGAATTCTTATCAGCAATGAGGCAATTTCCTTATGGATCCCGTGTAAATTGGAAAAAAACTTGGTGAAAAGTTTAATGTAACAAACAAAAAAGGGGATAGATCAGCCAATGCAGGCCAGATATTGATGGGCTTTGCCCAATATAACAAAATCAATATAGACCAGTTCAATCTAAATATGAGAATAAGTCACAGAGACTATATACAAAGAGTAAGGAGGACAAAAAAGCGATTGTCAAAGGGCTTGACCATCCCATCAACAAGATCAGCCAAAATTATGAGACAGGAAATACAAGACCAAATAGACAATGGAGAGATTGATTTAGGGGAAAAAATTGCCCCCTCACAGATATCATCAAATTATATTGATATCACTGGTAGGTTGATGTAAAATTGGTAATTTATATAAATAATTAACCATTTTGGGAGCATTTGTTCAATTGGTAAAATCCCCAAGCATTCTTCAAATAAAATGCTCCGCTCTGCGCAGCTTTATACGACCGCAGAGGTCGAACCCTGAACAGTTGGGGCAAGTATGGACACAACATTCAAGCTTGATACACACTGACTTTGGATTTTGATTAAATATTTGACACAGCATAGGTTTCTGACACAGAATGAATGTGGTCTAAGAACTTATAAATTTTTAATTTACCTATTCAAACCATATCATTATTTTTTGCTTTGATATAGAAATCAGAAATAACCAATTTTAAAATTGAAAATTTGAAGAAAAAAAATTAAAAAAAATCCCTCCCCCAAATTTTTTGAACCCTCTTATGATTCATCACCCCCAAACTCAATCCCAGCCTTCCCTTTGTGATATGGTACCTTGCAGTACAATTTCAAAGAGATCCATAAACTTGAACACAAGTTATTGTCTGGAAACTAGAAAAATGCTTGTTTTTTCCCCCTTTTTTGCCCCAAATTACTAAACGTTTAGGGCAATTACCCCCAAACTCAGACCCAGCTTTCCCTTTGTGATATGGAACCTTGTAGTACAATTTCATAAAGATCCATACACTAACACACAAGTTATTGTCCTGAAACTAGAAAAATGCTTGTTTTTTGCCCCTTTTTGGCCCCTAATTCCTAAAATTTTGAGGCAATTCCCCCCAAAACCAATCCCAGCCTTCCCTTTGTGGTATGGTACCTTGTAGTACAATTTCAGAGAGATCCATACACTTATACACAATTTATTGTCATGAAACTAGAAAATTGCTTGTTTTTTGCCCCTTTTTTTGGCCCCCAATTCCTGACATTTTGAGGCATCTACCCCCAAAATCAATACCAGCATTCCCTTCGTGATATGGAACCTTGTGGTACAATGTCAGAAAGATCCATACACTAACAAACAAGTTATGTCTGGAAGTTACAAAAATGCTTATTTGTGGCCCCTAGATCCTTGACTGTTGGTACCATAACCCCTAAAATCAGTCCCAACCTTCCTTTTGTGGTATTGAACCTTATGGTAAAATTTCATAGAGATCCATTCACTTAAACTAAAGTTAGAGTGCAAAAACCAATGTGGTCTAAGAACTTATAAATTTTTAATTTACCTATTCAAACCATATCATTATTTTTTGCTTTGATATAGAAATCAGAAATAACCAATTTTAAAATTGAAAATTTGAAGAAAAAAAATTAAAAAAAATCCCTCCCCCAAATTTTTTGAACCCCCTTATGATTCATCACCCCCAAACTCAATCCCAGCCTTCCCTTTGTGATATGGTACCTTGCAGTACAATTTCAAAGAGATCCATAAACTTGAATACAAGTTATTGTCTGGAAACTAGAAAAATGCTTGTTTTTTCCCCCTTTTTTGCCCCAAATTACTAAACGTTTAGGGCAATTACCCCCAAACTCAGACCCAGCTTTCCCTTTGTGATATGGAACCTTGTAGTACAATTTCATAAAGATCCATACACTACCACACAAGTTATTGTCCTGAAACTAGAAAAATGCTTGTTTTTTGCCCCTTTTTTTGGCCCCCAATTCCTGACATATTGAGGCATTTACCCCCAAAATCAATACCAGCATTCCCTTCGTGATATGGAACCTTGTGGTACAATGTCAGAAAGATCCATACACTAACAAACAAGTTATGTCTGGAAGTTACAAAAATGCTTATTTTTGGCCCCTAGATCCTTGACTGTTGGTACCATAACCCCCAAAATCAGTCCCAACCTTCCTTTTGTGGTATTGAACCTTATGGTAAAATTTCATAGAGATCCATTCACTTAAACTAAAGTTAGAGTGCGAAAACCAATGTGTCTTCGGACGACGACGACACCAACGTCATACAAATATACGACCACCAAATTTTTGCGGATGTATAAAAATGAATGATAAAAAATATTCTTAAATTTCAAATGGTCAAGTGGTACAGGGAGAAAATCTGTCTATCACAAACTTTAAATTTATGACAATATAAGAGTATCACAATACTAAAGAATATAAGAATAGTGTGACATAACTTTATAACAGGAAGTGAAAAAATTAAGTACAAGCACAAAAAATTAAGCATAAAATTGACCAAGTTTGGGACTCTATAGAAAAAAGTCCTTTGGCAGCTCCATAATCATAATATAATGTACACAACTTTAATAAAAATGCATCATATGTTGTTTTTTTTTTATTTCCCAAGGATCTGATTTGAAAGTGTAGGGTATTTGATAATTCAAAATGTGAGGTTTTCTATAAATCTAGGTGAAAATAGGTTAGTGCTCAAGCCTAGGTTTCTATTCACAAAAATCTGACCACAAAAATTTATCACATGAATTGTTCATAATGAGTATTTTTCAATGTTACGATTTATTGTGAAATGAGTCGCTGAAAAATCTGAAGAAAAAATTGGGTGCAATCTTTCTGTGAGGTTTATGGCAAAAAAATTTGTAAGGGTTCAGCAGAACCCAGTGACTTGCCTACTTTTGCTGTTAATTGCAGGCTCAACAAAAATGAGGAAAACAATTAATAAAAATATTCCCCTCAATACTATCTTTTGATTGTAAGAAGCTTCTGTCTAAGTTTGATAGTTTATGAATCTAATAAATGTTTCAAAAACTTAAACTACAGACTGTATGTAATGTTAACCTGAAGAAAAACTAAGTCCATTTATAAGTAAAATACGGAAAAATAATGATTTTTTTTAACTTAATTTACTTCTGAATACTATCTTATGGTCATAAACAAGCTTCTATCCAAGTTTGGTTCAAATCCAGAATAGTTTAAGAAAGTTATTAAAACTTTAAAAACTTTAACCACAGAGTGAATGTTATGTTTCCTGGCAGAAAAACTAAGTCCAGTTATAAGTAAAATACTTTGGTAGAAATCCAAGACAGTTTAAGAAAGTTATTAAAATTTCAAAAACTTTAACCACAGAGTGAATATATGTAGACGCTGCGGCTGCCGACGGAATGTAGGAATGCTATGTCTTGCTCTCGACAAAAACGTTTTCATGCAAAGCATTAAAATATAAAAGTATTGGACAAATATACACTTCCCTTAAAATCTGATCTTTAATTCTTCAGAAATACACTATAATTTAAAAAAATAAAGGTTTTTATATTGCAAAAACCAAAGTTAAAAAATTAATCACACGAATAAATAATTTCTCACTGGTCAATGTTTTCTATTTAATATAATTAATCAAGAAATACAACAAACTTAAATTGAATATACAATCCAAATTTAAATAACACAAAAAATTGTAAATGAAGTCTATAAAATTTTACATTACAGAGAAAAAAACAATTTCATATATATATATATATCTTAAATACAGAATAAATAAACAATACAGATTAAACAAACAATATTCTCAATTAATAATTGCTTCCACTTTGATCACAAAATAGTACTAGATTAAAACAGAAATTAAATAAACTGTTATCACAGAGATGTCTCACCTTTTTGTAATTTTGATAATGCAAATGTTGAAATTAAAATAGCAATATTTTAACATGTAAGTTATGCAAATATTCAAAGTCGATGAACCATGACTGAAGGTACATGGCTAAACAATCTCCATGGAATGAGATCTGCCAATTATAAGTTGTTCCCTTTAAACAAACCTAAACACAAACATTAACTTGTAAACTGTGTAAAAGTTTCGAAGTCAATGAACCATTATCAGGGGTGGGGCTATATAATCTCAATGGAAACGATACTTGCAAATGCCAATAAATTTGCATACCAAATATCATTGACTTAACATTACCAGTTCATCTTAAACTGATCTTATCACAAACTAAATCATGTAAACTATGCAAAAGTTTCAAAGTAAATAGACCATGACTGAGGGGGTGGGGTCAAATATTCTCCATGGAAATGAGATGTGCTAATGCTTATACAACTGAACACCAATTAATATTGGCCTACCACTAATGGTTCCCCTTGTACTGACCTAATCACAAACTAATACATGTAAACTTAGCAAAATTTTCAGTCTATAGACCATGACTGAGGGGTAGGAACCAAATAATCTCTATGGAAATAAGATATGCCAATGCTTATACAACTGCATACCAAATATCATTGACCTACCACTAGTGGTTTCCAATAAATTGACCTAATCACAAACTATTACATGTAAACTATGAAAAGTTTCAAAGTCAATAGACCTTCACTGAGGGGGAGGGGCCAAATAATCTCCATGGTAATGAGATGTGCCAATGCTAATACAACTGCATACCAAATATCATTGACCTACCACTAGTGGTTCACCATGAACTAGACCTAATCACAAACTAAAACAGCCCCCAAGGGTGACTGGGGAATAGAAGTATGGTCACCATTGGTCTTCCTCCGACCGGCAGTAAAACCCGTGCTAAAGTGGGGCGTCCGTTTGGCTGTGCGGGATGTACAAATTTGCAGCCACGTCCGGTCAGAATGGGGACGTTAAATCCGATGTCTCGTGTAAAGAGAGTGCCACGCTCTTTGCACGTTAAGAACCCTTGCAACAACTCTTAGAGGGGTCCGTAGGTGACCTGTTGCAAGGCTAAATTTCTGTCCCTATCCAATATACCCTCATTTCCCGTGGCAGTCTAAATTTCTCCGACCATAATCCCTTAATCTATTACAGAACCTACCTATTGTATTTATTGTGAACTTGTTCTCGTCCTGAATATGCATGAAATATTTGCCACTGGACGTTAAGCAACCAACAATCAATCAATCAAACTAAAACATTGTTGACGCCGCTGCCCCCGCCGAAAACAGCATACCTATGTCTCGCTTTTTGGCTCCGTCAAGGCGAGACAAAATCATGGTAACTTTGACCGGTATTTATTTTATAAAACGATTTTTTCTTGTCAGCAACAAGACAAATGCCCTATGGTGTAGCTAAAATAAAGTGAATGTTAGATAACAAAAAAAGGAAAAGACTATCAAAAAACAGGCCAGATCTTGTTGGTCTTTGCAGAAAAAAATAACCATTGATCACTTTGACCAACAAACAAACCAAAACTTGTATGATAAATGTACATGTATATATACAACATAATACGAACAGGTTAAAAACAGAGTTATGTAAAAAACAGGTCTACACATTATACATAAAAATGAACATTACATACATGTGTTATTTTGATAACATAATTACCTAATCATAAAGATTTATGTTGAAAAAGCACAAACAATTCTTGCATTGAAGGTTAAAAAATAAAATCTGTAAAAATTCATTAATACATCAGAAATCATGTAGTTGTAGTGGACATGCAAAAAATCCTGCTATTAAAAATTGTCACGGGCAATGCAATAAAAAAAATGTAGAGATTAGGTTGGAAGACATTTTTAAGCCCACCCATCCCTGCATAAACAATTGAAATAACCAATTTATGATGTAATTGAGGATAAACGCATATTAATACCCCATCACACATGTTATACCTAAAAATCACATCATCCAACCAGCATACATTTATCTTATTGGATTGCCAAACAATAATATATTACATACAGGGTATATATAGAAATAAACAAACAGTATTTCACCATGGCTTTCAAAGTTGTTTTTATATAATAATTTGAACTTAATTTCAGGCAAATTGTTAGAGAAGAAAACAACAATCTACAGCAGGAAATTCGAACTTACAAAACTCAGACAGAAAATATTAAATGAACATGTTGAAGGTGGATTGATGCGTCTGTATGATGATATACACTATGATCAGTTAACTTCAAATGAATTGGAAGAAAGGTACATGTATGACCACATTATAAATAATCATAAAAATAAGTAGATGTGGTATAATTGCCAATGAGACAAGCATTCTCACAGTATTGCATAGCAATACATAGTCCCTATGAACTGATTATATGAGTGAATTTTTCAAGTCCAAGGACTTCACAAAATGATCAGACCAAAACAAAAATTTGAACTTGATCTGTGACTTGTCATGATAAAACTATAAACCAATTATCAATCAATATCTTCAAGCATGATGAAACAAATTGTGGAAAACACAAACATTAGATATGATATAATACAATGCATATCTATTTATACATTATAATCAAATATAATTAATAGTACCAAATATTTCTTTCCTCTATATGTCACAAACTAATATAGATTTGTAATTTATCTATAAAATGTTAACAACTTTTTATCTACACAATGTAATGTAATGAAATATATACCTTGATAAAAATAGATTATTATCTGATTAAAGGATTTCACTTCATAAAAAAAGATATAAATTTAGCATTAAGAAAATTGGTTTATACAAAATAACAAACCTGCAACAAAATATTTTGAACAATTTACCAAAGAATGTCTTTAAAAAATGAGTTATCTCCCTTTGTACAGAAATATGGTTTAACATAGTACCTTAACATTTGATATGGACCATGCCTCTGGACTAAATCATCAGACCGGAACAAAATTTGAACTTGATCTATAACTTGTCATGAAAAAACTATATACCAAATATCAAATCAATATCTTCAAGAACGAAGAAAAAGGTGTGGAAAATTGATTTGCCGCACTGACAGATGAACAGACGAGTGCAAACCTTTTGTCCCCTTCGACTTTGTGGGTAGGGGACTAATAAAATGTGCATGCTATTTTATCTGCAGGAAATTGTATACTATGATACAAAACATCTGTGACATTTGAATTTCTATTAACAGGTATAAAAGATTAGGACAGCAGTTTACTCATAATAGTAACAGTAATGAACTGAAACATCTGGAGAGGAATCGTATGCTAAAATTCTGGCATGACCATTCTGATGTACTGAATCATACTTTTGTAAGCTTTATGCTTAGCATCATTTATGACAAAGCCCTGTATTTAACTAACGAGGAATATAAGGCAAAATTTCCAGAGAGATCCAACCTTTATGTACAATCTGTGGTTGAACGTCCCCACCTATACATCTTGGGGAGATCCAAAAGTACAAATGATGAACAGTTAAGTTTTGTTGCAGAACGGGTCAAAGATCTTATGAACTTTATTCAACCCACATGTATTGGAGGAATAAAAATCACTGACGAAATCAGAATTTTCAGTGGTGATGGACCAGCACGCCAATTTGAAGCTGGCCAGCAGCAAGGAGGCAATTTTGCGTGTATTTGTGGTATTCAAGCAGAAGACCACAGAAATCTGCATTGTGCATACAATACCAACATGAAATCCTTAGAGGAAAGGAGACAGATTTTCATCAAAGGTCTCCATTGGAGGAATTTATCTGACAATTCATGTCCTCTATCTCATCTTAAAAAGGATGACATGGCAGATGAGTTAGAAACCAGGGGATTCAACACTAACAGAAAATCTAAATCTGAATTGGAACAACTAAAAAATGAACTTAAGGGTATACAACGACCACCAGCATTAATGTGTCATAAACCTGAAAATCCAGCAGACACGATTAACTGCTCAAGATATGAAGTATTAGCATGTGAACCTCTGCATGACATAACTAACATTGTTCAACATATCATCATGGAACTGCCACATCACATCCAAAACAGTGAAGTTAAAAAACAACTAGAAAAATTTAGTCAGTCAACTATTGGGAAAACAAATCAAATAAAAGGGTCGGATGCAAGGCTATATGCAGTAAAGTTGGCAAAATTTATACAAAACCTGCATCAAGTGAACAAAATACAGAATGATGTTTTGAACTTAAGCAATGCCTTGTTGGAAATAATCAACATCTGCTACAGTGGTCATGATGCTAGAAATCAGAGGTTTGTTCTGAGACTGCATAATCAATGCTTTGTTTTTGCTCTAGCATGTCTAAAGGTGATAGAATCCCCCCAAAAAATGACTGCAAAGAAGTTCTATGGAAGTCATTTCCATAGTTTGGTCAACCCCAAGGGTGACTGGGGTATAGAAGTATGGTCACCATTGGTCTTCCTCCGACCGGCAGTAAAACCCGTGCTAAAGTGGGGCGTCCGTTTGGCTGTGCGGGATGTACAAATTTGCAGCCACGTCCGGTCAGAATGGGGACGTTAAATCCGATGCCTCGTGTAAAGAGAGTGCCACGCTCTTTGCACGTTAAGAACCCTTGCAACAACTCTTTGAGGGGTCCGTAGGTGACCTGTTACAAGGCTAAATTTCTGTCCCTATCCAATATACCCTCATTTCCCGTGGCAGTCTAAATTTCTCCGACCTTAATCCCTTAATCTATTACAGATCCTACCTATTGTATTTATTGTGAACTTGTTCTCGTCCTGAATATGCATGAAATATTTGCCACTGGACGTTAAGCAACCAACAATCAATCAATCAATCATAGTTTGGTCATACATGCACCTGAAACATACAGATTGCTTTGCCTTAGATCTGTTGTTCCTGAAGAAGAAGAGAGAACATTTGTTGATATTAGATCAATTTCAAAAAATACAAGCAATCGCCAACCAGAATATGTAGTTGACAATGCTGTTTTGTGGTTTAATGCTCAACAAGAAAGCCATAGTGTAATTGAGTCTATACAGAAACAAGAGTCTGTCATCAGCCAGCAAGCAAAGTTTCTTGACAAGAAAAACAATACCACAATAACAATTACTGACATCATTAAAAACCCTTATCAGTTTCAATGCCATCTTCAGAGAATACCATATTTCCTCCTATGTGGCAAAGGCGTGTGGTGGTCTCTATCAGCCAGCTCTGTGATCTTCCACGATACTGTAGATCAGGAACTTGACAGCAATAGTCCACCATTACATAATCTCAGGTCTACAACATTGGCAGAAGAACAAAGTTACTTGTTGGAATGTTGGGATGAAGTTCTAAAAAGAGTGGAAAAAAGTACAATTAAAATTCCTGTTCATAAAATCAAGTGTTATAGAAATGATCAACTTGTAAAGACTCTCTTCACTGACATATTTGAGGATGAAAGTTCTGATGAAGAAAACACTGGTAGGTGTTTATTTTTTAACATCAAATTTCCAGTAAAATTATTTTCAAGTTCATTAATTAATTCATTTAAAATTCATCATGAAACGTATGTAGACACCTATATATATACACATGTCTAACAATGATTAAAAAAAAGGTGAAATATACTGTTTTATGATATAATATGTCTCTCGTTCATATTATCCATTGAGCAGGCAATCATTTGCAATTTTGTGTGTCCAGATGCCTTTATCACTCATGTAAAAGACTATATCAGTATAAAACATAGTAAACATACAATAAAGTGTGCATTTTTATATATTTTCTCGTATGCAACTGTTTCATAATGATATTGTTTTTTTTTTTTCTTCTTATATGCTATCTGTTTCAATACAAGTTTTTAATCTCTCTCTCGTATGCCATCTGTTTCATTACAATATCGTTAATTTTTTTTATCTTATCCTTGTTTGCTGAGATTTCCATTGATTTTTTCATTTGCTGCTACACTTTTATTTGATTAACATAAACTTTGAACATTTTATACAATCCACATAACAGTCATAATTTTTTTGCATCTAAAACTACAAGTTATCATTATTGTGTGAACATGTGCAATAAGTACTTTATAACATTTTTGGCAGTGTCACAGTGTGTGTAAAGATTTTTTTGAATTATTCTTACAGAAATTATTCATCCCGTTGCATCTGCAGTAGTCAACAATGAAGAGGCAAATATCAACACAGTTAGGAATCATGGTAAGTTTCTTGCTGCTGTACACATTTCAACTTCTAAATCTTCAAAAATGTAAGAAAGAATATAAAAGCATGTGAACATCATAATAAATAAAAAGAAAATATAAGTTGGGTTGCTGTCACATTGATCTTTGATTATCAATGGCAAATTATAGCTTTGCATATTGTATTAAATTTTACGTTTGCTGAACTGTTCGTTGCCATATATGTCTTTTGGCTAAGTTACTGTCATGACTGTCTCAATATCTTTTATTCATATTAAAACAAATAATTAATAATTCACTACTTTTAAGTGTTTTTTATGTGTTGGTATTGGATGCATTGGATAGTTTAAGTGCTTTTTTAAGTGCTGGTCACAAATTAGATTGATTGATTGTTGGTTGCTTAGCGTCCAGTGGCAAATAGTTCATGCATATTCAGGACGATTGTCACAAATTAGAAATATTGATCATTTTCTTAATAAACTATATGTATATCCATTAAATTATTTGGAATAGACACATGATTTATCACCAATCTTTCAAATTATTACACCAATGTCCATAAATTAAGGTAATGCACCCTTACATGTTGATATTTTTTGTTAACAGTAAATTATGAAACCAGTGAAGAATCTGATGAAAGTAATGATGGTGTGAATACAAATACAACTTCTAAACTGGAAAACTTGGGTACTTATTTTTTTATTACTTACACATACATTAATTTATCATCAATCCATTTCATTATCTATAAATGAGGAATGTTCCTGAAAATACATTTTTTAAGGCCACTTACAATAAAAAAATAATTTTACTTATAATTTCAAATCATCTTCCCACATAACATTCAAGATGAAAAGGTTCAAGCTTTTAAGAATAATATCTACACAAATATGAAAAACACAGTCTCATTGTACTTACCAGTATATGATGGTCCGTTATTTTGATTTACAGAAATGCTACCTATTGCAACACCCATCATTGACGATGGCAAAGACAGTGAACCCATACTGACAGAAGATCCAGATCTTGAACTACCACAAGTCTGCCAATCTGCCAATCCTAGTATGTTTCTTGATGGAATATTCAGTAAAATAAAAAGAAAAAAGAAAAATAAATAAATGAAAATAAAAGAAAGGAAATGTAGTTCAAGATTAAAACATAAGCAGATTATTTTGTAATTTGGAACATTCTTGAAAAGTACGCTATCAGTTGTTTTATAGATTAGGTGTCATCTTGTCGTGTCTTCTTTTTTCATCATGCGAGTTTGATTTTTAATAAGCCTTTTTACAAAATAGTGTGAAACCTTGAAAGGATTATTTTTTTCTAGTGACCATGGTGACAAAATGTATGTTGTCTGTAAACACTTTTTATTTTTTATTGTTGGTTTTCTTCAGCAATTTGTTTTGCTATCAAATATTTTCCTGTTGGTGCCAAAAATTAACTCACTAATTTCATCTGTATTAATTCTTATTTTACAGCTCCAATAGTTGACTATGTGGTGTTTCTGCAGTAGCTAAAGTCAATATATATCCAAACCCTGAAAATGATGAAACTAAAAAATTGTACAAGTCTTACATGAAAGGTAACAAAATTATGTCATACTTAAATATCACTCATGAAATCAGGTCAATATCTAAACAGCTAGTAATTATAAAAAAAAAGATGTGGTATGATTGCCAATGAGACAACTCTCCACAAGAGACCAAAATTACACAGAAATTAACAACTATAGGTCACCATACGGCCTTCAACAATGAGCAAAGCCCATACCGCATAGTCAGCTATAAAAGACCCCGAAATGACAATGTAAAACAAAACAAACGAAAAAACTAAAAGTCTAATTTATGTACAAAAAATGAACGAAAAATAATTATGTAAAACACAAACAAACGACAACCACTGAATTACAGGCTCCTGACTTGGGACAGACACATACATACAGAATGTGGCGGGGTTAAACATGTTAGGGGAATCCAACCCCTCCCCTTACCTGGGACAGTGGTGTAACAGTACAACATAAGAACTATAATAAAATGCTCTGCTGCACGCAGCTTGATATAACAGCAGAGGTCGAACCCTGAACAGTTGGGGCAAGTATGGACACAACATTCAATCTTGATACAGCACTGAATTTGGATTGTGATTAAATATTTGACACAGCATAGGTTTCTGACACCGAATGAATGTGGTCTAAGAACTTAATTTTTTTTAATTTACCTATTCAAACCACATCATTATTATTTGCTTTTATATATAAATCAGAAATAACCAATTTAAAATGGAAAATTTTAAATAAAAAAAAGCCCCCCCCCCCCCCAAAAAAAAAAAAATATTATTTTTTTTTAACTCCCTTATGATTCATCACCCCCAAACTCAATCCCAGCCTTCCCTTTGTGGTATGGTACCTTGCAGTACAATTTCAGAGAGATCCATACACTTGAACACAAGTTATTGTCTGGAAACAAGAAAAATGCTTGTTTTTTGGCCCCAAATTTCTAAACGTTTAGGGCAATTACCCCCAAACTCAAACCCAGCTTTCCCTTTGTGATATGGAACCTTGTAGTACAATTTCTGAAAGATCCATACACTTACACTTACACACAAGTTATTGTCCTGAAACTAGAAAAATGCTTGTTTTTTGCCCCTTTTTTGGCCCCTAATACCTAAAATTTTGAGGCAATTACTCCCAAAATCAATCCCAGCATTCCCTTTGTGATATGGAACCTTGTGGTACAATGTCAGAGAGATCCATACACTAACACACAAGTTATGTCTGGAAGTTACCAAAATGCTTATTTTTGGCCCCCAATTCCTTAACTGCTGGTACCGTAACCCCCAAAATCAATCCCAACCTTCCTTTTGTGGTATTGAACTTTATGGTAAAATTTCATAGAGATCCATTCACTTAAACTAAAGTTAGAGTGTGAAAACCAATTTTGCGGTCGTATAAAAATCAGTTGAAAAAGGCTTAACTCATCAGATGAATACAAATACTACAAATAATGTAATGTCTCTATGGAAAAACCTTATTCCAGAAAAAAAAAAATCAGAAAGTTTTATTTTTAACTAAAATGTTTTATGCTATATATGTATTACAGATTTTTATAAAATAAAATAATTTTCATTTTTCAGTTCTCAGATGGTCTCAAAAAGAACTACATACATGTACTTATTATCCGATTGAAGTGAATGCAATAGTTAATAATTGCAAAAGCAGTACCAGTAAGTACATCTATTATTTCATACTACAATATTTTAATTAACATTTAACCATAAATGGCTTATTTTTAAAGCAGCACAGTAAACAATATTGTCATTTGGTATTTAGTTCAACTTCATTGTTCTCTCATTGGGACAAAAACCAATTATCGTCATTTACATATTAACATATTATTAATAGTATAAAGAAAGGGAACATGTGTACTAAGTTTCAAGTTCGGACGCATAGACCAGAAAACATAATGCTCATAAATGGGACATAAAAAGAGCCATCACCAACATTCAATAATCAAACTTTCCTTCCTACTCTCCAATATACATTTTAATGGAATAACCATAAAGTTAAAAAACAAAAAACTGCTTTCTTATACAATCAAAGATTGCTAAAGCTGCATGTGGACAATGTATAACCCCCCAAAAAAAATATTTATATAATAAACTACTTGTATACTCATTTGCAGAATCCATGGAACTCTTAGAAGGAAACACACAGATTAGCCACGATATTGTCAAAGACTGTACAAAGCTACCAACTGATCTTCAATCTAATCGCCAAGGTTGGTGGATTCTAAAAAAAGTCAACAACACAAAACTATAGATTGATTGATTGATTGTTGGTTGCTTAACGTCCAGTGGCAAATATTTCATGCATATTCAGGACGAGAACAAGTTCACAATAAATACAATAGGTAGGTTCTGTAATAGATTAAGGTCGGAGAAATTTAGACTGCCACGGGAAATGAGGGTATATTGGATAGGGACAGAAATTTAGCCTTGCAACAGGTCACCGACGGACCCCTCAAAGAGTTGTTGCAAGGGTTCTTAACGTGCAAAGAGCGTGGCACTCTCTTTACACGAGGCATCGGATTTAACGTCCCCATTCTGACCGGACGTGGCTGCAAATTTGTACATCCCGCACAGCCAAACGGACGCCCCACTTTAGCACGGGTTTTACTGCCGGTCGGAGGAAGACCAATGGTGACCATACTTCTATTCCCCAGTCATCCTTGGGGGTCAAAACTATAGAAAAAAAAAAGTTTAAAAAGAAACTATCTCAATTTGTACAATATCTTTAAATAATTGCTAAATTATAAATTGATCACATGCAATGAAATATTTCAATATTTAAGTTCAGGTTATCTCAGATGCAGCTATTATTCAACCATTCTTTTACAAAACAATCACATAGATAAAGACCCAAAATGAACATGTGTTACAAAAAATGTCTTTTTTACAGGACCTACACAAGTTCTATCCAACACTAGACCAGTTAGCAATTATGCTGTAAAGAACTGGACAAAACTTCAAATTACAAAACCATCTGAATGCAAAGGTTTGTTTAGACAGTATAACTAATTATTTTTTTTTCCTCTTGACATTACATCTACCTTTACACATTAATTCTTTATTTAATAACAAATAATTCTTATATGATTTGCATATCTAAAAATACTTGAATTGGATTGGTCAATTAGATTTTTTCCTTCGGACTTTTATTCAGTTTGTGAGTTAATAGCCCCGGTTTACACATCAATAACCTCTAGAAAAAATGTGTTTTAATCCTATAATGATTAGAAGAAAACACGTATTATCAATTGCCCCTAAATAAACTATAGAATGTACCATTTCAAAAACAAACTCAGTGTGGCATTCTAGTATGAAGTATGGATTCATATTCATATTACTTAATAGGGTTCTTGTCTAAATATGAAATATTAGTCACTGTACATGTATATTTAAATTAAACTCCACTATCACAATTTGATCAGAACATTTTGACATGGGCAAATTACTTGTCAGAATGGTACAAGAAAGCCTGCAATGAATAATTTAAAAAAGTATAGGAACTAAGTCACATTAACATGACAAAAGTGTGTTAAAACAAACATTTCAATAAATTTTATTAAAAACAGGTCAAGCAAGAGGAGCTGTCAAGAGAAAATTGAATTTTGGCAAAGAAAGGGATGATGAAGGTAAGAGTATACATTTATTTCAGTAATCATAATCTTTGAGTCAGCTTATACATAAGCATATAAGACCTAGGCCTCTGTTGCACATTCTTAATAAATTATCATATTTATCAAATTATTTTAAAGGTTACCCTTTTCTATATTTTTTCTTCAACTTGTCAGGCCTTTGGGTATTGAACATGTTGAATGGTCTGCAAAATACACCTCTGTTGAGAACAGGATATGATCTATAAAATAAATTAGTGAGATTCTGTAAGATGCAAAACAATTCTACTTTATTGTATCGATAACTTAAAAAAAATAATTATATGGTTGACTGTCATATTATTAGGTGCAATACTGTATATGTCATTCAATCAATTAGTTAAAAATCTGTTTACATTTTATGCTTAAAAGGACCACACATCATATATTAAATTATTCATATTCATTATAATGTTCATTTCAGAAAAGGAAAATCACAGATGGAAAATGGTTACTTCTGATACAGCAATATCTGCAATTGAGGGGAAATCAACTAGACAAAAAGAAAGAAGCAATAGTATGTAACTTAAACTGCTTTAAACTGTAATGTAAATACTTGTTAGCAATTAAAAAGAATTACCTTTGGTCAGCATTTTTGTAATTGTCAAGTCTTATAAACTTTGCATGTACCATTGTGCAATAGAAAGCTTGAATGACAGTGTTATACTTAGCTTGTCATATATGCCAAACAAAATTTTCTGCACTTCATAAAAGATTTCTTTATCTCATTTTTCTGCTGATCAGCTGAAAAGTCTAGTTCAACCTGTCCAGTTACTAAATAGTGTTACAACTTCAATTATACGCAACACAAATGTAGTAATTAGAAAGGTCTATTTTATTGAAAAATGCTGAAAAAAAATTCAATTAATAAGAAATTCTATGGAAAAATATATATTCTGTAAATAAAATCCAGACCCTTTTGCAAGAAGACAGTATTAATACATGTAATAAGTATTGAGATGAAGAAATCCTTTATTTTTTCCAATTTATATGTTTATTGAGTATTTAAAAATGTTTTAAGTCTTGACCAGTCCCTACCATTGGTGTTTTACAGAAAAATTGTTGGGCCACCCAAGTATCCTTTAACTTCTATCTATTAATTTGCAAACAAATGAAGATGACAAGCAAGTTGTTGGTATTTCCTACAAATTTTGGCACAATTAAATCTTTTCATGCTATTTGAAGAGGTTTTTTTTCACTGGAGAGCATCGTGAAATTTGTAAGCCACGACATCAGGAATTCCCTGTCTTCCTTTGCCTGCTTTTACGTGTTTTTTCTTTGTTTCATCATTGTCATTTTCATTCTTTTTGTCTTAATTACCCAGTCAAGAAGTTTTTTATCAGTTATTTACCCATCTCAATGAACATGTTGCAACGTTCACTCAATCATGAAAAATTAAAATTTCACTTCCGTTTGATGGCAGATAAAAACTAATCAACAAGCCCCGACTCAGATTTAATAATTCTTTTTTTATTTAGTTTATCAATATTTTTCAATGTTTTTTTAATACTTGTTGTCATTAACCTTGATGTTTGACTTAAATCATGTAAATATCCATTTTATATTGTCAATTTTTGCATTTACACATATTCATAAGTTGTAAATGTTTTTGATTTAACTGAATTCTGTCAAGTGCATTTTTTAAATTGGCCATGGGCAAACTAGTTTAAAAAAATTACTTGTCTGGTTGTTGAAATGCGTGAGTCAATGAGCATAGTATTTAAAGACCGCTGCTCCCTATTCTGCATAAATTTGAATGCCTTTCCCAACACATTTTTCCAGACATTTTGTTAAGGCATTGAAGTAAAGAAATCTTCCCCATATCTAGTGATATACTTACATCCTATCCTATTGAATTCTGTCATCATCCAGGAAACCAGTTTATATATTTATCTTCACTTGTGCAAATCATAACTGATGTTGATTTTATTTTCCCTTTCAGATAAAACGCTAAACAAATTGACCATGATGACAGAGATGGAAAAATTGGAACTGCTTTTTAGAGAGACTGAGGAAATGAGACAGCTGAAAGCAGATTATGACAGAATTCAGAGATGTCCTGGTGTGTCTTCATTTCAGGCAGCACTAGATTGCAGTCATGCCAAAATTCAGACAAAAGTGGTCCAGAAACAGTCGCATCTTCAAGCCTTGCTGTTGAAATCACCTGCAAACAAAAGACTGCTTTTTGAAAAGACTCTGGCTGAACTGTTACTCACGTCATGGAACTGCTATTACGAGGGCTCAGGAAAGAGAATTTAGAAAACTTGTTATTTTAATATTGTAAATACATCATTTTTCTTTATCAATTTTGTATACTTTTTATATAAAAAAATATAAAAAAAAAACATTCATCCAGTTTTATACAAAGATGAATATACATCATGTACATACAGTCAAATCTTGTTAAGTCTAAGTAACAATGAGTAAACATTTGTAAAAGGGAAAGGTCAAAACATTTTGATTCATCTTAAGTCAGGAGTTACTTTTGTCATTCCTTGTTCCTATATCTTAACTTAATTGTTAACCTTGGTATGTTGAGACGGAAAAAGTATTAGTTATTGACTTATTCCCATTCATCAGCATCTATGGTGTATATATAACAAATATTTAATTTAAAAAACCAGTATCGTGTTTACAAAAGATAAAGATCATGATGGTATAAAATACTGGAGTACTTGTCAAACAAAATAAATATATTTTGAATTTTTTCCAGTGTTTATATATCTGTTGTGTGCAGTCTTTTTTCTTACATAGTTTTATTGTAATTCAAATTATTATGGTGTCATTTATTGGTTCTTCTAGGTTTGCAAAAGTTGGGTCTATTTTTATTTTTTTTACAATTATCAGAGGTAAAATGTATTCCACAACCATTAGTTTTCCATGGTTAAACACGAAAGCTGTCAACAAACAATAAGTTTAATTTGCAATTTTTATTGTCATGATTATTATTCTAAAAAAAGGAAGACAGATAATTTTAGAATTTAAATGACCTGAATAGTGGATAACCTAATTTTTTTTTCTTTTACTTCAAACTTTGACGCATCATGTTTAATTTACATTAGGTTAAGTTTTCTTCAAGGCAATTTGAAATATACTTGAGTAATCAAGATTTAAAATCTGCAGACTTTTGACTTGTGAGAAGGAGAAGTGCATTGACAAAATTTTACCGAATAACTGACAACATACCTGAACTTATCGGAGTTTTCAACACAACAAGGTTTGACTGTTACTGCATGCAAAAAAAAAGGGGGAAAATATTTATTTTTTCTGTAAATTGGTGTAAAAAGTTAAGTGGGAGGGAGGTGGGTAATGCAGCCAAGATTTATTCTTGCCAGTCACAATCCTGGGTAAATGCAGAGTGACCATCTTTTAAAAATATGAATACAGAAATTATCAAATCAAATATTTCCCTTTATTTTCATTTACAATTAACAATTGATTGTAATTTGTTGGGTCATTTAAAACAAACACCATATATGTGTGGTTATAAATATTAGCTTATTTCCTCTATATGTAAAATAAGGAGATGTGGTATGATCAGTGCAAATGAATCAACCATCCCTAAAATTCAAATGAAGTGGCCGAAAACCACCAAAGACAACTGTACGGTCTTCAAAAAGCATATTCTGTAAAGTCGGCTATAAACGGCCCAACATGAAAAATACGTAACAATCTAATTCTGAGAAAACTGATGGAAATTTACTAAGAATTGACAAAGTCTATCTTGACACCTCACAATTGTGAACGCTATATAATTTTTAACCTAAGTGACTCGCAATTTTATATTTAAGGAATGACAGTAATATTTTTTCTGTCTATGAAGAAATAACATCAAAATGTGGTGCACACTGAATAACCCGCGTAGCGGGTTATTTTAAAATGTGCACCACATTTTTTATGTTATTTCGAATAGACAGAAAAAATATTACAGTCATTTCTAATAAATTAATTCTAAATTCCATTTTAAACCGGAGTAAACCATGAAAAAACGTTGATGACGTCACGGTCACATGACAAAATTATGTCTATAAGCTGATAAACAAAACAACATAAGCCAATCAGAAGACGCATTACATCCAAAATTAAATTATTAAACAATAAGAATGAACGTTTTAAAATTAGTCATACACAGGGGGTATACTTATATCTTATTCACAATGTCGCCATTAATATTTTGAACTTTTCTGTTATATGTTACCTGTAAAATGGCGCAAATGAAATATAACCTTGTGGCGCATTAATGAAAGATTGGATTTTGTCAAAATTGGAACAAATGCAATGCGCCCATAAGTATAATAGAATAGGTAATTTATTTCATTTAAAATACATGATCAAAGTTAAAAGAAGAATAGAAATATGCATTACTTAACAAACATGTTTCTTATAGAGGAACATGCATTAGTATCATCTACATATATATATATATATATGTTCCAATTTTAAACATGAAATAAAACAGACCCAGACATACATTACATTCTAACATGACATTCTTTAAACTATTTGAGAGAGACTCCCATCAATTGCCCATTGTAAAATTCAAATATATTCACAAGTAAGCTGCAAGGCAATGTCATGATTTATTTGGGCTGTTCCAATCCTACTCTTGCGTTGTATGCTTTTAAGGAATGATTTACCTCACATCATATGGCGTACATGACATAATTTAACGATGTCGCTGTTGTAAAACATTATCTATTATAATATTAACGAAAACCAAATTTGACAGACATGAACCAATGGCAACCACTGAACAACATGATCCTGACTTGGAAGAGGCACATAGAGTGTGTCTGCCTACTTATAGTTGAGTCTACTTCAGGTTGACAGAATTAACTGACATAATATAAAAAAGAAGATGTGGTATGATTGCCAATGAGACAACTCTCCACAAGATACCAAATGACACAGAATTTAACAATTTTAGACCACTGTACGGCCTACAACAATGAGCAAAGCCCATACCGCACAGTCAGCTAAAAAAGGCCCCGAAATGACAATGTAAAACAATTCAAATGAGAAAACTAACGGCCTAATTTATGTACAAAAAATGAACGAAAAACAAATATGTAACAAATAAACAAACGACAACCACTGAATTACAGGCTCCTGACTTGGGACAGGCACATACATACAGAATGTGGCGGGGTAAAACATGTTAGCGAGATCCCAACCCTCCCCTAACCTGGGGAGGGTTTTATCAGACTATCATCAATATTCAGAATTCACAATGATAGCGTCACATCATAAAATATGTTGGAAATGTTAATGAATAAAATATTTTAATAATTTTTTCTTGTTCCCAAATGAAACCTTAGTTCATACCACTATACATGGTATATTTTTCAGTATTAATTATTCAATGTTATAAATCAGTTCAGCAAGACAACAGTTTGAGTCAATTAGGTGGTCTAAAATTGAATAGCTCAATTATATTGAGAATGGAAATGGGGAATGTGTCAAAGAGACAACAACCCGTACATAGAGCAGACAACAGCCGAAGGCCACCAATGGGTCTTCAATGCAGCGAGAAACTCCTGCACCCGGAGGCGTCCTTCAGTTGGCCCCTAAACAAATATGTATACTAGTTCAGTGATAATGGACGTCGTACTAAACTCCAAATTATACACAGGAAACTAAAATTAAAAATGATTCAAGACTAACAAAGTCCCTTTTAAAATCTATACGAGAGTCACTTTTAAAATCGATACAAGACAGTCACCATGTATGGTTTAACACCTGAACTGCAATGTAGCTTAAATTGAATATTGCAATTATTAAGTTTGTGGTACATAATGTTTGAATTTTGACGCAATAATGTTTTTTAACGAGTGCACTTTAAAAGTTATTTACTTTATGTGCTCAAGAAACTGCTCTAGTAGATTTATTTATTAAATATAAATGTAGATCAAGAGTCATAGGTGGGTCCAGGGGGAAAATGGTTGATTATATAAGGAATCTCTGAAGCATGACTGGAGCCAGCCAGCTCTCATGAAAAGTTATGGATCCACCACTGAGACAAGCAGTTTCATTTTCAATTCTATACTGGCAAGGTCTTTACACTCAACCACAGCTACTGGCCCACTAGTCTAGGCTTGTAAAATTGCTGTCAGGACTAAAAAATCATTACTGCTATAGACATGATAGAATCTATATTTTTTTTTACAAAATTTAGCTTTGGGCCTGTAAATGTAGATTCAGGTTTATCTCAAAGAATGCTGGCATAAAATATACGACAAATAAAACTACTTCAATTCATGACCTTGTATTGCCATATGCCTTTTTATAATATGGTTAATGTTATGTTAGGCATACTTGTGGGTGTCAGAAGTATTCTGGACATAGACATGCCAATAAATTGACAGATAGGTTAAAAAAATTAAGTGTAATACAAATATTAACCCTGTCTCATCCCAGGAAATTAGGTGCGACATAAACAAATATATAGAAATCATATCTCTAAATCGTGGACAGTGTCGGTGACAATTTTTGCAACACGTGGTCGTGGACGATTTTTGCACTGCTCGTTCGCTGTTATAAAGACAATATTGGTCCCGGAGTTGAGAATAAATACAATATAAAGACTTCTTGATCTCGTGTCTTAAAATGTATGCACATACCTGACATTATATTGAGTTATGAGCGCTGACTGGATCAATAGAAAAAATAAAAGACTGTTAATTGATAACAGCAAGCACGTGGTTATATAATTTGCCTTCTCGCAGTTACTTTAAATTCAATTCTAAACATTAATTTGTACTAAATGCAGCAAGCCCCGTGTGTGTGTGTTACCTTTATCGCTTATCAAAGGATGTCATTGCTAAATTCCTCGCTAATCTCTTAAAGTTAGTTCATTAATGTAGCGAGCAGGTGCTCTTCGCCTGTCCGCCATCCAAACATCTCCTCGACAGCGATTAGAAATGAGTAACCTCCGATTGGTTGAACGGTAACAGAAGGCGTGGCTAAGTAGCAGACGATTGAGAAGCAAAAACACGTCTAGCCTAGCAATCTTGTTTACAATTTATAACATTTCATGTATTCGGTAAATAATTTTATATCATATGGATACTGTTTACCTATTCTTATATCCGTAGGTTAACTGTAATCCGCTATGCTACCAGCAGACGCGCTGAATTGTCTAGCCGCCATAGCGTGAATATATGAATATATAATGAGTTAAACTGGAGTTACGTCCCCCTTACAAAAAAAACCCGGGAGCATTGCCTCGACTACCCTGCGAATTGCTGAAAACGTGACAATATACATCCTCCCCACCTAGTCGTTCGGCCTTAGCAAAAGCAGCAATTTCGTCAAAATGGTCCATCATTTCTTTATGGAGGCAAAATGTTTCATTTTTTTTTACAGCTTACTTCAATTATACACTATAACCATATCAAAGTTAGTTACTGGCATTCTTGTACTTGCAAGCAGCTCAACAATTCTTTTACTTTCATCTCACTCCAATGTATGCAGATTTTACACATGAGGCCAAATGAAACGCTAGGGACAACCTTCTTATGTACCTGGTTGCCTGTCCTATGTGGTCCCAGAGATTTTTTTTTTTCATTCCTTGTAGTCATCATCCCTCACGTATTTCAGTATGTAAAGTATACCTGCTTTACTATATGCACTGTAAACAGTGTTAATTTTTGATAATCTTAGGTGGACTAAAGGAAACTGGCAGGAATACCTTGTATTTCTGGTTTTAATTGATTGATTGATTGTTGGTTGCTTAACGTCCAGTGGCAAATATTTCATGCATATTCAGGACGAGAACAAATTAACAATAAATACAATAGGTAGGTTCTGTAATATGGGCGTCCGGGATAAAGGTCGGAGAAATTTAGACTGCCACGGGAAATGAGGGTATATTGGATAGGGACAGAAATTTAGCCTTGCAACAGGTCACCTACGGACCCCTCAAAGAGTTGTTGAAAGGGTTCTTAACGTGCAAAGAGCGTGGCACTCTCTTAACACGAGGCATCGGATTTAACGTCCCCATTCTGACCGGACGTGACTGCAAATTTGTACATCCCGCACAGCCAAACGGACGCCCCACTTTAGCAAGGGTTTTACTGCCGGTCGGAGGAAGACCAATGGTGACCATACTTCTATACCCCAGTCACCCTTTGGGGGTTTCTGGTTTTGAGCGATGAGCTTGAGTAATATATTGCCAATCTTATGTTCAGGTACAAATGGTATCTTGTTGAATTTTGCCCAGCTTCAATTAGAATGCTCAGATTTAATCAAAATCTCATCCAACACCTTGCGGATATAAACTTGATAAAATTTATATCCACTAAGGTCGGTAATCAAAGTAAGGGGAGAATTTTAGTAAGGAACTCATGGTAGTTCATAATCAGTGTCACAAGTGACTGACAACACGAGTTCGTTTTTAGTACTAATCTGCGATGACTTTTGATAAAATTGGAGCCTCGGTGGCCGAGTGGTCTAAGTAGTTACTACTGTAAACACTTGCCAGTCAACACAGGTTGTGAGTTTGAACCCTGCTCGTGCAGGTGCACTCGACTCCAATCTTAATTGACTATTATTGTCAGTTTTCCTATCGAAGGTCGGTGGTTTTCTCCGGGCACTCCGGCTTCCTCCACCAATTAAAACTGGCCGCCACGAAATAGCCTAAATGCAGTGCTTAAAAGAAGCGTGAAAACACAAAAAATCGAATCAAATTATTTGGTAAAATTGTTTTGGAGTCGAGACGAGGATATATTGTTCATAGTGAAATTTTTTAGCTTTGTTAGATTATATATCTGCTCAGTGTCAACAGTTTATACCGCACGTTTACACAGAAAATATAAATTAACAACCGATAGAAGTCTGACATTTTCTGGTCTCAAAGATGCAAATTTAGACTTATCTATTTTGATGGATTTTCCTTTCTAAAATGTACTGTATCAACGGCATCAGATATTGAATTAGATACGCAGCTCCAAAACTTTGTCGCATATTTATTCATTATTTTTTTTTTATTTCTGTTGGTTTTTTGTCTTTTCTTGATGATGGGCGTTCTGATCGATTCACATCACTATTTCCTATATAACCAGGGAGTTCATTCGATATATATTTATACATTTTAGAGACGTCTATTTTTGAAGTACAATATATTAATGTTTAAGGAAAACGTTCCTTTTCTGTTTGCACTGCATCTATAAGCCAGCACAAAGCCTTCTCCAATTCAGTGATTACTTTGTTAACAATTTAAATATTTTCTTTGTTTGGTGATAAAGACATATCATTGAGCAACACGATATCTACTTCTTGAATGTTTTCACTTTCTTGAGTCCATTTCTGCCGTACTTGTCAAGTTTGCAAGTCTTCCACTAGCCAACGTTTCCAGAAAGCGTCTGAAAGGTATTATACACGCTTCCACTGTGAATAATACACGTCTTTACAATCGAATGACACATCATTTGGAATCAATATGCTAGGCTTATGAGTAATAATAAGATTCGGAGTAAGAGGCAAGGGCTCATCTGCGTCTGTTGGTACTCACGTTAGAGGCCCGGTGTTATTGATTGCAGACACTTTCGCTACAAATTCAATTCAAATATTTATCTTGTATAAACTTTGCATCTTGTTATGTATCAAATTTTTAAGTAGTTTTTAGAGCTTATTGTTATATAAACTTAAAATTATTTATTTATTTTATTTTTCTAAACTAGTATATTTTGAATTTGTGCTATCTAAATTAATTTCACTTAAAATATCTTTTACATAGGTTAACCAGGAGTAAACTTTGTCTGTTTCTAAATTTTTACTAAGCGTGTAAGCTTCTTTCAAAAGTGGATTTAACTTGAAATCTACGGTTAAACATTAATTTGCGTTATTGGCAAACTATTTATATATATATATATATATATATATATACATCTAAAAGACATATTTTAATGAAAATAGGGTGCGAACGGACAAAAGGGGCGACCGTGAATAGGATGAGAACTGTCTATACTGATGGATCAAAAGATGGTGACAAGAGTTGAATCTGCTGCTGTCTTCAGGGACAGATTAATTTTCAAACTAGCAAAGATTTGTTATGTTATAACTAAGTAAGACATTTTTATATAGGGACGATACAAGTGCTGGAATGAGAACCATACCATGTGGAGGTGACCAGCTTAGTGTTGGGCGATTAAGGTCTGCACATTCAGCAAGATTTGATGGTGACACACATGAGGAAAGATTAAAAGGAGTCATAGCCATGGTGGAAGATTTGTTCTTGAAAAAATGTTTTTTTAACAAGTACCATGAAGGTTAATAGGATAATTTTACTTCTTTTTTGTTACAGATCTTTGTTATATAAAAATTCTGTGCTGATTGGTCTCCTATGAAAATTGTCCGAAGAAAGCTAAGATGTATAAACAATAAACCATTATTGAGATATTGTACATTTTTGTTTAGAATCTTAGAATTAGAATCTATGTTAGAAAGAACACTTTGAAGAGATACAATACCAATATTTAAATATTAAATACATTGTCTTCTTAATAGACATGTATAATTTATAGGCAATGTGGGTTACAAGTCAAAGAGTCAGCAACCAAACAACACAATTATATAAATTTAAAATTTAAAGACATGGTCAACATATGGTTTATACCCTAAGTTCAGACAAAGTAGCAAAAATTCTTCTATTTAAAGAAACTCTTTTAATTAATGTTTTGACTCTGGACAATATCAATCAATCTTAGTAGGGGCCTCGGTAGCTGAGTGGTCTAAGTAGTTACTACTGTAATCACTAGCCAGTCAACATTGAGATTGCGAGTTCGAACTCCGCTCGTGCGGGTTCACTCGGCTACAATCTTAAATGACTAGGATTGTCAGTTTTCCTATCGAGGGTCGGTGGTTTTCTCCAGGTACTCGACCTTCTTCCACCAATAAAAACTGGACGCCAAGAAATAGCCTAAATGCGGTGCTTAAAAGTGGCGTTAAAAGACCAAAATTCAAATCAATCTTACTAGGTCTTAATAGCTGCTTTTAACCAAAAGCTGCTTGTCAAGTCTGAGATAAGTCATTTTGTTTTTAGTTGTAGTATCATCATGGAAAATATATTTCATAATTTTCATTAACACTCAACTAATTTTACCAAAATACATTTATTTTGTTAGGTTATTATGGACAAATTTTATACAACTTCAAGTGCAATGGAGCAAAGGACTCTATAGCAGCTGCGTTATGTCATTAATAGACGGAATGTTGTGAAGACTGTTTCCCAAGATTATCACGCCGACAGTTCTTTTATTGACTTGGTAACAGATTGCCATGTAATAACTGCAGCTATGGAACACTTTAAGCTAGAAGAAGTTAATAGTACATCAGGCAGAATACCAGCAGATATTGAAACTGCTGATGTACCCACAAAAGAAAAGGCTTCTTTCCCATCTTGCAGCAGAAGTTGTCGACAAATATTTCTTAAATTCACTGAGTGATGCATAGTAAGGATAGAAAATAGAGATGACAAAGACATTCAAAATGAAGACAAAATTTTAAATTACGCTACTAATTTGACAAAATTAGGCCTACTTCGCAAGCTATATGTGATGGCAACAAGGTATGATGATGGCTTGAGAGCAATGCGCCACTGGAAGAATGTGATTCTGAAATATGCCTCTAAACGCCATTCTTATGGTCCATCAACATATAATGCCAGGAATCAGCTAGCAGCTATTGACCACAATGCTCACTGCGAAAGAAAAGTTGCTGCAAACAAAGATGCGACTGAAAGGTTAGTATATAGCTGCAGATATGTTTCAAGTAAGGATTAAGTAATTAAGTGGATATAATTGTGATTCATTGTTTTGTATATGAATTGTGCAATTGTTTTTTGTTTTAAATATTTGACACTGGCCATGTTGTGGGTCTAAAGACCGGCCTTTATGGCTTACTTAGCAGTGTGCCCTTAGGCTCAGTGTTGAAGGCCGAACTGTAACCTTTAATTTCTTACATTTACAACATTTTGGTTTGGAGAGTTATCTTATTGACAATCATACCACATCTAATTTATATATATTCTGATATAATTATTTAAAAATGAAGACAATGTTAAAAAAATGTAAAACTTCATGTTTGTGTGTTGTTTAAGTTGATAGGTTGTTGTCTATTTGACATATACCCCATATCTGATGTTTTTTTATGACTTGTGATATCTCTTATTCAATTTCAGACTTCCAAAGTACTACAGTTAGAAAGGGGGAAGGGAGACTGCTACTAAAGTGAAGACACCAAAACAATAAATCAAAATTCCAGAATTAATGAAGCATATAATAATGAAAAGGTTGTCCGATGATATCGGGATGAGCAGGAGAGTGATTTAAGATCCATTGGACCCAAGAAGATTGTCAGCAACCATTGCCCCTGTTCCACCTCCCCTTACACAAGAATTGATGGCTGCCAAAATTTCGAGATTTGACAGGGAAGATCTGGACAAGACCATAGACTACGATCTTGACCAGACAATAGACTACGAGTGGCCAACTAACTAACTGTTAATGAAATTGAAATAAAATTTATTCCTCCTCAACCAAAACGTCCTCCAATAAATCCAACATATTGGCCAGACGGGTCTGGGAATCTGTCCCTTATAGCCCAAACACAGCAACTTGAAATTACTTGTGTGTTCCGAGCTCCAAGATATCCATGGATCCACAGAACATATTGGCGGTATGCAGTGTGTCTGTGGCATATATTGTAGTCCTGGTTTGGTAGCTGAGCAATCATGTCATTTCTGTATATCATTGCAACCTCAAGAACCATTTTTAAAAGTATTGGAATATATCCCGAAAAAATTAATGTTCAGACCATAGACAACTTTTAACTATGTACTGGATATATTCAGTACACCGAATCAATTTCCAAAACCTATCGTGGTGGTCTTGATCACAGGAATACGAACCCCATACAGCAACACATAACACTCCGAGAGGTGCATTGGCAATGTGTTTCAATTATACCCGAATAAATTACCTGCTGAAAGACCCCCATCGGTTTTTATATTTCAAGCCACTTGCAACGAGTGCAAAGCTTGTATGGTTCAGTAGGCAACCAATTGGTAAACACAAGCTTGAACATGTTAAGGACATAATGAATGATGTAGGAATAGATGGGTTCTTTACCGTCTCCGTTTTACGACCGCAACTAGATTGTTCAACGCTGGAGTTCCAGAAAAATTTCAAACGGGACACCACATTAATGCAATTCGGTGCTATAATAGACCAAGTGAAGGACACAAGCGACAAGTGTCAGAAATTCTACAATTGCAAAAAAAATGATGGTGATTACGTGCAAGCCAAAGAAACCGAAACAATGAAATGCGTACAGGTAAGGGAGGGAACAAAATCCGTGATATCCGAAAAAACCGTAGTCAGGAGTAATGTCCTTTGTCTTCAAAGACTCGAATGTTAATTCAATTTTAAGTAGACATATACACGTGTTTCATTCGATTAATTGTTGATAAAGTGTATTAAAATTAATGATATTGAAATATTTGTTCTTTCTACAGATGTATCTAAAAACAAATTCTGCATTATTTGTTACCCAAAAAAACAATGAATTCGACCACATTCATCACTTTTTACATTTATTTTGATATTTTTTGTTGGTCCCTATTATTTCATTCCAATGAATGAAAATTTACCATCATGCATAACCGTCAATTATAACACTATTTTTATTTATATATTACAGTCATGAGTAAGGCGACGTGCAATCCTGAATAACAGCACAACAATATCAGATGGTTACAAAGTAAAGTTCTTCTATGTTTTAGAGAACAAGACCTTTATGTCATCAGAAGAGAGTGAAACAGTTCTGACTCTGATGACGTTTCATGCATGATTAAGATTGTTAAAAGTAAACTCATGTAGAGATCAAATGATTGTATGATGTTTAGTAACCATTAACCAGCTCTTAAGATTTAGTCATGACGGTTTCGTCTTTTTTTTGTGTAGCATTTTAAGCTTGTCTTCCGTTAATGCGAGTATTTTAGAAAAGGTGTTATTTATGGTAGCAGAAACTTGAAGAGAAAGCAAATAATGTTCTTGACAATTTATACTTAATAAGAAAACTGGTACATTTAATAAATGTTACGGAGATCTGATTACAGAAAATATCCTTAATAAGAAATTTGTTTTAAAAAACGATGAGGATGACCATTGAAGACACCATGAATTTTTGAGAATACCAAACAGAGTGCTGATAAGAGGGAACGACACATACGATATAGGTTATCTCAGAAAAAGTAAGACTTATATTGCTTTATCTTGTAGTATTTAAACGAACAAAATTAGTTTTGTTTTACAGTGTTTGTGATTAAATAAATCTATGTTAAGATGTTGAATACTTTAGTCACATATTAATTAATAGTTACTTTTTTTTTTATGAAAAGAGAAAATGGAAACATATTAAACAACATGTAATGTTAAAGTTTATTTTTGTTTTATCTTTTACAGAATGTCACAGAATTTAAATGAAGGATATAATTACTTTATGGATGTCGTTTTCGAAGAAGTCCAGATTTTAATTGTTTCACATTTGAGAGGAATAACCATAACTGATGCAGATAAACTTCTTTATCCAGTTAAAAGCACAACACTCATTACGGTCCACCAACTCGTGATAGCTTCTGTATAAGTGACAAACGAGAAAACATATGGCCTGAATTATTTTCAAAACAATAAGTGATAAACGAGAAAACATATGGCCTGAATTATTTTCGAAACAATAAACGAAAAGAACAAATATGATATATTGCAACTATTTTAAAGTAGCCATTATTAGAAACAATTACTCTAGATGATATATAAATTCATAAAAAGTTTGAATATTATTTGTTCAGGATTTTTAGTCTTGTGACTTTTTTGTCCTATCAAATTTGTGACTTTTATGTCCCGTGACTTTTTATCCTGTGACTCTCTGTCCGTATACCTTAGAATTCATATTATGTACACAGGTAAATGAAAATTGTGTAGTATAAGAGAACGGAAATCTTTTTTTACAAAATAAACAATTTAGTTGTTCATAGTAGGAGTGAAAATTTATAATCATGAGAGTGGTTGCTGTCTTTCGTCATCACAATTTTCTGATATAACTTATACGACACATGATTTAAGTCAATTAGATACATATGTACTAATAATTTCTATGACTCGGAGCTGATATGCTTTCCGTCGTACCAACAACAACAAAATTGTTTTTCATTTAAGCTGTCATCCTAGTTCTAGTAAAAACGTACTGATGTGCTGAAATGGTGCGAAAGTATTTGTATATTATGAGGACAATCTGTGTCTGGCAATATTATATCCAGAAGAAATAGCTGAAATACATGCGTCTGATATCAAAAAGCGGAAGTTACGGGTAGCTCAGACATTTCAAAAGGAAAGTTGAAAGTATGCCTGCAGGTAACAATAGAACTGAGGAAAAAATGTGTTTTTCATTTACATCGACCCAGTGTTTGATTCAATTTAATACTCTAACATCATAAATATTAGTCTTTGGTCATTAATCCTCTTCGAGTTGCTTTTGTCATTTAAGGCTCAACATTCCGCACCACCAGCGACAAAAATTATTTTCATTTCGTTCTGAATATAATGAAATTTGATGCGACTGTCATAAATTAAATTAAAAGTTCAGAACGAAAGAAATATGAGCAATATGACCAATAACAAAAGAAAATTGTCTCAAGAAGTCCACATCAAGGGGAATCACCTAATTTCAAAGTTTACAAACACAGTACTGGCAATTCGCCTCAAATACAATATGCAAAAAGGCAAGGATTGAGCCTAAATAATACTAAAACTAAAAAGCCCGAAGTCACTCAATGGAAAGGGCAAAAAAAATGTTTCCCCCGAGTGAAACACTGATTATTACCTCAAGGGTAAAACAGTTCCTTTTAATGACCCTTAATTCACTACATTATCTCATTATTACTATGATAGGAAGTGTCAATGTTCAAGCTATCGAGATCAAACCACTTAAGAACAGTGTACTGGTTGACGATCCATCTGAATCAATAAGGCGTTAAATACTTGGATATAATTGACTTAATCTTACCACATCTCTTTATAGTTACATTGTGACCTGCAACATATAAGAAATGCCTTTAAAGACCATCCATAGTTAATGTTTTTTTTGGGTAACAATAAAATTAAAATAAAGTTCTTCTTGATCTTGTAAATGAGAGTATATATTGCTTAAACACCAGTTATGGATCATCTTCATTCAGATTGAAGATTGGAAAATTTAAAGAACACATATTCACAATAAACTTGCATATTTTGAATATTCCATTACTTTGTCAGCTATTGTCACAATAGTGTGTAACCGCAAAGCATGGGCATTACCCTCATCCCCATACAAAGCAATGGAAAAAGCATTGAAAATGCAGTTCCCATTTGCTTTGGTGGCCAAGCAGATCCTCATTCCAATTGAGGCTGGCATAAAATCTTTATATCTGAAAAAGGAAAAGAATTATGCAGTGATGTTTATCAGTTTAATACAGAATATCATGTTTATATTCAACCTATTGTGGATGAAACTTTGACCAAAGTCTTAAGACATACAGGAAGTTGATGAGAAACTTATACTATAAACTCACTACACTATGTCTATATTGATTGGTGTCAAATACTAATATGCTTAGATTGTATTTGCTGGAAAGCTGGATAGAACTAATTAACATCGTTTATTTTGCGGTAACTGGATTCAGGTTGTATTATTATTAGTAGTTATTATTTACACATGCATTACATACATAGTTTTAATTGTAAAAAGTTACTTAACATTGTTGAACTGCAATCATCTGCTACTAATAGTTGTGGATCTCGGGAGAACAAAGAAATGTCTTTTAACGTAAATTTAATACCTTTGGTTCACCTCAATCAATTTTGGCACATTCCACTCCTTTGCAAGGGAAGTAGGAATACTTGGCATGAAAGGTATCAATTCGGCACTCAGTGCCAACAACTCATTCCAATCACCTTATCCAATAATTCTCAGAAACTCGAGACTGTTTTGAACAGAATCCTATAAAAAAAAGCAGCAATCATAACTTAAAGCAAGAAGTAGGGTTTGAGCTTAAAATACATACACACCACAAACAAATAAATTATGAGGCTCAGTTCATGACAATTCAAATTACACTCATCCTGTGGTGGTCCCAACGATTTGTTTCATTTATTGATAGTTGTGAACACTGTATCACTTCTTATGTGTTTTAAATCTTATTCATCAGATCACAAGAAAACCCAGCAAGAAATATGTTCAGCTGCTGTCCTTTTTTATAAGCAGTCTTTTTGTCTTAAATTATCACTGATCAAATTTCCATCTTGAAAAATCACAATATTACATCGTTAAGTAGTTCCAAATTGTTTTTCATCTTCGGATTTATTTTTATCACCTTGGCAGGGATGATATTGAGATAATTGCTAGTTCTACATTACTTGAAATATAAAATAAAGAGCAATCAATTTCCTTATTGTCTATTTTGATTAAAACTTGTTTGTATCCTATTTATGGTTAACTGTGAAAAAAAACCGCCTTCTTACATGAAATTTAATATCAAAGAACTATCCAAAAATAACTGCATCTGTGTCCATCTTGAAAATAAACCAAAAAGATTTTATTGATTTTAATATGAATCTATTTGAATTGAAGGATTTACTTTTTTTTATAGTTTCAGGTATGAACTATTTCATCCCATGTTAGGAATAATAAGTTGTATATCTAACCTCTCGTTGTGGTCTTCCGCATTGGGAATAAATTACTTGAATGAAAATAATAATAAAATATATCTATATAAATTTCTTTAAAAAAAAAATTATCAAACAATCTTATATAAATGACAAAATGAAATACTACATATCACAGCCAAATAAAGATACAAGAAAAAATGTTAACCAAATTTAAAATAAGCCATCGTTGTCTCTTAAAAGAAACTGGGCAATTTACTAACATACCAAGAAACGGAAGAGATTTATAAAGTTAATAAAAATTAAAGAAATATATATCAATTTTAATATACTTAACTTAACTTATAAACTCGTGATAATACTAAATCCTACAACACCAAATGATATAAAAACATTTGTTTCTTTTATTAAAGATTCATTAGAACCGAGAAAAGGAGACCAATAACTGTTTCAACATGTATATTATTATTGTCGAGTTGTTTGTTTTGTCTATGTATTTGCCTCGACCAAAATTGGTCTTACAACATCATGTTTTCCATCTATCAATATTAACAGATGGGGAGCCGTATAATACGATGGAATGACATCACACCACATTTATACCCATTCCTAATGCAGTAGTTGCAAATACTATTCTAATGTCATTAGACATTTGATATATTGCCTCTATAATTTTATTTTTGCTTTTGTCCGATGTTTCAGAATTGAACATTTCATTCAGAGATGTACACATTGACATCTCAGTTGTAGTAGATTTGTACAATCTGGAATCTTCATCCTGGTATCAATGATGAGTTAATTCAGAATAAAATCTAATTCTTAACAACGAAAAAGCAGTTGACTTTTTCATTCTGCTTCTGATTTTTAGCTCACCTGGCCCAAAGGACCAAGTGAGCTTTTCTAATCACTTGGCGTCCCTCGTCCGTACAATTTTACTAAAATCTTCTCTGAAACTACTGGGCCAAATTTGACCAAACTTTGCCACAATCATTATAAGGGTATCTAGTTTAAAAAATGTGTCCCGGCCAACCAACCAAGATGGCCGCCATGGCTAAAAATAGAACATAAGGTTAAAATGTAGATTTTGGCTTAAAACTTTGAAACCAATGCATTTAGAGCAAATCTGACATGGGATGAATATTTATTTTTTATTCAAAACAGATATAAGTATGGTTTATCCGTTTTTCCTGAAAAATAAATCATGAAAAGTAACCATTTGGTTAAAGCTGCTAAAGTCTTGAAATTAAATATATATTTCAAGAAATGCACCAACCTTCAATATTTAAAAATAAAGTTTGGCCTTCTGTGGTGATCATTTATCTTTCAGGGGCCTCGATAACCCAGTGTTCTAAGTAGTCGAATTGACTCTAATACTAGCAAGTCAACAGAGGTTGTCAGTTCAAAACTCACAAAGGGCTGGTGCACTCAACTCTAATCTCATTTGACAAGGATTGTCAGCTTTCCTACCTAAAGTTGGTGGTTCTCTCTGGGCACTCTGGCCACCCTCCGCCAATTAAACAAATAACAGTATTGGTTTTAAGGGATCCTTGCAAGGTCAATTGTTTCCGAATTGAAACACAGGAGTTTCGTTCTTTGATATCAACAGTCCACCAAGTGAAGAAGCTAGGACTAAATTAGCCAACGAGGCCAACAATATTAATGAGGAATACACATTAAAGTTGAGAAAGTTCATTACGGACATGAGACACAAATCCGTTCTGACAAAGATAGCCCTAGAGGGCCGACCAGAGAAAGGGACGAAAGAAGAACCCCATACTCCAGGAACGAGAGACGGGATAAGACTCCAAAAAAACAGATCTAGAAAACAAAGAGATAATGAATCTAAAAACAATGACCTGTTTAGTATGTTCAAGGACTTTATAAAAAGGCGCTAACACTAGTGAATAGACATACCTTGTTGTGAATTTCTAAACTATGTATTTACATGTATTAATACTATACAGTTCATAATTATATGTTTTCACAACTCAATTTTGTTTATCATTGATTAATGAGAGTCATCTGATCAAGTACTTAAATATTGATTATCAAAGAAATATGGAAGTTATACTGTTAAACTAGCAAGCAACCATGTTTCATCGTTATATCATGTAAAACCCTAGACGGAACATGAACATCTAACCAAAAAACATTTTTATACCATTAAGTATGCAGATACAAAGCTTGGTGGAAGAACTTAGAAAGGACATGACCAATTTTGAAAAGGGGATGAATAACCATCATGCTTAGTTAAGGTCTTCTAGACAAAGTTTGGACTATCGAAGAACCCGACAAAAAATAATAAATATATAAAATATACACAAATTTCTCAATTCGGTTTTCTACTTATGTGCAGTGTAGATATTATGAGGTAACAATTCTGAACAGGCTGTTATACTTGTTTATTGCATTTTGATAAATTTTACTTTAAAGAACATTCATTTCTCTTCTGATATAATAATTTCATATATGTTCCATGACGCATCTTTTTGTCTTGTTAACATTGATAAGCTTTAATCTTTTGTCACACAAAACCTTATCCTTGGTAATCAAATATCGTAGTCTTAGAGTTGCATGTACAAATATATATCGATATGGTATATGTGCTAATGAGACAACTCTCAATCCAAGTCATAATTTGTAAAAGTAAATCATTATAGGTCAAAGTACGTCCTTCAACACTGAACATTGGCTCACACCTAGCAGCAAGTTATAGAGTCCAACAAATGACTACTTTAAAACCAAACAAACGCGAAACAAACTAAAACTAAGGGAAACACATCAAATATAAGAGGAGAACAACGAAAGAACAGCAACACTTAAGTACAGCAAAAAAAAAAACAACAAAAAACAACAATGCAATACACACAGAAACGAACTATAAGATAATATTGCCATTTTCCTGTCTTCGTACAGGACATTTTAAGAAAAAGAGGTGGGTTAAACCTGGTTTTCTGGCTAGCCAAATTTCCCGCTTTCATAGTTATGTTAAATATAACACTAAAATGACAACATTACATGACAGGACTACAATCCAAATAATGGAAGACATTCAGGACAGAGAAATGCACAAATAAACATGGAGGTAGGGAAAATTTGAACTGCCATTAGAAAATAAGTATAAGAAAGGGATGGAAATTTCGCCTTTCAAAAAGCCACCTATAGACCCTAAAAAATTGTTGCAAGCGTTCTTAACGTACAATGACCGTGTAACTCTCTGTACACGAAGCATCAGTTTGACGTCCCTTGATACATCACGTACAGCCAATCGGACGCCCCACTTGACAAGCGTTTTACTGCCGGTCGGAAGAAGATGCGCAGTTACTAAATCACTCAAGTATGTAGTTAACTCCTTACCGGAAAAAGACCAAGTGACCATACTTCTATTCCCCAGTCACCCTTGGGGGATAAAATTTGATCTATGACACAATGTAAATACAAAGTCAATGATTGATTGATTGTTGGTTGCATAACGTCCAGTGGCAAATATTTCATGCATGTTCAGAACAAGTTAGCAATAAATACAATAGGTATGACTTGTGATAATAGATTGATTGATTGTTGGTTGCTTAACGTCCAGTGGCAAATATTTCATGCATATTTAGGAAGAGAACACATTAAAAAATTAATACAATAGGTAGGTTCTGTAAAGGGGGCATCCGGGATTAAGGTCGGAGAAATTTAGACTGCCACGGAAAATGAGGGTATATTGGATAGGGACAGAAATTTAGCCTTGCAACAGGTCACCTACGGACCCCTCAAAGAGTTGTTGCAAGGGTTCTTAACGTGCAAAGAGCGTGACACTCTCTTTACACGAGGCATCTGTTTTAACGTCCCCATTCTGACCGGACGTGGCTGCAAATTTGTACATCCCGCACAGCCAAACGGACGCCCCACTTTAGCAAGGGTTTTACTGCCGGTCGGAGGAAGACCAATGGTGACCATACTTCTATTCCCCAGTCACCCTTGGGGGTTTGTGATAATAGAGGCCATCGGGATGATGGTCCCGGAAATTTGGACTGCCACAGGAAAATGAGGGTATATTGGATGGGGACAGACATTTTGCCTTGCAACAAGCCACCTAAGGACCCCTCAAAGAGTTGTTGTAAGGGTTCTTAACGTGCAAAGAGCGTGGCACTCTCTTTACACGAGGCATCGGATTTAACGTCCCCATTCTGACCGGACGTGACCGCCAACTTGATACATCCCGTACAGCCAGACTGACGCCCCTCAAAGTCAATGAATTAAGGGGTGAGAAAAGAAATTTTTTCAGAAGTCAGCCATATCCTTGGACAAAATGCCACAGTATGTATGATATAACGATGTTAACCTGGGACAAAATGCCGCCGATTAGAATTCGAATGTAGGACATAAAAGTCACAGGACAAAAAGTCACAAGGCAAAAAGTCACAATTCAGTTCTTAGATTATTGTTCTTCAAACAAGAAAACACTTATTTTGAAAATATTTGTTTTGTATTTTTCTTGGAAGTTATATAAACATGATATATGAAGCAACTTTGTAATTAAAATTTACTCAATAAATATCAATAATGACAAAATAATTATGAAAACAAAATGTCAAAGTGGCCTTGGTACTTAAATGGCTTCACTTTGCCAATAAATATATCCTTTGTATAATTAAAATTTAATACATTTTCATTGATCAAGGTTTATGAGCAATTTCCTTAACTTAAAAATGAATATATGTAATAAATAGAAATGATTTCAAAATATGTTTAAACAGTTGTCCAAAAATATTTGTAATTTTTAGTCTTATGACTCTTTGTCCTATCAAATTTGTGACTTTATGTCCTGTTACTTTTTATCCTGTGACTCTCTGTCCGTTTACCTTAGAATTCATATTATGTACACAGGTAAATGAAAATTGTGTAGTATTAAAGAACGGAAATCTGTTTTTTATACAAAATAAACAATTTTGTTGTTCATAGAAGAAGTGAAAATTTATAATGATGAGAGTGGTTGTTGTCTTTCGTCATCACTATTTTCTGATATTACTTATACGACACATGATTTCAGTCAATTAGGTACATATGTACTAATAATTTCTATGACTCGGAGCTGATATGCTTTCCGTCGTACCAACAACAACAAAATTGTTTTTCATTCAAGATGTCATCCTAGTTCTAGTAAAAACGTACTGATGTGCTGAAATGGTGCGAAAGTATTTGTATACTACGAAGACAATCTATGTCTGACAATATTATATCGTTACTGAAGAAATAGCTGAAATACATGCGTCTGATATCAAAAAGCGGAAGTTACGGGTAGCTCAGACATTTCAAAAGAAAAGTTGAAAGTATGCCTGCAGGTAACAATAGAACTGAGGAAAAAATGTGTTTTTCATTTAGCTTGACCCAGTGTTTGATTCAGTTTAATACTTATATCATGCATATTAGTCTTTGGTCATTAATCCTCCGCAAGTTGCTTTTGTCATTTAAGGCTTAACATTCCGCACCACCAGCGACAAAATTATTTTTCATTTCGTTGTAAATATAATGAAATTTGATGCGACTGTCATAAATTAAATTAAAAGTTCAGAACGAAAGAAATATGACCAATATGACCAATAACAAAAGAAAATTGTCTCAAGAAGTCCACATCAAGGGGAATCACCTAATTTCAAAGTTTACAAACATAGTGAAGGCAATTCGCCTCAAATACAATATGCAAAAAGGCAAGGATTAAGCCTAAATAATTCTAAAACTTAAAAGCCCCAAGTCACTCAATGGAAAGGGCAAAAAAAAAATGTTTCCCCCGAGTGAAACACTGATTATTACCTCAAGGGTAAAACAGTTCCTTTTACTAAATTATCTCATTATTACTATGATAGGAAGTGTCAATGATCAAGCTATAGAGATCAAACCACTTAAGAACAGTGTGCTGGTTGACGATCCATCTGAATCAATAAGGCGCTAAATACTTGGATATAGTTGACTTAATCTTACGACATCTCTTTATAGTTACATTGTGACCTGCAACATATAAAAGATGCCTTTTAAGACCATCCATAGTTAATGGATTTTTTGGGTTAACAATAAAATTAAAATAAGGTTCTTCTTGATCTTGAAAATGAGAGTATATATTGCTTAAACACCAGTTATGGATCATCTTCATTCAGATTGAAGATTGGAAAACTTAAAGATCATATATTCATATTAAACTTGCATATTTTGAATATTCCATTACTTTGTCAGCCATTGTCACAATAGTGTGTAACCGCAAAGCATGGGCATTACCCTCATCCCCATACAAAGCAATGGAAAAAGCATTGAAAATGCAGATCCCATCTGCTTTGGTGGCCAAGCAGATCCTCTTTCCAATTGTGGCTGGCATAACATTTTTATATCTGAAAAAGGAAAAGAATTATGCAGTGGTGCTAATCAGTTTAATACAGGATATGAGATTCATATTCAACCAATTATGGATGAAGATTTGAGCAGTCTTCAGACATGCAGGAAGTTGATGAGAAATTCATTCTATAAACTCACTACACTATGCCTATATTGATTGGTGCCAAATACTAATATGCTTAGTTGTAATTGTAAAAAGTTACTTAACATTGTTGAACTGCAATCATCTGTTGTGAATCTTGGGAGTATGCATATCATAAATAATATAATGACGAAATTAACGTCAGTTGAATAACTTTTGTTCACCTCAATCAATTTTGGCACATTCCACTCCTTTGCAAGAGAAGTAGGAATCAACTCGGCACTCAGTGCCAACTACTCATTCCAATCGCCTTATCCCATTATTCTCAGTAGCTCAAGACTGTTTTGAACTGAATCCTGTAAAAAACAGCAATCATAACTTAAACCAAGAAGTAGGGTTTGAGCTTAAATTATATCAGACCACAAACAAATAAATTAAGAGGCTTCAGGACAATTCAAATAACACTCATCCTGTTGTGGTCTCAACCATTTGTTTCATTTATTGATAGTTGTGAACACTGTATCACTTCTTATATGTTTTAAATCTTGTTCATCAGATCACAAGAAAACCAAACAAGAAATATGTTCAGCTGCTGTCCTTTATTTTAAAAGCAGTCTTTTGTCTTAAATTATTACTGATCAAGGTTCCATCTTGAAAAATCTCAATATTACATTGTTAAGTAGTTCCAAATTGTTTTTCATCTTCGGATTTGTTTTTATCACCTTGGCAGGGATGATATTGAGCTAATTGTTAGTTCTACATTACTTGAAATATTAAATGAAGAGCAGTCAATTTCCTTATTGCCTATTTTGATTAAAACTTGTTCGTGTCTTATTTATGGTTAACTGTGAAAAAAAGGCCTTCTACCATTTAATTAAATATCAAAGAAAGATCCAAAAATAACTGCATCTGTGTCCATCTTAAAAATAAACCAATCGCTTGATTTTGTGTTAGTCCATTAGTAAAACTTCCTCGTCTTTTCATTAAGTAATCACAAGATTCTTGTAACTTGTTATTGGTTTTTCACTGTTTTGCTAGATTTTGGGGAGTTTTGGACCATTTTAATAATTATGCCACTAACCTACAAGACAACAGATTTTATTGATTTTAATATGAATCTAATTAATTGAAAGATTTACTTTTCTTATAGTTTCTGGAATAAACTATTTCCATCCCATGTTTGGATATCTAAACTCCTGTGTGGTCTTCCGCATTGGAAATAAAAGACTTGAATGAAAATAATAAAATATATCTATATAAATTTCTTATAACTAATATAAACTTACAAAATGAAATACAGCCCCAAGGGTGACTGGGGAATAGAAGTATGGTCACCATTGGTCTTCCTCCGACCGGCAGTAAAACCCTTGCTAAAGTGGGGCGTCCGTTTTGGCTGTGCGGGATGTAAAAATTTGCAGCCACGTCCGGTCAGAATAGGGACGTTAAATCCGATGCCACGTGTAAAGAGAGTGCCACGCTCTTTGAACGTTAAGAACTCTTGAGGGGTGCGTAGGTGACCTGTTGCAAGGCTAAATTTCTGTCCCTATCCAATATACCCTCACTTCCCGTGGCAGTCTAAATTTCTCCGACCTTAATCCCGGACGCCCCTATTACCGAACCTACCTAGTGTATTTATTGTTAATTTGTTCTCGTCCTGAATATGCATGAAATATTTGCCACTGGACGTTAAGCAACCAACAATCAATCAAAATGAAATACTACCTATCACACCCAAATAAAGATACAAGAAAAAACGTTAACCAAATTTAAAATAAGCGATTGTTTCTTTTAATAGAAACTGGACGATTTACAAACATACCAAGGAACGAAAGAAATTAAAATTTATGCAATATCTTCGACGATGAATTTCATTCGTTCTTAAATTGCAAAATTACTAGTATATATCAATTTTAATATACTAACTCAACTGATAAACTCGTGATAATACTAAATCCTACAACACCAAATGATATAAACACATTTGTTTCTTTTATTAAAGATTCATTCGAACCGAGGAAAGGAGACCAATAACTGTTTTAACATGCATTATTATTGTCGAGTTATGTTTGTTTTGATTATGTATTTGCCATGACTAAAATTGGTATTACAACATCATGTTTTCCATCTTTCTCAATATAAACAGATGGTGAGCCGTTTAATACGATGGTATGAAATCCTACAACATCTATACTCATTGTAAGTGCTGAAGTTGCAAATACTATTCTAATGTCATTAAACATTTGACATATTGCCTCTATAATTTTCTTTATATTTTTGTCCGATGTTTCAGAATTAAATATTTCAATCGGAGATTTACACATGGACAGCTCAGTTGCAGTAGATTTGTACAGTTTGGAAAGTTACTCCTGGTATCAATGATGAGTTTATTCAGAATAAAATCTAATTTTTAACCAAAAGCAGTTGACTTTTTCATTCTGGTTCTGATTTTTTAAGATGTTTGAGTAGCTGCTAGGTCTTGCTCTTAGTCATGTTCATCACCATTTTTATTTTTATCTGTTTTTTGACACTAATTGGGTCCTGTTCTTTGCTTTCATTGCTTTATTTGGTGGTTGTCCTGCATCTTTTAGAAATCAATGCTGGTTCCGTATTATTATCATTATATGAGAATATTGCATCTGACAATTCTTTACTCATAGAACGTTTGAAAAACTTATATATAAGCTATACATTCTATAAGAAACATTAACAACAATGAAAATAAAGTTCACCAAGAATAAATTGATAATTCCTCTTTTTCTTCATTCTTATTGTGTGGAGACCGATAGACGTTACTGTATACATTGTATAACATGACCGAGGGGAGGTACAACACTGACACCGAAGGACGGATATAGCCAACTATGGTACGACAATATATCCTGTGGTGAATCCAAGTAACTACATATTACGGTATATATTTACAAGTTTATTCACAAATGTACATTATTTCAGACTTATTGACAAAGTTAGCTACAAACTTTAAAAACAAGTCCTCCAGAATCTTTACTGATTCATTATTTTCAACTTGGCCATTTAAGGGGAGATAACTCTTTAAGTAAATAAACTATACTAGACTGATTGGGAAATTAATGCAGGGAATTGACTGACGATGAAACTTTTTAACTCTCGTGGAGACCAGGCTAAAGCAAGTTTAGATTTTTGCCTCCCTTTACCGTTGTAACAGTTGATTCTTTCTGCCAATGGTACCTCTGGACTCATAAATCATAAGCCTAATTATATGGACAATATTTTTCCACATGTATTTTGGCAATATTAGTTTGATTAAAAAATTCATAATATCAAAAATATTATATTAAAAAAACATTAGGTCTATAAAACCTGAAAAATTTAATCAAATGACTATACCAACCAATCAAACAAAAGGAAAAGAACTCATATTCCTGACTTGGTACAGACTTTTTCTAAAAAAAAATGCTTAAGTGTGGGTTTATAAAAAGGATTGTTTGCATTTTTAAAAGAATATGTTGCACATTAAATTATCATGTACAATGTATATACCTGCAGCTATTTTACTTAAACGTGCTTTAATCTGTCTTTTCATTGCTCTAGTGCGAAGTTCTATAAAGTTTCTCCTCACATCTGGATAACACATAAATCGTGCTGCCTCAGTAAGCATTTCAGGAACATATTTTACAGGTTTAACTCGGATTGGCAAATTGTAGTCAGTGCATTTCCACCAGGAGAAGATCGGATAATATCCACTGGTACTGAGAGATGCAGATCTTGAAAATACCTAAAATCAGTTTGAAAAGTTTTTTATTTGATAATGAAAAAATACTTATAAAAAAAGATGTGGTATGATTGCAAATGACTCTCCACAAAGACCAAAATGACACAGATATGAACAACTATATGTCACCCTACGGCCTTCAACAATGAACAAAGCCCATTCCATGAAATCCAAGGAAATAAGGACACTCACGAATAACTGTGTATATAAAATTATGTATATAAAATTAAGGAGATGTGGAATGATTGCCCATGAGACAATGGGCCTAAATTACTTTGATGTAGGTAACAATACGAACCTTTCACTGTCGTAATTGTTTTGTCTTAAGGTTTTGAGAGTACATGTAATGCTTCTGTTAGGCTTGGCATATTTTTATTATAGTACTTGTTCGTACAGGTACAAAAAAGCCAGACAAGATAAAAATTGTATAAAAAGGCAAAAGGAAAAGATGACTAATAAGACACCATCAAAAATATGATTTTTTAAATTCTATTATGATTTACAATTACACTATAGTGATTACTTTCCTGTTTTAGAATACATTGAGACCATTTTTTTACTAGCCGCTGGTTGAAAATATTAGTACTGTGACTTGCAAATAACTAAAGGCAAGCACTAAATAAAATCAAGTCATGCATAAGAATATTTGGTTCTGTTGTGGCTTCTATGAATAAATAATAAACTGCTTCGCTGAGCGCAGCTTGATACACCCGCAGAGGTCCAACCCTGAACAGTTGGGGCAAAAATGGACACAATATTCAAGCTTGATACAGGTCTGAATTTGGATTGTGATTAAATATTTGACATATTATAGTTTTCTGAATAAATGTAGTCAAAGAACTTGAAGTTGGTTATATGAATTGCATTTATATTCAATTAAAGATTTCTTGCTGTTGTGCAATACACTGTGCTGTTGCGCAAAACTTAATAAATCTGTTGTCAGACTATAAACAAAAAAATCTTATAACTCGGAAACGTAAAATCACAAATTTATAAAAAGCAAAAGGGAGCTTACAAAAATAGATATAAACAATTTACCAAAGTTTCATAAATTTTTTAGTTATTGTCCGAAAACTGGAAAATCCATCTTTTTGTAATGAATAAAACCCTATAAATCGGAAAAGTATAGTCTAAAATTTATAAAAATCAAAAGGGAGCTCTTGTCGATAGAAATAAACAATTCACCAAAGTCTCTTGCAAATTGGTGAAATTGTTTTGAGTTATTGTCTGAAAAATTTTTTTTTTCTTCAAAATTCAACATTTATTTTTCAAGAATCAACTTTCATTTTCAACACTTAACATTAGTTTTCTACATTCAAAATTTGTTTTTCAACATTCAACATTCGATTACAATATTCATCTTTCGTTTTTAATAATCAAAATTTCCAACATCAACATTTGATTTTAACATTCAACTGTAGATTTTAATATTCAACATTTTATCTCTACATTCAACATTAGTTTTATAGATTATTTGTTTCAACATTCGATTTTATTTTTCAACATTCATTTTTTTTTTCATTTTTTTTGTTTTGTCAACATTCGATTTTAAAATACAACATTTGTTTTTTCAACATTCGATTTTAAAATACAACATTTGTTTTTTCAACATTCGATTTTAAAAAACAACATTTGTTTTTTTTTAACATACGATTTTAAAATTCAACTTTTGTTTTCAACATTCAACAATCGTTTTCAGCATTCAACAATAGTTTTCAACATTAAAAACTTGTTTTTCACCATGCGATTTAAAGTCATTATTCGATTTCAACATTCAACATTCCTTTTCTTATTCAACTTTCATTATTCAACATTCGTTTTCAACATTCAAAAAAGATATTTTTTCATCACATTCGTTTTTTTCTCAATATCAACATTTGTTTCAACATTCAACATTCTTTTCAACATTCAATATTCGTTTTCAACATTCAACATTGGTATTCAACTTTCAACATTCAACATTCGATTACAACATTCAGCTTTCGTTTTCAACAATCATCATTTAATTTCAACATTCAACATTCGATTTCAATTTTCAACTATCGTTTTTAGAAATCAACATTTGTTTTAAACATTCGATTTCAACATTCAACATTCGTTTTCAAATTTTTTTTTTTTTCAACATTCAACATTTGTTTTTCAACATTCATCATTCGATCAAAACATTCGGCATTCTATTTCACATTAAACATTTGTTTTTCAACATTCGATTAAAACATTCGGCATTCGCTTTAACATAAAATATTCGTTTTCAAGAAATAAATATCATTTGAAAATTCAAACTGTTTATTTTAATTTTTCATTTTTGTTTTATAAAAATACACTACATTCTTGTTTTTGCTAGTAGGTTTAATAAATGGGTTAAACAGGTACCATCCACAGATTAAAAACTGTTTATTTTTATAGGGCACATAATTTCAATTTTGAAGTATGTATTAAGGTAAATGAATTCATCAATAATGAATTTTTCACGATTTAATTTACCATTATTGAGTGTTAATTTCACATATGTTTATAGACATGCTGCCTTTGTCGTAATTGTCCACTTGTTAAAGACAAATCATTGTTTTCCATTTGCACAACATTTGCCATAAATTTGGAAACACCAAATTTGCCATAGATTAGGATTGTAAAAAATCTGCCAAAGATTTGGGATGGCATGACGTCACATTTGCCATTGATTAGGAATCTGCCATAGATTTGGGACCCATCATAGATTTGAGTAATACAGAAATAACCTTATATCGGTCACTTTTTCTAGATAATTGTATTACAAGTGATATTAAATCGGCCACCTACTTTGTTGATTGCTTTACTACATTTCACAATATATTCGGCCACTTCTTAAAAATTAACTGTCTTCAATGTACTTAAAATCGTCTAGATTCTATAATTATAATTTAACTTTTAATAATAAATTTTACCACTTTGTATGAATAATTGTATATAAACCTTAAGTCGGTCACGATCTTTATTGATAATTTTACTTCATATTAGAATAAATTCGACTTCTTTTATGGATAATTTTATTATGTATTTGATGCAACCTTAATCGCACCCTTTTTGATAATAACATTACATGTTACCTAAAATAGGCCAGGATCTTACACGATAATGTTACTTCATTTAAGAATAAATTCGACTTCTTTTATGAATAATTTTAAAAGTTCTAACCTTAAATCGGAATCTTTTTTTATTTTATAGTATATCAAGCCACTTTTTTCAGATAATTGTATTAAATAAACCTAAAATCGTTTAAATATAATTTTACTTCATTTTAGAATAAAATTCGCCCACTTTTAATGAATAATTTTATCAGATTCAACCTTAAATTACCATACTCTCTAGGTAATTGTATAATATGTAACCCTTTCTTTATTGATCGTTTTCCTTCATTCGACGTCTTTTTATAAATAATGTATTTCTTTATTTATAATTTTGCTTCATTTTAGAATAAATGCGACTTCTTTTATGAATAATTGTATTAAATGTTATCTTAAATCGGTCACTTTTTCCTAGATAATTGTATTACATGTAACATTAAATCCGCCACTTTTTTATTGATAATTTTACTGAATTTTAGAATAAATTCTACTCCTTTTTATGGATAATTGTATTACATGTTATCGTAAATTGTCACATTTTTCTAGATAATTGTATTACAGGAAACATTTTAATCAACAATTTGATAATGGATAATTTAACTACAAATTAAACATTTTTTGTGGATTATTATATTACATGTAACCTTCAATCGGTCACTTTTCCAGACAACTGTACTTAATGTAATACTAAATCAGCCACCTACTTTATTGATAATTTTACTACATTTCACAATATATTCGGCAACTTTTAAAGAATAATTGTATTAATTGATAATGAACCTAAATTTGTCTAGATTCTATAATTATAATTTAGCTTTAATTTACAATAAATTCGACCACTTTGTATGCATAATTGTATTGGATGCGAACTAAAATCGCTCACTGTATAACATGTACCCTAAAATCGGCCACGGTCTTTATTAATAATTTTACTTCATATTAGAATACATTCTACTTCTTTTTATGTATTATTGTATTAGATATCATCTTTCATCGGTCATTTTTTCTAGATAATTATATTATATGTTACTTTAAATCGGTTACCTTCTTTATAGATAATTACAATATATATTAATGTCTCTTCAGTGATGTTAGGAATCGAAACGGTATTTGGAAAGCCATACAATTTACCTCAATTTGGGATAGACTCTTGAATTTTGAGGAGTCAAAATAGGATGAACGGATCATATAAACCCGAAGGCAAATATAATACAAGCCCAAACGAAAAAATATAAACAAGTCTAAATTGAAAACAACGTTCAAACCTATGATTGCGTTGGATAAAAACCGCTATTTTTATACGTGTGCATGCAAAACAAATTTCTTGTTAGAGGGGTCTAAATACAGCACAAACAACTTATATATATATATAAATTAAATGATCAAAGTTAGTTCCCCTTATACAATCTTATATACTTTAAATTTATAAATAAATCACAGGTCCTTCAGTACTTGTAAAATATACCTTTAGATACAAGAATACAGGTTTTTAGTTTTTAATGAAAAATCATGCGAAAAAAATTATTTTGCATATTAAAATTTCTGTTTTTTTATAAAGATATATACCAAATATTTTAATGGTCGAAGATTGTTTTCTCAATTTATGTTCAGTTAAACTTACCATCAAGCTGATTTTTGCAGTCTCAATAATCCATTTTTAGGTAATTCTTCAAACTGGCATGTCAACAGATTTGGCTTAATAAATTTGCCCATCAATTTTTTCAAAAATCTATACATCTGCAAAATAAAAATTCATAAAAAAAAATAAGCTATTAAATGTACTTCTTGAGATCACCCCCCATTTTTGGTGGGGTAAGTGTTGCTCAGTCTTTAGTTTTCTTTGTTGTGTTTTGTGTATTTTTGCTTGTATGTTGGTCTTTTTCTTTTTTAGCCATGGCGTTATCAGTTTATTTTCGACTATGAGTTGGACCTCTGGTATATTTCGCTTCTCTTTTAAAAGCTTAAATTAATTTTATTATTAAGTGTTGCCATGATATAGCTGTAATATTGCACATACAGTGTAAAAAAAACAATCATTATTAAGTGATTCTATAGTTGGATACATGACAACCTTCAGATGCTTGAAGACATTTTATACAGATGCTGGTTATGCATTATGCTAATGAATAATTTCCAAGCTTTTTTCGTTGATTTTTAAAAACCACTAAGACATGAATACACTTATTCACCTGCAGATACAGCGTATGAACAGATGGATCTTGTATTTGCAGTAGCAAGTTGAATCTGGTAAAAACATGTATAACACTTTGTATAAAAAGCATGTAAACCTCAGTTATAGGATCATTAAAGGCTGTTAAAAGCCTTTATATCTGGCTGATGAATCATCTGAAATAAAACAATATATATTAATTCATATACACATGATATATATAAAATACTATTATACATTATACTAATATGTCAATAGGTTAAACCTATGTTGCGAGTGAACCTGAATCGCTCATCTGTAATTTTTTGCTTAAATCTTTCATCAATGATTATTTTTGCTTTTCAATATATATTAATGAGTGGATTAAAAATTCCATTTAAATGTTCTTTGTATTTGTCATATTTTCTTCAAAAGCAATAAAATGCAGTTGTGTGGTCTGGCTAATCACAAAGAACCCTGTGTAATTTTTAAGGACATTTCAACTGCTTGAAGGTTGCAAGTATGAATTTTTCGAAATACTAAGGATTTTCTTATCCCAGGCATAGATTACCTTAGCCGTATTTGGCACAACCTTTTTGAATTTTGGGTCCTCAATGCTCTTCAACTTTGTACTTGTTTGGCTTTATAACTATTTTGATCTGAGCGTCACTGATGAGTCTTATGCAGACGAAACGCGCGTTTGGCGTATTAAATTATAAGCCTGGTACCATTTGATAACTATTGAAACAATTTCATCCCATTACATCAGTTTAAGAGTAAAGGATCTTAAAATACTTCCTTTTTGATGCTTCTCATGCATTCAACACTTGATACTGAGTTGAGTCACTGAGAGGAGAGAAGACATTGTCTGCACAGTATAGTTTTTATAGTTTTATCAAATTTGAATGGATGACTATTCTTACATCTGGGAATAAATAAATTTGGTATATTTACTTTCTTCTGATTGGTTAAAAACGTTACTTTTATTTTCAATGTCAATTTTTATGGCGACACGCCCACTCTGACGTTGTATATTCATACGCCAACATGTGTGTACGTTGTTATTGATAATTTAAATAATATAAACAGTTCTTTGAGCCTTTATTTTTGATAGAAATTCATTTATAATGAATGGCAATAATTTATTTTGAATTTACTGAACCATAAAATTAATTTTTGACTCTTCACATTTTAAATAATCCGCTTCGCTGATTATTTAATGTGAAGAGTCAAAAATTAATTTTATGGTTCAATAAATTCATATCCCCAAGGATGACTGGGGAAACGAAATATGGTCACTTGGTCTTATCCCGACCGGCAGTAAAACGCTTGCCGAAGTTGGCGTCCGTTTGGCTGTGCGGGATGTACCACACGTGGAGAAGGATAGGCGCCACATGTGGAGCAGGATCTGCTTACCCTTCCGGAGCACCTGAGATCACCCCTAGTTTTTGGTGGGGTTCGTGTTGCTTATTCTTTAGTTTTCTATGTTGTGTGTACTATTGTTTGTCTGTTTGTCTTATTTAGCCATGGCGTTGTCAGTTTATTTTCGATTTTTGAGTTTGACTGTCCCTCTCGTATCTTTCGTCCCTCTCTTATGTATCAAGTTCGCAGTCACGTCAGTCAGAATTGGGACGTTAAATCCGATGCCTCGTGTAAAGAGAGTGCCACACTTTTTGCACGTTAAGAACCCTTGCAACAACTCTTTGAGGGGTCCGTAGGTGGCCTGTTGCAAGGCAAAATTTCTGTCCCTATCCAAAATACCCTCATTTTCCAGTGGCAGTCCAAATTTCACCGACCTTCATCCCGAATGGCCTCTATTATGACAAGACCTACCTCGTATTTTGTTAACTTGTTTTCGTCCTGAACATGCATGAAATATTTGCCACTGGAGGTTAGGCAACCAACAAACAATCAATCAATAATATCAAAATAAATAATAGCCATTAATTAATTACAACATCTCCCGAGTCTAACCGTAGGTCATGTGTGGTGTAGGATGGTATTTCGCAGCAAGTACCGAAAAAGAACATATATTAAAATCCATCGGGTCGAGGACCAATTGAGTATAACTTTGATTTCAGTCAGGGCAAGTCCAATTAGTGTGATTGGAGTTACATATTCAATATCCTCACATCGTGCTGTACCATAAGTAATTATATTAAAATCAATCGGGGCCCAGGACCAATCCAGGATATCTTATTATAGTCCTTTGTAAATTACTCTCGCATGCATATAGAAAACTGAGTTAAATACAAAAGATTGTAATTAAATTGATTATAAAAATTGTAATTGATTCCTTATACTTAGAAGATGAAACCCAAGAAGAAAAAGCTCGCGTGTTTAAAAAACATGGCAAACAAAAACCAAACTTCTCAATTAGCTTCAACAAAAAAAAAGAAAATTTGATGACTCTGCGCCCTGTCAGGAAGATGATAGTTGGCCCCGATTTATTGTAATAAAAGGAACAGATGAAAAACCAGTTTCAAAAATATCTCCTTTTGTAATTCATAAACAAATTCAAAGCATTGCTGGTACAGTTAAAAAAGTTTCAAAAATGAGATCAGGGAATTTGTTGGTTGAATGTTCCAACAAAAGTCAATCAACAAATTTGCTGACCATGACAAAAATTACAGACTTTTCTGTTTCTGTCTCTCCTCACAATAGTTTGAACAGTTGCAAAGGAATCATTCGAGACAGAAGTCAATATCTGGGTGATCTTACCGTAGAAGAAATTAGTGATGAATTAACAAACCAAGGTGTATCTGATGTTGTTAGATTTCAAATAAAAAAGAATGGAAATATAACCAAATTAAATACATATCTTTTAACCTTTAAAACTCCAACTCCTCCCTCATCTATTACTTTAGGTTGCTTCGGAATCAGAGTTGACAGATTCATCCCTAACCCAATTCGATGCTTCACCTGTCAAAAGTTTGGTCATGGAACCAAACAATGTCGTGGTACGCAGAGATGTTTTAAGTGTTCTGGCGAAGGACACGAGTGAACAACCTGTAGCTCTGAATCTTCAAAATGCGTAAACTGTGGTGAATCCCATTTTTCATCATCTAGGGACTGCCCTGTTTACCTGAAAGAAAAAAATATTATTAAAATAAAAACAGAAAGAAACATCAGTTACCCAGAAGCTAAATAGGTAGCTTCTGTTTCGAGTGATCCTCTAGTTTCGAAAAAACCATCGTACGCCAGCAAAGTTGGCCGCTCATTCAGTCATGAGAATACACAAACTCGCATGACGTGGCCAATTGATGCTGAAACTTTGACAATGTTGCCTGTTCAATTAGAAACTTCCGATAAATTAATTATTCCAAGAAAATCAAAGCCTTCTAAAACCAGTACTCAGTCAACTCAATCTTCCTTGCAAAGCTCAATGTCATCATCTAAAAAAAATGAAAAAAAGAAATCAGATAAAAAAGATGCAGTTAAATCAGACAGTTGGGGCGGTGAATCTGTCTGGGATCTTCCCAGTGACATAGATGATTCTTCCATCTCAAATAGTCTTCCTTCATCTGCATCTAAAAAGTTATCTTCTACACCCAGTACAAAGTCTACTAGAGCCCCGTCTCCTCTTCGTTCTCCAGAAAAGAAGGATGTCCAAAAGAAGCCAGTAAATACATCTTCTCAGAAGTCTTCTGATTCGAGGTCGCGGGGTAGGGGTCGAGGCGGAGTAAAAGCAGCCGCGTGTGGTCCTGGAGATCGACAACTCTCCTCACACAACAGATTTTCAACACTTATCGACGAAACTGAAATGAAAATCGAAAGTGTTCCGCCACCCGAAAGATCACAATCTCAGGGTGAGCGAAATAAGAATGCTGGCAAACTCGACAGCATTCGCGTTTCTATTTTCAAATCATGACTAATATCATCCAATGGAATTGCCGAGGTCTTAAAATAAATCTTCTCGAGTTAACGCTTCTAGTTCAGTCATTTTTACCTTCTGCATTTTGTCTTCAAGAAACTCATTTAAAAGAAAGTGACAATGTATCTTTAAAAGGATACAACATGTATAGCACATTTTCTAAGGTAGATGAACGTGCTGCAGGCGGATCATCCATTTTTGTGAAGGACAACGTCATTCATAGCACAGTCCAACTCACCACGGATCTGCAGGCAGTTGCAATTCGTTTATCATTAGGTAAAACAATTACATTATGTTCTATATATATTCAACCCAATTCAATTATAGATAAAGCTAAACTCAAAAACCTCACTGATCAATTACCCTCACCATTTATACTTATGGGCGACTTCAATGCCCACAACCCTTTGTGGGGAAGCAAGTCTCATAATATCAAAGGTAAGATCATTGAGGACTGTCTCTCAAGAAGGATTATGTATTTTTAATGATGGATCTTATACTTATCTTCATCCTGGAAACGGGTCTTATTCTGCTATTGATATCACTATTTGCGATCCTTCTCTTCTTCTGGATTATTCATGGCGTGTTCATGATGATCTATGTGGAAGTGATCACTTTCCAATAGTACTTGAACATCTGTTTACTTCTACCCAACAGAGAGTACCACGTTGGAAACTTGACAAAGCGGACTGGTCCTTGTTTGAGAATCTCTGTCAAGCGGAACTTCAGTCAAAGATGTTTGAGACTGTACAAGATCCAATTTTAACTTTTAACACAGTTTTAACGTCAATTGCTGACAGAACTATTCCTAAGACCTCGGCAAATCCGAAACACCCCAGCAAACCATGGTTTGATGATGCTTGTGATCAAGCAATAGATGACAGTAAAAAATCTGAAAGACGGTTCAATCAACAACCAACGACGGAAAACTTGAGTAATTTCCGTGTTTTTCGCGCTAAGGCACGGCGGACTTGCAGGCAAGCACGACGAACGTCTTGGAAGAAATTTGTCTCGGAGATAACATCTCGCACTCCGATGACAAAAGTATGGAACATGATACAAAAGATAAAAGGTAAAAATTCTAAAGCCACAGTTAAACATTTAAAAAATGGCAATGATTTATTAACATCTGAAAAGGATATTGCCAACAAGCTTGGTGAAACTTTTGCGAAATCTTCTTCTTCTAACAACTACAGGAAAGATTTTTAAAAAGTTAAAAAACAAAAAGAAAAAATTAAATTAAACTTTAAATCAAAAAATGGTGAAAGTTATAATAAACTCTTTTCTCTTGAAGAACTTAAAACATCTCTGTCAAAAGCCCATGATACAGCTTGTGGGCCTGATAATAGTCACAACCAACTGTTAAAACACTTGCCAGATTCCTCGCTGGAAGCTCTTTTGCAGCTTATGAATAACATCTGGGAATCTGGTGATTTACCATCAATCTGGAAGCTTGCAACCGTCGTGCCTATTCCAAAACCAAGTAAAGATCACACGGATCCTATTAATTATCGACCAATTGCTCTTACCAGTTGTGTCTGTAAAACACTAGAACGGATGGTCAGTGATCGCCTTGTTTGGTTCCTGGAATCCAATGGGCTTTTAGCCAATATCCAGTGTGGATTCCGCCAAGGTCGCAGTACTCTTGACCATCTTGTTCGATTCGAATCATTTGTCCGTAATGGTTTTGCGAAAAATGAACATGTAGTGTCGGTCTTTTTCGATCTAGAAAAAGCCTATGATACTGCACGGAAGTATGGTATTTTAAAAGATCTCTTTGATATGGGGTTGAAAGGCAATATGCCAAATTTTATTTCGAATTTTCTATCTAACAGACAATTTAATGTTAGAGTAAATTCAACCATGTCTGATCTGTATGATCAAGAGATGGGTGTCCCTCAGGGCAGTATTTTATCTGTTACATTATTTAGTCTTAAAATCAACAGCCTTGTTGAAGTTTTAAAAAGTAATATTGAAGGTTCATAATATGTTGATGACTTTTTAATATGTTATAGAGGCAAAAATATGAATAACATAGAAAGACAATTACAGTTATGTCTTGGAAGAATTGAAAAATGGGCCTCGGAAAATGGGTTTAAATTTTCCACTTCAAAAACGGTCGGGATGCATTTTTGTAACAAAAGGAAATTGCATCTTGATCCAGAACTCACTTTGTACGGCAACCCAATTAAAATGGTTGATGAAACCAAATTTCTTGGGTTAATTTTCGATAAAAAGTTAACCTTTCTACCCCATATCAAAATGTTAAAATCGAAATGTTTAAAAGCATTAGATATTTTAAAAGTTGTCGGCAGCACCGACTGGGGTGCTGATCGCAACATTTTACTTAATTTATATAGATCTCTAGTTAGATCTAAACTAGATTATGGCTCTATAGTGTATGGCTCTGCAAGGAAGTCCTACATACAGATTCTCGATGCTGTGCATCATCAGGGTTTGCGTCTCTGTCTTGGCGCATTTAAAACCTCACCAGTTGAGAGTCTGTATGTAGAGGCTGATGAGCACTCACTCTTTAACAGACGTTTGAAGCTTGGACTTCAATATGCTGTCAAACTAAAAGCCTACTCAGCTAATCCTGCCTACAGCTGTGTTTTTAATCCAATTTATGAAGATATTTTTGCAAAACATGAAAATAAATTTCCTCCGTTAGGTATACGTTTAAAACCACATTTAGCTTCTTTTGATTTAAAATCTGTTGCTCAAGTTGAAACTTGCAAATGTCCTCCATGGGAACTTCCCAAACCAAAAATGATATTTGATCTCCGTGAACACAATAAAAATAAAACAAATCCATTTTTAGTTCAGCAACACTATGCTGAAATCAAAGCCAATTATTCAGATTTTTCAACTGTCTATACTGATGGATCAAAAGATGGTGACAGAGTTGCATCTGCTGCTGTCTTCAGGGACAGAGCTGCAACTCTCCGTTTGCCGTCTGATGCATCGATCTTTACTGCTGAAGCAGAAGCAATAATTTTGGCTTTGAAATTTATTGCTTCTTCAGATAAATCCAAATTTATTATATGTTCTGATTCACTTTCATGCTTACAAGCTATACAAAATACTAAAATTAAAAACCCAGTAATTCTCAAAATTTTATATGTAATGAGGAATTTAAAAATTCTTCGTAAAGAAATGTTATTTCTTTGGGTGCCGAGTCATGTTGGAATCCTTGGAAACACAGCTGTAGACCTTGAGGCAAAGAATGCCCTGGGTGACCCATTATCTAACTGTGATATACCATATACCGATTTTAAATCTAATATTAGAGAATATGTTTTTAATATATTGAAAAATGAATGGAGTAAAAAAGATGATAATAAATTACATGAAATTAAACCTAATTTAGGTAAACCTTTCAATAATGTTATGTGCAGAAAAGATCAGTGTGTTATTTCTAGATGTCGTATTGGTCATACTAGAATAACACACGAATATCTTTTAAAAAATGAAGTAGAACCACAATGTATACCTTGTAACTGCAAGTATACTATAAAACATGTGTTAATCAATTGTATTGACTTTGCTGATATTCGTAAGAAGCATTTCAATGTTAATAATATGTATGATTTATTTAATAATGTTCCATTTACAAATATTGTTTCATTCTTAAAAGAAGTTGGAATATATTCTAAAATATAAAAATGTTATTATATTTAAAACGATTTTAAATTTTATCACGTTATCTTAATGTTCATTTTTATTTGTAAATAATCAATTTGCTTTAATCTAGAATTTTAGTTTATTGAAGGGCCTTTTGTCTGATTTTAAAAATATGCTTTAAATTGTAAAAAATATTCGAATTAGCTCTCGCCGCGATATAGCCTTGTTGTGCTAATGCGGCGTAAAGCAACCAACAATCAATCAATCAATCAAAAAAGGGGGCGGGGATGTTGTGTGTTTTTTTAAGTCAGAAACAATACCACTGAGTTTTTCGACGCGATCAATCGGATTTTTTTTCTTTAAAATTTAACACTAAAAGGTATAGGCATTTTTTTTTTTGTCAAATTGGGGATCGGAATATTTTTTTAAGAAAAAAAAACATAACCCCCTGGAATTTAAATGGTCGTTTACTTTCGTAATTAATTAAGCGTTAATTTCATATATGTGGTAAGATTAGAGAAAAGAGCCTGGTAATTCACCGCTTAGTTGAAAAGACCATTTGTAATTCAAGGCAATACCGACATGCTTTTTTTCTTGATTGGGTTTTTTGGGTATATTTTAGTAGTTTCACAAGATGATATTTGCTTTACTGCTGTCTAAAATCTGAATTAAATGCAGAACTGAAATAACTTGATGACGGAGAGATTTCTTATTAGCAGATTACTTAATTTAAGCTTGCTATCTGTAAGAAACATCATACATTTTAAAGTACGTTTAAGTTGATTTTTTTTTTATTTTGAGTTTGTGTTGAATGTCATGTATAAGAGTTTCGTCTATTAAATGTCATAATGATTAGAAAATAAATGATGCAAGCTATACTTTATTGTAGTTTTAACATGGGTAGGCATTATATTCGTGATTAATTTTGCCCAAGCGATAGTGAGGGCTGAAATAACACAATATAATGCCTACCCATGTTAAAACTGCAATAAAGTATAACTTGCATCAATTATTTCGATTCTGATAAGGACAATTAAGGTAATTTCTATGTCCGATGTGTATAAGTGTAGAGCGTTTTTGTAGGCTCTTCCATGAAACTCCCTTTTTTGTTTGTAATCAAGCAAACGACTGGCAATGTTATTTTTCAGAGGGAGGAGTTTTGAACAACCAGAATGAACGGTTGTCGTTTCTAGGTCAAATATGTCAATTTCGAATTGCAACACGTTACAGTCATAATAAATGAATAAGTGTGCATCATTTAAGAGGTTGGAAGTGTTTTAAGTTAATCAAATATGTTAAATGCATGCCAATTTGATAAAATTCATTATTCTGCAGTAGTCAATATACGCATGTGCAAACAAATTTTATTGGAATTATAGCATAGGTTTATTCACAAAGCGAATGAAGCACGTCATATTAGAATATTGTATAATCCTAAATATATGTTTACTGAAAAAACTCAGTAATCCTGATTGAATTTACGATAATGGGCCATATAGTCCATTCTCAATTTTATTAGTATGTCATAACATCATAAAGGATCCATAGATATAAGTCGATACTTTAAAGTCACTACATAAAACAAATATGAATGAAACAATATTTATATCGATACCTGAAGTAGAAACTGACATTTTATAATGTGAGAACATGGCTTATTTTCTAGTATTAGTTGTATTTTGTTTTCAACTAGCCCCCCCCCCCCCCCCCCCCCCCCCCCCCAAGGGTGACTGGGGAATAGAAGTATGGTCACCATTGGTCTTCCTCCGACCGGCAGTAAAACCCTTGCTAAAGTGGGGCGTCCGTTTGGCTGTGCGGGATGTACAAATTTGCAGCCACGTCCGGTCAGAATGGGGACGTGAAATCCGATGCCTCTTTGCACGTTAAGAACCCTTACAACAATTCTTTGAGGGGTCAGTAGGTGACCTGTTGCAAGGCTAAATTTCTGTCCCTATCCAATATACCCTCATTTCCCGTGGCAGTCTATATTTCTCCGACCTTGATCCCGGACGCCTCTACCTACCTATTGTGTTTATTGTTAATTTGTACTCGTCCTGAATATGCATGAATTATTTGCCACTGGACGTTAAGCAACCAACAATCAATCAATCAATCTTTCAACTAGCTTTCAGTATCAGCGAGAATTCTTATTTCGGTGCTTTCTGTCTAATTTATTTTGTTAGTTTTTGTTCCTCATGCATATGTTTTAAGTAAATCATATTGCAAGTGTAGTTTAGTGGTTCTCGTTGTTTCTTGACTGCCATAATGTTTTTCTTAAATGGTTTTGTTTAAAAAAAGAAAGATGTTTATTGAAATTCAATCCATTTTTTCACATTTTTCAAAGGCTGTTATTTGATTTGAACTTTTAAAATTTTTCATGTTGGGGCTTGTCATAGCCGACCATAATGGGTTAATTTCAAAGGCCAGTGGCGGATCCGGGGATTGGAACCGTTTTTTTTTTAAACTTCCATTTTTTTCATTAAAAAGATATAGATTCATGTCTAAGCTAAATAGAAAAAAAAACAGGAATAGATAGAAAGAAAAACGACAAAAAGAAACTAAACTGAAACTGAGAAAAACAGATTGAATTGTCCCTCTTCAAATTGGACAATCTAAGCCTCTCAATTCAAGATTGTTACCACAAGGATAGCAATATGTATAGTGGCAAGTGTTAATGGTTGCAACAACATCCCTATTAATACACAGAATATTTTAAACACCTGCTAGATGACTGCAGAGTTTCCTTTAAAACAATGGTTTGGGGTTAATTTACTGTCATATTCATTTTCTACATAACTCTAGAACGGTTAAAGTGATCCCACCAGAATTCAAACTTGATCTGTGTTTTGTGGTAATAAGCATTGTGTATAAGTTTCATAACATTTGGTTGAGGCAAACTCAAGTAAGAGAACGGAAACCAATTTTGGGACGTACGTCCGTACAGACGGACAAGGGTAAAACTTAATGCCCCCTCCGCTACGGCGGGGGCATTACAAGTTTAAGTAAAATAAAATGTTTTACATACCTACTATACCTTTTTTTGGGGAGAGTGAAATAGAAAACACAAAATTTATTTATTTTGGACTAGTTTATAAGATATCTTATAAAGTAAATATTTTTTGATATCTTATAAATTATATAAGATATCTTATAAATTATATAAGATATCTTATAAACTATATTCTTTGGACATTAAATGCATAAATAAATCACTATCATACAGAATTTGAATTTTCCAAATGGCATGTTGGTACATGTAGTTAATGTTTGGCCTGTAATTTTACTTGATCTTTGACTTAGAAACTGTCCATTGACCTAACTGAAAAGATATAAATATTCGGCATGATATGGTGAAAATGCTCTAAAGACCATCATGTTTTACTTGTTTCTTGGTTTTATCTGTAATATAATGTTATGTCAATGTCTGTTTTCATTCTTATAACTGTCTGTGTGTAGCTAGTTATACCTGATTTGCTGTCATATGATCTACCACTTCCTCTTTTCTGCCATCCTGCATCTACAGCAACCACAAGTTCACCCTTCTTTCTGTAATTTATAAAAGTACTAGTTAATAAAATGCTTCGCTGAGCGCAGCTTGATACGACAGCAGAGATCGAACCCTGAACAGTTGGGGCAAATTTGGACACAATATTCAAGCTGGATACTATCTGAATTTGGATTGTGATTAAATTTTTTACATAATATAGGTTTCTGACACAAAGATCTTACAAATCTAATGCGCAATACTGTGCAATTGAAGATTTCTTCTTGAAACTTTTCAAAAATTTGAAATTTGAAAAATTTTTAAAAAATATATGAACCCCTTTAAAAAAGTTGGGACCCCCCACAAACTTTTTGAATCCCCCCTTGGAGCATTAATCCCAGTCTTTCCTTATTATTATCAGTCCACTGATGTATACATTTCAAATCATTATCCTTTCTTTGAAATGTTTCAATTTCTTTGGTTGTATAACCATCTAACCAATTTGATTGCATCAGTTTCTTATTTTGACTTTTAGTCACTACTCTTAACACAACAAGAAACTGTATTTTGACTAAGATTTCCAACATTATCCACCGTACAATTAAATTCAGAACAATCCTTTATCAAGTTTCTTGGAACCAAATGCAATAACCATATCTCTTTCATTGTGAACTTAAATAAATAATGAATAAAATGAATATTTGGTAAAGGATATGACAATACTGGAGCTTTACACAAAGCATTTTTTAAATCAGTCTGACATTCTGGATTCCATACAAAAGGAACATCTTTTCTAGTGAGTCTGCTTAATGGAGATGCAATCTCACTAAATTTTAGCTGCCACCACTGTCGAGAAATTTTGACTCCCAGCGGTTTTAATACTTTAAGAAAAGAATATGATGGCAAGTAATTCACAAAATCAAAGTACAAAATCAATATAATTTATTCACATGGATATTTACGAATATTAAACAAATAAATCAGTACAGCTGACGAAATATAAAATAAAATAGTATAACCTGTGTGTCAGTTAAGTTTGCCCAACCCGGTATTAAATTCTAGTTACATATAAATAACGGTAACAACAATTTTAGCTAAGGACAAATTCCCGGACTCTAAAATAACTTGTTAAGAAAATCCTAGATTCCATTATTTTCAAGTCGCGAACTTCATCGCGTTTTGACTTAAAAATATATCAGAATATAGGCAATAATTATTTACCAAAATAGTAACCTTTTATTAATTTTTTATCTAATATTTAACCCAATTTTCTAAGAAAGGTGAGGAGCTCAAAGTTTTACGTCCGAGCTCTGGGCAATCTAAAAATTTTGTTTTGTTTTTCTTCCGTTGATTGACAACGTAATCACGCCCCATTTCCCGCTATGCAAATCGTTTCGCGGAATTCATTGCTGGGTAAATACAAAGTGAAACAATAATAACATATTTAAGTTTTATCATAGGATATTACCTTATTATACAATTGAGAAATAATTATATATACAATTTTATAATGAGCACATACATTCTAATAATAAAAAGTCAAGAGATTAATGTTTCCAAAGAACTTTTAAAAAGGAATACACATAGATGTATTTGTCAAAAATAAGAGACTATTGATATCCTGTGCATACCTTCCACCTTGACGGGTATCAGGAAATTCCATGTGCTTTAAACCAATCGCCATGGTGAATATCGTCATCCCACTCTGCCTGTTTACTGAAATACCATTTCTCTGATTAAAAAAAAACTAAGCTTTAAAGATTGATGAAAGAATTTGGGTGCAGGACAACGTTGCCGATTATTTTTTTTGCCAGAGTTATGGGAATAATATAACTGATGCTGACATAAGGTCCTTTGAACAATCAAGTTGGTTGACTGGTCAGGTATATTTTGACGCGAATTGCCTTTTTGAACTTATAACAGTGTTGTGGAGTGAATATGTATATTTATTGCTTGTAATCAGTTTCCATGTTACCTTCTAAGGTTTGACATGGTATAGCAATGAAGAATGGTTGTTTGCTAATATAATAGTATATAATAGTATTACTTCCATACTTCATTGACAATTATATTCATTTTTATTTGTTTATGTGTTTGTTCTTGGGTTTGACATGGTATTACGATGAAACATGGTTGTTTGCTAGTATAATAGTATAACTTCCATACTTCATTGATAATCATATTTGTTTTTGTTAGCTATTCATGTTTCCTTCTAGGGTTTTACATGATATAACGATGCTTGCTTGCTTATTTTATAGTATAACTTCCATACTTCATTGATAATCATTATTTACGTACTTGATCAGATGACTTTCATTAATCAATGATAAACACAATTGAGTTGTGAAAACGTTTAATTATGGATTGCATAGTATTTATATATACATATTTTAAAATTCACAACAAGGTATGTCTATTTACTGGTCTATATTCACATATATATAGTAATAGGATCTAGTGTTAGTGCCTTTTAGGGACTTTCCGTTTTGAATTTTCCTCGGAGTTCAGTATTTTTGTGATTTACTTTTTAAAAAAAGTCCGTGAACAATATCAGTAGGTCATTGTTTATAGATTCAATGTCTCTTCGTTTTCTTGTTTTATATTCGGGCGTCTTATCCCGTCTCAGTTTGCTCTCTATGGCTCTCTTTGTCCGAACGGGATTTATTCCTCATGTCCGTAATAAACTTTCTCAGTTTTAATGTGTATTCCTCGTTAATTTTTTTGGCCTCTTTGGCTAATATAGTCCTCGCCTCTCCACTTGGTGGACTATTAATATCAAAGACTGACATTCCTGTGTTTTACACTGCTGATGGCAGAATTTAGCTCTTGCAAACGGGTTACTTATACATTAAGCACCGACAGATATGCCTGTTTTTGGCCTCTAACAAACATTTGTCAATTGGCTCTTTTAGAGCTGTAAAGTTCTCTTTGTTGCCATAGTTTGGCCTAAACGAAATGTCCAAGCACGAGAAGTTTTCACTTTCTCTGTCACATTTCATGCTTTGAATGAGTGTCAGAGGCGGAAATCTAGTGTCATTCAGTTTTCTGACTTCTGATATGGTGTCTTCTACAATTTTAGAATCACTTTTGTCAGTTTGACCACATGGAAGCATATCATCATCCATCAAATCTAAACTATCCGTATCAATGTCGATGTCTACTTTAATGTCCATGATTATTGTATATGTAACAGATAAGTACCATACATCCCTATATATGTGGCCATGTATCACCTGATTAGTGGTGACAGGATCATACATTAAATATCACACTATTCATTGGTGCTCTATATTGTCCCATATTGTGTGACAATATTATTGTCAACTCCCATTTCGATGAAACGGGATTATTATCAATTAATTAATAAATTACAATAACCATAATACGTTTGTATGAAACTATTTAAATAGATAATCACAATTTTTTAAAATGTGTCCGTCAAAATTATTTAACTTAGTATACATCTATTTTCTTTAAATTTCAACATGTGATTTTCTCAAGTAAATTCGTATGCTTGTTAAATTGTATGCTGTTTGTAGATATTTATCGTAGTTAATTAGATTCAACATACAACACAAACTGATAAGACTTTCAATGTGACTTAATGAACTGTGTTTAATTCTAAGATATCGATTTTTAGTCCCACATAACTTATTTGTTTACACAAGTTTTACAATTTCGTAATGTCTCCTCAAAAACAACACGAAATATAATTAATTGATGAACACAAGAAATAATTCATATACACAAATAATATAAGCATAAACACAAAACAGAAACTTGTTGAAGCGAATCAATGGATTTTAATCGAGTGCATCTGTTTACAGTATTAATGAAAAACAAACAACGAACCGTTAGTGTGGAATTATTTATGCGAAAATCATTTCTTCACTAAACTTAAGGTACCCACATCCCAAGATGGAGACGCCTGGCGTCAGTAAGGAACTTCTCTCCTATATGATAACAATACAATGAATACCACACAAATGTTCAATAATTAAAAAGTTGTATCAATCTTTTAGGGAAACTTCTAAATGTAAAAGGGCATTAAATACTACAAAATAAACGACCACAGCACGATTTGCGAAAACACTTAGCATGTCCGTAACTTGGAAACAACTTGTCCGTAACTTTTTTCATTATACCAATAGGGATGTCCGTAACTTTAACATAATGTCCCAAAACCTTGGACATTAAACAATTATTATGACATTCACCGAGGCCAACGGCCGAGGTTGAATGTCATATATCTAAGGTTGATAAATCATAGTATCAACTGAATTCAAAAGTCAACGATTGTTTTATTAGATGACTTTTTATCCTTGACCAATTTTCTAGTACATTATGTATTTGCTCAGATACTCACTACATTTAAAACTGATCCTTGTTTTTAACTTAATATATCATCTGCTTTTTTTCAATTTTCTTAAATTTAATATTTAATAAAACTTACTAAAAAAATACACCAAAAACAAAAAAAGGAGAAAAGTTACACCGAAAACAAGAAGAAAAGGAAAAAAAAAACGAGAATTTACATTCCATAATACATAACACTTGGTATAGTGAAGAGACCATATTTTTGGCTAGCAATTCAGAAATTATTTAAAGGAAAGGGTATAGATTTTTTTCGGCGGCTACAAAGGCCTATGACTCCAAAGTCAAAAAAATTTACATGACGTAAAAAAACATCGCCAGTGACGTTGCCTTCGAACATCTATATGAAGTTCAAGGACGTTGTTCCAAATCTTATATTAACCTCTCGTGATTTAAGCCGCGGTGAATATAATGACTTATCAAAGAGGATTTCTTATGCTATTAGCAAATGAGAACACAGAAAATTAAAAGTCATATAATAAAATATATTATAGTATAATAGTCCAAGTCCTAACTTTCAAAGAATCGATATTCGTGGATGATATGTTTTAACATATTATAGAGATTGCATTGTAGAAATAAAGTAGATTTCTAGTATATGGTATAAATCTTTTGTGAATACCATGATTTCAGGTATTATACCCAGCTAACAAACTGGACTCCTTTTTTCACATTACATGTGTTACTATTCTCCCTGCATTTTACATCTAGCGCCATAAATAACATACTCTTTTATTTTTTACATTTATGTCAGTTTGTTTTGTTCACACATTGTTGTCAATATAATGGAATTATATGCGACTGCCATACAAGTGAGAGATTAAGCTACCTAAAAAACCACGTTAAATCCACCATTTTCTACATATGGAAATGCCTGTACCAAGTCAGGAATATAGCAGTTGTTTTCCATTCGTTTGAGGTTTTGATTTTGCAATTTGATAACGGACTTTCCGTTTTGAATTCGGTGTTTTGGTTACTTTATTGTTTTTATTGCTCAATCTGTCAACACAATGGAACTTCAAAATTTAGCATATCAAAGAAAAAGACAGAAAATTAGGACATGCAGCTTAGAAATCTCACCACTTCTAACTGCAGATATCACAAATTTCAGATCAAATTACTAAAGGCTCTAAAACCATACATTAAAAGTGAACATATTAAAATCACCTTTAAGAGAATAAGTTCAGATGTCAATCCTGAGTGCAAATACTGAAGACGATATTGACGCTTTGAAACCAGATGTTATTGAATCCCTGAGGTCAATGGAATGTTTAGAAGATTTAAATTGCTGTAAAAAACGGACACCTGTTCAATAATACAGCCTTCCATTTACTCTTAGGTGTTGGCAATTTTGTTTCACAGTCCATAATACATAACACTTGGTATAGTGAAGAGACCATGTTTTTGGCTAGCAATTCAGAAATTATTTAAAGGAAAGGGTATAGATCTTTTTCGGCGGCTACAAAGGCCTATGACTTCAAAGTGAACAATCTATAAAGTCAGATGAATGTAAGATAACTTTCGCCATAAGATCCCGTTTTATGTAAACACTCTGCAAAGTTTACTTCAGATACTGCTAAATCACATTTAATGGATTTATCTATCAACATAGTATCCGAAAATCGGGCATAGTTTTGTTTTTTTTTAAATTAACGGTAAATCCGTAAAACTCAGGTCTGAATTTTTATAGTTATGTTCTATTTTGACGTATATCGTAATTTTATAAAACTAGGTGATACATAAGGGGTTTGAGAGTGTTTATTGTTCTCTAATTGTTGAAATTGTCAATCTTACAATTTTGACAAAAAAAGTTACTCACATCAGAAAATAAAGTTACGGACCGTCTTATTACTTTCGACAAAAAAGTTACAGACATGTTATGCATTTTTAAAAGTTGGCCTTGCACTAATATTAACTCAAAATTAAAAAGAAATTTGGTAATGATAAGTGTATTCTTTATTCAAGTCCTATAAATATTTACATAGTTCATAAAATCGTCGCAAAAAGTAGATTTTGTATCAAATATATATCAGCGAGTTTAGTTTCCGCCATCTTGGGCTGTAATAACAGTGAATACCAGTTCATTGTTAAAAATTTCTTTTCATCATTAAAGATTGCATTGTTGTTCATTGACGTAAACCCCACACTGATTGAAGAAATAAGTCTCATATAATCAGCTAAAAAATAATAATCGGTAAGTAATACTTTTTTCAGACAGGATAATTATTTCATAGGCGCTAAAGCGAATTAGTTTGGAGGAACAAATTATGATCTAAGTGACACCTTGATGTAGCGGTCGTTGTCTTTTTTTAATAAGATTTCAATGTTGGTGACGATTCTACCGATGAAAACTTGACGTTGCGTTATCCTTTTCGGCGACGTCATGCAGTTTCTATTTTTTCCCGTCAGCAACAACCTTTCAACGGCTGATATATAGAAAGTAAAATCACACAAATACTGAACAAGAGACTCGACTGTAGTATTGCCATATTCCTTAGTATGTTTCTGAATGTATAGACTTACAGCCACCGATTCATATTTGCGTCCATACTTGATGCTCTTAACCCTATCTGGAACAGTCACATATCCACAAATTTTTTTCAACAATTTGTGTGGCACAAGTTTTTTCTTTAATAAACCTCTGCCATAACAGATGATGTTATTAAGTTTTTGCGAGCCTTCACCCAATTAGTATTAACACTTTGACCTTTTGTTCCCTCTTTTTGACTTATTGCATCTGTAACTTTTAAATTGTATAAAAGTGTGTTAAGTCTTTAACACAGGTATCACATGTTAGACTTACAAAGACACAAAACATATAGTCTGGGCAGTATAATTCCAAAAAGGGACCCATATTTGCATGTTCATCCTACGTGTCTGATATAACACACACTGTGGATATACTTTCCCCAACATTTTTTAAATATTACCTAGAAAAGTCTCATTCTCAATCCAGCTTGGTATACTTCAGGATATGGTCGAACTTTCTTTCTTTGTGTTTCTCTTTCTGTCTTGGTAAAAATTATATCACAGACTCTTGCAGAATTTGGCTTTCGTTTTATATATTTTCTATTTAATTTGTTTTTTATTGTTGTTTTTTAACTTCTTCTTAGTAAGAATTTTGTAAGATGTTGCAGTGGTGGAGAAATCTGTGTACACTTATTTGAAATGAATAATTTCATGTGTTCAAAATTTCTTTCTTCTAATATATGCATGTTTATTTTTAAGCACATGTTTAAATAGGATGGTGTCATTTTTCATTTTAGTTTCTATAGTCATGATACTATTATTGAAGTGTCATCCGATAATAAAATTATAAATACCTTTATCACACTTGCCATCAAAGTTTTTCTATACATAGCATGGATAACTAATGTAATATTTAAAATTATTTTCTGAAGCAACAGCAACTTCTGAAATAGTTTCATGAAAATAGAAAATAATGTGTGTTATAATCCTGGTACCTTTGATAACTTTTATAATTTAATAATAGATTATATTCATTAAATTATATAATGTTAGTTTGATGGTAGATACGATAAGTAAAGTCGGAACAAAGATGCATTAAACATTGTCATAATTAATTGCCATATTAACAATACAATAGTTTCATTCAAGATAAAGTGTTTTAACACTAAGATGCAATCTTCAAATCAAAGGTCAACTAAAACATGATCTTCTTTGGCTGTGTAACTGAACGTCTTAGGGCTTGGTTGGGTTTTTGTCACTACCATGAGTTTCCAAGCTTGTGACTGCTTTACATAATGGAAGAAGTGGCGGACATACTGCATAAGGAACTGTACACGAACCGGGTCCAACAGATTTTAGTTGCTCTTAAAGTCGCCATGGTAAGGGAAGTGGCGTCTCAGACTAACTTCAGTTTTAAGTTCTGGGAAAATGAATTCAAACAAATGTTTTGCACTATAATTATACCCCACGCAACGAGTTGCGGAGGGTATAATGTTTTTGACCCGTCCGTCCGTCTGTCCGTCCGTCAGTCCGTCAGTCCTATTTCTTTTCATCGCAACTCCTCTCAAACCACACAACATAATTTCATGAAACCTTTTCAGATAATAAGGACATACTACATAGATGTGCATATCGACAGGAAATTATGATTTATTTTTTTTCCAGGAGTTACGCCCCTTTGAACTTATTTGCCCAATATACTACTGCAACCTTTTGTCAGTGCAACTCTTCTCAAACCACACAACAGAATTTCATGAAACTGTCAAGATAATAAGGACATACTATGTAGATGTGCGTATTGACAGGAAATTATGATTCAATTTTTTTTTCTTACACTTATTTTATTTCTCCAATGACAATGTGGGGACGTGGGGTATGTGAGCGCGCTCACTAAGGTTCTTTAATTGCGGATAGGATAGAAATACAACAAACAAATATGTTATTGCTAATCACTGCGCCTACAAGGAGCAGAACAATCAACATTAATTTCATACTAATGATTACTAAAAGTTATTCAATACGATGTAACCGGAGGCAGTCAGAGTTTTAATCTGGTTTTTTTAATATGAACTGAATTTTGTATGTTTGGCATTTGTTTATGTATTGAATCTTGGAACTACGATGCCTAAGCAATGCCCATATACAAAACTATTTTCTTCTGATGATACTAAAAATAATATTATCAAAACAAACGTTATAATGATCAGTAGCTAGCAGGCATAGGGTTATGTAAACTTGTAATTGTAATTGTAATTCATTACATTTTTTCAAGTAATTGCATGTAATGTGTAATGTGTAATGCAGCAATTTTTGCATTACATGTAATTATAGTTTAATGCAATACTTTAGTAAAAAGTTGTGTAATTTCATGCATTACATGGCATTACTTTTTCACATACTAAATATCTTTAACAGATTGATGGAGATTAAGCTAAAGCAGAATTTAAAATTGCTGCATTAATTAAGAACATAGTCATTTGAATATTGATTTACACACTAATTAGTTTGTTTTACAATCATTTTTTTCACCATTTTGGCACTTGGTCATAAATTAAGCTCATTGTTGTTAATTATTTAATTAGGAAAGACATTCTCGGTCAAAAATTATTTCTTTCCAATGAGGGAGCTTCGTTTGTTTACTTTTTCTTTTACTTTTTTTTACTTGCGTTGTAACGGCTTTCACATTGTTTACGAGGTATATCATGCATACGGAAAAGCATTCGGTGAAACTCTGAACAACTACATGCTGGAAGCAAATAATTCAGAAGCAGTACATTTCATGAAGTTTTACATTAAAACAGCTATATATGCGTAGGAAATATTTTGTCTCAAATATGTTCTTTTTACCGGGCTCTAATTAGTGTTTTGGAGAATGGAAATGGGGAATGTGATTTCCATTCTCACATTAAAATCATTTACCGGGCATTCAGATTACCCATTTATTGACCTTAATATCACAAATAATACATTGTTGACGACACCACCCCTAGCAGAAACAGCAAGCCTAAGTGGCTTGCCCTTTTAGAATTTGTCTAGGGGAGACAATTACTGATTAAATAATGTAGTTTACTTACTTTGAATTCTGTATTCGTCTTGATATCCAGCCATGGGATTCTGGTAAACTGATCTTTAAGGAATATGTTCAGTTCATTTCTTTCTGAAAAGTACGATCTTGCAATTGTACAAATACAAATATTTGTATTGGCACAAACTCATTAACAATAAATGGTTAAGACCTATTGTATACATATAATTATATTAATTGACATGGTAGAATGAAAAGTTACATGATAACATATCATGATAGAATGAAAAGTTACATATTGATGTATCATATAAGTTCACTATTCCTTATATTTAGACACTGTGGTATGAAAGAGGAAGACAGTCTAAATAATAATGCTGAGCTATTTTTAACCAATAGAGATATTTTTTCATCAGTCGTAATGTTACGCTGTATTTTAAACATATCATTTATATTTTTTTCTAATATTTCTCGTTTTGAGGTAAATCTATTACATTGAAATAAGAAATCTTGTTCATCCTCAATTTCCATATTTTAACAGACAGGACAGTATCTTTCCTCTCTAGGAATGTTAAGATGTCTTCCCCTTTCAATCATTAAAGAATGTGCACTTATGCGTATTTTGCATATTGCTGCTCTACCATTTAAATTGTTTAGTGAATCAACATATGGTGGTCTCTGACCCATTTTGGAGACTTGATGAAAGAAACTGAGTTTAGAAGATTCTTGCATGTTTGCATTTTTATTTTGCAAGCACTGATCATAATTTCTTTGTTTTACTTATCCGAAGTGCTGCTTTGTTAAACAACTTTTTTCTACAAGATATGAATATTCTAATTTAATTGTATCAACACATTATTTGTTATTGATTTTTAAATTATGTGCATGTTTCTTTTGACCCGAGAAAGTAACTTGTATAAAATAAATTATTTCATAACTTGATATTTAAGAAGTCTATTTTAAATAAGAGAAAAAAATCTTGTTAATTTTGGGGGTAGTATGCTTAGGTGGATTTTTTTTTTTAAAAACCACGAATCTTAATACTCTAGAATATTTAATGCGAACAGAAAATGGAGTGATTCATACCTTGAATGAGCTGGATTCAAGGTATTTGGATATTTGGTTTCCCAGTATTTGTTACAGTAAGATTCTGCTTAATTCCTCTAACTTCATTGGTCAGTGCCTCTAACCTTCCATCCATTTTCTTAAGCATATCCTATGCCAAAACATTAAATAACAAATTCATGTTTACAGCATATCATAGCTAACGTAATGATGTATTCATGTAGAGAAACAGACTATTTCAATAACATTGTATTAATTTTTCTTTGTATTCTAAAGTTATATAAAATTGAGAATGGAAATGGGGAATGTGTCAAAGAGACAACAACCCGACCATAGAGCAGACAACAGCCGAAGGCCACCAATGGGTCTTCAATGCAGCGAGAAACTCCCGCACCCGGAGGCGTCCTTCAGCTGGCCCCTAAACAAATATGTATACTAGTTCAGTGATAATGGACGTCATACTAAACTCCAAATTATACACAAGAAACTAAAATTAAAAATGATACAAGACTAACAATGGCCAGAAGCTCCTGACTTGGGACAGGCGCAAAAATGCGGCGGGGTTAAACATGTTTTTTGAGATCTCAACCCTCCCCCTATACCTCTAGCCAATGTAGAAAAAACAAACGTACAACAGTACGCACAGTAAAACTCAGTTTAAGAGAAGTCCGAGTCCGATGTCAGAATAGGAAACAAAAGAAAATAAACAAAATGACAATATATACATGTATTCATACTAATCGGTATTTTTTTCAGATCTACGCATGCATGCATGATCCTATAAATTTAATATTTAATATAACACGGTAATGATTACTGCGCCATCGTGAAATCTGAAGGGCCTTTTTTTAAATCAAGAACATTTGGTGTATACTCAAGCCGTGCATTAATACACCCTTTATAGCTTACTGTTCGCTGTGAGCCAAGGCTCCGCGTTGAAGACCATACTTGACCTATTATGGTTTACTTTTACAAATTTTGACTTGGATTAAGAGTTGTATCATTGGCACTCATACCACATCTTCTTAAACGTGTTATAAAGTGTATATATTAAACTTTTCCGAGGGAGCAGCTATTTAACTACAATTGGGGTTATGCTAATCACAAAGACGTACATGAACAACAGGCACCACGTGATAAGAAAAGTTCACTTGGCCATATAGGCCAGGTGAGCTCAAAATGACCTTTTAAATTCCAAGTTATAAAAGTATGAAAAGAAAAGTAAGGGTGCACGAACTAGCAATTTTTAAATGACACTACAGTCTACAGGGTTAAAACTAAAGAATCTTAAAAAAAGCATATATCGAACTTAAGTCAAATGATGTTTCATTTTCAAATATATAAAGGAGACAAATGTTTTTGAAATATTCCACAATTTTTAGCTCATTATTTACGAAAAATATCCCGATATTGACAATGCAATTGCAAAAAACGGTAGACTAAGAAATGACAAACAATTCCATGAAACACTACATAGAAAACTAAAGATTAAGCAACATGGACCCCACCAAAACTGGTTCATGTAATATGAATGTTATAGTATTACTAGATTTAAATTTTAAACTTATTTTACTCATTAAGATATGAAAAGGACTGAGCAACAGACACAGCCTATAAAAGATCTCTCCATGTACAAGGTATAAATCAAATATTAACAACTGTATTTAAAATAATATAATATACTGGAAAATGCATGCTTCTTAATAGCACACATAAACAAATACATATTTACAGTGTCAATCATATTTAAGTATGTAGTCAATTAATCATCATTTTAGTACCTTCAGACATGTCCTTTATACATGTAAGTCATTAGAAATATATATCGTAGTACTGTTAAAAGATCTTCAAATAATTGTTAAATATGAAAACCAATATTGCTCAGGAACAAAGTTTGATTCAGATGAGTGACCTAATTACAAGAATTCCTTACTCTTTTTGTTTCAAAACCTAACCTTTCCAGTGACAGTATGCTTTTACAATCAACAAAGAGTTGATAACTGGAAAAAAATTACTGGTGTACATGAATTTTGTTATAGTAACGCCTTACCTTCGTATGAATGAAGTTCATGATACACATCTTCTTTGTTATATATAAATAGCATCTTCAACTTTTGTATTCTACACTTAAATTAAGATTCAAAGTCGTATGAAATATAACTCTTCAAGCTGTTAAGTAAGAAATGAATTACCTTGTATTTTAACTTGTCTTTCTTTCTTTGTGGTTTGTTCTTCTAAAGTACTGAGCTGCTCTGACATTCTCTAGGTGTCCTGATTAGTCAGGGAACATTGTTTTTAGATTATCTAGTTTTCCTCTATCAATTATAAATTTATTTCTATCAATAGTTGTATTGGCTAAGTGTGTTGCGTTTCTTCTTTCGTACATCTGTTAGAATGATTGTGTAAAGATAATTGTGTAGTTTGAGTCGTTGATGTCCAATAGAAAATCAATAAAATTACCAATTCAAGATTTGCAATTTTATTGATTTGCCGTGTAAAATCATCAATAATCCAAACATCATAATTTCTTTATTTAACTCTGTATATTGAGCAGTTTAGTTTTATATTCTGACTTAAATTGTATGCTCAATTTAAGTAACAGTTTTTAAATATAGACAAAATTTTTTCAAATATACTTAAATATAAATTACATATATATTTTTATTTTCATTTTTATTCAAGTCTACCGAGTCAATATATGAAAGTATAAAAAAAGTATGAAACTTACAAGGTGAATTTGGTATTAATATCCAAGTAATTGAATTGTTTATAAATCCTAAATTCACTTGCGTCTTTCACAGAAAGTAAGTTTCATTAGTTTAGTTGTCTACAGTAGCGTTAATATTTAATTGTTCAGTTCAGCCACAAGATCTTGTAGTTCTCTTAGAACTTGTTTGTCAGCTTTTGGTTTCGTCGTCCACGTTTTCTTTTGATAGCTTTGATTGTCTGTTCTCTTTTGGTAGTTTTGGTTGTCTGTTCTTGGTTTCAGAGAGGCTGTGAACACTTTCAGTTTATGCGTAAAATGTTCATTTATCTCTTTGCTTTTTGAGCCCCGTCTTGTTCTAGCTTCACCACTCTGTTCTGTTTGGGTACCAATTATGTCCATATTTTCAGAATATGTCTGGTTTAGCTGGCGACCAATATCACTTATTTTGTTGGTAAGTGTTTCTAATATGAATTTGTATAGTGTATCCTTGGATGTTTGAATGACATTGTCTATGCTGTTAGTAATGTCACTGTTTTCTTTCGGACCAACACTTCCTTTGAATGACACATTCAGGACTCCATTTCGAGTGTTACATTTCTTCTGATATTTCATCAGAGACACAAGTGTTAACAATGGATATCGCTGTTTGTTTAGCTTGTTAATGTCCTTTATTGCATCTTCAGCTATTTGTAGCTCATTCCTTGGTTTTTGTCCACTTGGAATGTCATTTACTTCCGAGTTGTCTTCCTCGTTTGTATCTGTATTTTCATCATTGTCAATGACAATATTGAAGTCCATGCTTTCTGCCATCTTGAGGTAGTTGTATGGGTATATGTTAGTCTATTTGCGTTTTAAAGTTCTTTGAGATTTTTTAGTATGTTTCCTTGATATAAGGAGTACTGAGATTTGGTGGGCGTGTTGTACTTCTGATATTGCTCACATTTTGCATGTTTATGCCATGTTTGGTTTATTTTCCATTTACATGCAAATTCGTCAGACTATTTTTAATAATCTTCGTTTTAATTGGTTGGTTAGAGGTTTGAGGTTTAGGTTGTAGCACGTTTCATTGATCAGAAATATGATTGACATAGCTACAAGCGAGGATCAGGATTACACGTGTAATCAGATTCAAGGATGAGATCAAAAATGAAAACATCTGCATAAAATATAGGTATATTGATCCAATATCCACCCGTTTATAGTATGGATCACATTTCCGACCTTACATTGATTACGTGCTACGTGTACAATGTTTCGAGTTCTTTCGGAATTATATTCCAAGTAACTCTCTTCAGAGGTCGTCCGTATTGTTTTTTATTCTTTAAATGTTTATTTGTTTATTATTGTACATTTTATTTATTATTGTAGGTTTTAGCAAAGTATGGACTACTGGTTTGTGTAATTAGATTAAGTTTAAGATACGTTTCAATATGCATTTTTCATTGTCAGCGCACCTTCCTTTGGTTTTAGTGTAACTGTCTAATTAATTTCTATTTGGCGACATTGATTTATTTCAAGTGTTTCTTAACGATTTCTCCAATGTTCCTGTTTCTTTTGAATGCTATTGTAGGTTTTTTATCAAAGAGATTTTTGAACTGTGGGTTGTCTTGAATTATATGCCAATGTTTTCTTATAATGGTTTGTAAATTTTCCGCATTAGCGTGGTATTGTGTTATGAAAGATATATTAAAGTTATCTGTGTTTTTGTTTATGCGTGTTTCTTTGTTTGTTAATTTGTTTAATCTTTCTGTATTGGAAATATTTCTTGATATTTTATTCACAAAAGCGATTTTGTAACCTCTTTGTATTAATTTTTCTATAAATAAGATTATTCTTTCATTAAAGTTGTCAGGATCAGAGGTGTTTCTAAGAATTCGTATTCCTTCACCTTTAATAAAGGATTTAAAACAGCTTTTAGCGTGGTTTGAATTTTGGTGTAGATATTGGGGAATTTTTCAGTTGGTTTTGTGAAACATTTAATATCTAAGATATTTTCTTTTCGAAATCTCTGTCCTTTATACGTTTCTAAGTCTAGAAATTTCAAACTTTGTCTGTCAATTTCATAAGTAAATTGCAGTAGGATGTGGTTTGTGTTTGCTATTTCGAAAAGAAGTTTTACTTCTACCGCGGTGCCTTGAAATAAAATATATCCATCATCTTTCATACGTTTATGAAATAATATTTTGTTTCTGTGTGGAAAAATATTTAAAATTTTATTTATATGTTGGTATATGGCTATATTTGAAATTTGAGGACTTGCTACATGTCCTTGGCTAGCTCCTATAATTTGCCTATAACATTTTTTGTTGAAGGTAAATTCATTATTGAGGAGAATTAACTTTGTTATTTGTAGTAAATAGTCAAAACTAGGTTTGGCTGTGCGGGATGTACAAATTTGCAGCCACGTCCGGTCAGAATGGGGACGATAAATCCGATGCCTCGTGTAAAGAGAGTGCCACGCTCTTTGCACGTTAAGAACCCTTGCAACAAATCTTTGAGGGGTCCGTAGGTGACCTGTTGCAAGGCTAAATTTCTGTCCCTATCCAATATACCCTCATTTCCCGTGGCAGTCTAAATTTCTCCGACCATAATCCCTTAATCTATTACAGAACCTACCTATTGTATTTATTGTGAACTTGTTCTCGTCCTAAATATGCATGAAATATTTGCCACTGGACGTTAAGCAACCAACAATCAATCAATCAATCAGTAAATTTTATCATCTTTTTTTTTATAATTGTTATAAGATGTTACCTTCAATCGACCAAATTTTATACATACTTGTACTAAATGTAACAGCAAAACCTGCCGCTGCTTTATTGATGATTTTACTACATTTTACAGTAAATTTAACCACTTTTTAATAATTGTATTAGATGTTACATTAAATCGGTCATTTTTACAGATAATTTTATTAGATGTAACCTTTAATCGGCCACTTTCCTCATTTATAATTGTATTTCGTTATACAAGATTTAACCATTTTTAGATATTATGGTATCAGATAAAATATTCAATCGGCCCATTTTTTTTTATTAATAATTATATTACACTTTACAAGATTCAACCACTTTTAAAGGATAATTATATTAGATGTTACCTTAAATCGGTCACTTTCTTTATTCATAATTTTACTATGGTTTACGACGAATTCAATCAATTTCTATAGATAGTTGTAGAAGATATAATCTTGAACAAACCACACCTCTATTTAGAATTTTATAACATTTTTCAGTAAATTGTATCATTTTTTGGATAATTGTATTAGTCGACCATATTTTATACATAATTGTACTAGATGTAACAGCAAAACCTGCCGCTGCTTTATTGATAATTTTACTACATTTTAAAGTAAATTTGCCCACTTTTTGATAATTGTATTAGATGTTACATTAAATCGGTCATGTTTACAAATAATTTTATGAAATGTAACATTAGATCGGCCACTTTCTTTATAAATAATTGTATTACATTTACAAGATTTAACCACTTTTTAAAATAATATATTAGATGTCACCTTAAATCCACTATTTTTCATACATAATGGTATCATATGAAATATTCCATCGGCCACTTTCCTTATTGGTAATTATATTACACTTTAGAAGATGCAACCACTTTAAATAGATAATTTTATTAGATGAAACCTATGATCGATCACTTTCTTAATAAATAATTGTATTTCATTATACAAGATTTACCCATTTTTAGATCTAATTGTTTTAGATAAAATATTCAATCGGCCACTTTTTTATTGATAATTATATTTTATTTTACAAGATTCAACCACTTATTAAAGATAATTGTATTAGATGTAACCTTTGATCGGTCACTTTCTCTCTTGATTATTTTACTATGTTTTACAATGAATTCAACCAATTTTTATAGATAGTTGTAGTAGATGTAACCTTGAACAGCAGAGGTTTAATAATATTTTACAACTTGTTTCATTTAATGTACTACTTTTTTGATAATTGTATTAGATGTAACCTTAAATCGACCATATTTTATAGATAATTGTATTAGATATAACAGCAAACCTGCCCTTGCTTTATTGACAATTTTACTACATTTTACAGACGATTTGACCATATTATGATAATTGTATTAGATGTGACATTAAGACGGTCATTTTTACAGATAACTGTATTAGATGTAACCTTAAGTCGGCCGCTTTCTTTATTAATAATTGTATTTATTTACAAGATTCAACCACGTTTTAAGATAATGTATTTGATGTTACCTTAAATCGACCATTTTTTATAGATAATTGTCACCTTAAATCCACCATTTTTTCTTATAGATAATTGTATTAGATGAAGAAATCAATCAGCAAGTTTCTTTATTGATAATAACATTGCACTTTACAAGATTAAACCACCTACCTAGATGACAGTATAAAAAGCAACCTTAAATCGGTCACTTTTTTTGTTGATTATTTTGCTATATTTTACAATGTATTCAAACAATTTGTATAGATAGTTGTAGAAGATGTAACATTGATCCAAGCAGAGCTTTATTGATATTTTACAACTTGTTTCATTAAATGTACTACTTTTTTGATAATTGTATTATATGATACAAGATCGGTCATTTTTTTCCAGATAACTTTATAAGATGTTACCTTATCGGCCACCTTCTAAATTTATAATTGTATTACATTTACAAGATTTAACCCCTTTTAAGATAATATATTAAATGTCACCTTAAATCCACTATTTTTCATACATAATGGTATCATATGAAATATTCCATCGGCCACTTTCCTTATTGATAATTATATTACACTTTACAAGATTCAAAAACTTTAAATAGATAATTTTATTAGATGTAACCTTAGATCGGCCACTTTATTTATTAATAATTGTATTTCATTATAGAAGATCTAACCATTTTTAGATATAATTGTTTCAGATAAATTATTTAATCGACCACTTTTTTATTGATAATTATATTTTATTTTACAAGATTTAACCACTTTTTAAAGGTAATTGTATTAGATGTAACCTTTAATCGGTCACTTTTTCTCTTGATTATTTTACTATATTTTACAGTGAATTCAACCAATTTTCATAGATAGTTGTAGTAGATGTAACCTTAAACCAAGCAAAACTTTATTGATAATTTACAACTTATTTCATTAAATTTACTACTTTTTTAATACTTGTATTATATGATACCTAATCGGTCTTTTTTTTTCCACATAACTTTATTTGATGTTACCTTTATCGGCCACTTTCTTAATTCATAATTGTATTACATTTACAAGATTTAACCACTTTTTAAGATAATATATTAGATGTCACCATAAATCCACTATTTTTCATACGTAATGGTATCAGATGAAATATTCCATCGGCCACATTACTTATTGATAATTATATTACAGTTTTCAAGATTAAACAACTTTTAATAGATAATTATATAAGATGTAACCTGATATCGGTCACTTTCTTTATTTATGATTTTACTATATTTTACGATGAAATCAATCAATTTCTATTGATAGGTGTAGAAGATGTAATCTTGAACAAACCACAGCTCTATTTAGAATTTTCCCCAAGGGTGACTAGGGAATAGAAGTATGGTCACCATTGGTCTTCCTCCGACCGGCAGTAAAACCCTTGCTAAAGTGGGGCGTCCGTTTGGCTGTGCGGGATGTACAAATTTGCAGCCACGTCCGGTCAGAATGGGGACGTTAAATCCGATGCCTCGTGTAAAGAGAGTGCCACGCTCTTTGCACGTTAAGAACCCTTGCAACAACTCTTTGAGGGGTCCGTAGGTGACCTGCTGCAAGGCTAAACTTCTGTCCTTATCCAATATACCCTCATTTCCCGTGGTAGTCTAAATTTCTCCGACCTTAATCCCGGACGCCCCTATTACTGAACCTACCTATTGTATTTATTGTCAATTTGTTCTCGTCCTCAATATGCATGAAATATTTGCTACTGGACGTTAAGCAACCAACAATCAATCAATCTATTTAGAATTTTGACATTTTTCAGTAAATTTTAAATCATTTTTTTGTTAATTGTATTAGATGTAACCTTCAATCTATCATATTTTATACATAATTGTACTAGATGTAACAGCAAAACCTGTTGCTGCTTTTTTTTTATAACTTTACTACATTTTAAAGTAGATTTGACCACTTTATGATAATTGTATTAGATGTGACATTAAATCGGTCATTTTTACAGATAACTGTATAAGATGTAACCTTAAGTCGGCCACTTTCTCTATTAATAATTGTATTTCATTTACATGATTCAACCACTTTTTATAGATACAGTACTTGCAACCTTAGGCGTTACTGTTTTAGCGATCAATCAGCGGTCATCGATCAGTCACCGATCAGTCAAGTTCGCGTCAAACTCACGTCACCAATCCGTCAGACTTATAGTAAAAGTATTTGAATGATCGGACGGATCGGACGGATAGGACCGATCGACCTTTCTGACGGATTGAACTCTACTACGTCACATGATAAACTGATACAAATTACGAAATCTTAGTTTCGTTTCATTTAATTAAAATGGCGACATGGAAAATACGAAACATTCAAGTACACATGATCAATATCTTTTTTTTATTAATTATTTGGCACAGTTTTAAGAATTTAAAAAGAAAAGAAATATGCATATATAACTAAATTTAGATATATCTATTAAAGAATGGCCATTTTCGTTTTAATTTAGGTTATATTTTTTCAAACCCGGACATTTCTCAAACGGTGTTGATCGCGATTTTCAGTGATTTTTTTTATTTTCCGAAAAATGCTCTTGAAAATATAATGAAATGATCATTTATTGCAAATTTCGATGTATTATTTTTAAATATTTTTAAGTATTTTATCCTTATAATCTTAAAACTTTTTAAACAAACTTATTTCGAGGCCATTAAGATAATTAACAAATCACAAATAAAAATAAAAATGCTGCAAGTACTCTTAAAAATAAAAAATATTGGTAATTTTAAACAACGAGAACAGCATTATAGTATATTGTTTCTGATAGTCTTTTAACGTAATAAAAATTAATCAATCCTGAGCTATAAACAGTACAAAAATCCAATGACGGTCAATAATTTCCATTGAAATAAAGGAATTATTGCATTCTATTTCAACAAAAACAAAAGTTTATGCATATCTTTCCTTCTTTTATTCACATTTTATTAAAAATTACTTATCTAAAGGCATTTATAATGACTGATAGCAATTGCATTGCACTATTTCTGATATAAAAGAAGAAACATTTGTATTTTTATGCAATGCGAATATTAAATTTAGTATCTGATCCCTTCAATTCAACATATTTTATGAAATGCAACCAATCCTGATGTACAAAAAGTACTGATATCAAATGGTGATTCATTATTTCTATCATAATGAAGATATAATTGCATTCATTTTCAACACCAACAAAAGTTTAAGCCTTATTCTACTTACAATATTAAAATTCTTATAAAAAAAATAATCTTGAAGCTTTTGAAATAACTAGGTACAAATAACATTGCATTATTTTTTAACAAAACAAGAGAAATTGGTAATTTTAAACAATGCGAACAACATTTAAGGATATTTTCTATGATCTTCTTTTACTTTTATGAAAAACAACCAATACTAAACTATGAAAAGTACAAACATCTAATGACAGTCAATAATTTCCATTCAAATAAAGAAATTATTGCATTCTTGTTCAACAAAAACAAAAGTTTATGCATATGTATCCTTCATTTTTTCACATTTTATTAAAAAATACTTATATAAAGGCATTTATAATGACTGATAGCAATTGATGTTGCATTATTTCTGATACAAAAGAAGAAATATTTGAATTTTTAAGCAATGCGAACATTACATTTAGAATCTTTTCCCTTAAATTCAACATATTTTATGAAATACAACCAATCATAAACCATAACAAGAACAAAAAGCCATAGGTGTTCACTAATTTCCATTAAAAAAGAGAAATTATTGAATTCTTATTTAAAAAAAACAAAACTTTATTTATATTTATCCTTAAATTATTCATATCTTATATAAAAAGTACTTATCTGAATGCATTACTAATGACTGATTGCAATTGACGTTGAATTATTTCTGATATAAAAGAAGAAATAGTTGCATTTTTAAGCAACGCGAACACAAATTTAGTATCTTTTCCCTGAAATTCAGCATAATTTATGAAAAAAAAACCACTCCTGATATACAAAAAGAACCAAAATCAAATGACGGTTCATAATTTCTATCAAAATAAAGAAATTGTTGCATTCTTATCTAACAAAAACAAAAGTTTATGCATATTTATCCTTCAATGATTCACATTTTATACAAAATTACTTATCTAAAGGCATTTATAATGACTGATTGCAATTGAAGTTGCATTATTTCTTATATAAAAGAGAAAATATTTGCATATTTAAGCAATGCGAACAAAAAATTAGAATCTTTTCCCTGAAATTCAGCATATTTTATGAAAAACAACCAATCCTGATGTACAAAATGTACCGAAATCAAAAGAAGGTTCATAATTTCTATCAATATAAAAAAACTATTGCATTCTTATTCAACACAAAAAAAGTTTAAGTATTATTCTCCTTACATTATCAAAATTCTTACAAAAAAAATCTTATTGGAGAACTTTGAAATAACTAGTTACAAATAACATTGCATTATTTTTATCAAAAGAAGAAAAATTGGTAATTTTAAACAATGCAAACAACATTTTAGTATATTTTCTCAGATATTATTTTGATTTTATAAAAAACAACCAATCCTGAACCATAAAAAGGACAAAAAGCCATAGGCGTTCAATAATTTCCATTAAAAAAGAGAAATTATTGAATTCTTATTTAAAAAAAACAAAAGTTTATGTATATTTATCCTTAAATTATTTATATCTTATATAAAAGTACTTATCTGAATGCATTACTAATGACTGATTGCAATTGACGTTGAATTATTTCTGATATAAAAGAAAAAATATTTGCATTTTTAAGCAACACGAACACAAATCTAGTATCTTTTCCCAGAAATTCAGCATATTTTATGAAAAAAAACCAATCCTGATGTACAAAAAGAACCAAAATGAAATAATGGTTCATAATTTCTATCAAAATAAAGAAATTATTGCATTCTTATCTAGCAAAAACAAAAGTTTATGCATATTTATCCTTCAATGATTCACATTTTATACAAAATTACTTATCTAAAGGCATTTTTAATGACTGATTGCAATTGAAGTTGCATTATTTCTGATATAAAAGAAGAAATATTTGCATATTTAAGCAATGCAAACAAAAATTTAGTATATTTTCCCTGAAATTCAGCATATTTTATGAAAAACAACCAATCCTGATGTACAAAATGTACCGAAATCAAATGACGGTTCATAATTTTTATCAATATAAAGAAATTATTGCATTCGTATTCAACATAAAACAAAAGTTTAAGTATTATTCCCCTTACATTATCAAATTTTTTACCAAAAAAATCTTATTGGAGGACGTTGAAATAACGAGTTACAAATAACATTGCATTATTTTTTATCAAAAGAAGAAAAATTGGTAAATTTAAACAATGAAAACAACATTTTAGTATATTTTCTTAGGTATTATTTTGATTTTATAAAAAACAACCAATCCTAAACCATAAAAAGTACAAAAAGCCATAGGCAGTCAATAATTTAAATTGAAATAGAGGAATTTTGAATTTTTATCAAACAAAAACAAAAGTTTATGTATATTTATCAGTAAATTATTCATATCTTATACAAAAAACCTTTTCTGAATGCATTTATTATGACTGATTGCAATTGACGTTGAATTATTTCTGATACAAAAGAAGACATATTTACATTTTCAAGCAACACGAACAAAAATTTAGTATCTTTTCCCTGAAATTCAGAATATTTTATGAAAAACAACCAATCCTGATGTACAAAAAGAACCAAAATCAAATGATATTTCATAATTTCTATCAAAATTAAGAAATTATTGCTTTCTTATCTAACAAAAACAAAAGTTTATGCATATTTATCCTTCAATTATTCATATCTTATATAAAAGTACTATCTGAATGCATTAGTTATGACTGATTGAAATTGACGTTGAATTATTTCTGATATAAAAGAAGAAATATTTGCATTTTTAAGCAACGAGAACACAAATTTAGTATCTTTTCCCTGAAATTCAGCATAATTTATGAAAAAAAAACCAATCCTGATATACAAAAAGAACCAAAATCAAATGACGGTTCATAATTTCTATCAAAATAAAGAAATTATTGCATTCTTATCTAACAAAAACAAAAGTTTATGCATATTTATCCTTCAATGATTCACATTTTATACAAAATTACTTATCTAAAGGCATTTATAATGACTGATTGCAATTGAAGTTGCATTATTTCTTATATAAAAGAAGAAATATTTGCATATTTAAGCAATGCGAACAAAAAATTAGAATCTTTTCCCTGAAATTCAGCATTTTTTATGAAAAACAACCAATCCTGATGTACAAAATGTACCGAAATCAAATGACGGTTCATAATTTCTATCAATATAAAGAAACTATTGCATTCTTATTCAACACAAAACAAAAGTTTAAGTATTATTCTCCTTACATTATCAAAATTCTTACAAAAAAAATCTTATTGGAGAACTTTGAAATAACTAGTTACAAATAACATTGCATTATTTTTATCAAAAGAAGAAAAATTGCTAATTTTAAACAATGAAAACAACATTTTAGTATATTTTCTCAGATATTATTTTGATTTTATAATAAACAACCAATCCTGAACCATAAAAAGGACAAAAAGCCATAGGCGTTCAATAATTTCCATTAAAAAAGAGAAATTATTGAATTCTTATTTAAAAAAAACAAAAGTTTATGTATATTTATCCTTAAATTATTCATATCTTATATAAAAGTACTTATCTGAATGCATTACTAATGACTGATTGCAATTGACGTTGAATTATTTCTGATATAAAAGAAAAAATATTTGCATTTTTAAGCAACACGAACACAAATCTAGTATCTTTTCCCAGAAATTCAGCATATTTTATGAAAAAAAAAACAATCCTGATGTACAAAAAGAACCAAAATGAAATAATGGTTCATAATTTCTATCAAAATAAAGAAATTATTGCATTCTTATCTAACAAAAACAAAAGTTTATGCATATTTATCCTTCAATGATTCACATTTTATACAAAATTACTTATCTAAAGGCATTTTTAATGACTGATTGCAATTGAAGTTGCATTATTTCTGATATAAAAGAAGAAATATTTGCATATTTAAGCAATGCAAACAAAAATTTAGTATATTTTCCCTGAAATTCAGCATATTTTATGAAAAACAACCAATCCTGATGTACAAAATGTACCGAAATCAAATGACGGTTCATAATTTTTATCAATATAAAGAAATTATTGCATTCGTATTCAACATAAAACAAATGTTTAAGTATTATTCCCCTCACATTATCAAAATTTTTACCAAAAAAATCTTATTGGAGGACGTTGAAATAACAAGTTACAAATAACATTGCATTATTTTTTATCAAAAGAAGAAAAATTGGTAAATTTAATCAATGCGAACAACATTTTAGTATATTTTCTTAGGTATTATTTTGATTTTATAAAAAACAACCAATCCTAAACCATAAAAAGTACAAAAAGCCATAGGCAGTCAATAATTTAAATTGAAATAGAGGAATTTTGAATTTTTATTAAACAAAAACAAAAGTTTATGTATATTTATCAGTAAATTATTCATATCTTATACAAAAAACCTTTTCTGAATGCATTTATTATGACTGATTGCAATTGACGTTGAATTATTTCTGATACAAAAGAAGACATATTTACATTTTCAAGCAACACGAACAAAAATTTAGTATCTTTTCCCTGAAATTCAGAATATTTTATGAAAAACAACCAATCCTGATGTACAAAAAGAACCAAAATCAAATGATATTTCATAATTTCTATCAAAATTAAGAAATTATTGCTTTCTTATCTAACAAAAACAAAAGTTTATGCATATTTATCCTTCAATTATTCATATCTTATATAAAAGTACTATCTGAATGCATTAGTTATGACTGATTGAAATTGACGTTGAATTATTTCTGATATAAAAGAAGAAATATTTGCATTTTTAAGCAACGAGAACACAAATTTAGTATCTTTTCCCTGAAATTCAGCATAATTTATGAAAAAAAAACCAATCCTGATATACAAAAAGAACCAAAATCAAATGACGGTTCATAATTTCTATCAAAATAAAGAAATTATTGCATTCTTATCTAACAAAAACAAAAGTTTATGCATATTTATCCTTCAATGATTCACATTTTATACAAAATTACTTATCTAAAGGCATTTATAATGACTGATTGCAATTGAAGTTGCATTATTTCTTATATAAAAGAGAAAATATTTGCATATTTAAGCAATGCGAACAAAAAATTAGAATTTTTTCCCTGAAATTCAGCATTTTTTATGAAAAACAACCAATCCTGATGTACAAAATGTACCGAAATCAAATGACGGTTCATAATTTCTATCAAAACAATGCAAACAACATTTTAGTATATTTTCTCAGATATTATTTTGATTTTATAAAAAACAACCAATCCTTAACCGTAAAAAGTACAAAAAACCATAGGCGTTCAATAATTACCATTAAAAAAGAGAAATTATTGAATTCTTATTTAATAAAAACAAAAGGGTATACATGTATATTTATCCTTAAATTATTCATATCTTATTTTTTTTAAATTCTATCAAAGAAACTTTTCTTGAGGCCTTTTAAATGACTAATTAGAAATAACATTGCATTATATGTTATAAGAAGAAGAAATATTGGTAATCTAGAACAAAAATTAAAACAACACTCTAAATTTATTAATCCAAAGAAAGCTGTATGTATCTTTACTGTTCTACTATTTTTATTGTCATCATCTAATGACAACAAATAGAGTACTTATTTTAAATGATAACATTTTATCGCTTTTTAGTGGTACATAATTAACGAGTAAAGGTGTCTTCGTAGAGGTCCGCGTTTATCGACTGTAAATACTGTGGAGTTCGTTTTACATACGAATTTTATTTATATACGTATCCGTCCGATCAGTGCATACAATTAATTTACTGATCGATCGCTGACCGTTGTCACGGTAACTCTCACATAGCCTATTTGACGTATCTGACGGATTCTATGGGTCATCGATCACCGATCATTCATCGATCAGTCAAACAGCCGTCACCAATCATTCACCGATCAGTCAAGTTCACGTCAAACAGTAACGCCTAAGGTTGCAAGTACTGTAATTGTCACCTTAAATCGAACATTTTTTTTAATAGATAATTGTATCAGATAAAGTAATCAATCAGCAAGTTTCTTTATTGATAATAACATTACACTTTACAAGATCAAACCACCTACCTAGATAACTGTATTAAATGTAACCTTAAAACGGTCACTTTTTTATTGATTATTTTGCTATATTTTACAATGAATTCAAACAGTTTTTATAGATAGTTGTATTAGATATAACCTTGAACCAACCAAAGCTTTATTGAAAATTTTTCTTTTTCGAGTAAATTTATCGCTTGTTTGATAATTATATCAGATGTTACCTCAAATCGACCATATTTTATAGATAGTTGTATTAAATGAAAAAGCAAACCTGCCACTACTTTATTGACAATGTTATTACAATTTACAGGAAATTTGACCACCATTTTGATAATTGTACTAGATGTTACCTTAAACCGATAATTTTTTCAAGATACCTTTATTAGATGTGACCTTAAATCAGCCACTTTCTGTATTAATAATAGAATTCCATTTTACAAGATTCAACCACTTATTTAGATAATGTATTAGATGTCACCTAAACTCCATTATTTTTTTTTTATAGATAACTGTATCAGATGAAATATTCTATCGGACACTTTCTTTATTGATAATTATATTACATTTTAAAAGATTCAACCATTTTATAAAGATAATTCAAGAGATGTTAATCTAAATCGACCATTTTTATAGATAATTATCAGATGAAATATTCAATCAGCCACTTTCTTTATTGATAATCATATAACACTTTACAAGATTGAACAACTTTTATAGATAATATTATTAGATGGAACCTTAATCGACTAATTTCTTTATTTATGATTATATTACATTTTACAAGATTTAACCATTTTTTAACATAATATATTAGATGTCACCTTAGATCCACTATTTTTCATACATAATGATATCAGATGAAATATTCCATCAGGCACTTTCCTTATTGATAATTACATTACACACTACAAGATTCAGCCACTTTTAATAGATAAATATATTAGATGTAACCTTAAATCGGTCACTTTCTTTATTCATAATTTTACTATATTTTACAATGAATTCAAACAATTTCTATAGATAGGTGTAGAAGAGGTTATATTGAATAAACCACAGCTCTATTTAGAATTTTACGACATTTTTCAGTAAATTTTATAATTTTTTTAATAAATGTATTAAATGTAACCTTCAATCGACCATAGTTTATACATAATTGTACTAGATGTAACAGTAAAACCTGCCGCTGCGTTATTGATAATTTTACTACATTTTAAAGTAATTTTGACCACTTTTTGATAATTGCATTAGATGTTACATTAAATCGGTCATTTTTACAGATAATTTTATTAGATGTAACCTTAGATCGGCCACTTTCTTTATAAATAATTATATTTCATAGTACAAGATTTAACCATTTTTAGATATATTTGTTTCAGAATAAATATTCAATCGGCCAGTTTTTTATTGATTATGATATTTGATTTTACAAGATTCAACCCTTTTTAAAGATAATTGTATTAGATGTGATCTTTAATCGGTCACTTTCTCTCTTGATTATTTTACTATATTTTACAATGAATGCAACCAATTTTTATAGATAGTTGTAGTAGATGTAACCTTAAACCAAGGAGAGCTTTATTGATAATTTAAAACTTGTTTCAATAAATTTATTACTTTTCTGATACTTGTATTAGATGTTACCTTAAACCGATCGTTTTTTTCAAGATACCTTTATTAGATGTGACCTTAAATCGGCCACTTTCTATGTTAATAATTGTTTTCCATTTTACAAGATTCAACGACTTTTTTAGATAATGTATTAGATGTCACCTAAAATCCACTATTTTTTATATATAACTGTATCACATAAAATATTCTATCGGACACTTTCTTTATTGATAATTATATTACATTTTACAAGATTCAACCATTTTGTTAAGATAATGTAATAGATGTGTATTTAAGTCGACCATTTTTATAGATAATTATATCAGATGAAATATTCAATCGGCCACTTTCTTTATTGATAATTTTATTACACTTAACAAGATTCAACAACTTTTATAGATAATATTATTAGATGGAACATTAATCGGCCACTTTCTTTATTTATAATTGTATTACATTTTACAATATTTAACCATTTTTTATTATAATATATTAGATGTCACCTTAAATCCACTATTTTTCATACATACTGGAATCAGATGAAATATTCCATCGTCCACTTTCCTTATTGATATTTATATTATACTTAACAAGATTCAACCACTTTAAATAGATAATTATATTAGATGTAACCTGAAATCGGTCACTTTCTTTATTCATAATTTTACTATAGTTTACAATCAATTCAATCAATTTCTATAAGTGTAGAAGATTTAACCTTGAACAAACCACAGCTCTATTTAGAATTTGACAACATTTTTCAGTAAATTATATCATTTATTTTTTTATAATTGTACTAGATGTATCCTCCAATCGACCATATTTTATACATAATTGAACTAGATGTTATAGCAAAACCCGCCGGTGCTTTATTGATAATTTTACTACATTTTAAAGTAAATTTTGACCACGTTTTGATAATTGTATTAGATGTTACATTAAATCGGTCATTTTGACAGATAACTTTATTAGATGTAACCTAAGTTCGGCCACTTTCTTTATAAATAATTGTATTTCTTTACACAAGATTTAACCATTTTTAGATATAATTGTTTCAGATAAAATATTCAATCGGCCACTTTTTTATTGATAATTATATTTTATTTTACAAGATTCAACCACTTTTTAAAGATAATTGTATAAGATGTAACCTTTGATCGGTCACTTTCTCTCTTGATTATTTTACTAAATTTTACAATGAATTCAACCAATTTTTATAGATAGTTGTAGTAGATGTAACCTTGAACCAAGCAGAAGTTTATTAATATTTTAAAACTTGTGTCATTAAATGTACTACTTTTCTGATAATTGTATTAGATGTAACCTTAAATCGACCATACTGTATAGATAATTGTATTAGATATAACATCATATCTGCCATTGCTTTATTGACAATTTCACTACACTTTACAGTATATTTGACCACTTTATGATAATTGTATTAGATGTGACATTAAATCGGTCATTTTTATAGATAACTGTATTAGATGTAACCTTAAGTCGGCCACTTGCTGATTGATTTCTTCATCTGATACAAATATCTATACAAAAAAATGGTCGATTTAAGGTGACAATTATCTTTAAAAAGTGATTGAATCTTGTAAAATAAAATAAAATTATCAATAAAAAAGTGGCCGATTAAGTATTTTATCTGAAACAATTATATCTAAAAATGGTTAAATCTTGCATAATGAAATACCATTATTAATAAAGAAAATGGCCGATCTAAGGTTACATCTAATAAAATTATCTGTAAAACTGACCGATTTTGATGTAACATCTAATACAATTATTAAAAAGTGGTCAAATTTACTTTAAAATGTAATAATATTATGAATAAAGCAACAGCAGGTTTTGCTGTTACATCTAGTACAATTATGTATAAAATATGGTCGATTGAAGGTCATATCTAATACAATTATCAAAAGAATGATATAATTTACTGAAAAATGTCGTAAAATTCTAAATAGAGCTGTGGTTTGTTCAAGATTACTTCATCTGATACGATTATCTATAAAAAATGGTCGATTTAAGGTGACAATTATCTATGAAAAATGTTCGATTTAAGGTAACATCTAATACATTACCTTAAAAAATGGTTGAAAAATCTTGTAAATGAAGTACAATTGTTAATAAAGAAAGTGGCTGACTTAATGTTACATCTAATACAGTTATCTGTAAAAATGATCGATTAAAGGTTTCATTTAATACAGTTATCTATAAAAAGTGTTTGAATCTTGTATAATAAAATAAAATTATCAGTAAAAAAGTGGCCGATTGAATATTTTATCTGAAACAATTATATCTAAAAATGGTTAAATCTTACATAATGAAATACCATTATTAATAAAGAAAGTGGCCGATCTAAGGTTACATCTAATAAAACTATCTGTAAAACTGACCGATTTAATGTAACATCTAATACAATTATCAAAAAGTGGTCAAATTTACTTTAAAATGTAATAATATAATCAATAAAGCAACAGCGGGTTTTGCTGGTACATCTAGTACAATTATGTATAAAATATGGTCGATTGAAGGTTACATCTAATACAATTATCAAAAGAATGATATAATTTACTGAAAAATGTCGTAAAATTCTAAATAGAGCTGTGGTTTGTTGAAGATTACATCTTCTACACCTGTCTATAGAAATTGATTGAATTCATTGTAAAATATAGTAAAATTATAAATAAAGAAAGTGACCGATTTAAGGTTACAGCTAATATAGTTATCTCTTAAAAGTGGTTGAATCTTGTAAAGTGTAATATAATTATCAATAAGGAAAGTCGCCGACGGAATATTTCATCGAGACCATTATGTATGAAAAATATTGGATTTAAGGTGACATCTAATATATTATGTTAAAAAATGGTTAAATCTTGTAAAATGTTATACAAGTATTAATAAAGAAAGTGGCCGATTAAGTTTCCATCTAATAATGTTATCTATAAAAGTTGTTGAATCTAGTGAAGTGTAATATGATTATCAATAAAAAAAGTGACCGATTGAATATTTCATCTGATATAATTATCTATAAAAATGGTCGATTTAGATTAACATCTATTACATTATTTTTACAAAATGGTTGAATCTAGTAAAATGTAATATATTATCAATAAAAAAAGTGGCAGAAAGAATATTTCATCTGATACAGTTAACTATAAAAAATAGTGCATTTATGTGACATCTAATACATTATCTAAAAAAGTGATTGAATCTTGTAAAATGGAATACAATTATTAATACAGAAAGTGGCCGATTTAAGGTCACACCTAATAAAGGTATCTTGAAAAAATGATCGATTTAAGGTAACATCTAATACAATTATCAAAAAGGTGGTCAAATTTACTGTAAAATGTAATAAAATTGTCAATAAAGTAGTGGCAGGTTTTCTGATTCATTTAATACATGTATCTATAAAATATGGTCGATTTGAGGTTACATTTAATTTAATTATCAAACAAGTGTTAAAATTTACTCGAAAATGAAAAATTCTCAATAAAGCTTTGGTTGGTTCAAGGTTATATTTACTATCTATAAAAAATTGTTTAAATTCATTGTAAAATATAGCAAAATAATCAATAAAAGTGACCGATTTAAGGTTACATTTAATACAGTAATCTAGGTAGGTGGTTTAATCTTGTAAAGTGTAATGTTATTATCAATGAAGAAACTTGCTATGATTTGGTGGTATTACACCTATATTTAATACAATTATGTATAAAATATGGGCGATTTAAGGTTACATCTAATACAATTATAAAAAAAGTAGTACATTTTATGAAACAAGTTGTAAAATATCAATGAAGCTCTGCTTGGTTCAAGGTTACATCTATCTATAAAAATTGGTTGAATTCATTGTAAAATATAGTAAAATAATCAAGAGAGAAAGTGACCGAGTAAAGGTTACATCTAATACAATTATCTTTTAAAAGTTGTTGAATCTTGTAAAATAAAATATAATTATCAATAAAAAAAAGTGGCCGATTGAATATTTTATCTGAAACAATTATATATAAAAATGGTTAAATCTTGCACTGTAAAATTACTGGCATGTATTTTATTATTTATACTTTCAAACATATCTAGATTAGATAGAGCACTGCTTATTCCCTTTTGATCATTTTTCTGTATGACACTGGGTACTGCTTGGGGAACATTTATGCCACTGGTATACATCTTATCAAGATCACTAGAAGGAATACTTGATGTAACAATAGGCTGGGCAATTTTAGTTTGCACTTTAGGATAATTGGAAGCCATTTGGTAATCATATGGAGTAGATGAAAACATGTTCTCTTTTCTGACAAAAGCACTTTCAATAGATTTCTGTGGGTTTTCATACTGCTCTGGTGATATGCTGGTTTGAGTACTCATTTCATTCTTATTTGAAAAGAATTTCTCATTCATTCTCTTCATTACAAAAGGCTTTTCTCTATCAAAAGAATATTTTTCTCTTTTAGGACTGGGTAAGTTCAATAAGGGGAAACACTCATCTGAAAAACTGACTTGTTTAGCGGGTTCTTTAGCAGACATATAAATCCATTCATCCCCATGAACCTTTATTTCTTTCATAATTCTTGGTTTCCATTCTTTACTCATAGACTCTGTGATTATAGTAACTTTGGGACTAGCCGCCCTTTCATAGGAAGCAGGGTCTGAGATCTTATAACGACTTGACATACTGAAACGAGGGTGAAAGGTACTCTCTTCAGAATCAGAACTCTCATATCCCCTTTCTAAATTTCTTCTTAACGAAAAAGAACTAATTTCCCTATCAGACATTCTAATTGAAGGAAATATTTAACTAAATTAAATTTACAAAAAAAAAAATTTTTCTGAGAAAGTTTTTTGAAACAAAACTAATACAGATGAAAAATGTATCCTGGTCACGTCACCGTCTGAGCAGGAGGGGGTCAACGACAAATCAACAATGCCATAATATATGCCTCCTGGGACATGTAGTGGTAGTACTTCGCTTAGGTTCGATCATCCAGATACATTCTACCCATACAGGTCTTGCTTTTCAAGGTTTCATAAATGTAATTAAACAAGAATTTTTACCAATATAATATTAATTATACCAATAACATTAGTAAAGTTCAATAAATTGCATGTACATTCAATAATGTAAAATAACAAAAATACAACAGACAACTGTTCTGAAAAATAGCCTTTCTTAAATAGGGTCTATTTAATATGTTAAACTTTATTTATTCACAAATTTCATTTTTGAATATAAATCCTCCCGACCTAATCCTTAAATCAATAGTAGTTACTTATTTTCTATCTTAAACGGACCTTATTTTAAACAAGCGCCGACAAAGTAATATCTATGTCTCTTGAGACGGTCCCTCACATTTATCTAGCAATAATTACATACCTTAAAGGTCAAGGACACTGGAGTGTTTGTACACAAAACGTGTTTCGCCCAAGTAGACTAATACAGTCTGGATGGTTTGAGGGTGGCTTGATGCAAGCCGACTCAATGCAGCAACCCCTAGATGTAGCAAACACTCCAGTATTCATACTTATTGAAACAATGGAAGCAAACACCGTGAAAAAACAACAAGTTTATTGCGTAAGTGAGAAGGTAAATGCCGAGATCTTCGAATTAACTTTGAACCCAAGGACAACATTGGCTTCAGTTGACCAGTAAATTTTATGAATAGAAAATGCCGCATGTCCATCTTCTTCCGGTCAACATTTTTTGGAAGTAGGGAAGAAATAAAATATACTTTAAGCAAAGAAGCAATGGTCCGAAAGGTTAGTTTCTTAAATCAAATAAACCCTTTTAAACATAAAATAGAGAATGGAAATGGGGAATATGTCAAAGAGACAACAAATCGACTAAAAAGCAGACAACAGCCGAAGGCCACCAATGGGTCTTCAATGCAGCGAGAAAATCCCAAACCCGGAGGTGGTCCTCAGCTGGTCCCTAAATAAAACTGTGTTCTAGTTCAGTGAAAATGGACGTCACACTAAACTCCAAATCATATAAATGAATTAAAATTAAAAAACATACAAGACTAACAAAGGCTTTTTTTTATACAGTCATAACTTATAATTTGATTCAAAATACCATTTTAAAAGATTAAAACATGAACAAAAAAACGTTCATGACGTCACAGATACATGACAAACTTAGTTCTATGAGCTGATAGAAAAATATATTAATATAGTGTTTTTTGTATTCGTCTTGTATATTTTTAAACCGTTCTTCAGTCATACATTTGTCCCATATATCCTTTAGATATTGATAGCCTGGAAAATATCGTCAAAGGCTCGAAACCAACACTTCCAAATTATATAGACGTTATCACACCTTTGTAAGTATTGACATGAGTTTTGACATTAGAGTAGAAAATATGGCTTTTACATATTTAGCTGTATTGTTACAATTTTTGGGACAAATAATAAACTTTTGATTTATAAAATGAGTAAACTCAATAAATATATGTTTGTAAAATAAATTACTCTCTTTTTTCGTGTGGTCACAAGAACCATTTGGTAAACATTATATTCTCTGATTGATCTTTAATACATGTATTCTGTCATTAAGTTTTTCAGCCTTGTAGTGCTGTTTCAGTGTTTAATCTTTTCACAACAAGAAAAGTTTGCACGATATCAACTAAACTTGAGCATTGTATAAAACAAATCTTACATTTTTGTTCCTACTCCAATACTAATTTTCAAAAGTAAGGACTATAATTGCTACCATAGTTTATTGTCATGGTTATGTAAGCAATTATTTAGCTTTCCCGGGGGATTTAAAAAAAGATATTCTGATAAAAAATAAATATCGAATTAGTACGAACCAACACAGCAAATAGTTAATAACATCCAACAACATGCTAGCCACATAGACCCATCATTTAGTTCTACAGAAGTTCGTCCGTTATGTCCGCAAAACATGGATCACCAGCGCTTTCTATGAGATAACTACATTGTGTGTATTTTCAACCAACCTTCAGGTCTAAGAACTACGTAAAAGGCTGGCAGAGACGCCTCAACAAAAAAGAATAATGATGAAAAGCCAGCCTTCTACGACCTCATCATAAAACCTAATGAAGAATCACACCCCATTCCAACTCAGATAAAGTTAAGTGTCTGATGGCAATCTTACTCGCTACTACTACACGCTTATTAAGTTCAAAATATTTACTTAGTTTGGTAAGCTTTTCAACTGAATTTAAGCTGGTTTAAACATGTAAGTGTATGCTAGGCAAAAAGAAAATCAAATCGGTTCTTGATAAGAATTCATGACTTAAGGTAAATAAAGGATTAAAATTAAGGATTGACTGCTTGTTGTAACTTCTAGTATTTGTATGCATATTTTTAGAAACCAGCAACCATTAATAACATTTGGAAAGAAGATTTAAGAGTTTTAAATATTGAGTAGACATTATTTCGATGAATATTTTATGTTGCTCTCTTTTTTTCCGTTTTTTCAAAGGGGTGGGGGATTGCCCTCCCATTAACGATACCCGTTATATCTTTGAATTCATGTTCATAGATTGTATATCTACAAATTATAGTATCAGAATCAAATAATGATGACAAGCTATGCTAATGAAATCCATGCAAAATTTCGCCAAGTATCGCACTTCCTATACCATCAGCTGGATTTGGTCATTCGCAATATGATGTGTGTAAACGCCGAGCTCCAAAGGTACTAGTTGTCCCAACAAACGGTAGAGTTAATATATTTTTGGATTAACTCATTAATCTTACTGTTGGTGCCAGATCTTGTCCAGGTCACTTGTGCAATAAAATATTTTTTACCTGATGCGCTTGACAAAATTTCACATTCGCCGTCTTCGTCTGTTTTCTATCGTTCAGATTTAATCGACCTTACAACGCAAATCTGACTTGCCTCTCCAGGGAAAACTTTAGTAACAGACAATTCAAAGTTATTTCTATATAGTCAAATATAACTGAGATAAAGAATGGGACAATAAATTTATATGGGTTAGTGACCATAACCTAGAACTTGAAATGGGAAAATATCAAAATGTAACAAGAGATCAACGGTTATGTAAACTGTGTAATAAGTGAATAAATGAAAACCATTTTTTCTATATTGCAAACTGAACACAACGTTAAGAGATTGCTTATTTTTTTAAAGATAAATAATATTAACCCTAATTATACAAATTATCAACCACTTTTAAAACTAAAACAACTTTTAAATCCTGAATCTGAGCTTTTTGACAGAGGTTGGCGACTATACAAAGCAATCTTTAGAATTGCGAAAATGAGGTCCATGTGCATCAAAGGACACATACCCATTTATAACTATTTTTTTTTAATTTTTATATGTGTAGTTCCTCGCTTTCTGTATTATGTATGTTTGCATTTACTGTAAAATGTTGTAAAAACAAATACAGAAGTGACCGGTTTAGGGTTACATCTAATACAATTATCTTTAAAATGTGTTCGATCTAAGGTTACATACAAATATCTATAAAAATTGTTGTCGAATCTTGTTATATGTATTAAAGAGATCAATAAAGTAGTGACCGGTTTAAGGTTACATCTAATGCATTTACCTATAAAATATACTCGATTTAAGGTCTAACAGAAAGTGGTCGAATTTAATGTAAAATCTGGTAAAATAATCAATAAAGAAAAAGACCGGTTTAAAGGTACATCTAGTACAATTATCTTTATGATGTGGTCGCTTTAAGATCACAAATTATGCAACTATCTATGATTGATTGATTGATTGTTGGTTGCTTAACGTCCAGTGGCAAATATTTCATGCATATTCAGGACGATAACAAGTTCACAATAAATACAATAGGTAGGTTCTGTAATAGATTAAGGAATTATGGTCGGAGAAATTTAGACTGCCACGGGAAATGAGGGTATATTGGATAGGGACAGAAATTTAGCCTTGCAACAGGTCACCTACGAACCCCTCTAAGAGTTGTTGCAAGGGTTCTTAACGTGCAAAGAGCGTGGCACTCTCTTTACACGAGGCATCGGATTTAACGTCCCCATTCTGACCGGACGTGGCTGCAAATTTGTACATCCCGCACAGCCAAACGGACGCCCCACTTTAGCACGGGTTTTACTGCCGGTCGGAGGAAGACCAATGGTGACCATACTTCTATTCCCCAGTCACCCTTGGGGGTCAACTATCTATGAAAAACTCCAATTATTGAAAAATATAGTAAAATAATCAACCAAGACAGATTCCGATTTAAGGTTACATCTTATACAATAGCTATAAAATGTGGTCGATTTAAGGATACATCTAATACAATTATCTATGTAGAGTGGTGAAATCTTTTAAAATGTCACTTGGGACTTGAACTGGATGAAACGATTGAAAAAAATGAAATAGTTACATAACTTTCTAAAGTGACAGAGAGCAGATGTTTTGCCGTCTGCATACCAGCAGAGTTAATCATGATTTCACATACTGTTAGCTTACATTGCCCATCAAACTCATTTATCATAGTATTTCGTCAGATGGTATATGAAGAAATTAATGGTGAAATTTTAAAAGTTCGGACAGTGATTGATTGATTGATTTGATTTTTGGTGTTTTAACGCCACTTTTAAGGTCCGCTTTTGGGCTATTTCGTGCCGGCCAGTTTTTATTGGTGGAGGAAGCCGGAGTGCCCGGAGAAAACCACCGACCTTCGATATAACTGACAATCCTAGTCAATTAAGATTGGAGTCGAGTGCACTCGCACGAGCGGGGTTCGAACTCACAACCTCAGTGTTGACTGGCTAGTGATTACAGTAGTAACTACTTAGACCACTCGGCTACCGAGGCCCCCCCCCCCCCCCGTTCGGACAGTGACAGCTATACATAAATCCACAACAGATCACGAAAAATTAACAGAAAAAAGACCAAAGCATTTTGTATTACATTGCTGGTTACACTTTTCGTCCCCTGTAGAAGTACTCTACTAAGAAGATGAATTTGGTAGTTTTTTCATTGTTTATTTAACATCTTATTCAAAGAATTAAAGGCATTTTTTCCGTACTTCTTTAATAAAATTCCTCATGTTAATAGACCAAACTTAGAAAAGTCTAATACTTTAGCTTGTGCTGATGGCAAACCCTTAAAGGAACTAGGGAAAGTTATTTTTTAAGGTAGCACAATACAAAAGATAGATTATTTTATCAAAATTTCACTTTTAACATTTTATAATACTTATTTTCATACTTGACCTATAGAAGAAATAATGTATCCAATTTGATTTACTGTTAATGACTTTTGATGCTTATTACTTTTGTAGAAAAAAACACTTGTTTGACCAGAGTAGATAACAACATGTGGGCAGTCCTTATAACTGTTTATAAATGAGATAATTGGACAGTTATATGACCAGTGATCAGTAACACAGATAACATTTATAAAAATAACCTTGTGGGAGATTTTTCAAGTCAGTAATCTGCATCAGAGAGGATGGATAGCAAGTCAAAAAAAAAGGAAAAGAGAAAAAAAACCTACAAAGGATAAACAGTCAATTAATTCCCTTACAGCGTAAACATGATCTGCTGGAATCTGACAAAGGATCTTATTATAACCAGGCACAACTCCATGAACAGCTTAATGAGGAAACTGAAGAAAGCTCTGACACAGACAGTAGCACTGGTTTTGGAAATCAAAGTGTGTCCTTTAGAAAATTGAATTCGTCTTCTATTATTAGTAGAGATGAAAATGAAAAAGAAGATAGTGACAGTGATCTAGATATGAACATCGAATGGAACACTGAATAATGATGATGATGATGAAGATGATGATGATGAAACAATTTCTGAAATTCATGGCAGACTGATTATGCATTTGAAATCTTTGCAAGAAAGTGTCTTGTCAGTGCAGCAGCAGTGTGTCGGAATTGTCATATTGGATCACTTAAACTTGAAAACTTGCCGGGTAAACGTGGTTTATGCTCAAGACGTCAGTGGAATTGTGATAATTGTAACCATACATGTGAATTTCATTCGGATTCCAATACTGAATCTGGATCTGGTCATTCTAAGGACATTAACAGGTTGTCTGTCATGGCAATCAGAATCATAGGAAAATCTCGAAACGCTCTGTTGAAGTTTTGTTTTGTCATGGACTTACCGGCTCCTGTAAATTATAAACCTTTTAAAAACACACTGAAGCACTAAAGGAGGCATCAGAAAATACATGTAAGGATAAAATGATACAATCAGCTGAAGAATTGAAAAACATCAAGAGGGATTCATCTGAATGGGATGGAGAAGGACCATGCAAGTGTGCAGTATCTGTGGATGGATCATGGGCCCATGTAGGATACAGTGCTAGGAATGGATTTGTTAGTGTAATTTCTGCTGATACTGGAAAAGTTCTTGACTATGTGACTTTGTCTAATGAATGTAAAGGATGCAAACAATGGGAACGTGAGAGAAAAACAAACACAAGAGAATTTCTCTCATGGTTTGTTGAACATGACAAGGTGTGCACTCTCAATTATGAGGGATCAGCAAAAACCATGGAAGCTCAAGGTGCTGTCATGCTATTCCGAAGGTCACAAGATTTTAATGGATTACAGTATACAACATTTGTTGGAGATGGAGACAGCTGAGCCTATGGCAGTGTTGTTGACAGTCATCCTTATGGTCCAACCATTATTATACAGAAAGAGGATTGTGTTGGTCACATACAAGGGCGAACATCTCAAGAGATTAGTTGACCAAAACAAAGGTATGTTTATCTTTAATTGACGTATAATTATTTCTAAAAGACAGATTGCCATTCCAAATACTGATCTACTTATAATATTGAATATAATATCAGCATATGACGAAGGCTGAGATTATCAATTAATTTATTGACACAAATGTTGTATATTGTATGTAAAACATCCTGACACAGCTGGAATCAATTAGGATTAGTAGTGCCATCAATATTACTGGTTATGTTTGTCCTTTTAACACTAATTATAAAATAAACAAACACAAATGTGATAAAGTAAATGGAATTAGATTACTTCAGAACATTTCTGAATATGCTTAAAATACAACAATATAGTAATCTGAAAATATCATTTAAGTTTATATATATATATATGTTTATATAAAATTGATGTCCCCCCCCCAAACACCTCCAACACCCACCACTCCATATTGAGCCGAAACAGAAATTAATGTTTGTTTTTTGGTTTTTATATCCCGTATACGGGACGTATTATGGTATGCCGTTGACCGTCTGTCCGTCCGTCGTCAATATGTCGGACATTAACTCAAAAAAACTTTAACCAATTTGCATGAAACTTTGGTGAATTGTTTATATCTATTAACATGAGCTCCCTTTTGGATTTTTATACATTTTAGATTTAACGTTTCCGAGCTACAGGGTTTTATTTATAAAAAAGGGGGATTTTCCAGTTTTCGGACAATAACTAAAAAATGCTTTCAGCAGTTCTCATGAAACTTTGGTGATTTGTTTATATCTGTTGATGTAAGCTCCCTTTAGAATTTTATAAATTTTAGATTTTACATTTCTGAGTTATGGGGTTTATTCATTAAAATAGGGGGGATTTTCCAGTTTTTGGACAATAACTCAAAAATGCTTTCAGCAGTTTTCATGAAACTTTGGTGAACTATTTATAGCTATTGATGTAATCTCCCTATTGATTTTCATAAATTTCAAAAATGACATTGAGAAGAAATTGAACTTTATTTGTTTATAGTCTGACAACAGATTTACTGAGTATTGCGCAACAACACAGTGTATTGCACAACAGCAAGAAATCTTTAATTGAATATAAATTCAATTCATATAACCAATTTCAAGTTCTTTGACTACATTTATTCAGAAACCTATACTATGTCAAATATTTAATTACAATCCAAATTCAGACCTGTATCAAGCTTGAATGTTGTGTCCGTTTTTGCCCCAACTGTTCAGGGTTGGACCTCTGCGAGCGTATTCAGCTGCGCTCAGCGAAGCAGTTTATTTGTTCATGTTTGGAATTTGAATGCTTTTTGGGTTGTGTTTTCTTGTGTGATATTTGTAGATGGTATTGTAAAAAATCTATACAGCTAACAAAATGTGAATAAAATCTTATATCTTACAGGTAAAAAACTTGCAGATGGGAAGCAAATGACTGGGAAAGGAAGACTGACAAACAAACGTATTAATAGCTTCCAAGTATTTTATGGTATGGCGATCAGAGAGAACAAAGGTGATGCCTTTGCAATGCAAAAACATGTGATGGCCATACTCTATCATTATTCCAGTACTAAAGAGGAACCACAACATCATTTCTACCCAGAGGGAGAGTCATCATGGTGCAAAAGGCAGGTTGACAAAGTTTCAGGAACAAGAAATTACCTACCCCTGAATAATCCTTTAAGTCCAGTACTAGTTGAAATGATCAAACCGGTCTTTGATAAATTGTCTTCTCTGCAATTATTAAAATGAGCAGAAAAATGTTTGACTCAAAACCAAAATGAGTCATTACATCATGTAATATGGAGTTATCTTCCTGAAGGGGAGTATCACAGTCCTACTGAAACACTATTAATTGATTGATTGATTGTTGGTTGCTTAACGTCCAGTGGCAAATATTTCATGCATATTCAGGACGAGAACAAGTTCACAATAAATACAATAGGTAGGTTCTGTAATAGATTAAGGGATTAAGGTCGGAGAAATTTAGACTGCCACGGGAAATGAGGGTATATTGGATAGGGACAGAAATTTAGCCTTGCAACAGGTCACCTACGGACCCCTCAAAGAGTTGTTGCAAGGGTTCTTAACGTGCAAAGAGCGTGGCACTCTCTTTACACGAGGCATCGGATTTAACGTCCCCTTTCTGACCGGACGTGGCTGCAAATTTGTACATCCCGCACAGCCAAACGGACGCCCCACTTTAGCACGGGTTTTACTGCCGGTCGGAGGAAGACCAATGGTGACCCTACTTCTATTCCCCAGTCACCCTTGGGGGCTAGATATAAGAAGATGTGGTATGAGTGCCAATGAGACAACTCTCCATCCAAGTCAAAATTTATAAAAGTAAACCATTATAGGTCACAGTACGGTCTTCAACACGGAGCCTTGGCTCACACCGAACAGTAAGCTATAAAGGGCCCCAAAAATTACTAGTGTAAAACCATTCAAACGGGGAAACCAACGGTCTAATCTATATCAAAAACGAGAAACGAGAAACACTTATGAACCACATCAACAAACGACAACTACTGAACATCAGATTCCTGACTTAGAACAGGTGCAAACAAATGCAGCGGGTTTAAACGTTTTAATGGTACCAAACCTTCACCATTTTCTGAAACAATAGTGTAACATCACAACATAGAAAAATACCTATTTTATTAAATTCCATGCATTCGTTAGAAAGTTACAGCATTTAGAAATTGGGAGATTGGAGGTATAAAAATCTTTGTATTGTGCTACCTTAAATTAAATTAGGAAATGTATGTTTTAGTACAGAAATGATAGTAGCAGATGAATCTTTGTTGGGTCTAGATGTTTTAATGAAGTATCAGTGGGGTCCTGCTGATATAAAGCTAACGGATGGAATTATACTGCTTGGAGGTTATGTTATCCATTGTACCCAAATTGGCCAAACAAATAAACGTATTCGAAAAATGTATGTGGCTGACAACTATGAAATTCCTCCAAGATCTGAAATTTTGATTGATGCTTTTGTTGACCGATTTCAAGATGATTCTCCTGAAACAGTTCAAGGTTGCATTTAAGAACCCTCTGACAATTTTTCAGAGAGATTTTCATTAGTAATGGCACCATGTTTAGTAAACATAAGCCAAAATGTTCCGTGTAAAACTCGTATAATGAATCCATATGATTACAAACACACTTTGTATCAAGATACAGTAATTGGTTCAACAGAAGTTGTTGAACATTAACCAAAGATATTATTAGAATGTGAGGACACACTTGAAGTAAATAACCAAAATGCAATTAGAGGACTGAAATTTCATGACTCAAATCTAGTGTCTGGGAAGGGGGTATCCAAAGAAGAAATAATTAGACATTTGAGTAATAAAGAAAAAAAAAAGGCTGAAACTAGAAATGTGCCAGTCCATTTTAAAGACATGTTCCAAAATATTGCTCCTGTACATTCAGAGACAGAGAAGGATGCCATAGCTGACATTTTGAATAAATACTCTGATACCTTCCCCAAAGATGAAACCGACCTAGAAAGAACCAGTCTTCTTGAGTTTTGTATTGAGACTGGAGATGCAAAACCAATTAAACAACCGCCTTAACGAGTTCCTATGGCTTATGCAGGTGAAGAAAAGAAGTTGATTGACCAAATGACGAATCAAGGGATAATTCAGGTCAACATCTCCTTGGTCGAGCCCCCTTATACTAGTCTTAAATAAAAACGGGAAGGTTAGAGCGTACTGTGATTACAGAATTTTAAATTGGGCTACAAAACCCGAAGCATGGCCTTCTTCAACGCATTCATGATTGCTTGGATACTGTTGCTGGTGGCGTTATATTTAGTACTTTTGATTTGACCAGTGGTTTTAGTCAGATTCCCGTCAGAAACCAAGATATTCCCAAAACTGCATTTGTAAATAAATACGGGTTATATGAATAAAAAACCTTACCATTTGGACTCACAAATGGGCGGGCTTGTTGCCAAAGACTGATGGAGTTGGTCCTTAGTGGTCTTCAGTGGACGATATATTTAGACGACATTATTTTATTTTTCATCCAATTTCTCCCAACATTTAGAAAGATTAGATATTGTCATCAAAAGACTTCAGGAAGCTGGTTTAAAATTAAAACATGAACTGAAATCAAAGGTCATGTGTACTTTTCGTGTGAAATATATTGTTGAGTTTATAATACATGTAATAAATAAGTAATCAGAGTTTAATGATATTGACAAGAATCTATCAGGGAAATGAATAAAAAAAAGTATATATGAAAATATATGCATATATTTTTGGCGTCATAAATTTCAAAATAAGAATTTTTTTAGTATGTTGGTGTGTACAAGAAGGCAAGTCCTTGTCAAATTTTTGTACAAGTGACTCAAAACCTGCCTCTTTTGTACTTTCAGAGGGCTTACCAATTAAAGTGTAAACGGGGACTGGCCTATAAATGTATGTTCTGCATTTACCCAGAATATTTTTTGGCCTAGAAGAATAAGGTAGAAGCCCATATTTTGAAAAGACAACTAGCATTGGATAAAGCAAGATTCTATTGTACTTTGTGTATGTTCAGATGTAACGACAGACAAAAAATTGGACAGGCACCGTATCTCATTTGTGCCTCACCTCCGCAAGAAGGAAACGCAAATAGCATGTAATAAATACCATGGGGACCTAGCATATTTAAAGGAGAGTCCTGCCCCCCCCTCACCTATTCAACACGGCAGTAAGGGACTATGTGCCATTGACACATAGTGAGAGTGCCGGATTTTTGGCAACCAAGTCCCGTGGCCAGCCAGTGTCACCCTTGGTCTCCTTGCCATTGCCTCAGGCCTCTTCTCTTGCCAGCATACCGCCTTCTTACCATCATCTGCCTACCATGTCAATTTCCACACCTGCAAGCCTACCGCAACCTTCCTACCAGAATTTGCCAATCATGTCATCTACCATACCTGCCAGTCATCTTTCACCACAAACCATGTCTTATTTTCCAACTGCTACAGCACATTTTCATTTGCCAGTACCATCATTATATCTAACAACTACAGCAACCGGTCAACTACAACAATCCACCATACCATCAGCTCCAACTTTACAGATGTCAACAATGCCTTCAACAATTTATTTCTATACGGCCGAACCACTAGATCAATCTTTCAACATACCATCTCCATCTATTAATACAACCATTACCACAACAGCTGATCTTTCATCTTATTTACCAATTGATGTGAATGAATGTCGTGATTATGAATCATTTTCACCTGAGATTGGCTCCCCTACAAGGAAGGTACTTAGTACTTGAAAGGGAGGTGGTAGCCATGTCAAAAGATGAAGAGGAGAGGGAATGCATCTTGCCACAGTTGCTGGGGCAGGATCCGCCAAGTACATGTAACAAGGCATGCCATACTAAATGACACAACGAAACCAGATGAGGATTCAAATCACCCAATAATTCAGGCCTTGGCAAATTTTACAAAGAGTCAAAAAATAATCTTACAAGAATTGGGGCACCTAAGCAGCAACCTTGTCTTCGGACATTTCGTTTCTAAGAGGCCAGTTTAGACAATAATAACGCATTATAAATAGACAGCAGAGAGTACTTGACCGCCTCAACACAGTGAACAACTTACAAAACCGAATACCTAGAGCCAACGTCAGAACTAACCCCTACAATAGAACCACAGCTGCAGGTACACAAAAGAAACCGAAATTAAAGTCCGTTGTATTAAAGATAATTAATTTAAAATTTAATAAAGATTTAATTTTATATTTATAATGGAAATTTTAAGGTATTGTGTATGTGGGTTGTTAATATCAAAAGTAATTTAAGGTTAAGATTAAAAATTATTTAGATTAAACATTTATCTTTGAAATTTTTGGAACGTTAAAAAGTTTAGAAGTTATTTATTTTAGATATAGTCAAAGCTTTTGAGTGTTAAAAAAAATTTGGGTGCATTTTTGAACTTATATTTAAATATTTTGGTACTGTTTACATGGTAACTTAATTTTCCGTCAGAAAACCTCTTGTTTTTAGCCATGTTCCACATTGTTCGTAATGTTCAGTAATTTTTTTCGCATTTGGTATACATATATGTCTGTCTGGTATCTACCGCTCTCGTGCTGATGGTCATAATGATAAAATTCTGGTGTATCTGAACAATATCATAATACGAATATATTATGTATAATTTTTACATAACTTAAAACATTATCATGCATTTGTGTTATAATCATAGATTGTATTACGGAGAAAACTAATTTCACTTAGTTTTGAAATTTTGAAATAAGTTTCAGACTGTTTAAACCCAAAATACTATATAAAATGTTGTTCCTGCTGTAACATCGCAAGGAACTTTATCGGGTCCGGAGTACTTGAAAAAAGTTGCCACAACATGGCAATCTACACCGGATGATGAAAAGAAAATGGCAACTAAAACATGGTCAAAAAGATCAAACTGGAATCACTTATTAGCTGTACTTCAGCAAATGACATTCCTTAGCCGTATTTGGCACAACTTTTTTGAATTTTCGGTCCTCAATGCTTTGAACTTTGTACTAGTTTGGCTTTTTAAGTGTTTTGATCTGAGCGTCACTGATGAGTCTTATGTAGACGAATCGCGCGTCTGGTGTATTAAATTATAATCCTGGTTCCTTTGATAACTATTGTATTTATTAATTTAAAACGCCCTTTTCGAAAGTTTTTTTTCCGAATTACAATTCCCACAACTTCCCTTTCTGTGCCGAATTCAATTTTCAGAAACTGTTTTGACCTTTACTGGAATAACACAAGAGAACCATTTGTCCGAAACCCGCAGTATATTTTTTTGGTGAACAGAAGAATTGGGTCCAAATTTTTGTAAACTAAGAGAACAGATTATCTATTTTCTACACTGTTGAAGCAAGATTTTTCATTTTCATTTAAACAAGGGACTGATTATTTATTTTCACAACTATGTTTATAATATTTGAAAACATACCATTTTTAAATTCATGTTTTATTATAAATAATACATGAATAGTCAAGTCATTATGTACCATTTAATCATAATTGATCATCATCATCTGTGGAAATGAATCTTCTGAATTCCCAACTGCATATACATGTATTGCATACATACAAGTTATTAAAGTTTGGCTGTAATTAGTCTCTTTTAAAAGAATTGCAAATCATTTATGACCAGCGGATCGAGGCTAAAAAAAAATGTGAAGGGTTTTGGAGCCGCTGAAGGCCACAATAAGCTATAGAACTAATGATGCAAAATCATGCTCTTTAGGGTTTTCCCAGACCCTTTCTTAATTCTGAAATTGAAAGTTCTAAACTGTTTTAATAATTTTTTGACAATATTTTGGTCTCAAAGCAACATGTTTAGATTCAGTGTAATTAGACTTAAGTTTTTAGGGACAACAACAAAAGACCAATATGTAGGATAAAGCAAAAATCAAAGAACTATTTGATAGGTGCCGAGAGTGTATTTATTATGTGAATCGTTCTCTAGTAAAACTATCTTATGTATGTCCTGCCTGTAAATTTTCTTTCACATGGTTTAGCCAGCCTTTTGTCGGAGGAAAGCCAGCTGGAAATGTAAGCAGGTCTTCTGCCATTCTCCTATCTGGATCAATTCATAGTAAAGTACTGAGGATGTACATCTACATGAACATTTCTTGTATCAGTATGAGTTATCTATATGAACCACCAAGATTATGTTCAGGATATTATACAAAGTGGTAGAACTGTTGTACTTGGCGGTGATGGAAGATGTGACACTCCTGGCCATTACGCTAAGTATGGCACGCGGGTACGTTAAGGCAGTTTTTTTTCATTTTTTCCCCGTAGTTTTTACCAAGCGCAGATAACTCTATTTTCCTCATTATTATTCATGACGTCATCAAATAAATCTCGGCGTCGCAAGGCTACATTTGTTAGTAGCACTTATTGAGATGCCCAATTGTTTATAAAAGTATTGAAATATGATGCATTTACATCATATTGACTAACATTTAACCTCATATTCAAAGATTTACGTAAAGTTTATCAAATTTAGCCGTTTTTTTTATCGCGGATAAGGCCCCGCCTATTTTTATTAAACGACCAATCAAAATTCTCTCGGGGTCTTAAAGATGCTTGCAGTATGAATGAGTCGAGCACCTGTCTGATTTTTCTACAGAAAGGAATGTTCATGTATAAACGTGAAATTTGCTACAGTTTTGTAGTTTTTTTGACAGACAAGTGACTGTGGATGGCTAGTATGATCATTTTCAATGCGTAAGTTGTAATTCAAGCGATAAATAATCGTATTTACCCAGAATTAAGTCGCATAATGTCAAATTTAACGGGCAACCACGTGTGATTTACCATGCTGTCGCCAGATTAATCATCAGGCGACAAACTGTCCCCTAGATATGATTGATTCCAATTGCTTTAAGTGAATTAGTAGTATTATTTAACGGGAATTATCATTGAAGTGGTTTGAGAGACTCCTTCGTGTGGCATTGGTCCCGGACTTTGATGCCGATGGCGATGACATGTGTGATGTGATGTTCAGAAAACACAGGCACTTGTTTCTGTCAATGGGGGTTTAACTATCCACACTCGTACGAAAAATCACTGATTTTTCGTACGAGTGTAGATTGTAAACCCCCTGATTTTTCGTACGAGTGTGGATAGTTAAACCCCCATTGACAGAAACAAGTGCCTGTGACAGAAAACGATAAGATAACATATAGTTTATTTCCAATTAAGGGCCCAAAAGGGGCATATAGAATACAAGTATAAGGAAAAAGAACATTGATATGTGATGACAATGACCTGAACATATATATTGTTGAATGAAAATGAATGCATACTTCTCATTTGTTGACAAGTTTCTTGCCAATAAATAACTATACCATTATCATATACTATATACACAGTGATTGAATGTGCCGCTGGAATAGGCAGTCTGCACCAAAAAAAAATTCTGACTACTAGTAAGAAGACCAGTATTCCGACATTTTTGTCTAAGCAAAGTTTTTCAAAAACTTACTAGTCCGAATAAAATTTTAATATAGTATAGGGCATCGGACTAGTGGCTAGTGGTTAACAGTCCAGACTGAATAGGTAACTTTTTACGGCTTGAGAATATATGAATAGGTGTGGAAAACTATCAGAAATATATGATAAGGTCATGAAAGTTCCAATTTCTTGTACATGTGATCTGACCATATATGAAAAGGACTTTAAAGTATACATACATTTTTAAGATCTAAAAATTTATGATAAGGAATGTGTAACAGAATCCCAGCGGCACCCCCTATAAATTAGGTATTAAAGTGGCCGCCTTGAGGGAAATGATGTTTTTTTATTATTGACTTGTGAAGGCCTTACGGTGACAGATATTTGCCTCATTGGCAGTCATACACCATCACCTTATTTTTCCATATAGTCTAATTGCTACATTTTTATTTCTATGATATTTTATATTATCTGTTCTGTAAATAAAGAGGGGTGCTTACCGCTACAATCCATCAAAGTACGTGTAGCTTAAGATGGGAAATTATTGCACATGCTGATAAAATACAGAGAATCGCAATTAATAATCTTTGAATTTTACTAAAATTACAAACCAGTAGGACATATTTAATATAGATAAACATGATTTTTTTATAAATTGATATTTTGAAAAAGTTTGAACTTGTCTAATGCTAATAGTTGTAATAAAGTTCCGAGATTGTCTGTTTTATCCCGGGTTTGATTTCATTATTACACGCACCATTATGATGTGCTGTCACGTCATAACATTAGAATTCAATGCAGTACAAAATTTGTCAATTTATATGTAATAGATCATTACCTTACAGCATCAGGGGTACCAAACTAACTTGGTTCAATATTGTAAGTGGAAATCTATGAAAATAATTCCATTTGCTTAACTTGCCTGTGTAAAATTAAAAAAAAAACGTGAACATGTACATATCTGATAAGTGTCTTTTGTATAAGCATGGAAATGTACTATTCAAAATATTACTTAATTTTTTATTGACACAAAAACAATTAAATCAAATCTACATTGTACTAGAAATGCAGATACATACAAAATTTAGCATCCTTAGTACCATATGGTCCGAAAAGGCGAAAAAAGGGGAGGGTTGTGTGCATGTTAAACTGGTTTAACCCCTACACATATTGTTTCTGTACCAAATCTTAACTAGCTTTAATTTATTATGAGATATTGATGAGGTTACATCATCAATGGTCAACATGGTACCAGAACCTACCTCTTGTATTTATTGTTAATTTGTTCTCGTCCTGAATATGCATGAAATATTTGCCACTGGACGTTAAGCAGCCAACAATCAATCAATCTTAGAGGAACTATGCCTTCTGTAATCTTATGTCATACTGATTGAAAACCTCCTCGATCTGCTTTTTTTATTAGAGGAACTAGGCCTTCTGTAATCAGCTGATTCTCTACTGCTAGAACGGCTTATTCATTACTTCCAGACCTACTTCTTGTCCTTTCTTGGGCACAACCATTCTTTAAGCGTTCTGAAGAAAGAGATGAAATCTTCTGTTGAGGCGTTGGGAGTCCTTCATGACCCTGCTTTTTGATTTCTGTAACGCCCTTATTTTACATTTTTTTCTTCTCCCTTCTCCTAAATTATATTTTTTAAAAGTCCCTGGTTTTGGTTTTCTGTGAATTTCAATTCTGACATTACTCGTGTTATTCTCCTCTGTAGCTACAAAAAGAAATATTAGTGTAACTATTTATTAGAAGCTGTGTATAACCTTTCTGATATATTAATGTTTTAGAAGCGCAAGAACATTACAACTTACTAAAATTTCACAGATGATGAGGGATATTTTTTTAATTATGACATTACCTATATATATTTACAAATCAACTCTTGTTTCTTTATGTAATTGAAATTTCTTTGCGATTTTATAAGCTAAGTTAGTCTGTACTTTCTATGATGATACTTACATCAATATTTTGTGGGTTAACTTTTGGAGAAACATGCAGACTTTCTGGGTTTTCCCCCGTGGCTTTGTCAATCAATCTTTTGCTTATGAGTTATTACTTTGGTATTTGTTGACAATTTTGTATAATCATAATAATATATTAGGCCATACACGATATCTCAATGACAATAACACTGACATTTAGCCATACGAAGCTGTTGAAAATGTTCTTTTATCATTCCAGATAAAAGAATTCAAAAAATTATAAATAAATCAAGATTCTTTCATAATTAAATTGACACCTATAACATGCATATGCTCAAACAAATGCACCTATGAATGGAATGTGTTTTGCATGCACACGTTTAAAATTGATCTTTTTGTCCAACGCCTTTGTAGGTTTGAACGTTGTCTTCAATTACGACTTATAATACATGTATCTTATTCTAACACAGTCCGGTCTAATTTTCAGACTTTAACTCATATATGATATGGCAATATTTTCCACATATATTTTTTCCATGCTTTACATATAGCTTGCTCTTACTTTTTTGCGACACTTTCTCTATAAATAAGACCGGTGTCTGTAAATCTACTTTACACCTCCTCTCCATTATAACTATAATGGGAAAAATCAGCAGAATTATCACAAGCATGCAGAGAATATCCATACTGATCTGGTCAAATTCTAAAACAAACAAACAAATCATATTACAATCAACTTTGTAATGGCATGACCAACATAGGAAATATTGGTATATACAATGTTTTTAAGTACCGCTTTTTGACCTATTAACCCCACTCCCTAACACTTATTATTTTTTTCATTAGTTGCATTTTTAAACTGTTATTTTCATATTAGAATCTTTCTCGTCACCTTTAAGATTTGTGTATCTTGAAGTGTTTGGGGAAGGGCATGACAAAGAATACTTGCCAAGATTGGAATCCTTGTGATTTTTCATTGGCCACAGTTTCAAGAGTTTGAATGTTATATTAAACACACCCCATTCTAGAAATGCATTCCTCGGGATGGGAATTAAGTCAAATACGGTATATTTATATTTATACAATATGCAATGATCATGCCGTCTGTTCAATATATGCACGGTTAATAGAAGTACAATTCAATATAGCATCCAGTTATTCGTTATGAAAATTCAAATTCATTCATCAAAATTTTACAATAGGGTCATGCGTCATAAAGTCAAAGTACCTATTAAGTAAGTAATAATTCCTCTTGCCTATTAACCATACTATTGGTTTCTTGGGCATCCATTACATCACTGAGTTCATTTAAGAAATGTACGAGCTTTGCTTTCCTTTATGTTTTAACTTCCTGCTGATACAATTCCTTGTGGTCATCTAATTGAAATCAATCATCAGTCCTGTCTTAAATGTTTTGCAATTTTGTGCTGCAGTTGTTTAATGGTCGTGTTTTTTGTTTTTTTTGTTTTTACTTCTGCTTTTCAGATGGGGTGATTGCAACCGGATGGCGAAAACTGCAATGCTCAGGTAGAACTGGAAGGCATAAAAATTCAGTTTTAAAAAGATGAATCCCTTTTCTGAGGGCTAATTTTGAAAAATTCACAAGTTCTCCATCGGGGCTCATTCCGGAAATTGACATATGATCCCATTTCTTCCCAAAATATTCACTTCTTTGTAGAAGCATGATACATACTAGTATTACTGACAGGTTAATAAATGACGGTAAAGAGTTGGAACTATGTTCATTAGATAATTAATTTTCTATAATCCATTAATCACCAAAACATAATTAGAATTATGAAGTGTACTCATAACTGAACAATACAAACTGTGATTTGTTTTTAATAAGTGTCCAAATAAAGGCAACAGAAGTATACCATTAACGGTGAAACCATTTTGGTACAACCAGGACACTCTGTACATCAGGAATGCAGGAGAGTTTACTGCAATCCTAAAGACATTGACAAAAGCAAAAAGAAGACAAATATAGAAAGCAGCGCAGACTCACCAAATCTACGATCTCAAACATTATTTAGCTTTGCAGCCACTGTCTTTTCAGTGGACTAGAAGCTAAGATTTTGGGGAAGAAAAAAGGCCAAAGTATTTTTCCAGTCAGAACAGAGGACTTTCAAACAGGACCATTTGTAATGAACGAGGTGATGAATGGGCTATACAGGTTAAAGGAAAGCCTGAATTTGCTCTTGATTAGCACGCTGTTGATGCCATTTACCACCAGTCATGTAGTGTTAATTTCAGGACAAACAAACATGTCCCACAGGCCTTTTCGCCACAGCAAAAAAGCACAAATTAGGCACTCGTGGACGACCAAAGGCATCCGATGATTATTTTCTTGAAGTTGCAAAGTATTTACAAGAAAATGATGATGAACAAATTACTGTTTCTGATCTTGTTTCTAAAATGTCTGATATTTGTGGTGAAGGAGCATATAGTATTGTCCACATGAAAAATAAATTAAAGGAACATTTTGGTGATACTTTTGTGATAACTGAGATAAATGGAAAGTCTAATGTTGTCACATTTAGAAGCACAGCTAAATCAATATTGCAAGAATTTTACCAACGCCCAACTCAAAAAGACACAGAAGCTGAAAGAGTGATATACAGTCAAAAGAAACCTCTAAACAGTTTTATGAATCTTCATATGATCTTTCTTCAGCAGAGTGTAATTTGTCGTACATTCCAGAAAGTTTGAGACTTTTTCTCAAAGCAATATTTAGCGAATAATATGTAGATTTAAAGATATCTGCAGTTGGTCAAGCAATTATTCATGCAGCAAGGCCTCGACTTAATAGTTGTCCATTGCAGATAGGTCTTGGAATACAAATGCACCATCATTTTTCTTCTAAATTTTTAATTGATGTTTTGAGCATCTTTGGCTTTTACTCATCATATTAGAGGTACAGCGGTTTGAATTAAGTGCAGCAGCAACCCAAGGTATTGACATCAATGGTTATACCGAGGGAAATTTTGTTCAATTTATAGCAGATAGTGTAGATCATAATGTAAGAACTCTTGGCGTTACATGTATCTGTCGATTTTTTTGTAGGGTTTTCATGACATACAGGAACCACTTGATGTTGCTTTTTTTTACACTTAAGCTGACTTGTTTGTTGATACTTTGTCCTTTTTCTTTTTAACTGTAAAAAATCAGTTATGCCAGTATGATGATTATATATTATCATAAATTAAAAAAAAAAATGAATAATGCTTCCACTATATATCTGGCACAGAGATAGTGTTAAACTTCTCAACTGTCATCTGTGCACACGAGAAGGACATCTTCTTCCAATGAAAGTTCTTCACTCGTTAGCATCTTCATTCTGAAATATAATAACAAGTTTAAATGGTTATACTAAAATGTTTGTATAAGTGGATTTTCTTGTGTTCATTTTATAACCATGTAAAATTTCAAGTTAAGCGCTCAAAGCACACTAAAGGTAGTGTTAAACATGTAAGGAACTGCAAATAATCTGACAATACATCCGTAATTTTAATAGACAAAACACAATATTTTTTCTATATAAAATGGTATCTTACTATATTCTTCATATAAATAAAATGTCTGAAGTGATGATCTGGATAGACCTTTAGTAGTTAATTAGATGGCGTCTAGACTAAAGTACACACGAAACGAAGCTACATATTATCGAGCCCATGCCCTGAAATTGTTTATTTTTGACTTTTTATAATATGGATAAATGTTTACATTGTTATAAATCAAATATGAGAATTTGAGTCAAATCGGTGAACATGAATTTGACAGCTAGTGCCCATTTAAAAATGCAACAACATAATTAAACACATTGAATAGACCGTAAAAAGATGTAATGATAGACACATACATTTGTGGATTAAAAGAATGAGACACGAACTCTTCAATATGGATGAATCTCTTCCTGTGTAACTTGTAGATACTCTAGATGACACTTTACCTTATACAGAGGAATTTTTTAACAGTTTGTGCTCAAACATAGAACCCCCCAAGGGTGACTGGGGAATAGAAATATGGTCACCATTGGTCTTCCTCCGACCAGCAGTAAAACCCTCGCCAAAGTGGGGCGTCCGTTTGGCAAATATTTCATGCACATTCAGGACGAGAACAAATTAACAATAAATACAATAGGTAGGGTCTGTAATATAGGCGTCCGGGATTAAGGGCGGAGAAATTTAGACTGCCACGGGAAATAAGGGTATATTGGATAGGGACAGCAATTTAGCCTTGCAACAGGTCACCTACGGATCCCTCAAAGAGTTGTTACAAGGGTTCTTAACGTGCATAGAGCGTGGCACTCTCTATACACGAGGCATCGGATTTAACGTCCCCATTCTGAACGGACGTGGCTGCAAATTTGTACATCCCGCACAGCCAAACGGACGCCCCACTTTAGCAAGGGTTTTACTGCCGGTCGGAGGAAGACCAATGGTGACCATACTTCTATTCCCCAGTCACCCTTGGGGATCTTTATGGGTGGATTTAACATACATAAATACGATACTAAAATAAAAAAAGCAATGATTGAGGTTGTTTAATTTGATTTCTCTAATTCTTCGTCAATTTATCCCTTTCTACACCCATTGTATAAAAAAATTTAATCAACGTGTGGTTCGTTTGATCTCAGTTCTTCATTGGTTAAAATCCGATTATGACGTCGAATTTTCTTGTTTTCCTCTGAATTTCCTATTGTGACGGCATGAAAAAAGGCGACCATGCCTGATGACGTCACATAGAAAGAACACATATTTTTGCAGATCAGTCGCAAAGAAGGAATAAGTTTGCCTGCGTATTGTTTGAAAATCATTAGAGAAACAGATTCTACCACCAAATCTCGTGTAATACGATATTTATCCACTCTCGACAGTTAAATTTCAAATATTTAAAACGCTCGGCGAGCCTCGCGTTTTAAATTTAAAAATTTAACTGTCTCGAGTGGATAAATATCGTATCACACTCGATGCAGTGGTAGAATCTATATGTATGCCTTTTTGTGCTTCTTTGTTAAATATTTGTTTGTTTTTTATTGTGATTAATATTATAACACAATATTGACTGCTTTACCCCCATTTTTGACATTTTTACCTAATATGTTTGTTTGTTTTGTAGACGCATCGTTGTCAATATAATGGAATTTGATGCGACTGTCTCACAAGTGAGAGGTTTAGCTAGCTATAAAACCAGGTTTTAATGGGGATTACCTTGCAATATCAGCAAAACGTCAGAAAGATATTGCCGACGCGACAATGAATGACCCTATATTACTCAAACTTATCGACAAGGTAGCTAAAGGATGGACAGAGATAAATATTCAACAGGATATTGCGCCGTACTATCACATCCGCGACGAACTGTCGATACAAAGTGGAATTATTTTCAAAGGGGACCGTTGTGTGTAATTCCTAAGTGCATGCGGACCGAAATTTTAGAACAAATTCATACACATATCGGAATAGAAGGCTGTTTAAAAAGAGCCCGTGAATGTGTATATTGGCCGCGTATGAATAGTGAAATCCGAGATTACATCAGCAAATGTGAAATGTGTCAGTCATACGGAATGAAACAACAAAAAGAGACTAGTGTCACACGTTATTCCAGACCGACCTTGGGTTAAAGTAGGGCCAGATCTATTCTCGTTAAACGATCACGATTACTTGATTACGGTGGACTATTTTAGCAGTTATTTTGAAATTGACAGATTCAGTGATACTACATCAAAAACAGTTATCAACAAGTTGAAACAACACTTTGCGCGTTACGGAATTCCACAATTCGTTTGCTCGGAAAACGGACCACAATATTCATCTGATGAATTCCGCGAATTCAGTAAGAAATGGGACTTTAAACATATCACCTCAAGCCCAAGACATCCACAATCGAATGGAAAGGTGGAAAACGCGGTGAAAGCGTTTGATGAAAAAAGCCAAAAAGTCGCAATCCGATCGTTTAATCGCGATTTTAAATTATCGAAACACTCCTCAACAAAGTACAAACTATAGCCCGGCTCAACAACTTATAAATAGGAGAACTCGAACACTGCTACCAACCAAATCTAGTTTACTCAAACCGGAACTAGCTGAAAGCGTGCGCGAGAATATTGAAAAAAGTAAACTAAGACAATCTTATTATTACAACCGCGGTGCAAGTGATCTAAAACAACTCAAACGCGGAGATATTGTCCGAATCCCGCCGGAAAATAAGAAACTGTGGGAAAAAGGATTGTCACGAACATCCACAGCGCAAGGTCATTCGACCTTAGAAAAGAAAATGGACAAATGATACGCTGAAACCGACGAGCCGTACGAAAAACAAATGAACAATACAAACCGTTAAATGAACCGGAGAACATAGAAGTTCTAAAACTGACAATCAAAACGAGATGCTAAGCAATTCAAGAGACGAAGCAGAATCGGTACCGTCCGACCCAATGGTTACACGCTACGGGAGAAAGATAGAACGACCAGCGAAATACAAAGACTTTGTTATGAACTGAATGTACTTTGACTCTAGTTTGAGTGAATAGAAAAAACGACTTTAACTAAAATATTAATTTGAAAGTAATTTGTTAATTCAGAAAATAGACATACGATTTTGATGGTTAATTTGGTTAATTCTTATAATTGATTAAGACTGGTATATTACAGTAAATTTAATTACACTCATTTGACAGTTTAAGATAAGACATTATCGTATTTTCTAAAAGAGAAAGGATGTAACAGTATTGGCTATAAATACCTTATCTATTTATAGTATAGTAACACGACCTCATTATGTTAATGAGATATACGTGCTATGATAAGACATGCATTGTATACTATGTATTGCCAGTCGCCATTAAATAGTTATAAATCTACTTCGATTATATACATCTTTATGCCAGCAGCCAAATACTTAAACACAATCCACCATTTAAGAAAATGCCTGTACCAATTCAGGAATATGACAGTTGTTATCCATTCGTTTGATGTGTTTGAGCTATTGATTTTGCCATTTGATTAGGGACTTTCCGTTTTGAATTTTCCTCAGAGTCCAGTATTTTTGTGATTTTCCTTTTTGTTATGTTTTGATCCTGTAAATATACATTAAGTCACAATTATTTATTTACGTCACACAGGTAATGGAAACTAAATTTGTCGTGTTTAGTATAATGAGGTGCAGTTGAACGTTTTCTACATGAAAATCAAAGTATTATGAAGTGATTACTATGATTGTGGCTTTTCCACCGGCTAGGATGAGGTTAACACATATATAAAGCTGTAGCGGAGGGGGCATGAAGTATTACCCTTGTTTGTCCATCCGTCCAAAATTGGTTTCAACTCTTAACTTTAGTTTGCCTCAACCAAATGTTATGATGCTTATTACCACTAAACACAGATCAAGTATATTGGTGGCCTTACTTTTACTGTTCTAGAGTTATACCCCTTTATAAATGGAAAAATTGCCTCAAATAAATGTTATGAAACGTATATGCATTGCTTTTTACCACAAGTTTTAATTTTGGTGGACTCACTTTTATTGTTCAAGAGTTGTGCCCCTTTACAAATGGAAAAATTGCCGCAATTTTTGTTTTTGTTCTCTTAACTTTAAGTTTGCCTCAAGCAAATGTTATGAAACACAATGCTTAATACCACAAAATACAGATTAAGTTGGGTAGTGTAACCTTTATCGTTGTTGAGTTATGTCTCTTCATATTCTTATTGAATTCTTCTTCAGCAGACGCCCCCAAGGGTGACTGGGGAATAGAAGTATGGTCACCATTGGTCTTCCTCCGACCCGCAGTAAAACCCTTGCTAAAGTTGGGCGTCCGTTTGGCTGTGCGGGATGTACAAATTTGCAGCCACGTCCGGTCAGAATGGGGACGTTAATTCCGATGCCTCGTGGAAAGAGAGTGCCACGCTCTTTGCACGTAAAGGACCCTTGCAACAACTCTTTGAGGGGTCCGTAGGTGACCTGTTGCAAGGCTAAATTTCTTTCCCTATCCATTATACCCTCATTTCCCGTGGCAGTCTAAATTTCTCCAACCTTAATCCCGGTAGCCGCTATTACAGAACCTACCTATTGTATTTATTGTTAATTTGTTCTCGTCATGAATATGCATGAAATATTTGCCACTGGACGTTAAGCAACCAACAATCAATCAATCAATGCTGACTGTTTGTGACTATTTTGATTTACAAATAAAGTATTTAAATTGTCAAATATTAAGTAAGACTCTTTATTAAAACAACTGCAGCATTGCATGAAATTGAAACAATCAGTTTATATTAGGGATACAATCATTTGTTCTCTGTAATCGTTGTGGATGCCTTTTTGCAGGTGTGGATCCTTCAATTTCATGCAGCCCCCAAGGGTGACTGGGGAATAGAAGTATGGTCACCATTGGTCTTCCTCCGACCGGCAGTAAAACCCGTGCTAAAGTGGGGCGTCCGTTTGGCTGTGCGGGATGTACAAATTTGCAGCCACGTCCGGTCAGAATGGGGACGTTAAATCCGATGCCTCGTGTAAACAGAGTGCCACGCTCTTTGCACGTTAAGAACCCTTGCAACAACTCTTTGAGGGGTCCGTAGGTGACCTGTTGCAAGGCAAAATTTCTGTCCCTATCCAATATACCCTCATTTCCCGTGGCAGTCTAAATTTCTCCGACCTTAATCCCTTAATCTATTACAGAACCTACCTATTGTATTTATTGTGAACTTGTTCTCGTCCTGAATATGCATGAAATATTTGCCACTGGACGTTAAGCAACCAACAATCAATCAATCAATTCAATTTCATGCACCATTGAAGTCACTGTCTTTTACATTTAATTTGTTGATTATGTATACTGAAAAATATAAGTAGAATCATCTAGCATATGAAAGTATAATCATACAAAAGTGTTATTGTGTTAAAACACAATTGCACGTATTGAAGGCCACTTCCTATGTCTTATCAATTGGTCTTTCTTTCCTGCTCATACAATTTATTCTGAAATGGCCTTTACTCAAATATAATTTATACATGTTTTATTCTTATTACCTTTGTCAGAATTAGCAAGCCCATTCAAAAATGGAAAATTGTCATAAAAAATGACAAACAGGAAGTGTATAGATACGGATAATGAAAATAAAATGTTGAATTCAATTACTAGAGTTTATTTTAAAGGGTTGTTAGGCATGAATAACTTTAAATTTAATTTTATTCTTTTTGCGTTGAATTAACATGGCATGTTTACAGTTTTGATCTAGAGATTTTTCCTTTACCTCCTCGAGTTGCAGGGTTAAAGAAGGCTGGCGTGTTTGGATAAGATGGAAGATGTGATAAAAGATTATAGGTGTTAGGGTGTGTTGGCGGTTAAGTTGCAGGGGTAGAAAGACTTGCGGGATGGGAATTTCCAAACAATATCTCTTTTATTTTAAACACAGATGGAGTTGCAATTTTCAAAAGCTCAAAGTTTTCTCTTTTCCTATATATTTGAAAATTAATGAACTTCCATGTAAGAATAGAAAGCAAGTTGAAAATATGGTTAAATATGTCAACATTTTTGAACCCCAAGGGTGACTGGGGAATAGAAATATGGTCACCATTGGTCTTCCTCCGACCGGCGGTAAAACCCTCGCTAAAGTGGGGCGTCCGTTTGGCTGTGCGGCATGTACAAGTACGCAGCCACGTCCGGTCAGAATGGGGACGTTAAATCCGATGCCTCGTGTAGAGAGAATGCCACGCTCTCTGCACGTTAAGAACCCTTGCAACAACTCTTTGAGGGGTCCGTAGGTGACCTGTTGCTAGGCAAAATTGCTGTCCCTATCCAATTTACCCTCATTTTCCAGTGGCAGTTTAAAATTCCCCGACCTTCTTCCCGGATGGCCTACATTACAGAACTTACCTATTGTATTTATTGTTAATTTGTTCTCGTCCTGAATATGCATGAAATATTTGCCACTGGACGTTAAGCAACCAACAATCAATCAATCAACATTTTTGAAACCAATTTATCAATCTTTACAAGAACTTGAAAGAAATGGTGTAGGTATAAATGTTCATGAAAAGGTTATAAAAGTGAAAGCATTTCTATTTTGTACAGCAGCATATCTCCCAGTAAAAAGTCTATGAATGAACATGAACCAGTCTAATGGGGAATATAGTTGTGGAAAGTGTGTCCAGACTGGACAAACATTTAAGACAAATAAGGTTGGATGTGCACACATATTTCCTCACAAAAAGGATGAAGTCATAGAACTCAGAACAAAAAGAACATGTATTGAGAAGGCCATCACTGCAAGGGAGGAATAAAAACCAATAAATGGCATCAAAGGACCTTCTCTTTAATGGGGCCTCAAACTTTGTTGAAGGTGCTAGCAAAGACTACATGCATGGTATTCTTTTAGGGATAACAAAGCTCTTGATAAATATCTGGATAACATCATCCTACAGTAAAGAGGACTTTTCACTTACAGAATATGCAGATGTTATTGACCTGCGTTTGATGTCAATTAAACAATCAAAATATATTACTCGTGTGCCACGTTCTATCAGCTCACATCTGAATTGCGTTCCTGGATGTTTTTATATGCTCTTCCAGTTCTAAATGACTTGATTGAGGATTGCTACTTTTTACATTTTGCATCTTTAGTTAAAGCTATTAATTATCTATGTGGTGACAACATATCTTTGGATTCAGTTTTTGTGTAATCAACTTGCACAACACAAGCGCATCCACCACTTCTGAAATGGCCTTCTGTTCCAACAATGACCCAGGGGTTGTAAGGGTTTTCTGACTGTCTGGTCTTGGGAACATATGCTGCACTCACATATAAATACTAGTAGCCAGTGTTAATAATTATGTGTAATTTAACATCATGAATGTGATTGGATGTGTATAAATTAAATCCATTATCTCTCTTGTAAATGATAAACAAATGTATGCACTGCCAATATCCATGCACTGCCAATATCCAGAGTCATTCATTGCAGAGAAAAATAGGGTAGAGGCTCACATCTTAAAAAGACATCTGGCTGATAAAGTCAGATTTTATTGCACGCTGTGCATTTTTCGTTGTAATGAAAGAAATAACTTAGACAGACATCTGTGGTCCTTAGTGCAACACATCAGACAAAAAGAAACCCAAATTACCAGCAACAAGTACCTAGGGGATATAGCATACTTGAAGGAAAGTCCTGACCCTCAAATATTTAACACCACAAGGATGGGCTAATGCATCGGAAGACGAAAAGGTCCGAACTAAGGCCAAAGAGGTTCGGGAAGATGCTTCGAAGATTCAAATAAGCAATGTCGTATTCTGTTATTTTTTTTTAGTTTATCAATATTTGAACATATACATTAATGATCTGATTCTAAACATTGCCTGCTTCAAATACTTTTAGTCGTCAAGATAACAGACCAATATTTATATATTTACTATGAATTTCAACATTGATTGATTGATTGTTGGTTGCTTAACGTCCAGTGGCAAATATGTCATGAATGTTTGGGACGAGAACAATAAAAACAATAGGCAGGTGTTGTAATAGAGGCCATCCGGGATGAAGGTCAGGGAAATTTGGACTGCCACTGGAAAATGAGGGTATATTGGATAGGGACAGACATTTTGCCTTGCAATAGGCCACCTACGGACCCCTCAAAGAGTTGTTGCAATTGGTTCTTAACGTGCATAGAACGTGGCACTCTCTTTATACGAGGCATCGGATTTAACGTGCCCATTCTGACCGGACGTGGCTGCAAATTTGTACATCCTGCACAGCCAAACGGACGCCCCATTTAGCAAGGGTTTTACTGCCGGTCGGAGGAAGACCAATGGTGACCATACTTCTACTCCCCAGTCACCCTTGGACTTTTTATAAAACTTGATAAATCGCTCGATTGTGAAGCTCTATTGTTTTATGGTCCATTGTTTTAACGGACAATAATCAACGATATTGCATGTAAACATTTCCGCCTGATGCGCGTTTCTTCTTTTACATATTACTCCGCGTTTTGATCTAAACAAATTAAGGCAACAGTTCAAAACGAGCAATAAATTTAACAGTATCATTTTGTGGAATAAATTTTGATGTTGAAATTCAACCCCCAGGGTGACTGGGGAAAAGAAATATGGTCACTTGGTCTTCTTCTGACCGGCAGTAAAAAGTCAAATCACAAAAATACTGAGGTACTCCGAGGAAAATTCAAAAAGGAAAGTCCCTAATCAAATGGCAAAATCAAAAGCTCAAACGAATGGATAACAACTGTCATATTCCTGACTTGGTACAGGCATTTTCTTATGTAGAAAATGGTGGATTGAACCTGGTTTTATAGCTAGCTAAACCTTTCACTTGTATGACAGTCGAATCAAATTCCATTATATTGACAACGATGCGTGAACAAAACAAATAGACACAACATGTAAAAGTTTCAAAATTAGGGGTACAGCAGTCAATATTGTGTTATCATCATTTTTGCACGTATAGAACCCTTGCAACAACTCTTTGAGGGGTCCGTAGGTGACCTGTTGCAAGGCTAAATTTCTGTCCCTATCCAATATACCCTCATTTCCCGTGGCAGTCTAAATTTCTCCGACTTTAATCCCGGAAGCCCCTATTACAGAACCTAACTATTGTATTTATTGTTAATTTGTTCTCGTCCTTAATATGCATGAAATATTTGCCACTGGACGTTAAGCAACCAACAATCAATCAATCAATCAAATGGGATGGGGCATACAGAATTCCCCAGCCCATCAACTGGAAAAAGAACAACTGTACACGTATACCTAACAACAAAATTATTTTCATTTACCTAATTGCAAATGGCTGATATTTTTGTTCAAGTATATTGTTTTTCTTAAATTGTTTAACATTTCACTGCGGTATAACATGTTACTTTAATTATTCTTCCCTTAGTTTATTTATTTTGTATTTGCATTGTATCATAGATCAAATTTATTTGTTCAGTGTATGTTCACTGGTGTTAATATGTCTTTTGATTGAGTTAAGCCATTTCAATTGATATTTTATAGTGTGTCTTTCTATGTTGTGATGTTGTTACACTATTGTTTCAGATAAGGGTGAATGCTTTGTATCATTAAAACGGTCAAACCCGCTGCAATTGTTTGCACGTGTCCTAAGTCAGGAATGTTCAGTAATTGTCTTTTGTTGATGTGGTTCATAAGTGTTTATCGTTTTTTAGCCTGATGAAAATCGTAGAAAATATTAAACGCGCTCACCTGGAAGACCCTATTGAGTAATATAGAATTTGAATTTGAAGATAGCTGCCGAATCCGATCGTTCGTTCATGGAGGGTATCATGCAGTACAACTTATTCTAGAATACGTCTGCCTACTTTCCAATTACTGTCAATCCCATTCCTTCATTCCCCACTTCCTCCTCAGCCCCGATATCCATGTTATTATGTTGTACATATGTGTGGTCATTTGTTTTTTGAAAACTTATCGATTGGTTAAACGTTTAAAAAAGTTAGACTTATTTATTTTTGGATTCAAACAAACCTCTCATTGTAGTTATAGCGTCCGTCACTATCAGTTTTCAAGGTAAACGATCTGTGTACACAGTGCCGTAATAAAACACATAAATGACTTCAAGTAGATGTGTACTAGTTATTCCCCTTACCTTCCCAGCAAAAACGTAACGTTTGTATAACGTTATGTTTACGTCAGATTTACGTTATGTTAAGATATAACGTTAAATTAACATTATTAAAACGTTCTAACTAAACGTTACCTAGAAACCAATTGGTAACGTTATTTTGTTTTGCTTATATAACGTTAAATTAACATTATAATCCTAACGTCTAATTTGTAATGTTGTACTCACGTTCAAGTAATGTTAAAATATCAACGTTATTTAAAAAACCAAAATAGTACGTAAAATTATTACCACAGTAAAACGTCTGAATAACATTTTTCGAGTACATTAATTTGTAACATTTACATAACGTTCTTATAACATAACTTGAGAAACGTTCAATTACTGACCTTGTTATAACGTAATATTGTAACGTTAATTGAACGTTGTTTTAACATTAAAAAAGTCGTTCTTCATCATACCAACAATTCAACATGTGAAATTTCTTAAAAACTGAGCCTAGAATGCAGGGTAAATGTACAATAAAATATAATGTTAAATCTATGTTAGTTAAACATGATCAATATATCAACCCTTTTTATCATTTTGATTATATTGATTTGTCATTTTTTTACAAGCATAATGCAAATGCTTTTCTCTTAACGTTCTTTAAATACGTTGTTCTTACGTAAATATGACGTTAATTGTCGACGTTATTTTTAAAACCCTAAACCTACGTTAATTTAAACGTCATTACAATGTTTGAACAACGTTTTTGAATACGTCAATCTTCAACATTTACATAACGTTCTAATAACATAACATGAGACCTTGTTCTAACGTAATATTGTAACGTTTATTGAACGTTGTTTTAACATTAAAAAAAGTCGCTCTTAAAAACTGAGCCTAGGAGGTAGGGTAAATGTACTTTAAAATATAATGTTAAATCTATGTTTTTCAAACATTATCAACATATTAACCCTTTAAATTATTTTGATTATATTTAGTTATTTATTTATTTTACTAGCATAATGCAAACGTTATTCCCATAACGTTTTTGAATGCGTTGTTCTTACGTAAATATTAGGTTAAATGTCGACATTACTTCTAAAACCATAATACAACGTTAATCTAAACGTCATTACAATGTTTAAACAACGTTTTTGAATACGTCAATCTTCAACATTTACATAACGTTCTTATAACATAACATGAGAAACGTTCAATTATTGACCTTGTTATAACGTAATATTGTAACGTTAATTGAACGTTGTTTTAACATTAAAAAAGTCGTTCTTCGTCATACCAACAATTCAACATGTGAAATTTCTTAAAAACTGAGCCAATAAGGAGGCGATGGAAAATGTACTTTAAAATATAATTTCAACCCAATCTTATGAATAAATATGACTAACATATTAACCCTTTAAATTATTTAATATTATGATTATTTTTATTTATTAATTTTACATGCATAATCAAAATGTTATTCTCATAACGTTCTTTAAAATACGTTGTTCTTACGTTAATATGAGGTTAAATGTCGACGCTACTTCTAAAACCCTAAATCTACGTTGATTTAAACGTCATTACAATGTAAAAGTAATGTTTTTTCAATACGTCAAGCTTCAACATTTACATAACGTTCTTATAACATAACCTACAGGGGCAGATCCAGCCAAGTTCAAAAAAGGGGGTTCCCAACCCAGGATAAAGGGGGGGGGGGGGGTTCCAACTATATGTCCCCATTCAAATGCATTGATCGTCAAAAAAAAAGGGGGGGGTTCCAACTATATGTCCCCATTCAAATGCATTGATCATCAAAAAAAGGAGGGGTTCCAACCCGCGGAACCCTCCCCCCCCCACCCCTGGATCCACCACTGACCTAAGAAACGTTTAGTTACTGACCTTGTTATAACGTAATATTTTAACGTTTATTCATGGAACCAGAGACATATATTATATGTCTCTAATGGAACGTTGTTTTAACATTTAAAAAAGTAGTTTTTCTTCATATCGACAATATAACGAGCAATATAAAAAGGAAAGTTAAGTTGAACTTCTGTAACACGAGCTAAGTCGAAGGGGAAACATAAACGTACTTTGAAAATATAATTTTGTAAATTTAATGTCTAAACTGTAATATAGTCACGTGGGTAAAGACGGATTTTACGCGGTTTTTAGTTTCGAACTATAGATTCTAAACTTATTTTCAACAACTAATAACGATATGTTTAAATAAAAGCAAATAGCGTTTATATATTTATAAAAAAAAAAAAAATTTTGTTAGTTTTTGAAAAAAAATATTTTAGAACTTATAGCTTTGCTTTCTTTCAATATTTCCCGCTCTTAGAACTATCTTCTGCCGACATCTCGCACGACTCACTATAAATTATAATACAGCCTCAGCATATCAAATAACACACCAAGGTAAGCAGGAAAGACGGATGTATATGTGTGTGTGTGTGTTTTAATTAACCACTTTTGGTAAGGAAGTGCTTTTTCCGTATCCACGAAAACTTTTTTGCAAATTTCTGACGTCAGATTTTCAGGGGGACGGAAGGGGGTTCTACAATTTACAAACAATTTCATACAGATCCAGTTCCTGTGCCATACATAATTTTTCATAAGGAAATAATGACCTTCGGTTCTTTTAACTTGGGGTGGTCCCAACCCTAGTGAAGTAGTCCAAATAATTATGACATACGTCTTGAAAGGCTATTTTAATTTTTTGCTGTGAGCCGTCCCCGTCACAGCAAAAAATGTTAAATAGCCTTTCAAGACACCATAATTATTTGGACTAGACTAGTGAAGATGATAATGACGCCTGTGGCAGAGTTCTCAAAAAGTGGTGGTCCGAAGGCTTTGACCAACAAAATTATTCAAGAACCAACACAATTTTTGTATTTTGCAATAGAAATAATAGTGAGGACCATCAGATTTTAATTCTTCAAGGACCATCAGGGAAAAAAAGATTTGAAGAACTCTGCTGCGGAGGGTATTTTATATTTTAATTTGATATTTAATATTCCCCAAGTCATTCACAGAAATTAAATTTAAGCCTAAGGCATCAGATCAAAAATTAAAAGAATTCCAAGAAGTCACAACTTGAACTGACACAAAACTGACAAAAGTAAACTCACCCAATTAATTTAGAGTTCTTGAAAAGAGTCAGTCCAAATCAATCAAATATAAATTGGAATTTTAATACTGATATTTCAAACTTTCAGTCCAAACCTCCCACAACCAGACATGAATTAATATATGTATATATATATTTATGTGCCCACAACACAAGAATCCAGTACCTTCATTAACTTGAGGAACTTTAGCAGTAGGGTCAGGTATAGCTCGGTAAGGGTTAGGATTAAAGTTCTTAAGAAATATGGCCATGTGTACACCAGAATTTCTGAAAATATCTGTATATATATATATTAAAAAATAATGATGATCTACTCTGCTAAATTTGGGTCTGCAGTATTAAGAAAAACGTGTACACTAAAAACAAATAATTATGTTTGTAATTGTATCAAATTTACAGTGAACAAAAAAAGATTTAACTGTTATTAAATGAAGTATTCAAGTAAAAGTAAAAATTTATTATTTATATATAAGTTTTTGGAAATTTGAAAACTGTCTTTATCAAAAATTCTAATTATATGCAAGCAATGGACTATTGTACACATTGCTTGCTTTGCAAAGTTATTAGCTATATATAATTAAAATTGCATTGTATTAGAGTACATAGTTCCATCATTATTTTGTTGTACATTTTCTGGCTGCAAATTATGTAAATGGTTAACTATTTTAAGTTGAAACAATGTATATAAAATTTTCAACACAAATGTTAAAATGGTTGTATTCTGTCAGTCAAGGAATAATCCTTATATATTTTTTTCATGTAGATTTTACTTGTATATGCATGTTAATTAAGTAAGCTTTAAATAATCTCTTTTTATGCTGAGAACTACAAAAATTTTCTTACAACAAGTACATGTAATTTTTTAAGTAGCACCATTTTGATTGATATCTTTTTCTTTAGGCATCTGCTAAAGAAATATAGGGTGATATCATAGAGTGTAATTTTTCCCCTTTTTTATAGACCCTTGACAGAAAGTGATATGATTTTCCTGAAATAACATAAATTTCACAGAGTGCAACCATTTATACATAATACTTCATTTAGTACTTTTATTAGCTTTTGTTTGTTAGCTCAACCAAGGATCTGTATAGTGAGACAAATCCTTGACTCAACTAGGTAAATTAAAAAGGTCATGTGATCATATGCCATCACTTGGCGTCCTTTGTGATTAAAAAAAAATCTCCTTTGATTTTAACTAAACTTGGACTGAATGATCCTCAGGGTACCTAGTATAAATTATTGTTTTTTATTCCTGTCAGTCAGCAAGTATGCCCACTATGGGTAAAAATAGAACATAAGGGTCAAATGCTTATAGGGTGTTCGCTGATCTTGCTTATGACTTTTTGTCAGATATTCAGAATTCCTCTGGTTTTATCCATGTAGTGCCATTACAATTTTGCGTGCTTACCCCTAATTTTCTATTCATAATTTTATTACATAGACATAAAGATTAAAAAGCCATTGTTTTAAGTCTTATGTTTTTCAAAGTTTTTACACATGTTGAAAGAAAAAAGGTGCTAATGTTAAATATAATACAGTTCAATTTGTGGTCTGCGTTAGTTAGGTCAATTTTGTTCAAAAACAAATTCAACGATTGGGAAGGAAAAAAAACAATACATTTAAGCTCAATGTTAAATTGCTGGATAAAAACAATTTAGCACAGTGTAGGAATATTGTATATGTACATGATGTATATAACAGTCTTTTAAAAATCTTGTTATTCAGAAACAGAACAGCTGATCGTCTTTTGTCTTGAAAAGCATTACAGACAGAGCAAAAGTATCTAAATGTCAAAATCTACTCACTGTCTTACGTACTTCCTCTTATCAGCAAAATTATCAGATGTCTGATTTATGTTGAGTCATATTTCTTCGCACTTTTCTTTTCACATGTACAATTGAACAGAATGACTTTATAATTGGTCAACAAATTAACAGTGAATGAGTGATCATGGTGATGAGTACTACTTTTTAGAATGATTTTAAATGTTGTTAGTAGCCTAACAATGATGAGATAAAAGGTGTATGCATGTGCCTTTTGGATCTAGTAGACACCTTCTTCCTGTTTTCCGATACTTTGAATTATGAGTGGGTGTACGCTTCGCTTGAAAATATATACAAAAAATATTTTTGCTTTGCTTTTTTCCCAATACATGTACTAAGCCGCAAAAAGTAACATAGATAGGTACTAGAAACTATTAACTGCAAAAATGATCAGCAAAACAAGATCTACAAGATAATATTTAACTAATTTCAATAAAGGTAAAACTAGAATATAAAATGGCATATTTTTTCCAGGTGAGCAATTCAGGCTCTTAAGATTTATTGTGCCCCGCGCGACATAGAAATACCGGGCGTCTGTCCGTCCGATCTTGTTAGCGCTCTCAAGTGTACAATTCTTGCCAGATTTTTATGAAACTTATATCATAGGTTTATATCAGCAATGTCTCGGACAAGTTCGAAATTTGGTCCCGATCAATTATTTTTAAAAGAGTTATGCCCCTTTGAAATATTCATTATATTGAAAATTGCATTGTATTTGCTCTCAAGCCTTCATTTCTCTTAAGATATTTATAAAAAATTTAAAGAACCAAACAATAAAATTTTTTTTGATGAACTATATATTTTGTAATTGTTTCAGATTGTACAGGTAATTTTAGTAGGGTAGTATCATTCAGGTCTTCCCAAAACTCATCTTCTAGTGAATTTGATGTTAGATCTAGTTTATCTTTCTCATTTGAAGGTTCATCATTACTGCATAAATTTATCACTTCTTTCATCCAACTAAATTCTAGTTTACACCACTGCTCAAAATAATTCCCTTGAATTGTGACTGTGTGAGTATTTAAATATATTTTGATTGTAAATAATTTTGATGTAGTATTTTCTGACATACTGTTGATTTGAATTTGAATTTCATCTATGAGACCTGAATTCTCATCCTCTTTAATTTGCCAATGACATTCATATTGTTTACTGTTTCCAAATTGTTGGTGGTACCTCACTGCCATCAGTTCAACCCATTTAAAGACATTCTTCGGATGCATACGAAATGAATTCATTTTTGCACTTTCGAGGTATAAACCATTAATAAAATCTTCAATTGGAGCGTCAGCAGCTTTTCCCGAGGAAGTTCGGGGGTTTGAATAATTTTAAGTCTATCTCTTTCATTAAAGTCAATTGTAGGAAGCAGTTCATCAAATTCAGTATTAAGGATGGGACTGAATCCAAAAAAGTCGGCCATTTTTAGCCGGTGCTTTTTGTAGCTTGTTTTTATCGATAATTCTTATGCTATGCTACTTTATCATATGTACTTTGATTATTATTATTGTTCAATTTGTCTTTTCAACTCATGCTGTCTATTTGTTTGGATAACTCTCCATTATATTGACAAATTTAAACCTTTTTTACATCATCTGTAAAACGGCGTGTTTTCTGTTTACACCGGAAGTCTATGTTAATCCCAAAATATGTTTACTAAGTTTTTTCTTGCTAATCAGGGAGTCAAACAAGGAGACAGTTTAAGTCCAACTTTATTTAATATAATTGTTGATGACATAGGAAAATACTTAGATACAAACTCAACTAGTGCAGTTAATTTACATGATCAAAAAGTGAACCATTTATTGTATGCTGATGATTTATTATTGATATCTGAATCTGCAGCTGGTCTCTAGAACTCTCTTGATTCTTTGCTAAAATATAGTGCTGAATGGAAACTGGATGTGAACTTTAAGAAAACAAAAATTATAATTTTCTCTAAAAATAAAGTAAATAAAGAAAACTTGTACTTTTATTACAGTTCTAATGCAATTGAAATCGTTGATTGTTATAGATACTTAGGAGTTGATTTTCATAGCTCTGGAAAATTTATACAGGCAGTGTCAAACCTCTCAGATAAAGCTAAAAAAGCATATTTTGCATTAAAGTCTAAACTCTCATAGAGTGAAAACTTGTCTGTTAAAACTTGGCTCCAGCTTTTTAATTCAATGATAATTCCTATTTTAACTTATGGATCAGAAGTATGGATATCAGAATTCAAACCAAATTTTGAAGCATTAGACAAAAGAAAATAAGAAAAAACACAAAACTCCATATTTAAAAACATGCTTGGGGTTCATGGAAAGTCTTCCAATCTAGCAGTGCGGTGCGAATTGGGCAAATTACCTATTAGCATTAAATGTTATCAACTTATGTATAAATACTATGTGCGTCTCAGTGATACTGGTGAACAGTCTGGTAGTCCACATGAAATTCTCAAGGCTGCTTTTGAAGTGGACACCACTCTCACAAATAGAGAAAATTCATGGTCTAATAAATTATGTGAATTATTAAAATATATTGGAATACCCCTAAACAAGCATTGTAATAGTAGTTTCAAGCAGAAACTATAGATTTCTACAAAAATAAAATTATATTGGAACTATCTAAGATAAAAGATGGAAACTGTGGTAAACTTCTATTTTTTAGTAAAATTTCTCCTAAATTTAAACAACAAGAATATTTGAACTTTAATGTTCCTAAATATCTCATAAAAAACTCACTAAATTAAGAATAAGTGCACACTCATTAGCAATAGAAACTGGTAGGTATGCAAGACCATAATACCCTCTAATGAGAGATTCTGTAAATTTTGCACAAGAAAAATTGAAAATGAGATACACTTTTTGATTGAATGTCCCCAATATAACAAAATTAGATCTAAATATAAAATCAATATTAACTCAAATAATTTGGATGAATATTTTACCAAAATGTTATATCCTATGTCTGAAAAAGAACTAAATAGATATAAGATGTGGTATGAGTGCCAATGAGACAACTCTCCATCCAAGTCAAAATTTATAAAAGTAAACCATTATAGGTCACAGTACGGTCTTCAACACGGAGCCTTGGCTCACACCGAACAGTAAGCTATAAAGGGCCCCAAAAATTGCTTGTGTAAAACCAACGGTCTAATCTAGAAAAAAAGCGAGAAACGAGAAACACTTATGAACCACATCAACAAACGACAACTACTGAACATCAGATTCCTGACTTAGGACAGATGCAAATAAATGCAGCGGGTTTAAACGTTTTAATGGTACCAAACCTTCACCCTTTTTCTGAAACAATAGTGTAACATCACAACATAGAAAGACACACTATAAAATATCAACTGAAATAGCTTAACTCAATCAAAGGACATATTAACACCATTGAACATACACTGAACAAATAAATTTGACCTTTGATACAATGTAAATCTATTTGTATGTATATTGAAGAAGCTCTTGATTTGAGAGACCGCCATACTGTTTCATCAGATAATATTCCTTTATAGTAGTTTGTGCATATACACATATATCTTGTATAGGTGATTGTGTGTTTTAAGTAAAATTATGAAAATTTAGAATACTCGTGATGTGTTTGGTATTAAATAATGAGTTTAGAATGTAATGGTATTCATAGAATATACTTAGAATGTTATAGTTTCCATAGAATTTACTTATGACTTGCTGTTACATATATCTATATTTCATTTATATGTTGTTTTAATATTATTATTGTCTGTATCGGATTACGCCTCTATTGTGCTCTTTCCAATAAATATTGAATTGAATTGAATTATTCTTTCCTACCACAAACGACAAAAATATTTTTCCATCTACCTGTGTCGTGACGCAGACTAATATTCATATTATACAAGTACTATTAAATTGTATTTCTCACATGGCATTTGGCCTGCATTATCTTACACTCGTTAACATTTCGTGAGGCACTTCATCTATGTGTAAATAAAAAAGATATTTTGGAATTCAGGACAACTGGAAAAGTGTCAAAGCCCAAATTTTGTAAAAGGCCTAACACATTAAGATTTTTACCCATGACATACCACTTTTTTTCTCAAACATATTACCTTTATCAGCAAATATATGTGAGGATTTTCTTAACCATTTGTGTAGGTAGTTAACAGGTTCACACTGATAACTGCCCCTAAAAACACCTCATGTTACGAAGTTTTTCCTTATAATTTTTTCAATCTGGGAAAAATTGAATCAAAATATCTGTAACATTTGATGATTTTAAAAGCAAACTAAATATTAAAATGTAATTTACATCATGTGTCATCTACATCTTGATTGATCTCTACAGTCGTTGTGTCATCTACCGCTTGTTGGATCTCAGCAGAAAATGTTAAGCTTTTATTGGTTTATACAGAGGATTGTTCAACAATGTTCTCTTTGGTCAAGATTAGTTAAAAGCGTTGAACTGCGATATTGCCAAAGTTGGGCGTCCGTGCCACGCTCTTTGAACGTTAAGAACCCTTGCAACAACTCTTTGAGGGATCCGTAGGTGGCCTGTTGCAAGGCAAAATTTCTCTCCCTATCCAATATACCCTCATTTTCCAGTGGTAGTCCAAATGTCCCCGACCATCATCCCGGATGGCCTTTATTACTAGACCTACCTATTGTATCTATTGGTTATTTGTACTCGTTCTAAACATGCATGAAATATTTGCCACTGGACGTTAAGCAACCATTAATCTATCAAAAAATATTCTCGTTATCAATTTCGACAACCCCCAAGGGTGACTGGGGAATAGAAGTATGGTCACCGTTGGTCTTCCTCCGACCGGCCCTATCCAATATACCCTCATTTCCTGTGGCAGTCTAAATTTCTCCGACCTTAATCCCTTAATCTATTACAGAACCTACCTATTGTATTTATTGTTAATTTGTTCTCGTCCTGAATATGCATGAAATATTTGCCACTGGACGTTAAGCAACCAACAATCAATCAATCGACTCTTGAAAGTGCATCGGGAACTTGCATATCGGTTCGGCCGCTGAGCTGTAGTTTGGAATAAATTTTCGAAACCAATTAAACATACCTAACGCACGACGTAGCTGTTTAACATTCTGTGGAGGAGGAAATTCATTCAAAGCCCTGACACGGTCGGGAGGTGGTCGGATGCCTTCTTTTGAAATATGGTGTCCTAAAAATATTGCTGACGAATTGGCAAAAGTACATTTCTGTGGATTAAGTTTAAGCCCTGCATTACGGAAACGATCAAAAACTTCTTGAAGATCAGACATATGTTGTTCGAAAGTTTCGGAGCAAATGAGAACGTCGTCTAGATAACATGAGCAAGATTTAAATGTCAAACCTCGTAAAATCTTGTCCATTAACAACTGAAATGAGTTTGGAGCTGTGTGTAAACCCATTGGTACTCTCAAAAACTTGCAAGTCCCGAAACATGTATTAAATGCGGTACATTTCGAACTATTTGGTGACAACTTCATTTGAAAAAATCCACTACTCATGTCTATTGACGCTATATAATTTGGAATTCGTTCCGTAAAGGATTCTGTTAGCTCTTGTATATCCGGAATAAATGATTTAAGAGGCTGCGTTTGGGTTTTTAAATAACGAAAGTCGACACAAAATCTAAACTGTCTTTAACTAGTAGTTTTTTCACTTATTTGTTCAAAAGAAGGTTTCGAACGTTTTGCCACTAAAACAACTGGGCTCGTAATCGGTACCTCTTCGGTTGCGTTGAGTTCACAAATAACACCTTGTTGTAGAAGCTCATCAAGATGGTGTCTCAATACCTCCTTTTTGTGAGGAGTTAATCTATACGGTTTTTGATGTAAAGGTCTCTTTATGGTTTAAGTATGATATGGTGTTGAGCAATATCAGTGCAGCCAAGATTCGGACTATCCGTTGTTACAAATACCTCCTTATTGTCACATAATAAATTATTTAATGCAATCTTTTGATCGTCCTTTAGATTCGGATTAATTTCAAAATTTTCTAGAAATTCGCAATTTATGCTGTCATCTTGTTCAGCTGGACATTGTTTCACTAAATTAATATTTTGTACAACAGGAACATTGTTCGTGCAATTAACATATCGGACCTGGTACTCTTCGGTCAATTGACTAAATTTGGCAATGATTTTACCTTTCGGAATAACAACAGAATTACTGCCGGGATTCAAAATGTTAACGGGTACGGTTCTGTCTTGTGATACAGTAACTACGGCTTTACTAGAAATTAAACCATGTGATAATATCTGAGTACTACTTTCACACATTCCTTGATAACCAAAGTGAATATTTCTCGGTAGTCTACCTCATATTATAATTTCGCTGTGTGGATCTAGAGTAATGCGTTTTCGACATCTTATGTTTGCATGTTTTTGAACAACTTCGGACTCTCCAAAAAATCAATAGCAATTTTATTGTCTTTTAAATACGATGTACCCAAAATAAATGGATGGGACGTTTTCTCCAGTATATACACTTGTAAACAATGTTTATCCCCCTTATAGTACATATTTACTGTAGCAGTACCTTTTACCTGCACATTTTGGTCATTAGTCAACTTTATATTGTCACCATTATTTACATCAATCATCAATTTACACCAATCATTGATTTACACGCTTGTGGAATAGAATTGTATAAACTTGTGGACATAATATTGATTGAACTTCCCTAATCAAGGAGTGCTGCAACTTGTACAGAATGAAATTTAACATGTAAATAGATAAACTTTAGAGTCTGTTTGTGCAATCAAAAAATTTTCGTTGTCAGAGTAAAACTCGGATGTATCATTGTCACTATAACTACTGTTCTCACTAAAGCTAGGTACGATGATGTGCTGATGCTGATTGTCTAATTTTCAATGTTTATGTAGGAAAATCTTACTTTGTGTTCATACACTATTATGACGATGATGTATTAAAGTTATTACTAAATTCGGGTCCCTCCACCATCTAGGGAAGCTAGCTCACATTTTCTGGGTAGGCTGAGGCACATATAAAAACAAACGTTTCTCATCAACATTCTATTCTAATCTCTAAATTCTAATTACAAAACAATATACGGAACATAATATTGAAGAAACTATACAAAGAACGATAACTCTATGAAAACTCACTGACCATGGCATTCTACATTCTAACACTTGAGGGAAACGATCGGATCCCCAGGAGCTGCAAGACGTATCACTCAATTCACTGTCAAATTCTATGCAAGGAAAACAGTTGTCCGTGGGGGCCCAACTGTGATTGTTGGGTCCACCACACCTACGAAATTCATGTGGTCTTGTGTCACTGTCGGCTGATCTCCACTATCTTCTGTAAAAACATGATTAATATTATATACGCAATATTAAAGAGATGCATGCTTGTCTGACAGACTGAATTTCATGTAACCCGTCATGTTTAAAAAAAATCAAAATATTACTAAAACAGTTAAATTTACTTATATTTGTTATGTCTTTAAAAACGAATATTCCTTTTCATTCTACCTTAGGTCTGGGTATTTATTATTCAGATCTTTCCAGACTTAATGTATTCAGATATACATCCTCCTGTCCCTCTAACCCCCAAGGGTGACTGGGGAATAGAAGTATGGTCACCATTGGTCTTCCTCCGACCGGCAGTAAAACCCGTGCTAAAGTGGGGCGTCCGTTTGGCTGTGCGGGATGTACAAATTTGCAGCCACGTCCGGTCAGAATGGGGACGTTAAATCCGATGCCTCGTGTAAAGAGGGTGCCACGCTCTTTGCACGTTAAGAACCCTTGCAACAACTCTTAGAGGGGTCCGTAGGTGACCTGTTGCAAGGCTAAATTTCTGTCCTTATCCAATATACCCTCATTTCCCGTGGCAGTCTAAATTTCTCCGACCATAATCCCTTAATCTATTACAGAACCTACCTATTGTATTTATTGTGAACTTGTTCTCGTCCTGAATATGCATGAAATATTTGCCACTGGACGTTAAGCAACCAACAATCAATCAATCAATCCTGTCCCTCTAAAATTTTGTTCAGGTGGGATGTTGTGAAAAATAACATGTGCAATTAAATTTTTGACAATTTTGCCAAAATATTAAGATGAGAAAATTCAAATAAAAAATACTTCTACAAGGAAAATACAATATTCAGGTGAATAAACATAACTGTCCTCGACCAATGTACATTTTAATAATTAAGCTATAATAAATATTGAATTTACTATGCTTACAATGCCAATTCACATATATATTTGTTGAAAACCAATATGTCTAATTTGTTTTATTTATTTTCCAGAATAACCAGCAGCATGAATAATTTGATGAAGATAAAGAATAAAAAAGGAAAAGCGCTGTATACAACCCCCTGAAGGTCAAAGTAATGAAAGTGTCGCCGAGGAAAACAAATACAAAAAGGAGGGGAAAGATAAATCCTGGACCATCATGTAGCTTGGTGATGTTTCATCAGCAGTCAAGGCTATCGTCTATAACTAGTGCCACAAAAATGTCACTGACAGGAGGTATTGGTGACATACTAGAAAACATCAAAGAGGACGCCATGAAAATCATACCAGAAGAGGTTGAAGCACCATGCAAACCATTAGCTGAGACCAAGCTACTCCCAGTGGCATCATTTGTATCAATAAAAGGGAAAATGTCAAAGGTAATATATCTTCTAGTTCATTTGTACATGCCCCCCAAGGGTGACTGGGGAATAGAAGTATGGTCACCATTGGTCTTCCTCCGACCGGCAGTAAAACCCGTGCTAAAGTGGGGCGTCCGTTTGGCTGTGCGGGATGTACAAATTTGCAGCCACGTCCGGTCAGAATGGGGACGTTAAATCCGATGCCTCGTGTAAAGAGAGTGCCACGCTCTTTGCACGTTAAGAACCCTCGCAACAACTCATTGAGGGGTCCGTAGGTGACCTGTTGCAAGGCTAAATTTCTGTCCCTATCCAATATACCCTCATTTCCCGTGGCAGTCTAAATTTCTCCGACCTTAATCCCTTAATCTTTTACAGAACCTACCTATTGTATTTTTTGTAAACTTGTTCTCGTCCTGAATATGCATGAAATATTTGCCACTGGACGTTAAGCAACCAACAATCAATCAATCAATCATTTGTACATGGTAAGATACCCAATGAGGCACCTATCCACCAGAGACCAAATTAACGACATAGCAGTTTAAATTCTAACAAGACATTCCGCCAGACAAAAGGAATAATACCACCAAATCATAGAACGTCACATCCGGTTGCACACGAAAATAGGTCGAAAAATAATATTCCCTTGAATTTGACAGTTGTAGGTTTTTCATTGCAGTAAAACATTTCTGAGTAATTTCAGTTTTTTGAAAAGTGCAAATTTAACAAAGACTTAATAGGGGAAAATCAATGGTGGTATAACACCAAAATGATTGATTGATTGATTGTTGTTTGCTTTACGCCGCATTAGCACAGAAAGGCTATATTGCGGCGACAGCTAACTCGAATATTATAACAATTTAAGGTATATTTTTAAAATCAGACAAAAGGTCTTTCAATAAACTAAAATTCTAGACTAAAGCAAATTGATTATTTACAAATAAAAATCAACACTAAGATAACGTGATAAAAATTAAAATCGTTTTAAATATAACAATATTTATTTATATTTTATGATATATTCCAATTTCTTTTAAGAATGAAACAATATTTGTAAATGGAACATTATTAAATAAATCATACATATTATTGACATTGAAATGCTTCTTCCGAATATCAGCAAAGTCAATACAATGAATTAAAACATGTTTAATAGTATACTTGCAGTTGCAAGGTACACATTGTGGTTCATCTTCATTTTTTAAAAGATACTCGTGTGTCACTCTAGTATGACCAATTCGGCATCTAGAAACAACACACTGATCTTTTCTGCACATTAAATTATTAAAAGGTTTACCTAAATTAGGTTTAATTTCATGTAATTTGTTACCATCTCTCTTACTCCATTCATTTTCAAAATATTAAAAACATATTCTCTAATATTAGATTTAAAATCGGTATATGGTATATCACAGTTAGATAAAGTGTCACCCAGGGCATTCTTTGCCTCAAGTTCTACAGCTGTGTTTCCATGGATTCCAACATGACTCGGCACCCATAGAAATATTATTTCTTTAAGAAGAATTTTTAAATTCCTCATTACATATAAAATTTTGAGAATTGTTGGGTTTTTAATTTTAGTATTTTGTATAGCTTGTAAGCATGAAAGTGAATCAGAACATATGATAAATTTGGATTTATCTGAAGAAGCAATAAATTTCAAAGCCAAAATTATTGCTTCTGCTTCAGCAGTAAAGATGGATGCAGCAGATGGCAAACAGAGAGTTGCAGCTCTGTCCCTGAAGACAGCAGCAGATGCAACTCTGTCACCATCTTTTGATCCATCAGTATAGACAGTTGAAAAATCTGAATAATTGGCTTTAATTTCAGCATAGTGTTGCTGAATTAAAAGAGGATTTGTTTCATTTTTATTGTGTTTACGGGGATCAAATATCATTTTTGGTTTGGGAAGTTCCCATGGAGGACATTTGCAAGTTTCAACTTGAGCAACAGATTTTAAATCAAAAGTAGCTAAATGTGGTTTTAAACGTATACCTAACGGAGGAATTTTGTTTTCATGTTTTGCAAAAATATCTTCTTAAATTGGATTAAAAACACAGCTGTAGGCAGGATTATCTGAATAGGCTTTTAGTTTGCCAGCATATTGAAGTCCAAGCTTCAAACGTCTGTCAAAAAGTGAATGCTCATCAGCCTCTACATACAGACTCTCAACCGGTGAGGTTTTAAATGCGCCAAGACAGAGACGCAAACCCTGGTGATGCACAGCATCGAGAATCTGTATGTAGGACTTCCGTGCAGAGCCATACACTATAGAGCCATAATCTAGTTTGGATCTAACTAGAGATCTATATAAATTAAGTAAAATGTTGCGATCAGCACCCCAGTCGGTGCTGCCGACAACTTTTAAAATATCTAATGCTTTTAAACATCTTGATTTTAACATTTTGATATGGGGGAGAAAGGTTAAATTTTTATCAAAAACTAACCCTAGAAATTTATTTTCATCAACCATTTTAATTGGGTTTCCATATAAAGTGAGTTCTGGATCAAGATGCAATTTCCTTTTGTTACAAAAATGCATCCCGACCGTTTTTGAAGTAGAAAATTTAAAACCGTTTTCCGAGGCCCATTTTTCAATTCTTCCAAGACATAATTGTAATTGTCTTTCTATGTTATTCATATTTTTACCTCTGTAACATATTAGAAAATCATCAACGTACAATGAACCTTCAATATTACTTTTTAAAACTTCAACAAGGCTGTTGATTTTAACACTAAATAATGTAACTGATAAAATACTCCCCTGAGGGACACCCATCTCTTGATCGTACAGATCAGACATGGTTGAATTTACTCTAACATTAAATTGTCTGTTTGACAGAAAATTCGAAATAAAATTTGGCATATTGCCTTTCAACCCCATATCAAACAGATCTTTTAAAATACCATACTTCCATGCAGTATCATAGGCCTTTTCAAGATCGAAAAAGACCGACACCACATGTTCATTTTTTCGCAAAACCATTACGGACAAATGATTCGAATCGAACAAGATGATCAAGACCTTGTCGGAATCCACACTGGATATGGGCTAAAAGCCCATTTGATTCCAGGAACCAAACAAGGCGATCGTTTACCATCCGTTCTAGTGTTTTACAGACATAACTGGTAAGAGCAATTGGCCGATAATTAATAGGATCCGTGTGATCTTTACTTGGTTTTGGAATAGGCACGACGGTTGCAAGCTTCCAGATTGATGGTAAATCACCAGATTCCCAGATGTTATTCATGAGCTGCAAAAGAGCTTCCAGCGAGGAATCTGGCAAGTGTTTTAAGAGTTGGTAGTGAATATTATCAGGTCCACAAGCTGTATCATGGGCTTTTGACAGAGATGTTTTAAGTTCTTCAAGAGAAAAGAGTATATTATAATTTTCACCATTTTTTGATTTAAAGTTCAACTTTATTTTTTCTTTTTGCTTTTTAACTTTTTTAAAATCTTCCCTGTAGTAGTTAGAAGAAGAAGATTTCGCAAAAGTTTCACCAAGCTTGTTGGCAATATCCTTTTCAGATGTTAATAAATCATTGCCATGTTTTAAATGTTTTACTGTGGCTTTAAAATTTTTACCTTTGATCTTTTGTATCATGTTCCATACTTTTGTCATCGGAGTGCGAGATGTTATCCCCGATACAAATTTCTTCCAAGACGTTCGTCGTGCTTGCCTACAAGTCCGACGTGCCTTAGCGCGAAAAATACGGAAATTACTCAAGTTTTCCGTCGTTGGTTGTTGATTAAACCGTCTTTCAGATTTTTTACGGTCATCTATTGCTTGATCACAAGCGTCATCAAACCATGGTTTGCTGGGATGTTTCGGATTTGCCGAGGTCTTAGGAATAGTTCTGTCAGCAATTGACGTTAAAACTGTATTAAAAGTTAAAATTGGATCTTGTACAGTCTCAAACATCTTTGACTGAAGTTCCGCTTGACAGAGATTCTCAAACAAGCACCAGTCCGCCTTGTCAAGTTTCCATCGTGGTACTCTCTGTTGGGCACAAGTAAAAAGATGTTCAAGTACTATTGGAAAGTGATCACTTCCACATAGATCATCATGAACACGCCATGAATAATCCAGAAGAAGAGAGGGATCGCAAATAGTGATATCAATAGCAGAATAAGACCCGTTTCCAGGATGAAGATAAGTATTAGATCCATCATTAAAAATGCATAATCCTTCTTGAGAGACAAAGTCCTCAATGATCTTACCTTTGGCATTATGAGACTTGCTTCCCCACAAGGGATTGTGGGCATTGAAGTCGCCCATAAGTATAAATGGTGAGGGTAATTGATCAGTGAGGTTTTTGAGTTTTGCTTTATCTATAATTGAATTGGGTGGAATGTATATACAACATAATGTAATTGTTTTATCTAATGATAAACGAATTGCAACTGCTTGCAGATCCGTGGTGAGTTGGACTGTGCTATGAATGACGTTGTCCTTCACAAAAATGGATGATCCGCCTGCAGCACGTTCATCTACCTTAGAAAATGTGCTATACATGTTGTATCCTTTTAAAGATATATTGTCACTTTCTTTTAGATGAGTTTCTTGAAGACAAAATGCAATAGGTAAAAAAGACTGAACTAGAAGCGTTAACTCGAGAAGATTTATTTTAAGACCTCGGCAATTCCATTGGATGATATTAGTCATGTTTTGTTAATAGACGGGCGAATGCTATCGAGTTTGCCAGCATTCTTATTTCGCCCACCCTGAGATTGTAATCTTTCGGGTGGCGGAACACTTTCGATTTCCATTTCTGATTCGTCGTTAAGTGTTGAAAATCTGTTGTGTGAGGAGAGTCGTCGATCTCCAGGACCATGCGCAGCTGGTTTTACTCCGCCTCGACCACTACCCCGCGACCTCGAATCAGAAGACTTCTGAGAGGATGTATTTGCTGGCATCTTTGGGGGGACATCCTTCTGTTCTGGAGAACGAAGAGGAGACGGGGCTTTAGAAGACTTTGTACTGGATGCAGATGATAAACTAGTTTTATTAGATGCAGATGAAGGAGGACTATTGGAGATGGAAGAATCATCTATGTCACTGGGAAGATCCCAGACAGATTCACCGCCCCAACTGTCTGATTTAACTGTATTTTTTTTATTTGATTTCTTTATTTGATTTTTTTTAGATGATGACATTGAGCTCTGAAAGGAAGATTGAGTTGACTGAGTACTGGTTTTAGAAGGTGTTGGTTTTCTTGGAATTAATATTTTATCGGTAGGTTCTGTTTCAACAGGCAGCATTGTAAATGTCTCAGCATCAATTGGCCAGGTCATGCGAGTTTGTGTGTGCTCGTGACTGAATGAGCGGACAACTTTGCTGGCGTACGATGGTCTGTTCGAAACAAGGAGATCATTCGAAACAGAAGCTATCTGTTTAGCTTCTGGGTAACTGATGTTTCTTTCTGTTTTAATTTTGATAATATTTTTTTCTTTAAGGTAAACAGGGCACTCCCTAGATGATGAAAAATGGGATTCACCACAGTTTACGCATTTAGAAGATTCAGAGCTACAGGTTGTTCCCTCGTGTCCTTCGTCAGAACACTTGAAGCATCTCTGCGTACCACGACATTGTTTGCTTCCATGACCAAACTTTTGACAAGTGAAGCATCGAATTGGGTTAGGGATAAACCTGTCAACTCTGATTCCGAAGCAACCTAAAGTAATAGATGGAGGAGGAGTTGGAGTTCTAAATGTCAAAAGATATGTATTTAATTTGATTATATTTCCATTCTTTTTTATTTGAAATCTAACAACATCAGTTACACCTTGGCTTGAAAGTTCCTCACAGATTTCTTCCACGGTAAGGTCACCAAGGTATTGACTTCTGTCTCGAATGATCCCCTTACAGCTGTTCAAACTGTTGTGAGGAGAGGCAGAAACAGGAAAGTTTGATTGATTGATTGTTGGTTGCTTAACGTCCAGTGGCAAATATTTCATGCATGTTCAGGACGAGAACAAGTTAACAATAAATACAATAGGTAGGTCCTGTAATAGAGGCCGTTCGGGATAAAGGTCGGGAAAATTTGGACTGCCACGGGAAAATGAGGGTATATTGGATAGGGACAGAAATTTAGCCTTGCAACAGGCCACCTACGGACCCCTCAAAGAGGTGTTGCAAGGGTTCTTAACGTGCAAAGAACGTGGCACTCTCTTTACACGAGGCATCGGATTTAACGTCCCCATTCTGACCGGACGTGACTGCGAACTTGTACATCCCGCACAGCCAAACGGACGCCCCACTTTAGCGAGAGTTTTACCGTCGGTCGGAGGAAGACCAATGGTGACCATATTTCTATTCCCCAGTCACCCTTGGGGGGGAGGAAAGTTTGTAATTGTTGTCAGTGTAAGCAAATTTGTTGATTGGAACATTCAACCAACAAATTGCCTGATCTCATTTTTGAAACTTTTTTTACAGTACCAGCAACGCTTTGAATTTGTTTGTGAATCACAAAGGGAGATATTTTGGAAATTTCATCTGTTCCTTTTATTACAATAAATCTGGGCCAACTGTCATCTTCCTGAAAGGGCACTGAATCATCACATTTTCTTTTTTTATGTATTAAAGCTGATTTAGAGGGTTGGTTTTGTTGTGCCATAGGAAATGAGAAAGATTCACCATTCTTGTCATCCACCCACCTCGGAGTGCCTACAAGGGCGATGCTGTGTTTCCGTGGCGAGCCGGGGTCAAGTGCTAATACTGAAAACGAGCTCCAAGTATAACATGTATAACGTAGCTGGTCCCCAAAATTAGCACCCAAGATCCACTGCGGAAAGCACCAGATGTTCCAAGAATAGTATACTCAAGCAGAGCGTATCCATCAAACGAAATAGAAAGCGTACCACTTGATTGACCCATGAGCCATCGCCTTCTTCAGTTATCCGAAATATAAATAGCTTAATTTAAAACACATGTGTATATAATGAAAATTGTTACAAGAAAGCTTATTGTTGAGGATTAACTGAAGGGCTCGACATGACCAGCCGATTGATCGAACCGGGTCCATCCGACCTCCCGTTTAGATGATATTGGAGCCAAAGCAGCTTATTGAACTATAGTCTTGTCCGTCCGGGTATTTTCTGACCGTAAGGAGTCTGGCTACAGCCCTCATCCGCAAGGATCTCGTCAACCAACGACACGGGTAGCAACCCACGGCTAACGGGTTGGAGAGCCTATTTTATTCAAAACATCGGGCAACTCGTACGATGTTCGGATCACTTCAGTCTGGTCTCTATCCTTCGACCTGTCCAGCATGGGTAACCCTACCAGGAGACGAAGCTCCAACTGGCATAGCTCTAGGGGTCACTGAGACACGCAAGCCCCCCGACCACGGCAAGGATAGCGATCCACCGGGGGGAACACCAAAATGACATGGCAGTTAATTAATCATTTCATATATTATACAAGACTTAAAGAAAATATCTGATAGCCTATAACAGTTTCAGTTAATGAACTGTTCGCATTGTTAATAATAGATAAAAACAAATATAAACCATGACTAATAAAATACAATTATAAAATTCTAACAGGAAGCAGTAGTCAAATAGAAAAGGTGATTTCTAAAAAGTAAAATCACAAAAATACTGAACTCCTAGGAAAATTCAAAACGGAAAGTCCCTAATCAAATGGCAAAATCAAAAGCTCAAACACATCAAACGAATGGATAACAACTGTCATATTGCTGACTTGGTACAGGCATTTTCTTATGTAGAAAATAGTGGATTAAACCTGGTTTTAAAGCGCTAAACCTCTCACTTGTATGACAGTCGCATCAAATTCCTTTATATTGGAAACGATGTGTGAACAAAACAGACACAATAGGTAAAAATGTCACAAATAAGGGTACAGCAGCAACACGAACCCCATCAAAAACCGGGGGTGATCTCATGTGCTCCTGAAGGGCAAGCAGATCCCGCTACACGTGTGGCCTTCGCCGTGTTGCTCATGTTATTACAAAGCCGGTAAAAAGTCTAATTCGGTGGGTCACATTCATGAAAGGGGAACGGGAATGTAGTTACGACATAAGGAACATATCCGATATCATCTGTGAAACGGATATTCCATAACGGTCAACCACCTCGTGAAGGCGTCCGTAAAATTTTCGAAGTGATGATTTCAACTTTACTATTTGGAACTCTTGGTTAAGAAAAGGTCACAATTGGGAAGCTACAATCACCTCTTTTGTCGTAAAGTTTTGTTTTCAACCGACCCTCACTGTCAATTTCTAGATGTAAGTCCTAATCAAATGGCAAAATCAAAAGCTCAAACACATTAAACGAATGGATAACATCCTCATTTAATAATAATTTTGTTGGGGAGAATCAAAGATTAGAAGTCTGTAAATTTGAGTTGATAACTACCAAAAACACACCTCATTTATTTGTTTTGCCACAATTTGAAATTTAGACTACTTTGAGAAAGACAATAGGACAAAGGCTTCATTCACAATCGTTAACAAATAGATCTGTATTTTGTGCTGATCCATGGTAAAGCAAACACCAATCAATCAAGATATTATGAACACAGTTTATTGGTATGTTGATAAATGTTAATCATTTAACTTTCTTTGTAGATTGATGATGTGCAGCAAAGAAACTTACAGGCAGGGGAACAGGTTCCTGTTCGAAACATCTGCTTAAAAAAAAGTGTGGAAGGCAAAATAACACTTTGTAGGGACCTTACACAATTGCCATTGTTTGTTTGGCAAATTTGGAGACTTAACTTCTTCTGGAATGGGACCTGTTTTAATAGTCTCTCCAACACTACTATCACAGTAAGTAGTTTAGCAAATTTTATATCAACCCTCTAAGACTAGACATACCTGGTGTTCAGTCGACTATTGGTGCGTCTTTCAGTCCCTAGTCCGTACCAACAGCGACGTGAAGGGGTGGCTTAACAGCGTCACCACCAGGGGACCAGTACCTTGTTATTCCTTGGTTACATAACTATTTAAAAAAAGCTTCCGACATTTCGTTGCAACTAAAGATGGTTTCAGAAGGCAAGCTTCAAAGGTACCAGCGTGGTTTCTGAAGGCAAGATTCAAAGGTACCAGCGAAAGCAGAGTCGACCGACCTAGGGCCATCTTTTTGCACTGTGGGATTAGTATTGCAATAACAGCTTGTACGCCTCCAGACTGATTTAAAAATGTGCCTGTGTGTACGGACCTCCACCAAAGTGACTTTAATTGTTAGAACTTATAGTGCTGCCTGTATAAATGTTATATGTTAAAATTACAGTATTTAAATGTTATAATTACAGTATTTAAACTTTCATTACTATCATATGTTCACCTTTCATTCAAATCTAGTGCCGTTAATATATCTATAAACAGTTGAACGGATTTGTAATAACATAAGCAACACGACGGGTGCCACATGTGGAGCAGGATCTGCTTACCCTTCCGGAGCACCTGAGATCACTACCAGTTTTTGGTGGGGGTTCGTGTTGCTTAGTCTTTAGTTTTCTATGTTGTGTCATCTGTACTATTATTTGTCTGTTTGTCTTTTTATTTTTGGCCATGGCGTTGTCAGTTTGTTTTCGATTTATGAGTTTGACTGTCCCTCTGGTATCTTTCGTCCCTCTTTTTGAATATAATTATAATGATTATAATAAATAAAATTAATTTCCAAAATGTGTTTTATTGAAAAAGAATACTATCGGAACTATGCATTACACTAAAACTAGTACATGAATGGTGAAATCTATTAAATCAATTTTAATCCATCAGATAGCTATCCAAATTACTAAGCGGCAATACAATCTTCACAAATAAACAACAAAAAGATAATTCTTCGAAGATACAGTAATGTCGTAAATAGTGCAGGAATCATATTGATAATTTGTGTGGAAATATACAACGCAACACAGGTAAATGAATACGAATTTTGTCGTTGTTATTACGAAAAGTTTTTTGAAGTCTCATATATTCACTCATTTAAGACTCCTAAGTTATTTTTATTTTGTATGTTGGAATATAAATATGGTGTTTACACTTAGGTTATTGAACTATAATCAAACCTGCTCTAAGGTGAATAGAAATATGGTCATTACAGGTTGTCTTAAAACATTGTAGCCAATCACCAACAGATAAACACATTAATGAGAAAAACAATGTACCATTTTTGAAATAACCAGTATAACAAAGGAAAAAAGTCACGTTCAGTTTATTCAACAAAAAAGTCTTCTTTCGGTGTAATACCACCAAATCATAGTACGTCACATCCGGTTGCATAGGACAAAAGGTCGAGAAAAATATTCCCTTGAATTTGACTGTTGTAGGTAATCAATCCTACATTTCATTGCAGTAAAACATTTTTGGGTCATAAACATATATCTTGCGTATTTCAAAGCACCATTATTTTTTTATTTTAGAAACTTGAGGTTACATGGTTAACAAAGCTTGTACATAGGTTAAATAGAGGTGACAATTTGATTGGTTAACTTCCTGTGATGGTTATTTTCTTATATGCAATGAAATGTTATGTAAATTTTTTTCTATGGTACTGGACAGGATAAAACTTTACTCATGCTGAGTATTTCTTTATTTGAAAGAAAAAAATAAACCCAGTATCTGTGAACTATGGGCACATTCTTGTTTTACAAGTACAATACGTGGCTAAACTATCAGCAAACAGAAAATTGCGCCATATCAGAAGTCTGAACTGAATTGCTTATATACTACAACTCGACTTTATCAAGCCAAGTATGGTATTGTTCTCTTTCATTGATTGATTGATTGATTGTTGGTTGCTTTACGCCGCATTAGCACAACAAGGCTATATCGCGGCGAGAGCTAATTCGAATACTTTTTACAATTTAAAGCATATTCTTAAAATCAGACAAAAGGTCCTTCAATAAACTAAAATTCTAGATTAAAGCAAATTGATTATTTACAAATAAAAATGAACATTAAGATAACGTGATAAAAATTTTAAATCGTTTTAAATATAATAACATTTTTATATTTTAGAATATATTCCAACTTCTTTTAAAAATGAAACAATATTTGTAAATGAAACATTATTAAATAAATCATACATATTATTGACATTGAAATGCTTCTTACGAATATCAGCAAAGTCAATACAATTGATTAAAACATGTTTAATAGTATACTTGCAGTTGCAAGGTATACATTGTGGTTCTACTTCATTTTTTAAAAGATATTCGTGTGTTATTCTAGTATGACCAATACGACATCTAGAAATAACACACTGATCTTTTCTGCACATAAAATTATTGAAAGGTTTACATAAATTAGGTTTAATTTCATGTAATTTATTACCATCTTTTTTACTCCATTCATTTTTCAATATATTAAAAACATATTCTCTAATATTAGATTTAAAATCGGTATATGGTATATCACAGTTAGATAAAGGGTCACCCAGGGCATTCTTTGCCTCAAGGTCTACAGCTGTGTTTCCAAGGATTCCAACATGACTCGGCACCCATAGAAATAATATTTCTTTAAGAAGAATTTTTAAATTCCTCATTACATATAAAATTTTGAGAATTGTTGGGTTTTTAATTTTAGTATTTTGTATAGCTTGTAAGCATGAAAGTGAATCAGAACATATAATAAATTTGGATTTATCTGAAGAAGCAATAAATTTCAAAGCCAAAATTATTGCTTCTGCTTCAGCAGTAAAGATCGATGCATCAGATGGCAAACGGAGAGTTGCAGCTCTGTCCCTGAAGACAGCAGCAGATGCAACTCTGTCACCATCTTTTGATCCATCAGTATAGACAGTTGAAAAATCTGAATAATTGGCTTTGATTTCAGCATAGTGTTGCTGAATTAAAAGAGGATTTGTTTTATTTTTATTGTGTTCACGGAGATCAAATATCATTTTTGGTTTGGGAAGTTCCCATGGAGGACATTTGCAAGTTTCAACTTGAGCAACAGATTTTAAATCAAAAGAAGCTAAATGTGGTTTTAAACGTATACCTAACGGGGGAATTTTATTTTCATGTTTTGCAAAAATATCTTCATAAATTGGATTAAAAACACAGCTGTAGGCAGGATTATCTGAGTAGGCTTTTAGTTTGACAGCATATTGAAGTCCAAGCTTCAAACGTCTGTTAGAGAGTGAGTGCTCATCAGCCTCTACATACAGACTCTCAACTGGTGAGGTTTTAAATGCGCCAAGACAGAGACGCAAACCCTGATGATGCACAGCATCGAGAATCTGTATGTAGGTCTTCCTTGCAGAGCCATACACTATAGAGACATAATCTAGTTTAGATCTAACTAGAGATCTATATAAATTAAGTAAAATGTTGCGATCAGCACCCCAGTCGGTGCTGCCGACAACTTTTAAAATATCTAATGCTTTTAAACATTTCGATTTTAACATTTTGATATGGGGTAGAAAGGTTAACTTTTTATCGAAAATTAACCCAAGAAATTTGGTTTCATCAACCATTTTAATTGGGTTGCCGTACAAAGTGAGTTCTGGATCAAGATGCAATTTCCTTTTGTTACAAAAATGCATCCCGACCGTTTTTGAAGTGGAAAATTTAAACCCATTTTCCGAGGCCCATTTTTCAATTCTTCCAAGACATAACTGTAATTGTCTTTCTATGTTATTCATATTTTTGCCTCTATAACATATTAAAAAGTCATCAACATACAATGAACCTTCAATATTACTTTTTAAAACTTCAACAAGGCTGTTGATTTTAAGACTAAATAATGTAACAGATAAAATACTGCCCTGAGGGACACCCATCTCTTGATCATACAGATCAGACATGGTTGAATTTACTCTAACATTAAATTGTCTGTTAGATAAAAAATTCGAAATAAAATTTGGCATATTGCCTTTCAACCCCATATCAAACAGATCTTTTAAAATACCATACTTCCATGTAGTATCATAGGCTTTTTCTAGATCGAAAAAGACCGACACTACATGTTCATTTTTCGCAAAACCATTACGGACAAATGATTCGAATCGAACAAGATGGTCAAGAGTACTGCGACCTTGGCGGAATCCACACTGGATATTGGCTAAAAGCCCATTGGATTCCAGGAACCAAACAAGGCGATCATTAACCATCCGTTCTAGTGTTTTACAGACACAACTGGTAAGAGCAATTGGCCGATAATTAATAGGATCCGTGTGATCTTTACTTGGTTTTGGAATAGGCACGACGGTTGCAAGCTTGTTATTCATAAGCTGCAAAAGAGCTTCCAGCGAGGAATCTGGCAAGTGTTTTAACAGTTGGTAGTGAATATTATCAGGCCCAAAAGCTGTATCATGGGCTTTTGATAGAGATGTTTTAAGTTCTTCAAGAGAAAAGAGTTTATTATAATTTTCACCATTTTTTGATTTAAAGTTTAATTTAATTTTTTCTTTTTGTTTTTTAACTTTTTTAAAATCTTCCCTGTAGTTGTTAGAAGAAGAAGATTTCGCAAAAGTTTCACCAAGCTTGTTGGCAATATCCTTTTCAGATGTTAATAAATCATTGCCATTTTTTAAATGTTTAACTGTGGCTTTAGAATTTTTACCTTTTATCTTTTGTATCATGTTCCATACTTTTGTCATCGGAGTGCGAGATGTTATCTCCGAGACAAATTTCTTCCAAGACGTTCGTCGTGCTTGCCTGCAAGTCCGCCGTGCCTTAGCGCGAAAAACACGGAAATTACTCAAGTTTTCTGTCGTTGGTTGTTGGTTGAACCGTCTTTCAGATTTTTTACGGTCACCTATTGCTTGATCACAAGCATCATCAAACCATGGTTTGCTGGGATGTTTCGGATTTGCCGAGGTCTTAGGAATAGTTCTGTCAGCAATTGACGTTAAAACTGTATTAAAAGTTAACAACTCTTTGAGGGGTCCGTAGGTGACCTGTTGCAAGGCTAAATTTCTGTCCCTATCCAATATACCCTCATTTCCCGTGGCAGTCTAAATTTCTCCGACCTTAATTCCTTAATCTATTACAGAACCTACCTATTGTATTTATTGTGAACTTGTTCTCGTCCTGAATATGCATGAAATATTTGCCACTGGACGTTAAGCAACCAACAATCAATATTAAAAGTTAGAATTGGATCTTGTACAGTCTCAAACATCTTTGACTGAAGTTCCGCTTGACAGAGATTCTCAAACAAGGACCAATCCGCCTTGTCAAGTTTCCAACGTGGTACTCTCTGTTGGGCAGAAGTAAAAAGATGTTCAAGTACTATTGGAAAGTGATCACTTCCACATAGATCATCATGAACACGCCATGAATAATCCAGAAGAAGAGAGGGATCGCAAATAGTGATATCAATAGCAGAATAAGACCCGTTTCCAGGATGAAGATAAGTATTAGATCCATTATTAAAAATGCATAATCCTTCTTGAGAGACAAAGTCCTCAATGATCTTACCTTTGATATTATGAGACTTGCTTCCCCACAAGGGGTTGTGTGCATTGAAGTCGCCCATAAGTATAAATGGTGAGGGTAATTGATCAGTGAGGTTTTTGAGTTTAGCTTTATCTATAATTGAATTGGGTGGAATATATATAGAACATAATGTAATTGTTTTATCTAATGATAAACGAATTGCAACTGCCTGCAGATCCGTGGTGAGTTGGACTGTGCTATGAATGACGTTGTCCTTCACAAAAATGGATGATCCGCCTGCAGCACGTTCATCTACCTTAGAAAATGTGCTATACATGTTGTATCCTTTTAAAGATACATTGTCACTTTCTTTTAAATGAGTTTCTTGAAGACAAAATGCAGTAGGTAAAAATGACTGAACTAGAAGCGTTAACTCGAGAAGATTTATTTTAAGACCTCGGCAATTACATTGGATGATATTAGTCATGATTTGTTAATAGACGGGCGAATGCTATCGAGTTTGCCAGCATTCTTATTTCGCTCACCCTGAGATTGTAAACTTTCGGGTGGCGGAACACTTTCGATTTCCATTTCTGATTCGTCGTTAAGTGTTGAAAATCTGTTGTGTGAGGAGAGTCGTCGATCTCCAGGACCATGCGCAGCTGGTTTTACTCCGCCTCGACCCCTACCCCGCGACCTCGAATCAGAAGACTTCTGAGAGGATGTATTTGCTGGCTTCTTTGGGACATCCTTCTGTTCTGGAGAACGAAGAGGAGACGGGGCTTTAGAAGACTTTGTACTAGATGCAGAAGATAAACTAGTTTTATTAGATGCAGATGAAGGAGGACTATTGGAGATGGAAGAATCATCTATGTCACTGGGAAGATCCCAGACAGATTCACCGCCCCAACTGTCTGATTTAACTGTATCTTTTTTATTTGATTTCTTTTTTTCATTATTTTTAGATGATGACATTGAGCTCTGTAAGGAAGATTGAGTTGACTGAGTACTGGTTTTAGAAGGTGTTGGTTTTCTTGGAACTAATATTTTATCGTTAGGTTCTGTTTCAACAGGCAGCATTGTAAATGTCTCAGCATCAATTGGCCAGGTCATGCGAGTTTGTGTATGCTCGTGACTGAATGAGCGGACAACTTTGCTGGCGTACGATGGTCTGTTCGAAACAAGGAGATCATTCGAAACAGAAGCTATCTGTTTAGCTTCTGGGTAACTGATGTTTCTTTCTGTTTTAATTTTGATAATATTTTTTTCTTTAAGGTAAACAGGGCAGTCCCTAGATGATGAAAAATGGGATTCACCACAGTTTACGCATTTAGAAGATTCAGAGCTACAGGTTGTTCCCTCGTGTCCTTCGTCAGAACACTTGAAGCATCTCTGCGTACCACGACATTGTTTGCTTCCATGACCAAACTTTTGACAAGTGAAGCATCGAATTGGGTTAGGGATAAACCTGTCAACTCTGATTCCGAAGCAACCTAAAGTAATAGACGGAGGAGGAGTTGGAGTTCTAAATGTCAAAAGATATGTATTTAATTTGATTATATTTCCATTCTTTTTTATTTGAAATCTAACAACATCAGTTACACCTTGGCTTGAAAGTTCCTCACAGATTTCTTCCACGGTAAGGTCACCAAGGTATTGACTTCTGTCTCGAATGATCCCCTTACAGCTGTTCAAACTGTTGTGAGGAGAGGCAGAAACAGGAAAGTTTGTAATTGTTGTCAGTGTAAGCAAATTTGTTGACTGACTTTTGTTGGAACATTCAACCAACAAATTGCCTGATCTCATTTTTGAAACTTTTTTTACAGTACCAGCAACGCTTTGAATTTGTTTGTGAATCATAAAGGGAGATATTTTGGAAATTGGTTTTTCATCTGTTTCTTTTATTACAATAAATCTGGGCCAACTGTCATCTTCCTGACAGGGCACTGAATCATCACATTTTCTTTTTTTATGTATTAAAGCTGATTTAGAGGGTTGGTTTTGTTGTGCCATAGGAAATGAGAAAGATTCACCATTCTTGTCATCCACCCACCTCGGAGTGCCTACAAGGGCGATGCTGTGTTTCCGTGGCGAGCCGGGGTCAAGTGCTAATGCTGAAAACGAGCTCCAAGTATAACATGTATAACGTAGCTGGTCCCCAAAATTAGCACCCAAGATCCACTGCGGAAAGCACCAGATGTTCCAAGAATAGTATACTCAAGCAGAGCGTATCCATCAAGCGAAATAGAAAGCGTACCACTTGATTGACCCATGAGCCATCGCCTTCTTCAGTTATCCGAAATATAAATAGCTTAATTTAAAACACATGTGTATATAATGAAAATTGTTACAAGAAAGCTTATTGTTGAGGATTAACTGAAGGGCTCGACATGACCAGCCGATTGATCGAACCGGGTCCATCCGACCTCCCGTTTAGATGATATTGGAGCCAAAGCAGCTTATTGAACTATAGTCTCGTCCTTCCGGGTATTTTTCTGACCGTAAGAAGTCTGGCTACAGCCCTCATCCGCAAGGATCTCGTCAACCACCGACACGGGTAGCAACCCACGGCCAACGGGTTGGAGAGCCTATTTTATTTAAAACATCGGGCAACTCATACGATGTTCGGATCACTTTAGTCTGGTCTCTACCCTTCGACCTGTCCAGCATGGGTAACCCTACCAGGAGACGAAGCTCCAACTGGCATAGCTCTTGGGGTCACTGAGACACGCAAGGCCCCCGACCACGGCAAGGATAGCGATCCACCGGGGGGTGTTCTCTTTCATAGAAGCCAAGTAAACTCTGACGAAATAATGTTCATGTACATAGAGCAGTTAATTTTCAAACTATCAGCAAACAGAAAGTACCGCTGATCTAAAAATTGCCAACACTCTACAACTAAACATAATCGAGATTACTGTAAATTAATTCCATAAAACGAAAAATAAAATCATTCATCTTTGAATAATTTTTATATGACTGAAAACTCTTTGGGGTTTCGTCTAAGGCTATGATGTTGTCGTCGGCGGCGTCGTCGTCGTCCGAAGACACATTTGGTTTCCGGACAATAACTTTAGTTAAAGTGAATGAATATCTGAAATTTTACAAGAAGGTTCAATACCACAAAAGGAATGTCGGGATTTATTTTGGCGGCAATGGTACCAACAGTTAAGGAATTGGGGGTCAAAAACAAACATTTTTGTAGTTTCGAATGGATAACAACTGTCATATTCCTAACTTGGTACAGGTATTTTCTTATGTACAATATAATGGATTAAACCTGGTTTTATAAACCCTGACTTGTATGACTGTCGCATCAAATTCCATTATATTGACAACGACACAAGTTTCTATTTACTACTACAAGTTTCAATCAACTACTTCATGTATTATATAAGCTTCTATCAGCCATAACACAAGTCTCTATCTACTTCTATTATATAATAACTGACAAAATTGAAGAAAATAATGTTAAGGGTTATTCCAGTAAAAATATCTACTAAACTGGGCTTTAAGGGAAAAACATACCATCATTACTGAGGTCGTTTTGGTAAGCTATACAGAAATTCACCAGTGCTTACAATTTTGTGGGTAGTACCCTTCAATATATTAAGACGGAATCCTGAGTGGAAGTGGATATTAACTGGAATAATCCCTAGTCATTTTGCTATACAATGGTAATTGTTATGCCTCGTGCATAGATTTTGCGTAACAGATAACCAAAGTAGATTATTCAAACTTTAATACATCTACAGGATGATGGTAAAAAACTGAAAATACAAAGATAATCACTTTTACAATTCTGAAAATTACGTACGTTTAACAATTTTAAGACACAAATGGCTTTCCATACTTTAAAATTTTCACGAGCGAGGATATTTATAGAAATTACAATAAACCTTTAAAATGACTAATTAATGTTCAATAATGGATTAATTGAATGCCTTAGTGTATGTTATAATGAAAAACAACTGTTTGTATAGTTTGTAAGCGTTCTAATAAATGTTCTTTGTGTTGTGGGTCAACGCACATATTCTTTGAAGATACGCCTCGAAAACATAAAAACAGGTAAACAACCAAAGTCACATCTTCTGTGCTGATTTATAAAAAGAAGGTAAATGTTCAGATATATACAAAGAGTTCAACTTACGCCGTGGTTGGCTCAAGATTTCAATTTCAGTTAATGTCCGACATGGAACGGATTCCATAACAAAGAGCGATAATTCCAAAAAAGTACATATGGAGCGCCGGTGACATTACAGTAATATGTAATATATCAAAACTTTCTGAAAAAGCTTTCATGAAAATAGACCATTTTTGTCATTGTTATCACTATGAAGGTGATGCTGGTGTTTTACATACCAAATCTTTAATGGTGTTGTTGTTAGGATTGATTGATTGATTGTTGGTTGCTTAACGTCCAGTGGCAAATATTTCATGCATATTCAGGACGAGAACAAATTAAAAATAAAAACAATAGGTAGGTTCTGTAATAGAGGCGTCTGGGATTGAGGTCGGAGAAATTTAGACTGCCACGGGAAATGAGGAAATATTGGATAGGGGCAGAAATTTAGCCTTGCAACAGGTCACCTACGGACCCCTCAAAGAGTTGTTGCAAGGGTTCTTAACGTGCAAAGAGCGTGGCACTCTCTATACACGAGGCATCGGATTTAACGTCCCCATTCTGACCGGACGTGGCTGCAAATTTGTACATCCCGCACAGCCAAACGGACGCCCCACTTTGGCGAGGGTTTTACCGCCGGTCGGAGGAAGACCAATGGTGACCATACTTCTATTCCCCAGTCACCCGTGGGGGTTTGTTGTTAGGAGAATATTTGATATCAATTGGTACAATCTGTAATATCTTCACCATCATGTCGGTTGGATCAAACAAAATGGTATCATCTAACCCGCGACTAGTTAGCATGTTTTGGATTGCAGGTGCAAATAGGGTGATTTTTCTATTGCTTCCTATCTGTTGACATGGCTCATTCTAAATAAATACAAAATGAAACTGTTAACCGGAGCGAGTGTTTTTTTGGAATCACTCCAAAGTCGCAAGCAATAAGACAATAGAGATAATATATTCATTTTACACCTAGGTGTCCGTTCATATTGAAATTGTTTATTAGGAACGACACAATTGAATAGGTTTATGGCCTGATTGCAAGAAAAGTTGACATTACACGAAAAAGCTGGAACCATAGATATGGACAGTATTTTTATTTGCAAACTTGCAAATAACAAATGTAATTGTTGACAGTTAATTATTTATATCTGAGGGAAAAAAGTTTAGGTAGATGAACATATTTTTTCTTAAAAAAAAAACCCCACTTCTCACCAAACATACAGATTAGTTATCAATCGACATTTATATATATTTTATTTTAAACTGGTGTATTAAAGTATATATTTTCCTGATTATAGGCTAGTTTACCGGTTATCATTTTACCGACTGATTTTATTCTTAACCGAGAGAAATAGCTGTTGGTTGTACCAAGCCTCTCAACTGTGTTATTATTCATTGACTTTGAAAAAAATTTAAGGTTAGCCTTTTTCAGTGACCAAAAGTTGCTGTCGTCTCTGGTTATATCACAGAATCTCTTATTTTGGTTATATAATAAAAGTAAATTTCATAAAGAAAAAAAAAGATTTCTTTTATTAATCGCGTAAAGGAAGAAAGGTTGTAGAAAAGGTTTCGAACCTCAATAAGTTTTCTATTTTTCTGTCATTTCTTTATTTGATTAGGATAAAGAATAGGAATGAAGAAAAAAGTAAAACTACATTTTTGTATTTGTAAAAGTTTAAAAGAAAATGTCTGCGATCTTCTGTAGCATTCAGAAGTAAATTTAGGTTAAACATGTTAAACAAACAGTAATCCAGTTTTAAAGAAATGATGAATTATTAAACAGAGAATGTATTATTATGAACAAATGTCTGTATAGCCACTAATATGAATTATTATACTCATTTTGTCCAGTGACAACTATACACATTTGTACTACAAATGTATACGCCATTCACATTAAATATCTTTTCATACTATAGTGCGGTTCAAGTATACATGGTGTATAATTTAGATTTCCTTTATAGTATGAAATACATTAACTGTAAAACTCACACTTTAATATTAGCTACATGTACCACATTGACACATACATGGTGATTCCCATTAAAGCATATGTGAGAGTCAGCATTATATTTGTATTCACCATTTTATTTAGTCTTTTATCTCTCATCTTTTAACTGTTATCCATCATTCTCTATCTTTATATTTTAGGACCTCTTTATTCTCTTTTGTATTCTCTATTTTATTCCTTGTTTTTGTTTTATTTAGCTTCCTTAATCTCTATTCTGTAAACCCCCATCCACAACCTTATTTGTGGCATGTAATGTACACAAACGCTTCATATTTCGTCATAAAGTTTTTGATGTTGAATTATTCTCGTGTTTCTACATGTAAATAAAACTCAAAGATTTGTCTGGATAATTTAAGTTTACCTATTCCGAAAGCTTTGTAATTACTGTTTAATGAAAGGTAAACATTTAACAAATAACCAACGCTACTTTTATTGTTAATTGTAAGGTTAGTCGACTAGAGTCATAAAAAATGGAACATTTAAATTCAGTATTTGAATTTTTAAATTCAAAGTAAACAAAGTAATAAAACAGATAGCAATCATAATTTTATTAGTAGGGATTAGTTACGACTGATTAAGTAGGTAATTGGCTACAGTAGAAATGTATTAGGTGAGACAGGTACTTAAAACACGACCGTTTGAAATAGCATTCATAGCGCAGATTGTCAGTCGCTGAACACGTTGCTCATCTTTTTAATTATACAATTTATTCTCTTACAACACACGATGGTACGAACAAGTCATTTAACCAAGCTGGACATAGTTCGCCTATACCGGAACAGCTATACTACCAGAGATATCCGAGCAGCTCTAAATTCCAAAGGCATTAAAGTTACTCGTCAAGTAATTGACTACTGGGTTCAACAGTATCGTCAAGGGAAGTTTACCAACGAGATGACCTGCCCTTCTCCAAGAAAAGTGAAGACATTGAAGACGCTTACTAGAGCCGATGTACAGTTTGTAAAAAGAACATTATCTTCAGAACCGTGTACATCTAGTAGAACTATTCACAAAAAGCTTCTCCTTAAAGGGTCTAAGGTCAGTCTGTCTACGACAAAGATAGCCATAGTCCATGCAGGCTTCACGTGTACCAAACAAAGGAATTACCAGATGGTACGACACATTAATAAAGAGAAGAGGGTAGCCTTTTGCAAGATGCTTGTGGAGAACAATGATTAATTTAATGACATGATAGTCACTGATGGGTGTACCGTCCAGCTCCATCAAAATAAAGTTTACATTTACAGACGATTGGACCAAGTCAGACCATCACTACCAAAACCAAAACATCCTCTTAAGGTTCATGTGTGGGCTGGTATCAGCAAAAGAGGCGCTACACCCATTCTTATATTCGACGCGATTATGAATGGACAGTTCTTTACTGACCACATCCTGAGGGACACCTTCCTGCCGTACGTCAGACTAAAGTTTCCGGATCAACACCGCTTCCAAATGGACAATGATCAAAAACACAGGTCCAACGTTTCCAAAAACTTTATGACGGCCAACGGCATTAACTGGTGGGATGTGTGGCCATCGGGTATGTATATACAAATATCTTAGAATTACTAATCGTTTGATTGTTAATGCTTATTAGACAAATTTATAGGCGAAGAAAAGGAAAAAGAATAATCCTACTTTTAACCAAATTAACTGATTATATAATGATGACTAAAGTTAATTTGTAAAGACAATATTATGTGAAAATTTTCGGACAGTTCCCCCAATTTTTTTTTTTTTTTTTGTAATTAAAATGTCAATACTGTTATAAATCTATTTATTGTCTTGAAGCGTCTCGAAAAAAGTTTAAAAATAACCTGAATTGTCCTTCAAAGCAGTCCTTAGTGTAAATAAATATTCTGCTTAATATTTCCAAACAATATATAAAAAGTTTAATTGTGATAATCGTTTTCAGAAAGCGCCGACTTGAATCCCGATAGAGATGGTCTGGAGCCAGCTGAAGAGACATCTGTCTACAATCCAGATGACGTCAAAAGAAGAACTAGTTAACAACATCCGTTTCTTCTGGAGCACCTACATGACAAAACTGCAATGTGCCACCTACATCGACCATGTATACAAAGTCGTGCCAGTGTGCATTTTGATGAAAGGACAAGCTACAAGCAGCATCCCTAATAAGATCTTCAAGGAGCCATCTCATGGGAAGAGCATAACCTATTTCCAGACTTTGTTGTGGTCGCCAGATTAATCATTATGATGATGTCCGTAAGAGACTTGGGTTTTAAAGACAGCAATAACAATTTGACCAGACCACAAACAGCATATCAATAAACGGCCCTTTTCAGGCCCACCAAATTTATTCAAAAAGAGTCAGAATTGTTGTACTAAAGTTTAATATAATTATCAATAAAGAAAGAGGCCGCTTGAATATTTCATCTAATATATATTTTATTCAGCATATTCAACGAACAACTAGCTGCGCGAAAGTCATGTTTCTGGACAATATTAATGGACATGAAAACAGCACTAGCGCAAATGCAGAAACACTATGTAAATGCATAATTGATGTACTATCAAGAAACAAACTTGATGTTAAAAATTGTACAGGTCTAGATACTGATGGAGCTAATGTATTGTTGGCAAAAAGGCTGGTGTTGAAGGGGGACAATCTCTCTTTCATATCGATACTTTGCATATGCCATATGGTGGCGCTCTCATGTTCTGATTCAAACACAAGTATAAAGTACGTAAATAACTTAAAAAGGATTCTCCGACAGCTTTGGGGCTTTTTCGAAAATTCTTCTAAAAGATGTGCATTATTCAACAAAGTTCAGTTAGAGTTACACCATGTAAGAGGACAAAATTCACCAAAGATCACTCGGAAATGTATCCCAATCATTAACAAATTTATCTATATACCATGACTTGTTGTAATCTAGCATTTTGTGCTGATCCAGCGTAACGCAATCACCAATCAATCAAAATATCATTAACACAGTTAATTGGTATTGATAAATTTGGATCATTTGTTACATTTCATTTTAGATTGGATGATGTGCAACAAAGAAATTTGCGGTCTGGAAATTAACAGTTTCCTGTTCGCAACATCTTGGTTAAAGAAAGAAATGTAGAAGGCAAAATTACACTGTGGAGGAACCTGACACAATTGCCATTGATAGTTGGATCATATGTTTGTGTTGTTAGTGTTGCAAATTTAAAATTTTAAAACTAACTTCTACAAGAATGTGATCTGTTTCAACGATCTCTTCAACACTACTAAAACAGTAAGTAATTTAGCAAATTTTACTGCAACCTTCGAAAACTCGACATACCTGGTATTCAGTAAAAAGTCGTCACAATTGTGTGTTCAGAAAGTGAACGTTATCAAATTTTCATAGTTAATGAAACAATTATTTAAGAGACAAATTAAAATCTTAAAGAGGCTACATGTGTAGTGTAGTGTTAAAAGTTGATTTGAAATAATATACACAAAAAACAAGTTCAGAGTTTACACCAGGAAGTTTTATACATGCCAGAACTTCTCCGGAATGGAATGAATAGGAAAAAAATGTATTAAACAGCAAAACAACAAGAAAAAAGGGTCGTATTCTTTAATTGGCTTTCTTTCACCTTCATACATTCTAAATAATGGGATGCAATACTGTATTTTGGGGATAGATTCTGCTTTAATGTGGAGGCTGAGAAAGTCGTTGTCATGCCATTTGCTATGCATCTTTCGAGAATAAAACTGGGGAATTAAGCATATGGATTGATTCAAAAAGATTTCTGCTAATGTGATCCTTCAACCCTGTTCATATTGACGTCATCTACTATTTAATTTCCATGAAACTTTTTAAGGCATTTTTTTTTATTACCTACAGAGGATTAGTAGATTGATATTATACAGATTTGTGGTTGATAAAGATACTTTTGTACTTGGAAGTGTCAAATAAATATAATATATTTACACTCTCTTTTTTTTTCTCTTTACATTTGGCGCAGTGATTGATCACGTTACTCGACAGTGCTGGTTTTGTCCGTCCTATTAAAGATTGATTGATTGTTGGTTGCTTAACGTCCAGTGGCAAATATTTCATGCATATTCAGGACGAGAACAAATTAACAATAAATACAATAGGTAGGTTCTGTAATAGGGGCGTCCGGGATTGAGGTCGGAGAAATTTAGACTGCCACGGGAAATGAGGGTATATTGGATAGGGACAGAAATTTAGCCTTGCAACAGGTCACCTACGGACCCCTCAAAGAGTTGTTGCAAGGGTTCTTAACGTGCAAAGAACGTGGCACTTTCTCAACACGAGGCATCGGATTTAACGTCCCCATTCTGACCGGACGTGGCTGCAAATTTGTACATCCCGTACAGCCAAACGGACGCCCCACTTTAGCACGGGTTTTACTGCCGGTCGGAGGAAGACCAATGGTGACCATACTTCTATTCCCCAGTCACCCTTGGGGGGGCCTATTAAAGAAGAAGCATCTAATTTCATTTTGAAAATTTTCCCTGTTTCAATTATAACTAACATAAAGAAATAAACCATGGCTGAAAATATTAATTTTAGTATTCCCACAGAACATGTACACTCTGACGAAAGCCTTGACTAAAACGATGACTAAACCATACCATGCAGTCAAATCCCTAACAGACAAAAAAAACCTAAAGATGAAATCAGAATAGCTGAAAAAGGAGTGCAAACAGAATTGAATAAGAGGAGATATTCTCTTTTGACCATAAACACTTCGTTGGTGTTCCAACGAAAACACTCCATTAAATCTGGATAAACAACTGTTCATTTCAAAGGAAACAACGAAACAAGAAGCAACAATGATGTCATCGCAAATATCAACAAAACTTTGAAACCAACCAAAGACAATTTCCATAATTCTATCGTACAAGAAATTAAATTACAAACAAAATAAGGTTGAGACCAAAACGTTTTGGCATACACCCCTTTACATCAAGTCAAGTCAAGGGATCCAGTTGAAGCAGATGAATATAAAGCAGCAGTTAACAGCAAGGAAAGTTAATTTACCTCCAGATAAAACATGTATACTTCTGATTGATGAATGTGGCTATCAGCTCCTTGTCGATTCACATGTACAAAGCTAAAAATGGTAGGAAGGTGGTGTGGCCAGGTTAACACCGGCATTCATTCTACATGGATGTGAGAAGTCAGGTGTTGGGCAGCATTTTGGAATATATTTGAAAGAGTGTGGTATTAAAAATCAATTGATAACCTTCAGGGGGGGCCATAGATTAAACCATTTATTCTATGCTGCTGGCGCCACTTAGGAATGGTGGACCCAAATAGCTTACTCACGGTATTTCTTCGGATGTTCGCGAACAGGCACTTATCATATTGACCTAATGCCTCTCTTCATAATGACACAGGAAACGCGATCCAATTCAGCTATCTTCATTCTTTTGAAGTGTACTTCTCTAAAGACAGTTTGTTCAATTTTAGCAGAAGTGATCGGGGATTCGTTTCCATATGACTCTTGATAAGCTGAGGCAAAGTCTTAAGATTGACTTTTGATTTGACGGACTATTGCTGCTGCTTGTTGCATCATCTTTATTGGCTACAACCATAGATGACATCGCCAACAGCAAATACCATTTTTAAAGTCTTTTGTTTGACCCGGCCAGTCGGAGGAAGACCAATGGTGACCATACTTCTATTCCCCAGTCGACCTTGGGGGTCTGATTGAAAGATTATAACTTGATCATATGAAAATCAAGTACAATCCCTCCCGTTAGGGGTTTAGTAGATGTTTAGGATGTTAGTAGAATAATAGCTTATAAAATGTGATTGACAATTACAATTACTTATATATACATGCTTTTATTTTTGATTATATATACCAGTTTATGGTTTTAGGAGATTTGTATGTCATCTATACACACCGGTTTCATGCGTAATATTGTTTTATGCATGAATTTTTTTTTTTTTAGCGTACATGGCCTGAAGATCAATAGACAACCAGCGGATTGTTTGGTGACAAGTCATAACGGAAGTACGTTACTTCGGAATATATATTGCGGGCAGAATTTTCAAATTTCGCTGTTGAAACCAGTGTAAACTAAAGCATTTTTGATAAACGGTTGTTAACAAGCATTGCGTGTTCGGGGTTTGTAAGACTGACAGCAGGCACTCAGAGAGACTTGCGGAGGAAAAAGTGTTCCATTGCAAAAACCATTACGTAACAGATTCAAGTGTGAAAAATGAATACGAGCTTGCGGACGACATGCGTGAAAAAAGTGACAAAATATACGCTGTTTTTGTTCACTTCATTTTGTAAGGGGAAACGGATCGACTGAGTAATATCCGAATCCGGTTCCTGCAGGACCCTGTAAAGAGTTGGTGAGATTTATGTTTTGGCCAAGTCGTTCGTTTTGTAGAATTATTTGGCAGTTTTGTTGTAATTGTAGAAAATTTTCAATGCCGAATTTGACTCCAAGTTGACATATTTTATCTGTCCTGAAAAAAAACTCTTTGAGTGGCGTGTCACTAGTGAATATCATCTCCATGAGCATGTGTTGTTTAAAAACAAATTAAATCATGTATTAAAATGTAAAAGACTTTCTTGAGTCAAATATCTGTTATTCAATTCATTATTCTCAGTTATGCTATGAATTCAAAATATTATATACATCTGGTCAAATGTTCAAATATGATGGTGTGGTTATTCTGTTGTTATAACATGATACTAGTAGATCAAAACGTTACAGTTTGCAGGAAGACGTGTCGCCTTACCCGGAAATATTGCTTTGCTCTTGCTACTTTAAATCTGCACTTGAGCCAACCACACTACCGATAGATCACCGAGGCTGAAAATGTCTTAAGAGAAAATGTCATGATCTATTTAATGCAAAAACATAAGACTTGTTAATATAAAAAAGAAGATGTGGTGTGATTGCCAATGAGACAACTCTCCACAAGAGACCAAATGACACATAAGTTAACAACTATAGGTCACCGTACGGCCTTCAACAATGAGCAAATCCCATACCACATAGTCAGCTATGAAAGGCCCGAAATGACAATGTATTAAACAATTCAAACGAGAAAACTAACGGCCTAACTTATGTACAAAAAATGAACGGAAAACAAATATGTAACGCATAAACAAACGACAACCACTGAATTACAGGCTCCTGACTTGGGACAGGCACATACATTAAAGCATGCAGAAACTATCCACTGTGATCCTTGCCAGACGGATCAGGCTATGGAAGATGGTTTCGCAAATGAGGCAGAACATCTATCGAAGGTTTCAGCCATGATTAACGATCAGGCTACGGTAGAAGGTTCCACAAATGAGACAGAACAACTATCGGACATTTCAGCCCTGAATGACTATCATGTTATTGTAGATTGTTCCACAACTGTGACAGCACAACCATCGTAGGTTATAGCCCTGAATGACGAACAGACTATGGAAGATGGTTCCGCAAATGAGGCAGAACAACTATCCATAAATTGTGTTTTGATGATGTGACATTCAGGAAGAGTGGAAACGTGAAGTATGTTATTATAATATAAGGTCTTACCTATAAGGTCAATAGAACCTTTTTTGTTTTTCAAATTAGTTTTTTTCAGACATGTCATTCAGCGTAATATGCATAAGAGATGAAGAGGCATGTTAAGATATTTGTTTAAGACCTGTTGGGGAAAGGCATGTTAAGATATTTGTTTAAGACCTGTTGGGGAAAGGCAACTTACAGACAGTTTAACCCCGGTCCACAAGATTTAAAACAGACGATCTACAGAGAGCGCAAACGACTAGAGAATGGTCCTTTTGAAAGATTGCAAAACCTTGGTCAAATAATGGCAGAAGGGAAAGTGTTTTCTGCGTTTATTGCCTACAATTAAAATACTTGTGGTCGAATACGATATTAAAGATCATGAAATCGTCATCACTGCAGCACACCAATATCTCCTTTTTAGACGGATTGGCAACATCACCTTCCACATAAATGTGACCAGGACATGGTGTTCATGGATGTCACTTACAAAAACAAAATATATCTTCTTTCTGTGTGTTTTAACCAACTCTGGATATGCATTTGTTGGAACCATGATCATGGAATCAGAAGACTCTACATCAGTGTCCAAAGCACTCAGTAAACTTTCAGAGAAAAACCCAGGATTCCATCCGAAGAGTGTTATGATTGATTCATCAGAAGTTGAAATAAATGACATCAAGGACAAGGACAGTTTTAGAAAGTAGTAGTAGAGATTAACATACAAGAAAGTCTTGCATGTATTTCGCATAAAATTCATATGACTTCATCTTTAGTATTTTGTTGCTACATGTGTGATTAAATTCGTTACGTGTATATCTTTTATTTTAATTGAAGTTGCTAGTTCGTTATGTTTTTTACATTTGTTTTTAAGCAAAGTGTTTTGATAAGTTTTTCCAACTTTTTATTACAGCAATTTCTATCTTGTTTAGTTTAATTTAACATGAGGTAAAATTTGCAGCAAGCTTCCTCAAACATTATTACCCCTGATGCATTTTTTTTGCTATCATCTGTAACTCCCATTATTGCATGTCTAAATGTATTCTCTTTGTTGACTACAAACTTCTTATAATAAGCCATTATTGGATAAATGGTACATGGGTTCTGCTAAAACAAAACCTATCTGTCTTTCATTTTGAAACCTACAAAGATAGTCCTGAACATAATCCATCATCAGACACACTTCATTTTTTGTAAATATTCAGCAAATTTACCCGTACGAGTTTTATTCATCTATTTTTGTTGCACATCCTTCACAGTGTTTTCTGATACGAATTCCTTCGCTAGTTGGACAAAGTATGCTATTTATTGAGTACTTCCTTAACTGGATACTAGTAGTTGCTGTCAACAATGGACATTCCTATCTGCAAAACAATTTGAACAAAAGATGTATACCATATAATCCTGACAATATACTTCCTACATTACATCGTATAATGACAGAGCTGGTGGTGATAAAGAATAACGTAATAATATTACTGCTAAAACAATTGAACTACAAAGTGAAGTTAACCTTCAATCTTCGAAAATTATATCTGACCAAGAAGCTCAATAGAGAAACAACATATTAATTAAAATATATGACAACTAGGTAAGGTTTTTATTAAAACGCTTTCTTGATAACATGCCAGATGTGGTAAAGATATATCAAGCCTTCATATTGTATATGTTTGTGCTAGTGCACCAGTTATGAGTTAATTCCATGTTCGTAGTTAAATAATCTAACCGAGTTATTAGACCACATAAGTGACAACAATATTAATGTTGCTGGAAATGGCTTTTACAATAGAAACATGCATGAAATGAGAGGGTATGCTCTAGAATGAAGTTTTGATTTTCTTGATCAATACTTAGGCTTGCCAATCCTCTATAATAAATATTGTTGTCCTGATGATGGCATTACATTTATTAGATATTTAATCAAACGTGTAGAAAATATGGAGGTTACTTAACTAAATCCTACAAATCAACAATCAGGAATATATAACCAAGCTAAAAGTATGGGAAATCATACTGCTATTTAAGAAAATGTGAAAACACTAAACAAATGATGACACACCTCTTCTCCTTGACAACTTGTAGCTTTCCCGTTAAAACTCAACGAACACACTGGTAGTAGGATGATGAGGTAGATCTCAACGCGCCTTCAATTGAATTTAAAATCATGTTGTGGCATTTAAAGAATAGCTGCGCCAAATTGGGAATTTCTGTCAGTCCTATTCTTGTCAGTAGATTGATTGATTGTTGGTTGCTTAACGTCCAGTGGCAAATATTTCATGCATATTCAGGACGAGAACAAATTAACAATAAAATAGGTAGGTTCAGTAATAGGGGCTTCCGGGATTAAGGTCGGAGAAATTTAGACTGCCACGGGAAATGAGGGTATATTGGATAGGGACAGAAATTTAGCCTTGCAACAGGTCACCTACGAACCCCTCAAGGAGTTGTTGCAAGAGTTCTTAACGTGTAAAGAGCGTGGCACTCTTTTTTATGACATGTTGTCTTAGCATGCATAGTAAGTTGCATTTTTGTAAAAATTGACATTCAATTTCCCATACGAACTCCTTTTACGGCTAAAACTGTACCACTTTTACTACGAAGTTTTGAAAAAAATCATATCCTAGAACAGAAAGTTCATATGCAATACTATTTTTTTCAAAGGTCAAAATATAGGGCTGTGCGGCATATATTTTACGTTTATATGCCCCGAACTTATAAGAGTTTAAACTAACACTAAATTTCTTAACAACCCCTACCTTAACTGTAGGATTACCACAGATTTCAATATAAACAATATGCATATGTATATTTACTGTTAACATTCCCAAGTTATGTCTCTATGAGATTAGAGATCATAACTGGGAACTAGTATTGAACCAAAATTAATTATCTATGAATATTTTATATCTTCCCAAAAGAGGCGTGGTTTGAGAAACAGCTGTATTTACAAACTGCAACCTATACAGACATTTATGCAAATAGAAAACTATTTAAAATCTCTTTTTCTCACATTTATACTTATTTATCAGAATTATAGCCTTAAAGATTGATTGATTGTTGGCTGCCTAACGTTAAGTGGCAAATATTTCATGCATATTCAGGACGAGAACAAATTAACAATAAATACAATAGGAAGGTTCTGTAATTCCGGGATTAAGGTCAGCGAAATTTAGACTGCCACGGGAAATGAGGGTATATTGGATAGGGACCGAAATTTAGCCTTTCAACAGGTCACCTACGGACCCATCAAAGAGTTGTTGCAAGGATTCTTTAGCGTGGCACTCTCTTTACACGAGGCATCGGATTTAACGTTCCCATTCTGACCGGACGTGGCTGCAAATTTGTACATCCCGCACAGCCAAACGGACGCCCCACTTTAGCAAGGGTTTTACTGCCGGTCGGAGGAAGACCAATGGTGACCATATTTCTATTCCCCAGTCACCCTTGGGGGTCCTTTTATTCAATAGCCTAGACAACATGCCCAAATTCAAACTAGCATTGAAATGACAGCCAACAGTACGCAAACGGAAAGTATCGTCCTACCTCCAGAACTTGACCTATTTGGAAGTAATACAAGTAGCCAACATGAAAAAGTTGAAGACGTCAGTGATTCAGATGATCCTGAATGAGTACCATCAGATAAAGAATCACGATCTTTGCTTGTATTTATGTCAATCAAAGTTCTGATTAATGAAATGTGCTACAACCTAAAACTAAAAATATAAAATCATTAGATTGTCTCATTAAAAATTATTTCATTGTTTACAGATGGGAATTTGTGACCCATGGTTGTATTGATGGATACAGCAGGTTCATTACATTTCTTCAATGTGGTGCAACTAACACGGCATCGTCTGTTCTTTAACAGATTGTTAAAACTTGCGCAACAGTTGGTGTTCCATCTAGAGTACGGCCTGAACACTAGGATAGCATTAATCATGACTTATAAGAGAAGAAGTCATATAACTGGTCGTTCAGTTCATAACCAAAGAATAGAAAGATGCTGGCGAGATATGCATAAGGAGGTGACATCTGTTTAAAAAAAAAATGACACGAGATTCCCGGGAAATACAGATTGATCAAAGTAACAGCAAAAAGATATGGGCACCATCTGAGGTCTTTGAAAGTTTTAGTTTAGAAGAGAGACTTGAAAATGGATTTGCTCAATTTCGTATTTCCCTACCAGATTTTGAAGTTGTTAGTATAGTGAACTCTAATCAACAACATGTGCAGCTTACAGCTGAGTAAACGACATATAGTTTCAGAGCTTGAGAGTTGTGTTCTGTGTAAAGAGAAGTTTGGTAAGTGTTTAAGTTTTTTTGTTGACATCATTTTGATTTTCACCATATACATGAATCTAAGTATTAATCATGTTTGATGAAATTGATATTTTAATGTTTTTTTGGTATTAAAGTGTAACTCTCTGTTAGACCAAAGCGATGATATGGGTAACTGAATAGATGGATATCCGTCACTGTAATAAAAGTTTATAAAAGGATATCCGTAACTGTTGAGTTTGTTGTTTTTGCTTTATTCAATATCATTGATTTATTTGATCGGACGAACTTTTTCGGAAATTTAACTGTCATTAATTAGTACACATGTCCCCTGTGATATGATCTTTCTAATTTTAATCCCAAATTAGAGTTTTAACCCCATTTTCACAGTCCAATGAAAATTACAGTGCTAGTGGGGCATGGACACATTCTTGTTTGTAAATAAAATTAGGCTGTTAATTCTTTTCGTTTGAGTTGTGTTACCTTTGTCATGTCGGGACCTTATAACTGACTCAGCGGTATGGACTTTGCTCACCGTCGAAGGCCGTACGGTGACTTATACTTCTTAATTTCTGTTTCATTAGGTCTCTTGTGGCGTTCATACCACATCTTATTTTTTATATGTGCAGGACGAGAACAAGATTAAAATAGATACAATTGGCAGGTCTTTCAATAGAGGCGGTCTGGGATGAAGGTCGGGGAAATTTATGGTAAATTGGATCAGGACGGGAATTTGGAGGTCTCGAGAGTGAAAATAAACGAGTTGTTTCACATATCGGAATTTATCATAATGAAAAAGTCATATCAATCACCATCATCTTTATACTTCGAACTGTACTATTATATTATTTATGTATTTCTGTCATTAGTGGTTCCTCGTGTTAGTTGCATCGAATCAGATAATGAAAGGAGATATTTGGTTGATTAAATGTTACATATAGCAAGAGCCAAACTTTCGTTTGCAGGGAACCCTTCTGTGCAGGAGGTAGACGAAAAGAATGATGCAAAGCCGAGAGAATTGGCGTCGGACGCAAAACATTTAAAAGTCAAAATTGATCACTGTGAGGAGGAGGAAATGTCGGAAATTTTAGAGGATGAGGCACTTTTACCACGTGTCTCAATTAAACACGAACAATTGTGATTTTTTTTTAACATATTTGTATATTTGTACATATCTATATTGTTTTGTTCATATAAATTATATATAGTCAATTGCTTTTATTTTATTTCTTTAAGAACTCTGTAGGTTTGTTTTAAAACAAGATTATTAAATGGTGTATTATTACAAATGAGACAATTCCTTTTCATAGAATGTTGGTGTTAAGCTATAGGTTGTAGTATGGTCTTCAACAAAACTCATTAGTCAATAAGCCAAGCATTGTTAGTTTCAAATATTGCATTGCTTTTAACATACATACCTCAGTGGTGGGCTTTATTGGTGGTGTGGTAGGACACATGTTCGAATCTACGACTGTCGTACTCTTTGAGGTTGTAGTTTTGGTTTCAAATCTAGGAGGAGTCTTAGTTTTGGTTGCAGGTCTATTTGGAGAAGTAAGTGGTTTAGCAGGTCTTGTTGGAGTTGTAAGTGGTTTAGCAGGTATAGTTGGAGTTGTAAGTGGTTAACCAGGTTTATTGTTAGTAGTTGTTACACATTCCTGAGAAGTCTTTGAAAATAAAATGCTATGACAAGACTTTCGTGGGATTTGGAACAAGGATAATACATGGTTCCCTTTTTATACATTTAGATTGATTGTTGATTGTTGGTTGCTTAACGTCCAGTGGCAAATATTTCATGCATATTCAGGACGAGAACAAATAAACAATAGATACAATAGGTAGGTTCTGTAATAGAGGCGTCAAGGATTAAGGTCGGGAAAATTTAGACTGCCACGGGAAACGAGGGTATATTGGATAGGGACAGACATTTAGAAAAAGTCTTGATCTTGTCAATAAAGACGTCCTTTTACTGGATACACAATATAAAGTTATTTATTGTATATTTTTATTTACAGTAAAGATAAAAGTAAGAAGATGTGGTATGAGCGTCAATGAGACAACTCTCCATCCAAGTCACGAAATATTTATAATTAACCTTTATAGGTTTAAGAACACAAGAGTCTTGAGATTGCTTTGACATTCTACTGTTGTTGGGTTAGAATCTTTCATAAATTAACATGAAAGGAACTATTGGTCTGTCTTTGAATAAAAAAGATACCAGAACTTTTTACTTTTGCATTGATGGTAACGAGTACACATTTGTGTTGATATTAATATGAAAAGCTTACACATTTCCGTGTCCTTATATGTGATCTCATTGACTGACAACGGATCCCTCCTCCGGAAATTCGAACAGTATCCACAACCCCGTCCACAAAGAGAAAATATTTCTCTGACAATTAATTGAATGTTATCATCTTGATCATGTTTATCTGTCGATCTTCATATGCATACAACCCATCTCCACGAAACTTACAATTATACTCTTCTAATATAAAATAAATGGGAATATATTTCTTGTCACAATGCTCTTTTGCAAAACGACACATCACACCACCAAGCACAAACAAATTTGGAACACAACAAAAGCAGCCATAATATTTACAGTTATAGGTTAGGTGAAATGCATTGTGGGATTTTTCTTCATCAAAATCCGAGATCTGGCTTCTATGCATCTATAACAACAGGCAATATGGGCGATAAATATGAATGAAGATACAGGGGTAAATTGAATTTGTCATTAAGTCTGCTAGAAACGAGGTTTGCTGTAACTGTTTGATAACATTACGTATGTAAATGCTTCTGCTTTAAAATCATGATATGGTATGTTACACGTGTACTCTTATACAAAAGGGTGAACCAAATAAATGTTGTGCTCGACATTTTCAAACATGTACATGATAAAACTATGTTAACATATACAGTACTATTTCCATAATGGAGGCCAAATATTAGATTTAGATCTTCAGATATGCATGTTTGAGAGTACCTTCTACTTGTTAAAAAGTCCAAAATGAATCATCACTCTTCATTCATATCCTTACGACAGAAATATCGCACTTAAATAAAAGTAGTAATTCCACTCCTACAATTGAAAATTTTATAACGCTGTGGTGATGACAAATGATTTGCTGAATTAGACGTTTGATAATGAGAAGTTCTTAATTGTATTAATGGCATGCTCGATCTATTATTATCTATCAATATAAATTATTTTACTAGAGACCCTTAGCATCTCCTGTAATATCAAACAACTAATATTTATAAGTGTTCCGGTTCAATTTTCAATCTAGTAACCACGTGCGCTGCCCGTGAATAGTTATACCTTAATATACTTATAATAATAGCCCACGTGACACAGGTAGGTTGAAAATAGCTTTGTCGTTGTTAGTATTGAACGTTGGACGGAAAGTCAAAGTGGCTTGGTACTAAAATGGTACCGCCGTACATCCCCAAATTAATAACTGATATTTTCGTCGAAAATCCGGTTATAAACAAATAATAGAATAAAGAATGGAAATGTGGCTTTTGTCAAAATGACTACAAACCCGCCAAAATGTAAGAAAGAAACTCAAGGCCACCAATTGGTCATTAACAAGCGAGGAATCCGCACACGCAGAGGGGGGCTTGAGCATGCCCTGAAACAGTAATGTATATTATATCAAGAAAATGCACACCACTCTACTGTAATACGTATATATGAACTTTATTTTTAGGATTCAAACAACTAAAAGTGTTCTTAAATAGTTAAGGTTCAAAAGTATCTAGGGATTGAAGACCTTCTGGAAAGAACCAAGAAATCTACTGGAATCAAGACTTATTTAAAGAGGGTATCGGGATTGCGCGATGTATGTTGGAACTCAAGTACTGACTAGATAATTAGTTTAACCAGTGGATCGCCTGTTAGAGCAGTTTCAGGGGAGATAGTCCACTCTGGACAGTGGGTCAAATCCCTGAATGATGATGTAAGTGCAATTAGATAAACATGAAGAGCCAGTTTTTTGGTTGTAGAAATTAAGACATAAGATGGTTCATTGTCAGATAATTCCTCCAAAAATTACATTTTTAACTTTTTTGAACATGAAATGTAGTTCCTTGTATGAAGTGAAATCTGATTGGTGAGGAATCTATCATTTGATTTATAAAAGGGTGGGGGATAAAAAGAGGTTTAAGACCAAAAGCAGGATATATAACTAGGCGAAAAAAAGCAGGATGAAAATAAAAAAAAAAACGGCAGATCAGAGATTACAACCAAAACTGGATGCTCTAAAGAGACTGTGTCGCTCACCTTGGTCTATGTGCATATTCAACAAAGGACATTCTTCAGAATTGTAGACAAGAATAGAATTCATGACAAAAATCTGTTTTGTTGATCTTCTATTGCTGATCATTTAGCCTGCTTAGTTTCTTTCTATCTTCTTTAGGTTTTGTTCTAAACACATGGGATGATTAAAGAAATCCTCCTTTGAGATGTTATACCATCATTGATTTTCCCCTGTAAGTCTTTGTTAAATTTGCACTTTTCAAAATATTGTACAAAATTTATCTTTGTTTCAAATAAAGAAATATTTGGCATGTGTAAAGTTTTATCCTGTCCTTTACAATAGACAAAATTTCACATAACATTTGATTGCATATAATGTTTAAAAAAAAACGTCACCGGAAGTTAACCAATCAAATGTTCACCTATTTTTTACTTGGGTGCAAGCTTAGTAACCCTGTAACCTCAAGTTCAAGTTTCCAAAATATTCTTTAGAAACCCGAAGCGAAAAATAATTGTGCATTGATACCCAACATGTATGTTTATGACCCAGAAAAGTTTTACTGCAATGAAATGAAGGATTAATTATCTACAACTGTCAAATTCAATGGATTATTTGTTTGACCCTTTTTCGTATGTAACCGGATGTGACATACTATGGTTTGGTGGTATAACACCTTATGGGCAATCGCTTCTACAAGGAGTCATAGTCTACTCAACTATATCGGCAAAATTTGACTTGTTACTTAGTAGTAGATCTTGACTTGATGTATATAGTTTATCTCTATCTATAGTAATATTCAGGATAATGACCAAAAAAGTTTCCTTTAAATTACTAATTCAAGGGCAGCAATTTTACAACAGGTTGTCTGAATCGTCTGAAAATAGATCTAAACCTGATGAACAATTTTACCATATGTCCGATTTACTCTAAATGCTTTAGTTACAGAGATATAATCCAAAAACAAAATTTTATCCCTTTGTTCTATTTTTAGCAATAGCGGCCATTTTGGTAGGTAGGCGTGGTTGTTGCACACATTTTTTTAAACTACAGACCTTAATAATGATTTTTGCAAAGTTTGATTAACTTTGGCCAATGAGTTTCAGGAGATTTTCGTGAACGTTAATGACAACAGACGATGACAGAAGTCAGGTGATGAGAAATGTCATTTGGCCCTTTAGGCCAGGTGAGCTAAAAATGCAGGAAAACATATTTCATCCAAGCCCCCCCCCCCCCCCCCCCCCATGTTCTTTTAAGATCCTTACTTGCTTAAAATGTTATTTCAGTCTATTAAACATTAATTCAGTATTCCATCTTTTGAATTTCAGGAATGTTTTGGCCACTTACAGGAAGGATTCATTGTTAAGGATAACTATTCAATCCCTAAAAACATCGCACTCCTGGATGTTCTAAACTTTCTTTTGTATAGCTCACAACCTAAATAATAAAATAAGTATTTCAAAATTCTGCGTTACACCAGACACATATAATCAATCATATATGAGGTATACACTTGGTAAATGTGCGTTGACACCTTCCTTGAATGACGTGATACAGATCTTTCTCTTTATAAATGTTTTACTAGAATGTCAGTATCTTTCTGAATTGATGGCTTGGTTTTCGAAGGCTTTCCAAAAAATAAGTTTAATCCAGTTGTATATGAATCAATGATGTCATTGCCTCTGAGAGAGTTTAATGCATCTTTCGCTCTCATATTTATGAACTCAATAGCAAGGTCTCCTGGAACATTAGCTCCCTTTCCACAATGTATGTTCACACTTCGGTTGTTTTTAGCTGAAAGGCTTGTTTCGGAGGCAAGATTGCTAATAGCTAGGCATGTAACTTAAAAAGCTAGAAGTTTGTATTGTACAGGATTATTTAAAGCAAATTTCAAAATGCCAAATCGCCACATTCTTACCAGTTGTTCTCCACCATTTTCTCTCGCAGCATCTTTTCTACACCAGTCAAACAGCCCATACCTTAACAAACTATAGCTGCAGTTGTACTTATAATCTGCCTTGTCAACCTCAATAGTATTTTAAACATGTTGGTCATTATCATAATTATCTGGCTGTAGAATACCTTCAAATTCTTTATAAGGACACCGAAACCTGTGCTTCAATCTACGTTTCCCATCTACAGTGAGATTTTACTTGTATCCACATGCATATCTTTCTTCCTCTCGTGTACTGGTTTCATTTAGTGTCACTAAAACAGTAGTTACGTAGTTGTCTATAATACCTTTACAATATTTTTTTCGATTAAGTTTTTTTTACATAAAACTATTACCGCAAACGACCGTTTTACGCAATAGGTCGACCTAATTAAACAGCTGCTTAAGGTAATGGTGTATATTTCCTAAAAAAATAACTTAATATAAAAACCGACCAAAAAAGTAAGAAAGGTGCATTTTCAATAGTGCTCCTGATTGAATACCAAGACTCTTATCTATCCTTTAAGCTTTAACATCCCTATCTAATCAGATAATTTATGGGAATTGTACCTGTCCCCAAATATGGACTTGTGAAACTGTTAAGATTCTTCTAAGCTTGAAGAAAAAAATTTAAGAAACATATCTGCGATATTTCCATGTGCAAACACCTCACATAATACATCATGACTTCAAACTAGGCATGATAAATTGGCCCATGTAAGCTAAATACTTGAAATAATTTGAGATAAATCTCTTCAAGAATATAAACCACACATGCAAGTATCAATTGATGAAGCAATAATTATATTATATTGTATTTGATGTAAGCGGTTACGAGTAACGTAAGCGGCCACCTTTACGTCATACCCGACAAGTTTTATTACGCGAAAATATAAACAATACTAATTTGCATAGCGGCCATTTTACTTTGTTCCCAAAACAAATAAGTTTTTGTGTTCATTTGATTTACCCCCCAAGGGTGACTGGGGAAAAGAAGTATGGTCACCATTGGTCTTCCTCCGACCGGCAGTAAAACCCGTGCTAAAGTGGGGCGTCCGTTTGGCTGTGCGGGATGTACAAATTTGCAGCCACGTCCGGTCAGAATGGGGACGTTAAATCCGATGCCTCGTGTAAAGAGAGTGCCACGCTCTTTGCACGTTAAGAACCCTTGCAACAACTCTTTGAGGGGTCCGTAGGTGACCTGTTGCAAGGCTAAATTTCTGTCCCTATCCAATATACCCTCATTTCCCGTGGCAGTCTAAATTTCTCCGACCTTAATCCCTTAATCTATTACAGAACCTACCTATTGTATTTATTGTGAACTTGTTCTCGTCCTGAATATGCATGAAATATTTGCCACTGGACGTTAAGCAACCAACAATCAATCAATCAATCATTTGATTCAGAAACTATTCAAATATAACTTTACCAGGCAGTTCTTCAATATATTCATCCATGTGATGTGTATAAAATTTATAGGACTTCAACGTCTTTACTTGGAAATTCAGTACAACAATAATTAGCAATTTACTGGACCAAAGCATTTTTACTGGTCTTTTTCGCCAGTTGCCCGTTTATAAATTTTGAAATTATAAAGAAACCAGGGGTTTCAACTCCCTCAGGCAAAGTTGACCTTAGATGAATTTGGCTATTTGTTTTAGGTATTTTTGTCAAATAGCTCTTCAACTGTATCGGTACTTATACATACATCCCTCGGATTTCAAATGTTTGGCTTTGAGCGTTCCTGATGAAGGTAAATCCAGAAAAGCGCTTCGGACACATGCAATTATTAAATTTGTTGTTTTCAATTTTTTGCCCCCAAGGGTGACTGGGGAATAGAAGTATGGTCATCATTGGTCTTCTTCCGACCGGCAGTAAAACCCTCGCCAAAGTACATTATCTTAAAGAGTGATTGAATCTTGTAAAATGTTATACAATTATTAATAAAGAAAATGGCCGATTTTAGATTAAATCTAAAACAAGTGGTTGAATCTTCTAAAGTGTAATATACTTATCAATTAAGAAAGTTGCTGATTGAATGTTTCATCTGATACAATTATCTATAAAAGAATGGTCGATTAAATAAAGATAGTGACCGATTTTAGGTTACATCTAATACAGTAATTTTAAAAAAGTGGTTGAATCTTGCTAAATGTGAAATAATCATCAATTTAGAATGGTCGATTTAAGGTTATATCTAATAAATACAATTATAAATGAGTGGTAAAATTTACTGAAAATGTTGTAAAATTCTCATTTGTTGAGCCACCAAAGGTGACTGGGGAATAGATGTATGGTCACCATTGGTCTTCCTCCGACTGGCAGTAAAACCCTTGATAAAGTGGGGCGTCCGTTTGGCTGTGCGGGATGTACAAATTTGCAGCCACGTCCGGTCAGGGACGTTAAATCCAATGCTACGTTTAAAGAAAGTGCCACGCTCTTTGCACGATAAGAACCCTTGCAACAACTCTTTGAGGGGTCCGTAGGTGACCTTTTGCAAGGCTAAATTTCTGTCCCTATCCAAGATATTTTCCGTGGCAGTCTAAATTTCTCCGACCTTAATTCCGGATGCCCTCATTACAGAACCTACCTATTGAATTTATTGTTAATTTGTTCTAGTCCTGAATATGCATGAAATATTTGTCACTGGACGTTAAGCAACCAACAATCAATCAATAAGTTATGTTGTGGGGGATAAGTTCTTATTTAACCTAGTCATACTCTCAAAGTAAACTATCTAGATCTTTAATTAATAGCATGCATGGAACCTGGGACTCTCCATACACTTTTCCCATTAATCATAATTTTTTTAGGTCATATAAATAGTTTATTTTAATTACCAACAAAACAATTTCGTAGTTTGCAATTGAGTTCGCTTAAAAACCTTCTAGCACATAAATGACGAAATAGGTGGAAATTAGTGGTAAAAATTTAAGTCAAAATGAGCAGATTAATATACCGTTCAAAACAGATGAACGAATATTGGATTGATTTTTTTTAATGAATATTCATTTTATTCAGGTTGAAACTGTTAGCAAAAACTAGTTATTTCGCATTGTTTGCATTTTGGACTGATATCGTCCCACTGTTGATATGTCGTTATAATACTCACTTCTGGTGTTCCAGACTCATTCCAGCGAGATGTAGTGCCTTGTCTACTTGAAACTGGTGTGTTGCAAATTGTAGAAAGGGTGCACATGCTTTGCTGAACTGGAGGTGACTGGGTAGTACAATTCAATGAGAAAGTTTGGGTGCCCAAAGATGCATTATCATAGCATTGGGTGAAGTATGTTGAGGAGTATAACCCTTTGCAGATGCTGTCATTTGTGGGTCCATCAATTCATCAGTCTGAAGAATAGACTGCCATGTCTGGTACCTGCAAAAATGGCATGGACATTACAAAACAGACCTCAAAGTAGTATTTTCTAGACTCTTAGTAAAGAACTTCGGGGATACTGGAACTCATGGTTTTGTGAATTATTACTTACAACACTTTATATATCTTTTGTATTGTATATATAAATTTGTGGTTTAGCTGCAAGCACGAAAACGATACTCCCTTGGGATGTGTATGACAGTTCATTGACATGTGCTTTCTTCTCTCTTTATTGAGATTATGCAATTTCAACTTGGGTCTCGATTTCCAACATTTCTTAATTTAATATTTCCAAGAAATACTAAATTGGCGATTCATATTCGAAAAGATCAAATTGAGCGGTCGTTAAATCGGCGGTTTCGTTATCCTCTCTTTTTAGAATGAAAGCTCCTTACGGCTGTTTTTGTCGGGTAACGTTTTTTCATCTTTTCATCAGAGGAAATCTGTTTCTGCAGAAATGGTGAGGATCCCTCTAAGACACGAATGTTGACAACTAAAAAATAACCTAATACAGATAGAGCTGGTAATATGTTTATTCCAAGGTGCCTTGAGCGCGTTCACTACAATTTGGATACGACGAAAAGTATTTTTGTAAATGGATTTAGAGTCCGAGTATTATTGTTTAGATATCTTATTCAATGAACATGAGTACGAAGTTATTATGGCAAAATTACTGGATTTATTCACTGAACTATCATGACTTTCACAAAGATGGACAAAATGGAAGATAAGTTTTGAGTATTACATGACAGCATCTGATGTATCAGAGGGATCACAGAAACGAACATTACTTTTACATTTAATTGCACTGAAAAAAAGCATTAGTATTACATTTAATTGGAGAAGACGCACAAGATAGTGTTGAGACTTTTATCGATACAGGAGATTCGTTTGAAGATGCAGTGGTAAAATTCGACGAACATTTTCTTCCAAATAAAAATCAGCCAGTAGTACGACTAGTGTTTCATAAATGTGAACAGAACGAGAACGAATCAATTGACTTAAAAACTTGTGACTGAGGAAGGATTGATTGATTGATTGTTGGTTGCTTAACGTCCAGTGGTAAATATTTCATGCATATTCAGGACGAGAACAAGTTAACAATAAATACAATAGGTAGGTTCTATAATAGATTAAAGGATTAAGGTCGGAGAAATTTAGACTGCCACGGGAAATGAGGGTATATTGGATAGGGACAGAAATTTAGCCTTGCAACAGGTCACCTACGGACCCCTCAAAGAGTTGTTGCAAGGGTTCTTAACGTGAAAAGAGCGTGGCACTCTCTTTACACGAGGCATCGGATTTAACGTCCCCATTCTGACCGGAAGTGGCTGCAAATTTGTACATCCCGCACAGCCAAACGGACGCCCCACTTTAGCACGGGTTTTACTGCCGGTCGGAGGAAGACCAATGGTGACCATACTTCTATTCCCCAGTCACCCTTGGGGGTGACTGAGGAAGGATGTTTGCTGCTCAGAAGGTTCTGAAAACCAAACAGAAACGATATTAAAGTCAAAAGAGAACAAAATCTACACCAGTCTGTATGAACAATTTAACCTCTTTTATATCATTTAATGCAAGACATGCCAAAAAGTGTTCCACAGAAAAAGTCATTGTTGGGGAGTCAGGATTGCTACAGACATAACGATAAGTGATTTTTATCTGTCAGTTATATATCAATTGCTGTATTTAGAGCAAGAATATTGAAATCTTTACTATGAAAACCCACACAATTGTAAGCAGAAAGCAAGCAACTGGTAAGTATTTAGATAGCAATGATAAAATTGAGAATGGAAATGGGGAATGTGTCAAAGAGACAACAACCCGACCACAGAACAGACAACAGCAGAAGGATACCAACAGGTCTTCAATGCAGCGAGAAATTCCCGCACCCGGAGGCGTCCTTCAGCTGGCCCCTAAACAAATATATATACTAGTTCAGTGATAATGAACGCCATACTAAACTCCAAATTGTACACAAGAAACTAAAATTAAAAATAATACAAGACTAACAAAGGCTAGATTGATTGATTGTTATCAATATCAGCAGTTAAATCTTGTTGGCATTCATAATACATTGAGCTGCTTGCATTGTTTAAAATCAGTGTTTCTGTTCTGTTTATTTTTAAAAGTCCAAAATCAATGTCGATGTCAGCATATTTGACAAAGATTTATCCAAATACTCTGCCAATTAGTTTTCCTTTAGCTCTTTATGTTGTCTTTCATGACCATTGGTTGTTATCACTCGGATGTTAAAAAGTGAATTTCTGAAAAGTTTCGATCTTCTCTGAAAAAATTTAAAATAAACACCTTATAACATTGTGTAATGAACTTTTCAATATCATAAAATGTGTGATATTGAGGAAAATTCAAAACGGAAAGTCCCTATTAAATTACATTATCAAAATCTCAAACACACCTACAACGTTTATACTCTTTGACTTGGTACAGGCATTTTCTTATGTAAAACACGATAAATTGAATCTAGTTTTATAGGTAGTTTCAAATGTATATTCGGAAAATAGTATTGCAACATTTAAGACAACACGACACTCTAGATATTGGTAGGTGATAACGGTATTTTAATGTTAACCAAGATATACATACAACTTAAACACTACGACATTTGCCTACCTGGGACAATTACAGTCTGTCATTTCATTATTCAAGGTATTGACTTATTAATTCAAAATTAATTGGATATTATTTGATTAAGATTGTCTAAACACAAGGTTCGAGCCACAGTGAAGGATGATTCTACTTTGTTATCAATATCAGCAGTTAAATCTTGTTGGCATTCATAATACATTGAGCTGCTTGCATTGTTTAAAATCAGTGTTTCTGTTCTGTTTATTTTTAAAAGTCCAAAATCAATGTCGAAATGAGAGGTTGCTTTGTAGTACTCTGGCAGTGTATTTTTATGATTTTATATTGTACATGCCATAGCTGTTATAGTATGAATTTAATAAGTACATGTGCATTCATAATAAAGGTAGACAAGTTATACTAGTTGTTTCTATCATTTTCATCACAATTAAAGAGTCAAAATACTTTTGCACGGTCTATCTTCTTATTGGTATGTTTTCCCTGTTTACACTTATATTATCTCTTATTAAGCACCAACGGCACGGATTCGTATGTTATCATATTTCTTACTTCATACACTGTTGGATTATTACTCGCTACAGATTTATGTCTTTAATGTCCAAAGTGTTGTTCAAGAGGATCCTGCTTAAAATGATGAGCAAATACAATATCTGCACAAGCCCCAAACATGAATTTAACACATTCAGTAATTGAGTTTTACACTGTTGTTCAGGCAATCTCAGGCTTGCCTACTCAGTGTCATAGCTGCCTTTTGTGTAGTGGTTGCAGCACGGTTTCTATTTTCAGCTCTAAACGGTTGTCATTTACATCAATTTATGAGTCCAAAGCTGGATTTCTTTTGTCACGACTTCAAAGATGCTCCTCACATTAAAGCAATAAAAAAATCGAATGGAGCAAACAGTTTCTGAAACACTTGCATCTTAAAAATGTTCAAAAGTGTTTGCAACAGTTCAACTTAATATCTGATCGGCCAGATTGACTTTCATGTAAATGAAAACTATCAGATCAATACGAGGTATCGATAATTTTGAACATTGAATTCAAATGTTCGTGTCCCAAAGGGTGACTGGGGAATAGAAGTATGGTCACCATTGGTCTTCCTCCGACCGGCAGTAAAACCCTTGCTAAAGTGGGGCGTCCGTTTGGCTGTGCGGGATGTACAAATTTGCAGCCACGTCCGGTCAGAATGGGGACGTTAAATCCGATGCCTCGTTTAAAGAGAGTGCCACGCTCTTTGCACGTTAAGAACCCTTTCAACAACTCTTTGAAGGGTCCGTAGGTGACCTGTCGCAAGGCTAAATTTCTGTCCCTATCCAATATACCCTCATTTCCCGTGGCAGTCTAAATTTCTCCGACCTTAATCCCGGACGCCCCTATTACAGAACCTACCTATTGTATTTATTGTTAATTTGTTCTCGTCCTGAATATGCATGAAATATTTGCCACTGGACGTTAAGCAACCAACAATCAATCAATCAATCAAATGTTCGTTAAACAAACGGACCAAGTGCATCCACGAAATGTCGTTTTCCCTGTTCCATAGCTGATGTGTTCTCTTTATGAGTAGGAATTGTTTAAACAATTTCTGGCTGTCTTTTACATATATGGAACATCAGAAATAAAATACAAATTAGGATTTTAATCATGGGGGTTCTTGATGAAATATACGGGTTCTCTACTGCTGTCTAACTTTAGGGGAAAAAAATCTGTCAGCAGAGGCTTCGTCACAAGTACAAAATTAGACGTTAAAGCTGAACTGAGCATTCAAGTATTTATACGCATTTCCAAATGATTGGTCTTAAAAAATCGTATGTCGTTGGTTTTTTTCCGTTTAAATCATTAAATAGACTTACTCGAATTGTATAATATATATCTAAATAATATTCACCTTCACATAGCCATAAATCTTCAAACGTAATTCTTTTCCTCGATGACAGTACTGCCGTCGTCGTCAATTTCTTCCATCTCATATGAAGCCTCGCATTATCCACCTATCTTTAAATTGTTAATTTTCGATGATTCTTTGCAACATGTATAAAGTTACCGCCCACTGACTGCTAATAGGGGGACCATTCAAGTCATGCTTCAGTGATTTCCTAAATAATATTGTATTTGATATCTTGCAAGAGACTTTTTGGTACGATTATTCAAAATTTGTGAAAATTTCCTCTTCATCAAGGCTTTTGGGGAAGATTAGAAATTTCATTATTGTATAAGTCTTTCAAATAAATGACATCCCTCTTCAATACAGTGCTTTTAATGTACTTTTTGTTTGTTTGTTTGTCTGAGTCTCTCCTTTATTACACCAATAAACGAGGAGTTGTCCTTTTCCTGAAACGAAGTTAAGCGGGCAATTTCCCCTGACATCTCATCGATCTCTTTGTCTGCATTTTTTTATGTCTTTATCATTGCACTGTATATTCTGCGTGCTTGTCTTTTTGACCGCAGTCTTTCCAGGAATTGCTTACTTAGAGTGTGCATGGTTTGATTCCCCTATTTCCATCAGCTTCATGGCCCCTCATGTGACAGTTGCCACATCTTGTTGATTTTAATTAGCCTATTGGGTCTGGGTCATTGACTATTAGGTCTGCCTTCTTTTGTGGACAAAATCAGCTTTTTCTTTTTCTTTCATTTGCAAATTTGTTTGTAATTTTTCTTTAATTTCATCCATGTTATTTCTTTCACTACACAAGAACTTTCAGGAGATGCAATATGTAGAGATCTCATTTTTTTCTGTACAAGTAACTGACTAAGTTTTTCAGTGCATATTGCAACTTTCTTTTATGTCCTAGTGGTAGTGGATTACTTTCAAACATAATAGTCCAAATCAACTTCAATGTTCATGGCATGACGTGAACTGCTATCGCAAAATTCATTTCAAATAAAAGTTTGGTTAATATTTCATGAATTCAGGTCCTAATTGCTGCAAACATTTACTCATAGATATATCCATCCTTACACTTTGAAAAATAAATTAGTAATGAAGATGGTTACCTAAAACACATGGTTTATTGGTCATTGGGAATATCTATTTTATTAGGGAAGAGGGGTCAGAAATTGTAGATTGTTATATATTTCAGTTGCAGGATTTTTTGTACATTAATTTTGAATTCACTAAAATTGACTTGGATTAATTTTTTTTGCTAAATATACAGGTATATCTATAGGTTAAAGTTGCACAAATGCGATATTGGTTTTGTGTGCAAATGTAACATATGTTAATCCCCAAATTCATGCAAATGTAATACATCAGATTTTGCAGTTTTAGACATGTACCTGTCAGAAAGAGAAATCGTTTAGAAATATCATGGGATATGACAAAATAATGTCTTACCAATGGTAAATTTTATATGTTTTCCTACCAGAAATAATTTCTCAGAATTCATCTTTGCATTCAGTTATGTTGTATAGGAAAAACGTATCTTTTAATGGGAAATTTTAAAACCGAAAGGGACACAATTGGGCCACTTTTACATAACAGACGACTATTGAGTTTGTGCACTTTCCAGTAAATTTCATATGTCACAGTAGGAACCGATTGCTCGAGTTTGTGCACTTTCCAGTAAATTTCATATGTCACAATGCTTATGTTAATATGTCACAGTAGGAACCGATTGCGCGGGGCAGCTGTTCGGTAACTCCTTCTTAAAAAAACTTGAGATTGGTGTATAAAGATAAAACTTTGATTTCTGGTATTGTATAAATAAAATGTTGAAAAACCATTTAAAGCAAATGCTTTACTTTTTCCATATAAAACAATGTTAAGTTCTATCCGTCCGATTTCGGACTATTACACTATTATAATAGTCTACATGGTCGAGGTCCGACAGGCAGCTCTCTTGTTAAATTATGCTTGTTACTGATAATGTTACATAGCTGAGCCAGAGGCGGATTTAGGGGGAGGGGGCAGGGGGGCCGCCCCCCCCCCCCCTTTTGTGGGAAAATTTTGGTTGATTATATAGGGAATCACTGAAGCATGACTGGAGCGGAGCCCCCTCTTAGGCAGTCAGTGGACCCCTACTTATGAAAATTTCTGTGAGCTGCCCAGTGTATCAAAATAATATGAGGATATGTTGGAACCCCCTTTTTTTTGACAATCAACTTTTGAATGGGGACATGAGGTTGGAACCCCCTTTTTTTGACAATCAATGCTTTTGAATGGGGACATGAGGTTGGAACCCCCTTTATCCTGGGTATGGAACCACCTTTTAGAAATGGCTGGATCCGCCCAAGCTGTCCATGTTTATTTTGATGTTAAGGCTAAATTTTATACTATTAATGCTTGATATTGATCAGCTGCTCGTTTTAGATTATTTTGTTTTAAATGTCGAAGAACAGGAATTTCAATGAACAGATGTATTATAACCAAACCCCCTTTCTTGTGAAAGTCGTCGATATAAACAGATAATGATCATTCATCTAGTTCACAAATCAAACAAACACTCTTGTAAAGCAAGGATTTGTATAGCAAATCCTTAAAGCAAGGATTTATATGGCAAATCCTTGTGTAAAGTAAGGAATGTATATCAATCGAAACTGTCAAAATGTTTTCAAAATATATACTTACGTTAATTCAGTCGGACACAGCAAGAAACTACCAAAAGACCAGACAAATGGCGCGAAATCATAGCGTTGATATTTTCGAAAGCTATCGGGGTTTTTCATCATTCTTATCTTTACGGAAATCGGTTTACAGCTGTAGTCTCAGTTTACAGTCATCAATATTTTATATTGGCATAACCATTAAAGAATAATTATTAGAATGTTATTTAGTTATTGCTATTTTCATACAAATATTTTAACAGTTATTATCTATGTTATTTTTTACCAATTTATGAAAATGAAACGCATGTTAACAAAAACGTGTATGTACAGTCCCGTTGCCGATCATGTCTCTATATTTATTTATTCATTTTTTTTTCGATTTTTTTTTCTTTTCGATTCCTCTGCTAACTAAAGGGAAGCTATCCTCATATTATTTTAATACACTGAAAAGTACTGGACAACGATTCTATCGATGAACTGACGTATACTAAAATGTACTCGACAGTACTAGATTTAACGCTAGGCGTTCTTTCTTAATTACCTGAACCAGTACTGACTGGTACTTAATCGATCGCAGTAGTAAGTGTACTGAACATGTACTGAACAACTGAAAGAGATCTTGACATTTTCCTTGCGGTTAATTCAGGCATTTAAGAGTTGTTCAGTTTAAAATGGCCGTTTCAGTAGTAAAACCCATTGTTCTTTTTTACCAGAAAGTCTATATGAAGCAAATTTCTTTACTCGCTAGACTCTACTAACAAAATTCCTTTTTTTTCATTTCATATATTATTATATACATTAAACAATGGCTAGACAGCCACATAGAGCTATCATAAAATAAATGAAAGTTTTTTTTATTAGAAGGCGGATAGAAAGGTTATCCAAATTGCTTCGGAACAAGATTCTTATATACCATGGGATATCAACATCATTGTCGACGTTGCTTCTTTCCCCATTTTTTACTGTCTCTTCCTAAATTTTACTTTTTGCATTACACGCATGGATATTTCATCGTAATTCACCTTGTTTACATTGGATTTACGATTCTGTTTTCCACAAAATATTCTAACGAAAAGTGTACAGTTTCCGGATACTTAAGGTGTTGTATAACTATCAACAATTTCGTCATATTTGTCGAGAGATGTGTCGAGAAATGCCGAATATAATTGATATATGGGACGTCCCAAAAATATACTCGTTGTGCACATGAATGAAATAGTTGCCACTTGACGTTTAGCTACAAACAAAATCAATCAACCGACATAATATATTATTTAACAGTATACTATTCCCAGGAGAGAACCTCATATACTTTTTATTATGTACAAATGAATTCAGACATGTCAGTGTTGGAACTTGGATGATGCGGTCAAATAGTTTTATTTTACACACCATCCTGAACTAATAACTTTAGTGACTGTTCAATATTATGATACTGACACTCTAAATTAATGCGTGAAAGATTTTGCATTCATTGTTTTCCAATATTGCTTCCATTCTGACATTAAAAAGAAACTTCTGATTTATTATGCAGCCATATAGATTTACATACTAAAGTGCAAATATGGTCAGTTTTGATTGATACGGTCAAATAAGTTTGTTTAAGGAGTCAGCCTAAGGTATCAAAACTACTGAAATGTTGTTACGTAGCAACAATTATCTATATTATGAACAAAAGGAGGACATGCTGGTATCTGAATTTATGCGGACAAAATTTTGTAATCAATGTGTTTCAATATTGCTGTCATTTGTTTTATACAATATATCCTGACATACAGACATAAATAGTACTGAATTATTATGCATATATTTGGATTTACATGATAAAATGCAAATATGGTCAGTTTAGGTTGATTCGGTCAATATACTGAATAAAAGGAGGACATGCTGGCGCCCTAAATTTATGCGGACAAAATTTTGTAGTTATTGTATTCCAATATTGCTGTCATTTGTATTATACATTGAATCCTGACATAAAAATATGGCTGATTTACTATGTGGGTATATAGATTTACATAATAAAGAGCAAATATGGTCAGTTTAGGTTGATGTGATCATATAATTTTGTTGTACAAGTCAGCCTGAGGTATCAAAAGTACTGAAATTTTGTTACGTATCAATATATTGATTGATTGATTGTTGGTTGCTTAACGTCCAGTGGCAAATATTTCATGCATATTCAGGACGAGAACAAATTAACAATAAATACAATAGGTAGGTTCTGTAATAGGGGCTTCCGGGATTAAGGTCGGAGAAATTTAGACTGCCACAGGAAATGAGGATATATTGGATACGGACAGAAATTTAGCCTTGCAACAGGTCACCTACGGACCCCTCAAAGAGTTGTTGCAAGGGTTCTTAACGTGCAAAGAGCGTGGCACTCTCTTTACACGAGGCATCGGATTTAACGTCCCCATTCTGACCGGACGTGACTGCGAATTTGTACATCCCGCACAACCAAACGGACGCCCCACTTTAGCGAGGGTTTTACCGCCGGTCGGAGGAAGACCAATGGTGATCATATTTCTATTCCCCAGTCACCCTTGGGGGGTCAATATATTGAATAAAAGGAGGACATGCTGGTGCCCTAAATTTATGCGGACTCAATTTTGTAGTTATTGTATTCCAGTATTGCTGTCATTTGTATTATACATTGAATCCTGACATAAAAAATATGGCTGATTTACTATTCGGCATTATAGATTTACAAAATAAAGTGCAAATATGGTCAGTTTTGGTTGATGCGGTCAAATAATTTTGTTGTACGAGTCAGCCTGAGGTATCAAAACTACAGATTTTTTTTATGTATCAATATATTGAACAAAAGAACATGCTGGCACTCTAAATTTGTGCAGACAAAATTTTGTAGTCATGTGTTCCAAAAATGCTTTCATTTTGTATTATAAATTCTATCCTGACATTAAAATATTGCTGATATACTATGCGGCTATATAGATATACATAATAAAGTGCAAATATGGTTGAATTTAATAGGTATTGGATTGATTGATTGATTGTTGGTTGCTTAACGTCCAGTGGCAAATATTTCATGCATATTCAGGACGAGAACAAATTAACAATAAATACAATAGGTAGGTTCTGTAAGAGGGGCGTCCGGGATTAAGGTCGGAGAAATTTAGACTGCCACGGGGAATGAGGGTATATTGGATAGGGACAGAAATTTAGCCTTGCAACAGGTCACCTACGGACCCCTCAAAGAGTTGTTGCAAGGGTTCTTAACGTGCAAAGAGCGTGGCACTCTCTTTACACGAGGCATCGGATTTAACGTCCCCATTCTGACCGGACGTGGCTGCAAATTTGTACATCCCGCACAGCCAAACGGACGCCCAACTTTAGCACGGGTTTTACTGCCGGTCGGAGGAAGACCAATGGTGACCATACTTCTATTCCCCAGTCACCCTTGGGGGGAATAGGTATTGGAATATATATTCAATGCCCGTTAGCATTGTAACCAAGATCGTTTTTTAATTGATAGAAAGGCAGATCACGGATAAATTTGTATAACAAGCAACGTTTTATGCGTACTTTATTTACAAATATATGTATTTAATCCTGTTTATATAACGGAAGTATTACTTTTACTTTATTTTTCGATGTTTATACCAAGAAACAAAGATATCAATTTTTTTTTAAAGATCGATGTAAAGCGGTCCTGGTTACAAGTTAACTTAGAGTTGAGCAGACCAGTCAAAAGTTTACTTGAGAACAGGTGTGGTTTCGATCGGAATTGTCAAATCAAAGTTATGTTAACTTTATGGCAGGACTGTTTTCGAAGTTAACTTATGTTAACTTTATGGCAGGACTGGTTTCGAAGTTAACTTATGTTAACTTATGACAGGACTGGTTTCGAAGTTAACTTATGTTAACTTATGACAGGACTGGTTCGAAGTTAACTTATATCAAAAGCGGACCTGTTTCCAAGTTAACTTTTTGGCAGACATAAAAACAGTCCCAGGACCAAGTCCGCTTTTCAAGTTAACTAGATTTTGGTCCTAGGACTAGTCAGAGCAGTCCTAAATCCGGTCACAGGTGGACTAGTCAGAGCAATCCTAAATCCGGTCACAGGTTAACTTTGACCAGTCCAAATGACTGGTTATCAAGTTAACTTGCTGTACAGGTTAGGACTCCACCCATCTGTATCTCTGGCAATTGAATGTATATTTTCGTCTTTCCGTACCATGTAGGAAGAACAATTAAGGTGTCCTTTAAATTTACAATTTAATATTAAAGTGTTACTTGGTCTATTTAGTTGGGCTCTACGTATACCCTGAGGATTATGCTACATACAGGTGTAAATAGGATATTTACCTTAAGGTTGATGTCTTCTACAAGGATTATCTTGTATCTCTAGGTTATCGTCTCGTTGTAATACTACTACAGGTCGAGAAGTGGCTCTCGTGTCATGTCTCCATTCGGGACTCTCTGTTCACTACCAGTCTATGTACGTCACCATTCGGGTCTCTCTGCTTTCTACCAGTAGATCACACCAGACAAAGGAAACCCCCTAGATCTACAGGGCAGTTACACAAAAATGTATGGCATATTCTGCAGGACTTGGACCTTTACTTGTAGTTCAAAATCTTCCCAGTCTTTGTACCGATCATGGAACAATGCCCTGTTAAATGAAATAAGGATGTCCCTTTGAACACAGATGCCTGAACTGGTAATGATTCCCGAAAGCTGTACATCGTAAACCGGACTTTTGGACAGAACCCCTCTTCGATTTTCATCCGCGGAAAACTGTTTGGTCTTTACTATATACTAGTGGTGATAAAAATAATTAAATGTAGACTTGGCTTCCTCGTCAAATTTGTAGCATGTTTAATTTCATGTTTTTCAGTAATAACTTTAAATATTTTGTTCATGCATGATGCTATTTCTCAATTTTTCCGGGGCTGGAATCTGGTACATGTTTGAAGTAAAAATCACCTCGTTTGTGCGTTGACAGCTTTGGCTAACTCGGCTGCTGGTTAAGGTTGTTTTATGTTATGCATCCGGCCCCCAAGGGTGACTGGGGAATAGAAATATGGTCACCATTGGTCTTCCTCCGACCGGCAGTAAAACCCTCGCTAAAGTGGGGCGTCCGTTTGGCTGTGCGGGATGTACAAGTACACAGCCACGTCCGGTCAGAATGGGGACGTTAAATCCAATGCCTCGTGTAGAGAGAATGCCACGCTCTCTGCACGTTAAGAACCCTTGCAACAACTCTTTGAGGGGTCCGTAGGTGACCTGTTGCAAGGTAAAATTGCTGTCCCTATCCAATTTACCCTCATTTTCCAGTGGCAGTCTAAATTTCCCCGACCTTTCGGATGGCCTACATTACAGAACCTACCTATTGTATTATTGTTAATTTGTTCTCGTCCTGAATATGCATGAAATATTTGCCACTGGACGTTAAGCAACCAACAATCAATCAATCAATGTTATGCATCCGTTTTTATTCTGTAGTTAGTCACAACTTTGGTTTTATCATGTATATCTATTATTCTAAATAATGAGGATGTTCTTATGCCAAGCAGATAACCCTAGCCCTATTGGTCACAACTTTTTGGAACTTTTGGTCCTCAGTGCTCTTCAACTTTGTACTTGTTTTGGCTTTCGGACTTTTTTCATCTGGGCGTCGCTGGTTGGTCTTGTGTGGACGAAACGCTCGTCTGGCGTATTACATTTTAAACCTGGTTCCTTTTGTTAGCTATTATTCGTGTTTTTCTCTGTCCTATATGTTCTCCTTTTAATTGTATTGTAGTCATGTAGTGTTATCATTTTAATGGCCCCAAGGGTGACTAAAGTATAGAAGTATGGTTACTTGGTCTTCTTCCGACCGGCAGTAAAATGCTTGCCAAAGTGGCATATAGTTAAGGCAGTTTATCAAGTATTTAATTATCTTTGGTGCAAGTTTCTTGTGTTTTGGTTTAAGCTGGTAAAGTGCGTTTGCTAAATTCTTCTCAGACATCAGAAACGGGACAGACAGGCGAACGGAGGCACAGACCAGAAAACAAAATGCCCCTCTACTATCGAAGGTGGGGCATAAAAAGATGTTTCATGATACCCAACACAGAATCGCAATCAGAATCAATCCAGTGAAAAGCATCCCGTTGGTTCAGAATAACTGCATTCACAGCTAACCATGATGTGTGTAGTTGTGGTTGAATTTGCTTCTACTTTCCCCTAAATTCACTCATTTCAAGTCCGTGTACGGTGACATTGTGTTTCTTTCAGGCATTTGCAGGTCGGTCTTGGTTCCCACATTTTCACAGCTATTGTAGCACCATTTCCAGAAATGTTTAGTATTCTACGTTTTGATTTTTCATTTTCATGAAATTAAGATTGCAACATATTTGTTTACAGTTCTTAGGCTTACCCTGGTGTATATTTGTCGAGTCGTGTTATTGCTCTGCCATATCAAACGAACTTGAAACCTGAAACTTATTAAATTAACACTAAGGGATGAAAAGACTCAAAAAGGCAAACGTTTGCTTTTGCACATGGGGCATATAACCACACCAAGTATACTCGAGACGAATTATTTTAAAACAATGAACACAAATGATGAAATTTCTATAATATGTCCATAAAAGGTTACATAACAATATATAACTGTTGTTGTTTTTATGATTATATTTGTGTTTGTTTGACCCATGTGGATGTATTATGCAAATAAAATTATTATTATAATATATCAGAATATCAGGTTACAAACATTGACAATTTGCATATTGCATACATGAAATAATCAGTGTATGTTCTACCCAGACACTTACAAATAGTGAATATATTCTTGTCAAACACAGATTTTAGTTTTGTTAAAAATTTAATAAGTTAATAAAATTATTTTGGGAAGATAAATTGAATGTTAATTTAATTAAGTGAACAAAATCTTATCCTGTAAGGTTTATTCTGCTTACCCCCTCACATCTTCCACTCAAACTTAACCTCCTCTTGGAAGGTGAGGCTAAAGCTTCTGCTACTGATATAACTGGTGGATTTATAAAATCCTTTTCAACATTTACTAGTATATCATAATCAAAAGGTTTGCTTTCCATAACCTGCAATATAAAAAATAATGTATAAAATTAGCGAAACACCCCTGCCCAAATACTTGATGTTAAACAGGAAGTTGTTTTTATTTGACTTTAAACAAAAGTTTAAATACATGTTTTAAAACGTGAAAAACAAAGTTTGAATACAAATAAAACTTTCGCGATCTCAAAAAGTTGATAAATCTGCAATTTCAACAACACATGTGGATACAAACATGCATGGAAAGGACCCAACTCTCAAGGCCAATACTAGTTAGATAAAAAATTTGCTTGATCAACGAGTAGTTAAATTTTAAATAGCAGGTAACAGGCACTAGTAGCCAGATTTAAGTCTGAAACGGTCATTTTGGTCTGAAATTGTTGAAAGGTTTACCTAAATTAGGTTTAATTTCATGTAATTTATTATCATCTTTTTTGCTCCATTCATTTTTCAGTATATTAAAAACATTCTCTAATATTAGATCTAAAATCGGTATATGGTATATCATGCAGGGCATTTTTTGCTTCATGATCTACAACCGTGTTTCCATGGATTCAAACCTGACTCGGTACCCATAGAAAAAAGATCTCTTTATGAAGAATTTTCGAATTCCTCATTACTGATAAAATCTTTAGAATTATCGGGTTTTTAATTTTAGTATGTTGTATAGCATGTAAGCATGAAAGTAAATAAGAACATATTAAATTTTGATTTGTTTGAAGTAGCAACAAATGTTAAAGCCAAAATTATTGCCTGTTCTTCAACAGTAAATATGGATGCGTCAGATGAAAAACGGAGAGTCGCAGCTTATCTACGTAGGAAAATGCCTGTACAAAGTCAGGAATATGACAATTGTTATCTATTAATTTATTTGATGAAAATCATGGTAGAACATAGAAAATGTGTTTTTACATTTAAAAACACAAAAAAAATCAGCCTGGCAAGATACTTTTACAAGTCAAATTTTGCTGATTACTAATACATTATAATCTAGCTTTTTGTAGAAGCCTCTAGATCATGCTCTAGATGCTACATAGAGCTTTGAGCTACAGACAGAAGTTTCCAGCAGTAGCTAGAGGTATCAGAAACAGTGATCTGCTTGATTAATTGATTGTTGGTTGCTTAACGTCCAGTGGCAAATATTTACTGCATGTACAGGACGAGAACAAGTTAACAATAAATACATAGATAGGTCTTGTCATAATAGAGGCCATTCGGGATGAAGGTCGGAAAAATTTGGACTGCCATTGGAAAATAAGGATATATTGGATACGGACCCCTCAAAGAGTTGTTGCAAGGGTTCTTAACGTGCAAAGAGCGTGGCACTCTCTTTACACGAGGCATCGGATTTAACGTCCCCATTCTGACCGGACGTGACTGCGAACTTGATACATCCCGCACAGCCAAACGGACGTTTTACTGCCGGTTGGGAGAAACCCAAGTGACCATTTTTCGTTTCCCCAGTCGCCCTTGGGGGAAACAGTGATCTGAAAGAGATTACAGAAGAGGAGGCTATTGCTCATCATTTTAAACAAATAGAATGTTCGGTATGATTAACTTGTTGAATATTTATTTCAATCAACATTAATATGAACAAGCTGTCATTTTTTTTTAAGTATCGTGTTTGTACACATTTTAAACAACTGATCAGTTGAAGTATTTACTAACTTCTCAAGATTTATATAAATTTCGAAACAATAACACGGTTGCAAAATAATAAAACGAATGCAATGAGTACTGCAAGTTAACTCATGGACTTAATGCCAAGCTCAATGCGGACCTAAAGTTATGACAGATAATAAAAAAAATGTTTTGACTCTACATATGAATTTTGTGAATAACTATCCTAAACATGTTTTATTTATCAAACTATTAATCAACAGGCTCTTACAGTTGTATGTATACGGAAGTATGGTTTCCAATGGCAGTCACAAACATAGAAAGATAATTCCAATAGCAGTATTAACATCGTTGTTGTTGAACACACCTGTTTGGCACTTGTGCGAGTATGTAAATCATTTTAATGTGTTTTGATCTTCAAATACATCATGCAGTAAGTCGTTATTTGAACCCTTACAAATGTCTGTCAAAGAATTTATATTACTTATTTCAAGTTAGAATTGTACAAATTGTTCGGAGATATACCGAAGATGTACGATTTACCAACACTCAAAGGGTGTTCGAACTGTTTGTCCAGATTGGAATTCAGCATGATAAATGTAAAAGTCAGCATAATAAATGTATCAAGATTTGAACCTAGAAAAAGAAATTATAAAACCGCCTTCATCAATGAGCATAACCCATATCACTTAGCCAGCCCTGGATTTGCAAAATTTAACAAAAGATACAAACAAGACACCCAGTTGTGTATCAGTCCTTATGAAGAACAGCACATAACAAATCATTAGTCTTATATTGATAGGAGCAAAAATTGCTTTGATTTATTTTATTTTATCGTGAAATGCACATAGAAACCCATGTTTAGAAATTTGTATGTTAATAACATGTACTTCACATTTTGAATTCGGCATGTATTGTCGTAGTGTTTTATTACACTCTTCCAAACTATCAGATGTCAAGGAAGGACACTGAGCAGTTTGTCACGTTCTGTCTGCACAGCACTTAGACAGCCAGTGTTTCAGGCCCTGGAACATTATATTTCCAAATTTGAAATTGATAGAGACAACCTAACCGAACCTCACGAAGAAAGGAGCTGTGATATTTCCTAAGAAGCAACATATATACTGAACATGAAAATCCTTTCGGGGGAAGATTTCAATTACATATCCACAGAGAATGAATTTTCAAATTTGGCTGATAGAAATCTAACAACAGTTCATGCTGAGAAAACATCCGATGCTTCATTTACTAATATCTTACAGAAAATTTGACCACTTTTTTCATGATTGTATAAGATGCCACCTTTATTCGGTCATTTTGTTTAGATAATTATTAAAGATGTAACCCGAAATCGGCCACTTTTGTTATTGATAACTTTAATACATTTTAAAAAATTCAACCACTTTTTATAGATAATGTATTGAATAAAGGCAACAGTATTATACCGCTGTTCGAAACTCATAAATCGATAGAGATAAAAAGAAATCGGGTTACAAACTAAAACTGAGGGAAACGCATCAAATATAAGAGGAGAACAACGACACAACATTAAAAATGTAACACACACAGAAACGAACTATAATATAACAATGGCCATTTTCCATATTGAATGTTACCTTGAATCGACCATTTTGTAGACAATTGTTTCAGATGAAATCGTCAATCGGCCACTTTCTTCATTGATATTTATATTACATTTAATAAGATTTTTATAACTTTACAACTTTATATATAAATTGTATAAGATGTAATCTTAAATCGGTCACTTCTTTATTAATTATTTGACTATATTTTAAAATGAATACAACTACCTCTAGATAGTTGTTTTAGATGTAACCTTGACAAAACAACTGCTTTATTGATAATTTCACCACTTTTTACAGTAACTGTGACCACTTGTTTGGATATTGTACTAGATGAAACCTTTAATCGATAACTTTCATTTAGATAATTGTATTGCACATAACCTTTAATCGATTACTTTTTATAAATAATTGTACAAAATGTAACCTTTGATCTGCCTCTTTCGTTATCGATAATTCTATTACATTTACACGATTCAACCAATTTTAAGAGACAATGTATTAGATGCTATCGTGAAGCGTTTATTTATTTTGTAGATAATAGTAAAAGGTGTTACCTTATATCGGCCACTTTCTTTATTGATAGTTATATTACATTTTTCAATATTCAACAACTTTGTAAGATAATTGTACGAAATTTCATCTTATTATCGTGTACTTGGCTGGGGGACTATGGTAAGAACCAAGTAACGAGTCGACTAATAAACTGTACTTCACTTCAATCAATTTTTAATACATGGCCATGCAGCTGCTACTGCACTGGCAGGCGACAACTAACTTAATAATTAATAACTAAAAACATGTTCCACCTTTTCCGACATAAGAGATAAATTGTGTGAGGCAGTCCCGATAACCAGAAGACCCAAAATAGGAATATAACATCCCCGCCCCAAAAAATAACCGAACGCATTACAATATAGTTTAAAAGACTGCTTTCTGCCTTAATCCATTATATATTTCTACTTTAATACTGAAGTATACTCTGATACATTTCATACCATTTCTTGCTATTATTGCTTGAATAAGCATACATGTCTATGGATAATAATAAAATGTATATGTCATACTCATAATATTGTATATTTTGCAATGGTAACTTAAAGTTCCTATTTTTGTGAAATTAGTAGAGATATATACTCTTAAATTGACTTCAAATGAAAATATCAACCCACAAAAGCTTACAACCAGACACGCACACATAACTCACAATCACACCATACAAGATCAACATTATCATATGAAACAGTAGATTTTATGCGTAACTTGCACACGAACTGAAGTTCCAAGCAATTTTATATTCCACAATATATGTCTTAAATGCAAGTAAATTTGGTTGACAATTGTTAGTGTACAGTTATAAAATATCGGCATAATGGTAGTTGTAGCTATTCGCAGTCTTCTGTTCATAGTAATCGTGGAGACGCAATCATCACTAATAAAACTGAAACTAATGTCTTAACGACTGGATTTTCTCTCTGACTATAATCCATCATAATTAAACACTTATTTGAACATTGGCGATACAATTATCACCAAACAAAAACTGAAACTAAAGTCTTATAACAACGGGATTTTCTTTCCGACTGTACACCAGTATAATAGAACACTTTTTATTATTTCATTGGCGATACAATTATCACCAAAACACAGTAAATTTCAACAAGAATATAGCTTTGTTACAAATTATTTACACATAGCGCAATTTAACATATGTTGACTACATAGTCCTCATTCAATTAAAGGAGGTGGAGGTGGTCGTTTAATCACAAGTTCCTGAGCTTTCGGTGGTAATTGTGAACCTGTAAGCCACTCGGCATTTTCGGCGGGTTCACCAACTTTTTGCACGAGATATAGAAATCCTCCCTTATTTCGCTTTTTCGCCAAAATACGTTTGACTTTAAAAACGCTACCATTGTCTGTTTCCGACGCAACAGAATCTAAATTTGTAAAGTCAGAATCTTGATATCGTGCAGGTAAACGAATTTTTCTAGAAGAACGTCTAAGTTCATTTGCATGCTGCGGATTTAGTTCATCCGAAATATCGTTGCCTTGTGATGCTGACAAAATATCGGACTGAGACACTTCAGCTTCTGTCGTACTGTGAGATGAGCTAGATGTGCGGTCCCTTCGACAATATATTGTAGGGTTAGGTTCCCGGATATTGGCAAGTTTTAAGCGATTGATGTGTACTGGTTGTTTGAATTTACGTTTTCCGTTTGGATCCCGCAAAAGTATTAAATTGATTGATTGTTGGTTGCTTAACGTCCAGTGGCAAATATTTCATGCATATTCAGGACGAGAACAAATTAACAATAAATACAATAGGTAGGTTCTGTAATGTAGGCCATCCGGGAAGAAGGTCGGGGAAATTTAGACTTCCACTGGAAATGAGGGTAAATTGGATAGGGACAGCAATTTCGCCTTGCAACAGGTCACCTACGGACCCCTCAAAGAGTTGTTGCAAGGGTTCTTAACGTGCAGAGAGCGTGGCATTCTCTCTACACGAGGCATCGGATTTAACGTCCCCATTCTGACCGGACGTGGCTGCGTACTTGTACATCCCACACAGCCAAACGGACGCCCCACGGGGGGCAAAAGTATTAAATGTTCGCTCGGTATGCTCGTGACTACAAATGGACCATCGTATGTTTGTTTTAATTTTCTGCCTTGTCCCTGTTGCTCAATTAGCAAATATACGTAGTCGCCAACTGATAATTCTAATTCATTTGTTTTTGCATTTGTCGCTTTTTCCATCCTTACTTGTGCCTCAATAGAATGTTCTTTCACTGAAGTTCGAATTGTGTCGAGACGCTTCTGTTGTGCCATAATGTATGATTTTGTATCGGCGGGTATATTATTTAAATCTGTTGACGGAAATGCGGATAACGGGAAAGCAGGTCTCTTGCCGTATAAAACTTCAAAAGGGGAATACTTTGTACTTTGAATGATTGACGCATTGATTGAAAACACAACAGCGGGTAATATGAATTCCCATTCTTTCCATTTTTCTATGTATGGGGTAATGCGTTCGGCTAGTGTTCTGTGCGTTCTTTCGCATAGCCCGAGGCAATGATGCATAAAACTCGGTATAAAATCCTGATGAACACCAAACATTTTACATACTTCTTGTGTACAATTTCCAATAAACTCAGAACCTTGGTCTGAAATCAACGTTTCACACACTCCAAATTGAGATACTAAACTAAATACGGCATTTGAAACAGTAAACATATCCTTATTCCGAATAGTCAATACAAATAGATATTTTGAGAACATATCGCTTGCAGTAAATAAATATTGGTTTCCGTTCGGAGATGTTTTGAGCGGCCCAAACAAATCAATAAATAGTCTTAAAGAACAAAATAAAAGTACTTGCCCTTGGATTGATTGATTGTTGGTTGCTTAACGTCCAGTGGCAAATATTTCATGCATATTCAGGACGAGAACAAATTAACAATAAATACAATAGGTAGGTTTCTGTAATAGGGGCTTCCGGGATTAAGGTCGGAGAAATTTAGACTGCCACGGGAAATGAGGGTATATTTGGATAGGGACAGAAATTTAGCCTTGCAAACGGACGCCCCACTTTAGCAAGGGTTTTACTGCCGGTCGGAGGAAGACCAATGTTGACCATACTTCCATTCCCCAGAAAGATAAAATATATGCAAAATGGGGGACATTTGTTCTTTTATATCAATTGCCTTGAAAAGACTTTTCTAATTTCCCTTTTACTATTCAGGACAAGCCCTCCCCCTTTTTGAATCAATAGACTATAATTGGAGATCGGTGTGTTTAGAATTTGTGTAACACATCGATGTTCAAAAAATTAATTTAGAAAAATGTTGGTAATGTCTAATGGTGAATATTCCTTTATGTTTTCCTATCTGTAACGTGTTTGAATCTAATAGAAATTTCTTATTGTAGATACTGATCTTTTCAACTAAGGAATTTGAAATTATTGTTGTGGGAACAGAGAAATAAATCAGTTCCTGGACTAGTGGTGGAAATCTTGCAGATATTGGGATACGTCTTTCTGCGGTTGTTGAGGTTATGTGGAATGTTGCATACCAATTATAAGGTTTTAAACTTATATAACGTTACGATAAAAGAAATTATTTCTGCTTTCAAACTGTGAACTGTCATATTTATGAAGCATTTCCAGCAGCCTCTATTCAAAATGGCATGTATGGAAAGTTTCACATTTAAAGTAAACCCTATTGCAATTGCATACAAAAAGATGATACGAATCAAAAACCACTAGCAAAACATAAATGATGCAATCGTAGCTTAGAAACATAACGTTAAAACAAGGATCACCCTGGAAAAAAACAATGGAGTCTTTGAGGCCTTTTTTGCTTTTAAATGGGTATAAAATGATGATGTATTTTGACATAAAGTGTATAATAAACCATTTTATGTCTGATGGCTCTTTTATGAATGACCATTACAAGACTCGCTTAACTTTTTGATTCTGGAAGAAACACTTCATACCTAAAGTTGTTCTCGTCCTTTAAAAATCTGGAAACATTAGTTAATGTCAGCCAATTAAGGTAGGATTGTAATCTAGGCTAGAATGTCTCAAATATAAAATGTGTGGTATTGTATGGGTTATATTATTTTAGGACATATGAAGATTTAATTACCAGCACCTACACAGATAATTTTGATTTAGATGACGATCTTTACGATGTTGTTGAGGATGATCATCAGGATCAAGACCAAGATCAAGATACTGCTGAGAGGTATTTTGTCCTATATTTATGTATTTCATCACAAGAAAATTGTACACTTTTTCAGATGGGAAAAGAGATAAACGGATGTATAAGCAGTCAATTAACGCTCCATGTATATATGGTCTCTGATTTTCTCAAATTTGTGATTATTAAAAAAATATATGAACTATTGACCATTTTTTATGAATCGCATTCGCCTAGAGAATCTAACTTTCTAGGAGGCGACTGTTAATAATGGAAAAAGTGTGCATCAAAATATTATTATGAATAGTGTTTACAATTGAAATTAATAGATTAGATAACACATACTCTAACTGGAATTGTAAATGGAATCTGAAACTCAAAATCTGACTCAAACTTCAGAATAAGTGTATATTGAAATGGCTTCACTGTGTTAAGTCAGATACCATCATCATAAAGTATGGATGAATTACTACCACTTAACAAAAAGCAAGGGACAGTCAAAAACAGTCTCCTAAATAATACAAAAAAAATTGTTTAACATAACGAAAATCCACAAAAAAAAACCCATTGGAAAATGCAATAGAACACATTATCAACCAACATCCGCTTCCTATGAAAAATTTAGAAATTCAAACACAACAAAAAAACAAAATATTGTCCAGGTAGCTTTACTTGGTGCAGGAGCAACTTGCGGGAACTGTGTTGTAAAACTAAAAGACATGATAAAAAAACTAAGCAGTGCAGTTACAAAAAGGACTGCCACTTGTTAAAACCTGGAAATAAAGACTGTACAAAGTTTTTAAAAAAGTGTCAAAATGTGCACTTCTTCAAGAAACTAGCGTAGGTCGCTTTACTAGTTTGTTAAATATTGTCACTCTAACTACTTAGTACCTAAAAATTAAAACGAAATGGAAGGGGAGAAAAATATCGTCTACTATTATCTTTTTTCGAGAGACATTAAATTTAACAGTTTAGATGCTGATGACAGCATTAATAATCTGGTTTTTGACAGTTGTAACCTGTTGTGCTCTTGATTCGTTATATAAACAAGTGAAAGTTAAATGGTTAGAGTTTACGACCTATGGTACCAAACATCTGTGCCTGCATATTCACAGAGCGGTATTTATGATGTTGGGGTGTCTACATAATGAGTTCTAAAGAGCTTTGATTTTTTGATTTGTTGGTTTGTAACTATAAAATATATGCACACTTATCATTTGGACAAAGAGAAATAAAATTTCCATTTCAAGAACTGAGAAATAAAATGCAAATTAATTTCACTGGATATAGTTTAAACAATGATCATTACTACTAATTGAAAGATGTTTTATTGCTTTCTTTTTGTATATACATTTTGACATAGCGCTCTATTAAACTGCATATTTTTGGCGAAGACATAGAAATAAAAGCTTATTCAAAATCTTGTATTTATATTTTCCTTTTTTTTTTTGGTCAACAAAGTATGTAAGTATGTAGGTTTTTAATTTAAACCATACATTAAAACATTTTTTGTAAGGTGCGAAAGGTATGATATAATCAGTCTTATAAAAATGTCAAATATCGATAACTGTTCAAAACTCTGCCTTTAATTACAGTAAACTTAACAATGAAATTAAACTGGAAGACTACTTGCACAATCTAAAACAATTTAATGGTCGACAACTTTTAACAAAATTCCGAGTAAGGGATCATAACTTGGAAATTGAAATAAGTCGATATGAAAATTATATAAAAAAAAAAAGTGGGTGAAGTTTGCAAAATGTTAGATGATGAGGAACACTTTTTCCTTGTAATAAAATTATTATATATGAAAGTTATACTGGCTGTTCATTATCACGTATGATATAATTTTGACGCGCCTACATATTTAATGAATATTTAAGACTTTGAAAATAAGAACAGCACGTGTAGCAAAAACTGGAGTAGAAAATATTAACAGAAATATAGTGTTTAATTATTACAAGCCATCAAGTAAAACACTTTAGATCTCTAACTGCTGTTGTTGTTCAAATATCGATTCACTTCCCGTTTTAATTTTATTTCCCTATATCTGTCTGTATATATGTAATGTAAATACATCATGTAACGTTGCTAAACTGTTCTAGTTTGTTGATGAGGGTTTCTGTGGCAAATGCTCAGTATTTTGCATATTTCTAAACTAATCTCAATTTTAGGTTGAGTTCCGTAATGAATGCGGAGAAAATGAATAATATCTTGGAAGTAACAGAGCTAAGTTAAGTATATAAGCCTTTGAACTATTTTGTAGACTTAACCTTTAATGACACGGATGAACGCCCTGGTATAGCAGAACATCCACCAGCAAAGAAGACGAGGTGTATAAACCAAAATCAAAAGAGGATAAGGCTAGAGCAAAAATAAATTATATGAAAGATATAAACCAAAGAATCAGGAATAGTTTCGAACAATATAATCCTCATCAAATTCACCTTTTACATGGTACAGCTTCGAATATATATGACTATTTCAATAATAAAATTACGAACAGCAAATTAAAGCCATCAAACGAATGACTATTCTGAGACTGTATCCGCCATTACTACATATAAAAATTTCCATCCGACTGCAAGTAGTTCAGCGTGTAAGGAGATATTGTCAAAAGAACGTTTGAAATATGCCAAAACAAAATTCTTAACATTCGTGAACGACGAACTAGTTAAGAGAATGTTCTTGAGTATGCTCCGATCCCTGGCGATCTACACTTTCAGAGTAGCAAATAAACGAGTATGTCTATTCTATAATGGACAGATTAAATGCCGATTTAGATCGAGGCGCTGAATGGGAAATTAAGGTGTTCAAAAACGATTCTTCCGAATATTTGGCCCACTTTCGCAACTATGGGCGATGTCTGAGAACATTCTAAAGAAACCCCCATAGTGGACAAAGTCGACACTAAACCGAGAAAACAACAATCTTGAAATACATACAATGTAATTGTCGCCGACATTTTTTTTCATTTTAATGTTGCTTATAACGAAAAGTCGTTAAAAGATGTAATTGCATTAACTTTAGAATTATACATTCGAGTACGATCAAATGTGTCAGGTTGTGATAAACTAAATAAATGTGTCATTAGAATCGTGTCCCCCTTGAAGAGAATGTCTCAATGTCGCAATAACGTTCAAGTTTATATCACTACCTCCTTTTCATAAACCAAAGTTGACACTATCGATTGTTATAACAAAGTTGAATAGATTAAAGTTGACTTCAACTGTTGGCTTAACAATGCATTCAGATAGTCAAAGAAAGCTTAAATTGAGTAGCATACTGAATGTCCATAAGAAGATTCGATTATAAGCTCCTCCACCGAATTCTTTCAATTTACGTCGTTTCTAAATTATTCTGAATTTGAATTTGTACAATTGACGGTTGCCTGCAGTTTAATTTGTTTCGTGTACTTCAGAAGTCCACTGGTTCATTCCCTGTCATATCTATCATCATGTCTATAAGCATGGTCAATATAACCTATCAGTTCTCACGGTACTTTGACCTCAAACAGACTACTTTACACGTGTTTTCTGTATAAGTATTGATATACAATATTACATCAATGTCAGAAAAATATAAACTTTTTTTGTATGAGGCTAAGAAACTGTTTATACTGCAACTTAAATTAATACAATGATAGCTTTTTAAATTGTAACACAAATGTCCAACTTATTTTCATCCTTTAATGAACCCCTGATTGTGGAGAAATTGTGCCATGATGAAATTGACATTGCACAAAATATAGTTGTATTACTGTATATAGGAAATAAACACAACTAGTTGCAGTATAAAATATAATATCTGTACGTGTAGCTTGTAAAAAGTAAAATCACAAAAATACTGAACTCCGGGGAAAAAATCAAAACGGAAAGTCCGTATTCAAATGGTAAAATCAATGATAAAACACAACAAACGAATGGACAACAACTGTCATATTCCGGACTTAATACAGGCATTTTCAAATGTAGAAAATGGTGGATGGAACCTCGTTTCTAGCGCTAAACCTCTCACTTGTATGATAGTCGCATCAAATTCCATTATATTTACAACGATGCGCAAACAAAACAGACATAATAGGTAACATTGTCAAAATAGGGGTACAGCAGTGATCACTGTGTCACAATCTCAATTAGAACAAAAACAAACAAATATTGAACAAAGAAGCACAAAAAGCATCTATCAAAATAAACAACCACATGCATTGCTTATTTATATATGTATTTTAAATCAACCCATAAAGGAGTCCTGTGACAGCATTCACATCAACTCTAGTATAGAGTCGCGTGTTTGTCGTCAGAATGTAAATTTCACACAGGAAGAAACATAAAATAATTTTGTCGTTCAAAGTACTTTCAAAATTATAATTTCACATGGGGAATGGTGGTATACAGGGTTGAAAAATCAAAGCATGTAAAAGTTTAGTTAGAACTAATTTCAGAAAAAGACCGAGATTTTCTTTAGAATTTACATATGGTTAATACCACTACACGAGTAAAATAATTTTGTCGTTCATAGAGTGTAGTTTGAAATAAGTCTTGAATGAATACAGACCTATAGATATATGCCACATGAACGGTTGTCGTATCTAGGTCAAATATGTCAATTTCGTATTGCAACACATTATGAATTAGTAACAACATGTGCATCATTTAAGACTCTGAAAGTGTTTTAAGTTAATGAAATATATTAAATGCATGCTAATTTAATAAAATTCATTATTCTGAAGTAGTCAATATACGCATGTGCAAACACATTTTACTGGATTAAGAGCATGGGTTTATTCACAAAGCGAAAGAAGCACGTCATATTAGAATATTGTGTATACTACATCACAGATTGATTGATTGTTGGTTGCTTAACGTCCAGTTGCAAATATTTCATGCATGTTCAGGACGAGAATAAGTTAACAATAAATACAATAGGTAGGTTGTGTAATAATAGAGGCCATCCGGGTTGGTGGTCGGGGAAATTTGGACTGCCACTGGAAAATGAGGGTTATATTGGATAGGCACAGAAATTTTGCCTTGCAACAGGCCACCTACGGACCCCTCAGCGAGTTGTTGCAAGGGTTCTTAACGTGCAAAAGAGCGTGGCACTCTCCCTACACGAGGCATCGGATTTAACGTCCCCATTCTGACCGGACGTGGCTGCAAACTTGATACATCCCGCACAGCCAAACGGACGCCCCACTTCGGCAAGCGTTTTATTGCCAGTCGGAAGAAGACCAAGTGACCAGTCACCCTTGGGGACACGAGGGAAATAACTACGTCAATATTAGATGCAATTTGAGACACGAATAACAAGAGTTGTCGCTCTCTAAACAGTTTAAAATCAATATATAAAAATTCGTGCATTGAGCAATAAACCATAGATTATTGTTCAAATCGGGAAAAACTAAAGCTTTTCGTTACATACTAACTGAAATTACCCAGGTTCGACGTTAAACAAAAAACTATATTTTGAATAATTAAATGAACACTTTGTGACGTTGATGGGAGATAACTCAGTACCTCAAAAGCCATTCGCAATCCATTTTCATGTCAGACTTTTTCTTAGGAATTGTTGCAAGATTAATATTCAGTATGTTTCCCACTCAAAAACACCATGCTGTTTCAGAACCTTGTTTTGTTGTTTTTGATTGTAACATGTTGTGGTGATGTCCTGGACATCAAACATGTTTGTAAGGTCGAGCAAGACTTGGACTATATCCCTACTGGATATTCCTTTACCTTTTCTAGAGCTCTAGACAGTCAAAATATGCCTATCAAAACAATCAACTTCGACAATTTAACCTAAAATCAACCAAATTGTGTTTGGACTAGTCGTTGAGTGGTGATCGATCGCGGATTAATGGAATTATGTAATAGAATTGATGCAAAAAACCCTTCCATTGCCATTGTAATTTGTACAATATACAAATGGTTTTGAGAATAAAGCCAAATGACAGAGAGATATATAAAAAAAAAATTAAAATAAGCAACATGATATTCCTCTTCAACCAATGTATACTTTATGAAATGAGTTGATGCCGTGCTATTAGATAACAAAGTGTAGACAGCTAGATAATAGGTTTGTTAACTCACTGATGTCATATCATGCTTATTATAAGAGATGTTTCAATGGAAACATCAATCAATTTTGAAGTTATGTTATCTTCATTTTAATGTTACATGTGATCGCTTATTATCATTCATGTTTATTCCTTACGTATAAACGTAGGCATACATTATTCGATTGAATACAATGCATATTGGTATGTTCTAATCATCTGAGTTGATAAATCTATGAACCAACACAAATACAAATTCATACAACGGAACGGTAAATTATAAATTAAAAACTATTTAACCAAAGTGACCAGAGTGCATATAAAAAAAACGTTGATTTTACAAGTTCTTCATGTTAAGATATTAGATGGAAAAATGAAGATGGTGCAGAGAGCGTTTAAGGATGATATGGGTATAGATCGTGGTTACGTCCGGATTGATGTTCAAATGAACAATACATGCAGAGACTGGATGAGATCTTTACGTGCCTGCTTCCAGCCATCACCTGATCTCCATCATTATATATCCACCAGCAAAGGCAACTTAGACAAAATGAATCAAGGCTATTCAGTTTAAAAGCTTAGGAATAGTTTGACAGTTTAAGATAGGACATTATCTTATTTTCTAAAAGAGAAAGGATGTGACAGTATTGGCTATAAATACCTTATCTATTTATACTATAGTAACACGACCTCATTATGTTAATGAGATATACGTGCTATGATAAGACATGCATTGTATACTGTGTATTGCCAATCGCCATTAAATAGTTATAAGTCTACTTGGATTATATACATCTTTATGCCTGCAGCCAAATACAGCATGCCAGTCTTGTCCAACATTTTCTACATAAGAAAAATGCCTTTTCTAAGTCAGGATTGTGATAATTGTCGTCCATTCATTTGATGAGTTTAAGCTTTTGATTTTGCCATTTGATTAAGGAATTTCCTTTTGTGAATTTTCCTCGGAGTTAAGAATTTTTGTGATTCTACCTTATAAGAATTACATTAGTTGAAAAATGATTCAAATTCTATTATTATCTCAATATATAAATATAATAATATAAGATAATAATAAATTTCACATATGTACATCCAGATATGATATACACAATACCAACATCTAGCCCGTCGAAAGAAGGCCAAAGAGACAGAAATCCAGTTTAAACATACAATAAATACTATGGGACAGCAAGTCACAGGACAATAAGTGACAATAATTTTTCGTACGTCACACAGGTAAACGGAAAATAAATTTGTCGTTTATAGTATGAAAAGGTGCAGTTTTATTCTACCTTTTTCTACAAAAGAAAATTTGTGTACCAAAGTCATTGTCCATTCGTTTGATGTGTTTGAGCTTTTGATTTTGCCATTTGATTAGGGACTTTCCGAACTGAATATTCCTCGGAGTTCAGTATTGATTTTACTTTTTATACGATTTCTACATGAACATTAAAAGAGGGACGAAAGATACCAGAGGGACAGTCAAACTCATAGATCGAAAACAAACTGATACTAGTACAGATGACACAATAAAGTATTATCCTACGTGTTTACTAGAGATGGGGCTTTTTCCACCGGCTAAGATGAGATTTACATATTAATAATCAAAGTAAAACACAACGAAATCGTAATATTATTCCCATGTCAGGCTCTTGGCGATTCTCCAATAACACAAAACAGTGTTCCTTTGTTTTGTTTCCCCACTCGCTGTCCTTGTTCTCTGTTGTTGACAATGATTTCTGATGCTTTTGTCTTTGGTGTGTCTGAAATCACTTTGTCACTGTTGCATCTTTTGAGAAATTCGTCTTTAACATGCCTTTTTTAACACATGTTTAAACATGCCTCGCCAGCCTGGTGATCTCGGAGTGCAAGATGTAAATTCAAATCGGATGACCCCCAAGTGTGACTGGGGAATAGAAGTATGGTCACCATTGGTCTTCCTCCGACCGGCAGTAAAACCTGTGCTAAAGTAGGGCGTCCGTTTGGCTGTGCGGGATGTACAAATTGGCAGCCACGTCCGGTCAGATGGGGACGTTAAATCCGATGCCTCGTTTAAAGAGAGTGCCACGCTCTTTGCACGTTAAGAACCGTTGCAACAACTCTTTGAGGGGTCCGTAGGTGAACTGTTGCAAGGCTAAATTTCTGTCTCTATCGAATTAACCCTCATTTCCCGTGGCAGTCTAAATTTCCCCGACCTTAATCCCGGACGCCCTTTTTACAGAACCTACCTATTGTATTTATTGTTAATTTGTTCTCGTCCTGAATATGCATGAAATATTTGCCACTGGACATTAAGCAACCAACAATCAATCTTAGCCAGAAATAGGGTGCTTTCTAAGCCCATTATTTTTTTAACTATCATTTGGAATTCTATCTTAATATTTTCTGTGATATCTGAGTTGACATATCACCACAAATTGTATCGACAGCTTCAACCTGACACTCAGCATTGTTTGTTTCACAATAGATCTTTTCATTATATGCAAACACTTCTCTCCTAGTTGTAAATAAATGTGGCAAAGTTTCATCTGCTAATGGACTAGGGTCCCCGTTATTTACTGTCCTTTTCTGTATCATCCTAAGATCATCATTAGTGTGATTACCTTCCCTTAATCTGTTAAAAAATTCTGCGAATATCTTATTTGTCTGTTTGTCTTTTTCTTTTTTAGCCATGGCGTTACCAGTTTGACGGTCCCTCTGGTATCTTTCGCCCCTCTTTAAATGGTGCTGTAAAAACCTCTTGGCAAGTGAATAAGGTGTAATTTGATACTTTTTAATTATGTTCTGGAACATCTCAAGTTATTTTTATCAGGTTAATAGCCAAAGCTATCTCATCTTTCCATGTGAAACTTGCAAGTTTAACATTCAAACTGGACGGCCTCTATTACAGGGCCTACTTTTTGTATTTATTGTTAATTTGTTCTCGTCCTGAATATGACAATTATAACTTTTCAAACAGTACATTGTATTTTACCATTCATGAAATAGGCTCAGTTGAGGTTTTTAGTAAATGTTAGTGCTTATATATTATATTTTAGATCTCTCAAACAAGACAAAGGTTATTAAAATGAAACAATGTAGATTATGATTAAAAATCAATAATAAAAATGAATAATTAGTATAAAATACTACAGGTAATTTTTCACCACAGAAATATGTAACTGATCTATAACAGGGACAAAAGATAATCCATATAAATAAAACAGTGACGTAAACTTCAACATCAGTAGCTCTCCAGTGAAACACTGTATCACATCTTCTTGTGTTAACATTTTAAATTTTCAAATATTAATTAATACAACTGCAGCATTGCATGAAATTGAAACAATCAGTCTATATTAAGGACACATAATGTGAAAACATGTTATCTCTATCATCTTTGTGGATGCCCTTTTGCAGGTGTGGATCTTCGAAATTAATGCACCATTGAAGTCACTGTCTTTTACATTAAATTTGTTGATTCTGTATACTGAAAAAAAGTAGAACCATCTAGCATATGCAATTATAATTATACAAAAGTGTTGTTTTTGAAGGCACTTCCTATGTCTTATCAATAAGTCTTTCCATCCCCGTCCGATTCCAGCTTTTTAGTACGTTTCACCTCCTCTCTCGACGGTGATCCGCCCCAAAAGGTGACTGAGGAATAGAAATATGGTCACCTGGTCTTCTTCTGACCGGCAGTTAAAAGCTTGCCAAAGTGGGGCGTCCGTTTGGCTGTGCGGGATGTATCAAGTTTGCAGCCACGTCCGGTCAGAATGGGGACGTTAAATCTGATGCATCGTGTAAAGAATGTCACCCTTGCAACAACTCTTTGAGAGGTCCGTAGGTGGCCTGTTTGTCTCTATCCAATATACCCTCTTCTTTCAGTGGCAGTTCAAATTTTCCCCGACCATCATCCTGGATGGCCTCTTTTATTACAAGACCTACATATTGTATTTATTGTTAACTTGTTCTCGTCCTGAACAGACATAAAATATTTGACATTGGGCGTTAAGCAACTAACAATTAATCAATCATACAATTTATCGTAACTACAATACCCTTCCCTTTTCACGAATGTGACCTACCGAATTAGACTATTTACCGGATTTGTAATAACATAAGCAAAGAACGGGTGCCACATGTGGAGCAGGATCTGCTTGCCCTTCCGGAGCACCTGAGATCACCCCCAGTTTTTGGTGGGGTTCGTGTCGCTTATTCTTTGGTTTTCTATATTGTGTCTTCTGTACTATTATTTGTCTGTTTGTCTTTTTTATTTTTAGCCATGGCGTTGTCAGTTTATTTTCAATCTATGAGTTCGACTGTCCCTCTGGTATCTTTCTTCCCTATTCTGGAATGGACTTTATTTAAATATAATTTATAAATCTTTTGCTCTTATTCCCTTTGTCACAATAAGCAAGCCCATCCAAAAATGTAGAATTGTCATAAAAATGAAAACAGGTAGTGTATAGATACGGATATTGAAAATAAAATTTTAGATTCAATAACTAGAGTTCATTTTAAAGGGTTGGTAGGCAGGACTAATTTTTTGGAATATAATGCTGTCAAAGCGTCAATTTTACTATACCATTGACCAGATTTCATTGTATCGCTTCCAGAAGTTATTATTAAGACTAAAACTCACCACTGGACGCCTGCCTGATAATTTGCGTCATTGAAAACAAAAAATGTATAGGCACGCTCAAATGACTCGACATGCCTTAATTGAGTAGCTTGTATGACTTTTGTCTCCAGAATAGACATGTTTACCAGTCATGGTAATGCCATAGAGCGTGTTTTAACGAAAGTTGATTCGACATCACACGCATTGTTTTTTCCCTAATTCAAATGCATCAAAATGTTTTGTTCTTGTACATGTAAATGCTTAATAACACGACCTAAGCAACTTTACTTGTTCTTATTTAATGGAATAAGCACTGCCAATAATTTTCCGGAATTTTTCGAATGTGTTCCAATGTGGTTAAAAATTAGTCTTTTCGAAAAACTTAAGAAAAAAGCACCTCAAAAGTTATAAAACCTTAGTATCTGTGCTTATTCAAGCACATAGACACAGCTTTTGATACAAATCTACATTCTTATTTATAAAACTTAAGAAAATCCACATTAAATTCATTGTGAAAAACACAGCATTTCATATGACAGGGAAAAATAGGAAAAGGGAGCGTTACATGACTTATTGAGGTGAAAATTTAATAGTAATACTGCTATGTGATGAGTATTATAAAAAGGCTTGTAAAAGTTGATTTGTATTTTCTATTAAACTTTAATATATCAAAACTTCTTTAGTATTGATTGTTCCACTTTTTTCGTGAAAATTTACTATTGGGGATATATATAAGAAATGTAATATACTTTGACAGACGGTAAGATTGAAAAAAAAATGTTACATACATTTGAAAATCGTCCAATTCACTCAATTTATATGTTCATATGATATAAAAGCTGATACATCACTATTTTATCTGATACCAATAATTTTTTTTTGATATTTTCATTCAGAAATTTATTATAAGCGTTCCCGTGTTAGAATATGAAAAAGAAAAAAATCCGAAAGTCACACTTTAACGCAATTTTACAAAAATATGCACCGTGGGAAACCTCTACGACAGGGCTAAAATGAAAGTTTTATGTTTACTCTATCTTCATGTGGATTTTCAGCCGTGAGGTATTTCGGTCCATTTAACTCTTTAAATAGCGACTTTTCCCGATTTGTCACTGCACTATGAGATGTTTCCACCTTAGATTAAAACCGTTTTAAAAAGTACGAAGATGGATGAACTAGAAACTCACCTTAAACACAAAACATGGCAGTTACTGGTTCTATCACACAACTACGTATTGAACTGCAAAAAACTTGAGTACAAACAAAATGATGTGGACTTGGAGTAAACAACAACTGTCAAGAGATGCCATTCCAACTGGCATAACTTCAGCTTCTGATACAATGCTCATTGTAGCATCTGTAAACCAGCCGAGCAATTTACAGTAGCTGCGGAATCGTAGCTCATATATCCGTATGTTATTTTTAGACTATTTGCGGACCGTAGAGCTACGGATATTTCCTATTTCATTACTTTCGAAATTGCGACCCAGGTTCAGGTCGCACTAACTTCCCAAAAAATATTGTTTATCGTCCATGTATAGCTTGTCAATATATATACCGTAAACCGGGAAATTTTCACGCCGTTTTTATTTCGCGATTTGCCAAGTCAATCTAGATTCGCGCCGGTTTGAATTCGCGATTTTCCGATGTCCCGAAAAAAAATCTTTAAAATTTAAAACTGCATACTAGTACATGTACTTGTTTGTGTACCGTTAATTAGTGAACGATTTCAACCATGTCTGTCGGTAGTAACTTAATCTGATATCGATCAATAACTTGTTGGTCTCATATATGAGACGTGGGTTACATAAACAATTTGAAAATGCGACCGAACTTTCTAAAAAAGATCGTGGTAGACCTCTTCTTGGGAAGTATGATGCAGAATTGTTGGATTTTATACAAAGCATACGAGAATTTGGTGGTATAGTTAACAATCAAATAGTTATTTCATCTGCTAAAGGAATACTCAAATATCATGATTCTGAACTCCTAGAAACCTTGATTTAACTAAGACATGGGCTGAATCCGTGTTGCATCGTTTGGATTATACAAAACGTAAGGGAACGAAGGAAGCAAGGTCCCAACCAGAAGACTTCGAAAAAACAAATCAGAATTACATTGATAGAATTGAAAAATGTGTTGATGAAAATAATATTCCAGATGATTTAATTTCCAATTGGGACCAAACTGGTGTAAATCTTATTCCCGGTGGTGACGAAACAATGGACGCTAAAGGCAGTAATCAGTATAATATTGTTGGGATAAACGTTTATCGATAAACGTCAAATCACTGCGTTGTTAGCAATATCTAATTAGTTATCAAAGGTACCAGGATTATAATTTAATACGCCAGACGCGCGTTTCGTCTACACAAAACTCATCAGTGACGCTCAAATCAAAATAGTTATAAAGCCAAACAAGTAAATCTGGTGTTCTTCTTACTCCACAGATTATATATGCCGGGACAACTGAACAATGTCATCCGAAATATGAGTTTCCTAAGTCATGGAATATTTACCATTCGGAAAATCATTAGAACAACATTCGGAAGAAGACCAAGTGACCATATTACTATTCCTCGGACCCCCAAGGGTGACTGGGGAATAGAAGTATGGTCACCATTGGTCTTCCTCCGACCGGCAGTAAAACCCGTGCTAAAGTGGGGCGTCCGTTTGGCTGTGCGGGATGTACAAATTTGCAGCCACGTCCGGTCAGAATGGGGACGTTAAATCCGATGCCTCGTGTAAAGAGAGTGCCACGCTCTTTGCACGTTAAGAACCCTTGCAACAACTCTTTGAGGGGTCCGTAGGTGACCTGTTGCAAGGCTAAATTTCTGTCCCTATCCAATATACCCTCATTTCCCGTGGCAGTCTAAATTTCTCCGACCTTAATCCCTTAATCTATTACAGAACCTACCTATTGTATTTATTGTGAACTTGTTCTCGTCCTGAATATGCATGAAATATTTGCCAATGGACGTTAAGCAACCAACAATCAATCAATCAATACTATTCCTCGGTCAGCAGATTTACGAATCAAATATCATAGGAGCAAAACCAGAAGAATACTTCTTACAGAACTTGTCATTTCTTGAAAATGCCAATATAGAAATAGAAACTAAATTTTTAGTGTTGTCAACAAAATGTATGAAGTTGTTGGCACTAGTGCCACCAATTCTACGTGAAAAGCGCATGAATGTTTCTGATCTACATGAAGTTGAAGATGTATATGAACATGACTTGACAACATCAGAATTAATTGATGAAGAGTTTTTTTTGCTTGGAAACCAAAATCCCAACAAATGCAAACTGGTGAAAGACTTGAGAAATGCTATTAAGCTTTCAGCAAAGGAGCATGTATCCAATATCCATGTCCTGTTTTAATAGCTATCACTTCACTATTCCTATAACATCAATATTTGAAGAGAAATTGTCTCGAACATAAGGGATGTTGGAACTATGGACTTCAAGAACACATGAAAAATTACTGTCCTTTTTAACTGTCTCAACCGGGAAACGGCAACTAGCCGAAGTCGAGGATTATACACAGAATCAGACGCTATCAACACGAAGGTGGTGTTTAAAGACAACAAATTCAGAACTAAACGGTTTTGTCTCGCCTGCGACGAAAGTCGCAGAAAGTGAGACATAGGTATTACTATCCGGCGACGGCGGCGTAAACTATTTGTATAAAGCTTTATATTTCAGAAGGTAGAAGACCTGGATGCTTCATACTTTGTATGCAGATACCTTATGTTACGAACTTTCCGTCTGTCATATGTCCAATGTCCTTGACCTTATTTTTATGGTTCAGCGACTGCTTGAAAAAAAAGTTTAGTTTTTTTGTTATGTAAATTTCTCACTTATTATGAGTAATAGGATAACTATATTTGGTATATGGGTTCCTTGCAACGTCTACATGTCCATCAGACAGGGTTCATCTGACCTCAGCCTCATTTCATGGATCAGTGATCAAGGTTAAAGTTACGTGATTAGGTCCGTTTCTCAGATACTACAAGCAGTAGGTCAGCTATATGTGGTGTATGGAATGATTATAAGGGATACATGTCAGTCTGGCAGGTTTCATCTGACCTTGACCTCATTTTCACGGTTCATTGGTCAATGTTAAGTTTTTGTGTTTTGGTCTGTTTTTCTAATACTATAAGCCATTGGTCAACTATATTTGGTGTATGGAATGATTGTTAGGTGAACATGTCTGTCTGGCAGGTGTCAGAAAATAAGACAACACCACAGAACAAATCAATTACACTAAAAATCGTGATTGTAGGTAAAATATCAAGAAGCTGTTGCATCTGTATCACAACGAAGGGCCGATTTGTTAAAATGCCAGAAAAGGCCATGTAACATGTGTTAGTAACACAAGTTTTCTATGACCAACTAATGTAAGATGTTAAAATATATACTGGTATTATCTTATCTTATAGACGATAAAACCTTAAAAGACCAGGACAAATACCGATATACATATATTCAGAATGAAAAAACAACATCCCATTTGAATTTTTTTTATATTTGGCTTCTTGACAAGTTACGTGATATGGTACCTTATGCGCCTAAAGGGTGTTAACAATTAAACAAAATCAATATAAAAAAATCAATAGTCTTGGCCTTATTTTTTGTAGGAATACCTGTTCAAGGTATGAAAATAGATGATGTGACGTTTTTTCATGTACTATAATTAGCATCTATCGGGCTATTTAAAACATGATTTGCCTATCTAATCGAATGAAAAGAATCCAGGGGAAAATGGCCATAGCTCTTTTTGCGTGAACCCCCTGAGGGGTTCACGCTTATATATTGGCGAGTTTTGGATGTGTCTATGGGCCACTCGATATCCTCGGCAGGAAGTCGGAATAAAATTCTCGGAACGTCTCGAAAGATTTCGATCATTTATACAGGTAGTTATCTACGTCTTTGAAGGGTCCCTCTGTGGCTAGGCTACCACGTGACATTACACCATCAAAATAAATTGGAAAGTGAACAATAAGGCTAGGTTGCAGCGAATAAATCGTATAAATATAAGAACCCTTTTGCCTTTTCACAAAACATATGTGTTTATAATAATGTGAATGTTTATTAGCGCTTTGATGTGAAAGTTTCTAAACAAGTATTATTACAACGCAATTATATTTGTTATAAAACGACCCCTGTACACTGTGTGTATCTAGGCCAATTATAACGTGATCAGTATTATGCATTGTCATGATAACATGTAAACTGATTATATCTGAAGATTTAACCACGTGTTTATTTTCATCTTAGACTATAAAGGAGAAAACATTCGGCTGGTTTAAATGTATATATTAGATCGGAAAACAGAAAGATAATATTATTATCAAAAGTATTCAATTCAATTAATTCATTTATAGAAATCAAAGAAATATTTACAAAATATATACTGTACATGTATCTATGTTTCTGTAGAAACTAAATATTAAATTGAAGTCAGAATATTTTCAGAGTTGCAATTAAAAAAATATTATTTATATGACAAGATATTCTGCTTTAGTATTTTTAAATATTCATTTGTAAATGAAACATGCATAATAATTAAATCTAAATAAATCTTTGCATCATACAAAAAAAAATGTTGATAAACAATAATTATATTTCTACGTTAATTATTTCCTGTCGTTTTAGTAAGGTTTTATAAGTAATTGTTATTTTTTTTGTATTGTAATATATCCATAAAACGGAGAGTAAGATAAATTGATTAAATATTTAAATTTTAAACGGTCGTGAATAAAAATACTTGTGTGTATTCAATTCACAAAGATTTTAAATCCCTGTAGCTCACAAAAAACCCAATACACCGCAACAATAGTATAATAGTCCCAGTAATAATTTACAATAATCATAACAAAATTTAATTAAGTACTAACCTGAAAAA